>NW_026691097.1:0-666885 GCF_020826845.1 Diceros bicornis minor
TGGGTTAGGGGAGGGAGACAGCTGAAGCCGAGTCCAGAAGGGCGGCGATGGAAGAGCTGCAGCTGGGTCAGAGCCTGGAGGGAGGGCGGGGCCTTCACTGAGGACCCCCCCCCCCCCCGAGGCCAGCCCTAGGCCCCGGCGGTCGCGCATGCGCCCTTGGCCTGTGCGGTGTGTGGGGGGTTGAACCCAAGCCCGCAGGGCTCCCGGAGCGGCCAGAGAAAGAAGGGCCCATGGAGAGGTAGGCGAGGTGGGCAGGGGGCACCACCTTACTCTCCTCAGCTCCCTGAGGGAGAGAGACAGAGACAGAGACAGAGAGAGAGATCCCTGACCTCTGAGTCTCTGCCTCCACCGCTGGCTGGTGCCAACTCACGCGCCATCCCACTTCCAGCCATCACCCCCACGCCTGCCCCGGGGCCAGCCCCACCACAGAGAGGCCGGTTGGTTCCTGCTCACCTCTGTGCCGTCCCTTCCCGACCTGACCCCAGTGCAGGGGATAAGCTTCAGACAAGTCTTTCCATGTCCCTCTGCATGACAATAGACTTCCTCCCCTCTCCCTTTCCACAGGCCCACCCGGGACATCCACCTTTGTCATTAGCTCAGGAGAGGATGCAAGATGAGAATCTCTGCTATTGTGTGGGGAGACTCATTTTCCCGGGTTTCCCCCATGGACACATGTTCTTCAGCTGGGTCTGATTTTCTCCAGACAAGCTGTCTTGGGAAGGATTTGGCCAGCCCTAAGAACCTGAAGGGAAAGGGCGGAGGGGGGGTTCTCTCTCTGCCCCCGACAGCCCCGAGCTGGGTCGGTCCCTCAGACCCGGCCAGGGGCAGCCCATCCCCCGGCGCCCTTCCCCGGGGCATCCAAGGGCAGGCTCGGCGCCAGCCCCACCCCGCTCGCCACTGCGCCCGACCATCGTCCTCCCTCGGGGGGGCCTGGGCAGGACAGGGACCCGGCTGTGGGAGGCCTCCAGATCTCAGGCCTGGCACACCGTTTACCAGGCTGCTTCCTCCTCTGACGGGGGCCCAGCACACGCCCCAGGAGACTTGGCAGCCGCCCCCAGGGCTCTAGCCTCTGGAACTCGTCCCCTTGGAAGGGGCCTGGCCCAGGTGCCAGGTTCGGCTGGTCGGCCAGCCTCCTTTGGAGAAAGCAGGCAAGCCGAGCCAGGCTTGCAGTGGCCCTGGCGTGACACCTGCCACCTCAGGCAGAGGGCCTCCCGCGTGCCCTCCATGGCGGGTTTCTCCCCGGAGCCGTGGCCTGGGCACTAGGAAGGCCGGGCCTCCCCGACTCCCGGGAGGAGGGGCTAGCCCACTTGCGCCCTGGCCCCCAAAGCCTGCGGTGCCATCTGCCTGTCTCGGCACTTCTGACTCCACAGAGCCTTTCCTACACCTGGGCTGCCTGCCGTGGCAAAGTGCAGGCGTGGGGTGAGGCCATGGCTTTGTCTTTCCAGGAAAAAATGAGCCCCTGGCCGAAGCAGCAGGCCCAGGCAGAGCCTTGAGCTTGAAGCCCAGTAGGTCTGTGGCCCTCAGGGCCAGAGCAATGCTTTCAAGGCAGGGAAGCGGCCTGCAAGCTGAGTGGGAGTGGGTTAGGGGAGGGAGACAGCTGAAGCCGAGTCCAGAAGGGCGGCGATGGAAGAGCTGCAGCTGGGTCAGAGCCTGGAGGGAGGGCGGGGCCTTCACTGAGGACCCCCCCCCCCCCGAGGCCAGCCCTAGGCCCCGGCGGTCGCGCATGCGCCCTTGGCCTGTGCGGTGTGTGGGGGGGTTGAACCCAAGCCCGCAGGGCTCCCGGAGCGGCCAGAGAAAGAAGGGCCCATGGAGAGGTAGGCGAGGTGGGCAGGGGGGCACCACCTTACTCTCCTCAGCTCCCTGAGGGAGAGAGACAGAGACAGAGACAGAGAGAGAGATCCCTGACCTCTGAGTCTCTGCCTCCACCGCTGGCTGGTGCCAACTCACGCGCCATCCCACTTCCAGCCATCACCCCCACGCCTGCCCCGGGGCCAGCCCCACCACAGAGAGGCCGGTTGGTTCCTGCTCACCTCTGTGCCGTCCCTTCCGACCTGACCCCAGTGCAGGGGATAAGCTTCAGACAAGTCTTTCCATGTCCCTCTGCATGACAATAGACTTCCTCCCCTCTCCCTTTCCACAGGCCCACCCGGGACATCCACCTTTGTCATTAGCTCAGGAGAGGATGCAAGATGAGAATCTCTGCTATTGTGTGGGGAGACTCATTTTCCCGGGTTTCCCCCATGGACACATGTTCTTCAGCTGGGTCTGATTTTCTCCAGACAAGCTGTCTTGGGAAGGATTTGGCCAGCCCTAAGAACCTGAAGGGAAAGGGCGGAGGGGGGGTTCTCTCTCTGCCCCCGACAGCCCCGAGCTGGGTCGGTCCCTCAGACCCGGCCAGGGGCAGCCCATCCCCCGGCGCCCTTCCCCGGGGCATCCAAGGGCAGGCTCGGCGCCAGCCCCACCCCGCTCGCCACTGCCCGGACCATCGTCCTCCCTCGGGGGGCCTGGGCAGGACAGGGACCCGGCTGTGGGAGGCCTCCAGATCTCAGGCCTGGCACACCGTTTACCAGGCTGCTTCCTCCTCTGACGGGGGCCAGCACACGCCCCAGGAGACTTGGCAGCCGCCCCCAGGGCTCTAGCCTCTGGAACTCGTCCCCTTGGAAGGGGCCTGGCCCAGGTGCCAGGTTCGGCTGGTCGGCCAGCCTCCTTTGGAGAAAGCAGGCAAGCCGAGCCAGGCTTGCAGTGGCCCTGGCGGTGACACCTGCCACCTCAGGCAGAGGGCCTCCCGCGTGCCCTCCATGGCGGGTTTCTCCCCGGAGCCGTGGCCTGGGCACTAGGAAGGCCGGGCCTCCCCGACTCCCGGGAGGAGGGGCTAGCCCACTTGCGCCCTGGCCCCAAAGCCTGCGGTGCCATCTGCCTGTCTCGGCACTTCTGACTCCACAGAGCCTTTCCTACACCTGGGCTGCCTGCCGTGGCAAAGTGCAGGCGTGGGGTGAGGCCATGGCTTTGTCTTTCCAGGAAAAAAATGAGCCCCTGGCCGAAGCAGCAGGCCCAGGCAGAGCCTTGAGCTTGAAGCCCAGTAGGTCTGTGGCCCTCAGGGCCAGAGCAATGCTTTCAAGACAGGGAAGCGGCCTGCAAGCTGAGTGGGAGTGGGGGAGGGGAGGGAGACAGCTGAAGCCGAGTCCAGAAGGGCGGCGATGGAAGAGCTGCAGCTGGGTCAGAGCCTGGAGGGAGGGCGGGGCCTTCACTGAGGACCCCCCCCCCCCCGAGGCCAGCCCTAGGCCCCGGCGGTCGCGCATGCGCCCTTGGCCTGTGCGGTGTGTGGGGGGTTGAACCCAAGCCCGCAGGGCTCCCGGAGCGGCCAGAGAAAGAAGGGCCCATGGAGAGGTAGGCGAGGTGGGCAGGGGGCGCCACCTTACTCTCCTCAGCTCCCTGAGGGAGAGAGACAGAGACAGAGACAGAGAGAGAGATCCCTGACCTCTGAGTCTCTGCCTCCACCGCTGGCTGGTGCCAACTCACGCGCCATCCCACTTCCAAGCCATCACCCCCACGCCTGCCCCGGGGCCAGCCCCACCACAGAGAGGCCGGTTGGTTCCTGCTCACCTCTGTGCCGTCCCTTCCCGACCTGACCCCAGTGCAGGGGATAAGCTTCAGACAAGTCTTTCCATGTCCCTCTGCATGACAATAGACTTCCTCCCCTCTCCCTTTCCACAGGCCCACCCGGGACATCCACCTTTGTCATTAGCTCAGGAGAGGATGCAAGATGAGAATCTCTGCTATTGTGTGGGGAGACTCATTTTCCCGGGTTTCCCCCATGGACACATGTTCTTCAGCTGGGTCTGATTTTCTCCAGACAAGCTGTCTTGGGAAGGATTTGGCCAGCCCTAAGAACCTGAAGGGAAAGGGCGGAGGGGGGTTCTCTCTCTGCCCCCGACAGCCCCGAGCTGGGTCGGTCCCTCAGACCCGGCCAGGGGCAGCCCATCCCCCGGCGCCCTTCCCCGGGGCATCCAAGGGCAGGCTCGGCGCCAGCCCCACCCCGCTCGCCACTGCCCGACCATCGTCCTCCTCGGGGGGCCTGGGCAGGACAGGGACCCGGCTGTGGGAGGCCTCCAGATCTCAGGCCTGGCACACCGTTTACCAGGCTGCTTCCTCCTCTGACGGGGGCCCAGCACACGCCCCAGGAGACTTGGCAGCCGCCCCCAGGGCTCTAGCCTCTGGAACTCGTCCCCTTGGAAGGGGCCTGGCCCAGGTGCCAGGTTCGGCTGGTCGGCCAGCCTCCTTTGGAGAAAGCAGGCAAGCCGAGCCAGGCTTGCAGTGGCCCTGGCGTGACACCTGCCACCTCAGGCAGAGGGCCTCCCGCGTGCCCTCCATGGCGGGTTTCTCCCCGGAGCCGTGGCCTGGGCACTAGGAAGGCCGGGCCTCCCCGACTCCCGGGAGGAGGGGCTAGCCCACTTGCGCCCTGGCCCCCAAAGCCTGCGGTGCCATCTGCCTGTCTCGGCACTTCTGACTCCACAGAGCCTTTCCTACACCTGGGCTGCCTGCCGTGGCAAAGTGCAGGCGTGGGGTGAGGCCATGGCTTTGTCTTTCCAGGAAAAAATGAGCCCCTGGCCGAAGCAGCAGGCCCAGGCAGAGCCTTGAGCTTGAAGCCCAGTAGGTCTGTGGCCCTCAGGGCCAGAGCAATGCTTTCAAGGCAGGGAAGCGGCCTGCAAGCTGAGTGGGAGTGGGTTAGGGGAGGGAGACAGCTGAAGCCGAGTCCAGAAGGGCGGCGATGGAAGAGCTGCAGCTGGGTCAGAGCCTGGAGGGAGGGCGGGGCCTTCACTGAGGACCCCCCCCCCCCCCCGAGGCCAGCCCTAGGCCCCGGCGGTCGCGCATGCGCCCTTGGCCTGTGCGGTGTGTGGGGGGTTGAACCCAAGCCCGCAGGGCTCCCGGAGCGGCCAGAGAAAGAAGGGCCCATGGAGAGGTAGGCGAGGTGGGCAGGGGGCGCCACCTTACTCTCCTCAGCTCCCTGAGGGAGAGAGACAGAGACAGAGACAGAGAGAGAGATCCCTGACCTCTGAGTCTCTGCCTCCACCGCTGGCTGGTGCCAACTCACGCGCCATCCCACTTCCAGCCATCACCCCCACGCCTGCCCCGGGGCCAGCCCCACCACAGAGAGGCCGGTTGGTTCCTGCTCACCTCTGTGCCGTCCCTTCCCGACCTGACCCCAGTGCAGGGGATAAGCTTCAGACAAGTCTTTCCATGTCCCTCTGCATGACAATAGACTTCCTCCCCTCTCCCTTTCCACAGGCCCACCCGGGACATCCACCTTTGTCATTAGCTCAGGAGAGGATGCAAGATGAGAATCTCTGCTATTGTGTGGGGAGACTCATTTTCCCGGGTTTCCCCCATGGACACATGTTCTTCAGCTGGGTCTGATTTTCTCCAGACAAGCTGTCTTGGGAAGGATTTGGCCAGCCCTAAGAACCTGAAGGGAAAGGGCGGAGGGGGGTTCTCTCTCTGCCCCCGACAGCCCCGAGCTGGGTCGGTCCCTCAGACCCGGCCAGGGGCAGCCCATCCCCCGGCGCCCTTCCCCGGGGCATCCAAGGGCAGGCTCGGCGCCAGCCCCACCCCGCTCGCCACTGCCCGACCATCGTCCTCCCTCGGGGGGCCTGGGCAGGACAGGGACCCGGCTGTGGGAGGCCTCCAGATCTCAGGCCTGGCACACCGTTTACCAGGCTGCTTCCTCCTCTGACGGGGGCCCAGCACACGCCCCAGGAGACTTGGCAGCCGCCCCCAGGGCTCTAGCCTCTGGAACTCGTCCCCTTGGAAGGGGCCTGGCCCAGGTGCCAGGTTCGGCTGGTCGGCCAGCCTCCTTTGGAGAAAGCAGGCAAGCCGAGCCAGGCTTGCAGTGGCCCTGGCGTGACACCTGCCACCTCAGGCAGAGGGCCTCCCGCGTGCCCTCCATGGCGGGTTTCTCCCCGGAGCCGTGGCCTGGGCACTAGGAAGGCCGGGCCTCCCCGACTCCCGGGAGGAGGGGCTAGCCCACTTGCGCCCTGGCCCCCAAAGCCTGCGGTGCCATCTGCCTGTCTCGGCACTTCTGACTCCACAGAGCCTTTCCTACACCTGGGCTGCCTGCCGTGGCAAAGTGCAGGCGTGGGGTGAGGCCATGGCTTTGTCTTTCCAGGAAAAAATGAGCCCCTGGCCGAAGCAGCAGGCCCAGGCAGAGCCTTGAGCTTGAAGCCCAGTAGGTCTGTGGCCCTCAGGGCCAGAGCAATGCTTTCAAGGCAGGGAAGCGGCCTGCAAGCTGAGTGGGAGTGGGTTAGGGGAGGGAGACAGCTGAAGCCGAGTCCAGAAGGGCGGCGATGGAAGAGCTGCAGCTGGGTCAGAGCCTGGAGGGAGGGCGGGGCCTTCACTGAGGACCCCCCCCCCCCGAGGCCAGCCCTAGGCCCCGGCGGTCGCGCATGCGCCCTTGGCCTGTGCGGTGTGTGGGGGGTTGAACCCAAGCCCGCAGGGCTCCCGGAGCGGCCAGAGAAAGAAGGGCCCATGGAGAGGTAGGCGAGGTGGGCAGGGGGCACCACCTTACTCTCCTCAGCTCCCTGAGGGAGAGAGACAGAGACAGAGACAGAGAGAGAGATCCCTGACCTCTGAGTCTCTGCCTCCACCGCTGGCTGGTGCCAACTCACGCGCCATCCCACTTCCAGCCATCACCCCCACGCCTGCCCCGGGGCCAGCCCCACCACAGAGAGGCCGGTTGGTTCCTGCTCACCTCTGTGCCGTCCCTTCCCGACCTGACCCCAGTGCAGGGGATAAGCTTCAGACAAGTCTTTCCATGTCCCTCTGCATGACAATAGACTTCCTCCCCTCTCCCTTTCCACAGGCCCACCCGGGACATCCACCTTTGTCATTAGCTCAGGAGAGGATGCAAGATGAGAATCTCTGCTATTGTGTGGGGAGACTCATTTTCCCGGGTTTCCCCCATGGACACATGTTCTTCAGCTGGGTCTGATTTTCTCCAGACAAGCTGTCTTGGGAAGGATTTGGCCAGCCCTAAGAACCTGAAGGGAAAGGGCGGAGGGGGGTTCTCTCTCTGCCCCCGACAGCCCCGAGCTGGGTCGGTCCCTCAGACCCGGCCAGGGGCAGCCCATCCCCCGGCGCCCTTCCCCGGGGCATCCAAGGGCAGGCTCGGCGCCAGCCCCACCCCGCTCGCCACTGCCCGACCATCGTCCTCCCTCGGGGGGCCTGGGCAGGACAGGGACCCGGCTGTGGGAGGCCTCCAGATCTCAGGCCTGGCACACCGTTTACCAGGCTGCTTCCTCCTCTGACGGGGGCCCAGCACACGCCCCAGGAGACTTGGCAGCCGCCCCCAGGGCTCTAGCCTCTGGAACTCGTCCCCTTGGAAGGGGCCTGGCCCAGGTGCCAGGTTCGGCTGGTCGGCCAGCCTCCTTTGGAGAAAGCAGGCAAGCCGAGCCAGGCTTGCAGTGGCCCTGGCGTGACACCTGCCACCTCAGGCAGAGGGCCTCCCGCGTGCCCTCCATGGCGGGTTTCTCCCCGGAGCCGTGGCCTGGGCACTAGGAAGGCCGGGCCTCCCCGACTCCCGGGAGGAGGGGCTAGCCCACTTGCGCCCTGGCCCCCAAAGCCTGCGGTGCCATCTGCCTGTCTCGGCACTTCTGACTCCACAGAGCCTTTCCTACACCTGGGCTGCCTGCCGTGGCAAAGTGCAGGCGTGGGGTGAGGCCATGGCTTTGTCTTTCCAGGAAAAAATGAGCCCCTGGCCGAAGCAGCAGGCCCAGGCAGAGCCTTGAGCTTGAAGCCCAGTAGGTCTGTGGCCCTCAGGGCCAGAGCAATGCTTTCAAGGCAGGGAAGCGGCCTGCAAGCTGAGTGGGAGTGGGTTAGGGGAGGGAGACAGCTGAAGCCGAGTCCAGAAGGGCGGCGATGGAAGAGCTGCAGCTGGGTCAGAGCCTGGAGGGAGGGCGGGGCCTTCACTGAGGACACCCCCCCCCGAGGCCAGCCCTAGGCCCCGGCGGTCGCGCATGCGCCCTTGGCCTGTGCGGTGTGTGGGGGGTTGAACCCAAGCCCGCAGGGCTCCCGGAGCGGCCAGAGAAAGAAGGGCCCATGGAGAGGTAGGCGAGGTGGGCAGGGGGCACCACCTTACTCTCCTCAGCTCCCTGAGGGAGAGAGACAGAGACAGAGACAGAGAGAGAGATCCCTGACCTCTGAGTCTCTGCCTCCACCGCTGGCTGGTGCCAACTCACGCGCCATCCCACTTCCAGCCATCACCCCCACGCCTGCCCCGGGGCCAGCCCCACCACAGAGAGGCCGGTTGGTTCCTGCTCACCTCTGTGCCGTCCCTTCCCGACCTGACCCCAGTGCAGGGGATAAGCTTCAGACAAGTCTTTCCATGTCCCTCTGCATGACAATAGACTTCCTCCCCTCTCCCTTTCCACAGGCCCACCCGGGACATCCACCTTTGTCATTAGCTCAGGAGAGGATGCAAGATGAGAATCTCTGCTATTGTGTGGGGAGACTCATTTTCCCGGGTTTCCCCCATGGACACATGTTCTTCAGCTGGGTCTGATTTTCTCCAGACAAGCTGTCTTGGGAAGGATTTGGCCAGCCCTAAGAACCTGAAGGGAAAGGGCGGAGGGGGGTTCTCTCTCTGCCCCCGACAGCCCCGAGCTGGGTCGGTCCCTCAGACCCGGCCAGGGGCAGCCCATCCCCCGGCGCCCTTCCCCGGGGCATCCAAGGGCAGGCTCGGCGCCAGCCCCACCCCGCTCGCCACTGCCCGACCATCGTCCTCCCTCGGGGGGCCTGGGCAGGACAGGGACCCGGCTGTGGGAGGCCTCCAGATCTCAGGCCTGGCACACCGTTTACCAGGCTGCTTCCTCCTCTGACGGGGGCCCAGCACACGCCCCAGGAGACTTGGCAGCCGCCCCCAGGGCTCTAGCCTCTGGAACTCGTCCCCTTGGAAGGGGCCTGGCCCAGGTGCCAGGTTCGGCTGGTCGGCCAGCCTCCTTTGGAGAAAGCAGGCAAGCCGAGCCAGGCTTGCAGTGGCCCTGGCGTGACACCTGCCACCTCAGGCAGAGGGCCTCCCGCGTGCCCTCCATGGCGGGTTTCTCCCCGGAGCCGTGGCCTGGGCACTAGGAAGGCCGGGCCTCCCCGACTCCCGGGAGGAGGGGCTAGCCCACTTGCGCCCTGGCCCCCAAAGCCTGCGGTGCCATCTGCCTGTCTCGGCACTTCTGACTCCACAGAGCCTTTCCTACACCTGGGCTGCCTGCCGTGGCAAAGTGCAGGCGTGGGGTGAGGCCATGGCTTTGTCTTTCCAGGAAAAAATGAGCCCCTGGCCGAAGCAGCAGGCCCAGGCAGAGCCTTGAGCTTGAAGCCCAGTAGGTCTGTGGCCCTCAGGGCCAGAGCAATGCTTTCAAGACAGGGAAGCGGCCTGCAAGCTGAGTGGGAGTGGGGGAGGGGAGGGAGACAGCTGAAGCCGAGTCCAGAAGGGCGGCGATGGAAGAGCTGCAGCTGGGTCAGAGCCTGGAGGGAGGGCGGGGCCTTCACTGAGGACCCCCCCCCCCCCCGAGGCCAGCCCTAGGCCCCGGCGGTCGCGCATGCGCCCTTGGCCTGTGCGGTGTGTGGGGGGTTGAACCCAAGCCCGCAGGGCTCCCGGAGCGGCCAGAGAAAGAAGGGCCCATGGAGAGGTAGGCGAGGTGGGCAGGGGGCGCCACCTTACTCTCCTCAGCTCCCTGAGGGAGAGAGACAGAGACAGAGACAGAGAGAGAGATCCCTGACCTCTGAGTCTCTGCCTCCACCGCTGGCTGGTGCCAACTCACGCGCCATCCCACTTCCAGCCATCACCCCCACGCCTGCCCCGGGGCCAGCCCCACCACAGAGAGGCCGGTTGGTTCCTGCTCACCTCTGTGCTGTCCCTTCCCGACCTGACCCCGGTGCAGGGGATAAGCTTCAGACAAGTCTTTCCATGTCCCTCTGCATGACAATAGACTTCCTCCCCTCTCCCTTTCCACAGGCCCACCCGGGACATCCACCTTTGTCATTAGCTCAGGAGAGGATGCAAGATGAGAATCTCTGCTATTGTGTGGGGAGACTCATTTTCCCGGGTTTCCCCCATGGACACATGTTCTTCAGCTGGGTCTGATTTTCTCCAGACAAGCTGTCTTGGGAAGGATTTGGCCAGCCCTAAGAACCTGAAGGGAAAGGGCGGAGGGGGGTTCTCTCTCTGCCCCCGACAGCCCCGAGCTGGGTCGGTCCCTCAGACCCGGCCAGGGGCAGCCCATCCCCCGGCGCCCTTCCCCGGGGCATCCAAGGGCAGGCTCGGCGCCAGCCCCACCCCGCTCGCCACTGCCCGACCATCGTCCTCCCTCGGGGGGCCTGGGCAGGACAGGGACCCGGCTGTGGGAGGCCTCCAGATCTCAGGCCTGGCACACCGTTTACCAGGCTGCTTCCTCCTCTGACGGGGGCCCAGCACACGCCCCAGGAGACTTGGCAGCCGCCCCCAGGGCTCTAGCCTCTGGAACTCGTCCCCTTGGAAGGGGCCTGGCCCAGGTGCCAGGTTCGGCTGGTCGGCCAGCCTCCTTTGGAGAAAGCAGGCAAGCCGAGCCAGGCTTGCAGTGGCCCTGGCGTGACACCTGCCACCTCAGGCAGAGGGCCTCCCGCGTGCCCTCCATGGCGGGTTTCTCCCCGGAGCCGTGGCCTGGGCACTAGGAAGGCCGGGCCTCCCCGACTCCCGGGAGGAGGGGCTAGCCCACTTGCGCCCTGGCCCCCAAAGCCTGCGGTGCCATCTGCCTGTCTCGGCACTTCTGACTCCACAGAGCCTTTCCTACACCTGGGCTGCCTGCCGTGGCAAAGTGCAGGCGTGGGGTGAGGCCATGGCTTTGTCTTTCCAGGAAAAAATGAGCCCCTGGCCGAAGCAGCAGGCCCAGGCAGAGCCTTGAGCTTGAAGCCCAGTAGGTCTGTGGCCCTCAGGGCCAGAGCAATGCTTTCAAGGCAGGGAAGCGGCCTGCAAGCTGAGTGGGAGTGGGGGAGGGGAGGGAGACAGCTGAAGCCGAGTCCAGAAGGTCGGCGATGGAAGAGCTGCAGCTGGGTCAGAGCCTGGAGGGAGGGCGGGGCCTTCACTGAGGACCCCCCCCCCCCCGAGGCCAGCCCTAGGCCCCGGCGGTCGCGCATGCGCCCTTGGCCTGTGCGGTGTGTGGGGGGTTGAACCCAAGCCCGCAGGGCTCCCGGAGCGGCCAGAGAAAGAAGGGCCCATGGAGAGGTAGGCGAGGTGGGCAGGGGGCGCCACCTTACTCTCCTCAGCTCCCTGAGGGAGAGAGACAGAGACAGAGACAGAGAGAGAGATCCCTGACCTCTGAGTCTCTGCCTCCACCGCTGGCTGGTGCCAACTCACGCGCCATCCCACTTCCAGCCATCACCCCCACGCCTGCCCCGGGGCCAGCCCCACCACAGAGAGGCCGGTTGGTTCCTGCTCACCTCTGTGCCGTCCCTTCCCGACCTGACCCCAGTGCAGGGGATAAGCTTCAGACAAGTCTTTCCATGTCCCTCTGCATGACAATAGACTTCCTCCCCTCTCCCTTTCCACAGGCCCACCCGGGATATCCACCTTTGTCATTAGCTCAGGAGAGGATGCAAGATGAGAATCTCTGCTATTGTGTGGGGAGACTCATTTTCCCGGGTTTCCCCCATGGACACATGTTCTTCAGCTGGGTCTGATTTTCTCCAGACAAGCTGTCTTGGGAAGGATTTGGCCAGCCCTAAGAACCTGAAGGGAAAGGGCGGAGGGGGGTTCTCTCTCTGCCCCCGACAGCCCCGAGCTGGGTCGGTCCCTCAGACCCGGCCAGGGGCAGCCCATCCCCCGGCGCCCTTCCCCGGGGCATCCAAGGGCAGGCTCGGCGCCAGCCCCACCCCGCTCGCCACTGCCCGACCATCGTCCTCCCTCGGGGGGCCTGGGCAGGACAGGGACCCGGCTGTGGGAGGCCTCCAGATCTCAGGCCTGGCACACCGTTTACCAGGCTGCTTCCTCCTCTGACGGGGGCCCAGCACACGCCCCAGGAGACTTGGCAGCCGCCCCCAGGGCTCTAGCCTCTGGAACTCGTCCCCTTGGAAGGGGCCTGGCCCAGGTGCCAGGTTCGGCTGGTCGGCCAGCCTCCTTTGGAGAAAGCAGGCAAGCCGAGCCAGGCTTGCAGTGGCCCTGGCGTGACACCTGCCACCTCAGGCAGAGGGCCTCCCGCGTGCCCTCCATGGCGGGTTTCTCCCCGGAGCCGTGGCCTGGGCACTAGGAAGGCCGGGCCTCCCCGACTCCCGGGAGGAGGGGCTAGCCCACTTGCGCCCTGGCCCCCAAAGCCTGCGGTGCCATCTGCCTGTCTCGGCACTTCTGACTCCACAGAGCCTTTCCTACACCTGGGCTGCCTGCCGTGGCAAAGTGCAGGCGTGGGGTGAGGCCATGGCTTTGTCTTTCCAGGAAAAAATGAGCCCCTGGCCGAAGCAGCAGGCCCAGGCAGAGCCTTGAGCTTGAAGCCCAGTAGGTCTGTGGCCCTCAGGGCCAGAGCAATGCTTTCAAGGCAGGGAAGCGGCCTGCAAGCTGAGTGGGAGTGGGTTAGGGGAGGGAGACAGCTGAAGCCGAGTCCAGAAGGGCGGCGATGGAAGAGCTGCAGCTGGGTCAGAGCCTGGAGGGAGGGCGGGGCCTTCACTGAGGACCCCCCCCCCCCGAGGCCAGCCCTAGGCCCCGGCGGTCACGCATGCGCCCTTGGCCTGTGCGGTGTGTGGGGGGTTGAACCCAAGCCCGCAGGGCTCCCGGAGCGGCCAGAGAAAGAAGGGCCCATGGAGAGGTAGGCGAGGTGGGCAGGGGGCACCACCTTACTCTCCTCAGCTCCCTGAGGGAGAGAGACAGAGACAGAGACAGAGAGAGAGATCCCTGACCTCTGAGTCTCTGCCTCCACCGCTGGCTGGTGCCAACTCACGCGCCATCCCACTTCCAGCCATCACCCCCACGCCTGCCCCGGGGCCAGCCCCACCACAGAGAGGCCGGTTGGTTCCTGCTCACCTCTGTGCCGTCCCTTCCCGACCTGACCCCAGTGCAGGGGATAAGCTTCAGACAAGTCTTTCCATGTCCCTCTGCATGACAATAGACTTCCTCCCCTCTCCCTTTCCACAGGCCCACCCGGGACATCCACCTTTGTCATTAGCTCAGGAGAGGATGCAAGATGAGAATCTCTGCTATTGTGTGGGGAGACTCATTTTCCCGGGTTTCCCCCATGGACACATGTTCTTCAGCTGGGTCTGATTTTCTCCAGACAAGCTGTCTTGGGAAGGATTTGGCCAGCCCTAAGAACCTGAAGGGAAAGGGCGGAGGGGGGTTCTCTCTCTGCCCCCGACAGCCCCGAGCTGGGTCGGTCCCTCAGACCCGGCCAGGGGCAGCCCATCCCCCGGCGCCCTTCCCCGGGGCATCCAAGGGCAGGCTCGGCGCCAGCCCCACCCCGCTCGCCACTGCCCGACCATCGTCCTCCCTCGGGGGGCCTGGGCAGGACAGGGACCCGGCTGTGGGAGGCCTCCAGATCTCAGGCCTGGCACACCGTTTACCAGGCTGCTTCCTCCTCTGACGGGGGCCCAGCACACGCCCCAGGAGACTTGGCAGCCGCCCCCAGGGCTCTAGCCTCTGGAACTCGTCCCCTTGGAAGGGGCCTGGCCCAGGTGCCAGGTTCGGCTGGTCGGCCAGCCTCCTTTGGAGAAAGCAGGCAAGCCGAGCCAGGCTTGCAGTGGCCCTGGCGTGACACCTGCCACCTCAGGCAGAGGGCCTCCCGCGTGCCCTCCATGGCGGGTTTCTCCCCGGAGCCGTGGCCTGGGCACTAGGAAGGCCGGGCCTCCCCGACTCCCGGGAGGAGGGGCTAGCCCACTTGCGCCCTGGCCCCCAAAGCCTGCGGTGCCATCTGCCTGTCTCGGCACTTCTGACTCCACAGAGCCTTTCCTACACCTGGGCTGCCTGCCGTGGCAAAGTGCAGGCGTGGGGTGAGGCCATGGCTTTGTCTTTCCAGGAAAAAATGAGCCCCTGGCCGAAGCAGCAGGCCCAGGCAGAGCCTTGAGCTTGAAGCCCAGTAGGTCTGTGGCCCTCAGGGCCAGAGCAATGCTTTCAAGGCAGGGAAGCGGCCTGCAAGCTGAGTGGGAGTGGGGGAGGGGAGGGAGACAGCTGAAGCCGAGTCCAGAAGGTCGGCGATGGAAGAGCTGCAGCTGGGTCAGAGCCTGGAGGGAGGGCGGGGCCTTCACTGAGGACCCCCCCCCCCCCGAGGCCAGCCCTAGGCCCCGGCGGTCGCGCATGCGCCCTTGGCCTGTGCGGTGTGTGGGGGGTTGAACCCAAGCCCGCAGGGCTCCCGGAGCGGCCAGAGAAAGAAGGGCCCATGGAGAGGTAGGCGAGGTGGGCAGGGGGCGCCACCTTACTCTCCTCAGCTCCCTGAGGGAGAGAGACAGAGACAGAGACAGAGAGAGAGATCCCTGACCTCTGAGTCTCTGCCTCCACCGCTGGCTGGTGCCAACTCACGCGCCATCCCACTTCCAGCCATCACCCCCACGCCTGCCCCGGGGCCAGCCCCACCACAGAGAGGCCGGTTGGTTCCTGCTCACCTCTGTGCCGTCCCTTCCCGACCTGACCCCAGTGCAGGGGATAAGCTTCAGACAAGTCTTTCCATGTCCCTCTGCATGACAATAGACTTCCTCCCCTCTCCCTTTCCACAGGCCCACCCGGGACATCCACCTTTGTCATTAGCTCAGGAGAGGATGCAAGATGAGAATCTCTGCTATTGTGTGGGGAGACTCATTTTCCCGGGTTTCCCCCATGGACACATGTTCTTCAGCTGGGTCTGATTTTCTCCAGACAAGCTGTCTTGGGAAGGATTTGGCCAGCCCTAAGAACCTGAAGGGAAAGGGCGGAGGGGGGTTCTCTCTCTGCCCCCGACAGCCCCGAGCTGGGTCGGTCCCTCAGACCCGGCCAGGGGCAGCCCATCCCCCGGCGCCCTTCCCCGGGGCATCCAAGGGCAGGCTCGGCGCCAGCCCCACCCCCGCTCGCCACTGCCCGACCATCGTCCTCCCTCGGGGGGCCTGGGCAGGACAGGGACCCGGCTGTGGGAGGCCTCCAGATCTCAGGCCTGGCACACACGTTTACCAGGCTGCTTCCTCCTCTGACGGGGGCCCAGCACACGCCCCAGGAGACTTGGCAGCCGCCCCCAGGGCTCTAGCCTCTGGAACTCGTCCCCTTGGAAGGGGCCTGGCCCAGGTGCCAGGTTCGGCTGGTCGGCCAGCCTCCTTTGGAGAAAGCAGGCAAGCCGAGCCAGGCTTGCAGTGGC
Organism: Diceros bicornis minor; assembly: GCF_020826845.1. Taxonomy (NCBI): domain Eukaryota; kingdom Metazoa; phylum Chordata; class Mammalia; order Perissodactyla; family Rhinocerotidae; genus Diceros; species Diceros bicornis. The sequence continues at coordinate 15,318 of NW_026691097.1, forward strand.
CCTGGCGTGACACCTGCCACCTCAGGCAGAGGGCCTCCCGCGTGCCCTCCATGGCGGGTTTCTCCCCGGAGCCGTGGCCTGGGCACTAGGAAGGCCGGGCCTCCCCGACTCCCGGGAGGAGGGGCTAGCCCACTTGCGCCCTGGCCCCCAAAGCCTGCGGTGCCATCTGCCTGTCTCGGCACTTCTGACTCCACAGAGCCTTTCCTACACCTGGGCTGCCTGCCGTGGCAAAGTGCAGGCGTGGGGTGAGGCCATGGCTTTGTCTTTCCAGGAAAAAATGAGCCCCTGGCCGAAGCAGCAGGCCCAGGCAGAGCCTTGAGCTTGAAGCCCAGTAGGTCTGTGGCCCTCAGGGCCAGAGCAATGCTTTCAAGGCAGGGAAGCGGCCTGCAAGCTGAGTGGGAGTGGGTTAGGGGAGGGAGACAGCTGAAGCCGAGTCCAGAAGGGCGGCGATGGAAGAGCTGCAGCTGGGTCAGAGCCTGGAGGGAGGGCGGGGCCTTCACTGAGGACCCCCCCCCCCCGAGGCCAGCCCTAGGCCCCGGCGGTCGCGCATGCGCCCTTGGCCTGTGCGGTGTGTGGGGGGTTGAACCCAAGCCCGCAGGGCTCCCGGAGCGGCCAGAGAAAGAAGGGCCCATGGAGAGGTAGGCGAGGTGGGCAGGGGGCACCACCTTACTCTCCTCAGCTCCCTGAGGGAGAGAGACAGAGACAGAGACAGAGAGAGAGATCCCTGACCTCTGAGTCTCTGCCTCCACCGCTGGCTGGTGCCAACTCACGCGCCATCCCACTTCCAGCCATCACCCCCACGCCTGCCCCGGGGCCAGCCCCACCACAGAGAGGCCGGTTGGTTCCTGCTCACCTCTGTGCCGTCCCTTCCCGACCTGACCCCAGTGCAGGGGATAAGCTTCAGACAAGTCTTTCCATGTCCCTCTGCATGACAATAGACTTCCTCCCCTCTCCCTTTCCACAGGCCCACCCGGGACATCCACCTTTGTCATTAGCTCAGGAGAGGATGCAAGATGAGAATCTCTGCTATTGTGTGGGGAGACTCATTTTCCCGGGTTTCCCCCATGGACACATGTTCTTCAGCTGGGTCTGATTTTCTCCAGACAAGCTGTCTTGGGAAGGATTTGGCCAGCCCTAAGAACCTGAAGGGAAAGGGCGGAGGGGGGTTCTCTCTCTGCCCCCGACAGCCCCGAGCTGGGTCGGTCCCTCAGACCCGGCCAGGGGCAGCCCATCCCCCGGCGCCCTTCCCCGGGGCATCCAAGGGCAGGCTCGGCGCCAGCCCCACCCCGCTCGCCACTGCCCGACCATCGTCCTCCCTCGGGGGGCCTGGGCAGGACAGGGACCCCGGCTGTGGGAGGCCTCCAGATCTCAGGCCTGGCACACCGTTTACCAGGCTGCTTCCTCCTCTGACGGGGGCCCAGCACACGCCCCAGGAGACTTGGCAGCCGCCCCCAGGGCTCTAGCCTCTGGAACTCGTCCCCTTGGAAGGGGCCTGGCCCAGGTGCCAGGTTCGGCTGGTCGGCCAGCCTCCTTTGGAGAAAGCAGGCAAGCCGAGCCAGGCTTGCAGTGGCCCTGGCGTGACACCTGCCACCTCAGGCAGAGGGCCTCCCGCGTGCCCTCCATGGCGGGTTTCTCCCCGGAGCCGTGGCCTGGGCACTAGGAAGGCCGGGCCTCCCCGACTCCCGGGAGGAGGGGCTAGCCCACTTGCGCCCTGGCCCCCAAAGCCTGCGGTGCCATCTGCCTGTCTCGGCACTTCTGACTCCACAGAGCCTTTCCTACACCTGGGCTGCCTGCCGTGGCAAAGTGCAGGCGTGGGGTGAGGCCATGGCTTTGTCTTTCCAGGAAAAAATGAGCCCCTGGCCGAAGCAGCAGGCCCAGGCAGAGCCTTGAGCTTGAAGCCCAGTAGGTCTGTGGCCCTCAGGGCCAGAGCAATGCTTTCAAGGCAGGGAAGCGGCCTGCAAGCTGAGTGGGAGTGGGTTAGGGGAGGGAGACAGCTGAAGCCGAGTCCAGAAGGGCGGCGATGGAAGAGCTGCAGCTGGGTCAGAGCCTGGAGGGAGGGCGGGGCCTTCACTGAGGACACCCCCCCCCCGAGGCCAGCCCTAGGCCCCGGCGGTCGCGCATGCGCCCTTGGCCTGTGCGGTGTGTGGGGGGTTGAACCCAAGCCCGCAGGGCTCCCGGAGCGGCCAGAGAAAGAAGGGCCCATGGAGAGGTAGGCGAGGTGGGCAGGGGGCACCACCTTACTCTCCTCAGCTCCCTGAGGGAGAGAGACAGAGACAGAGACAGAGAGAGAGATCCCTGACCTCTGAGTCTCTGCCTCCACCGCTGGCTGGTGCCAACTCACGCGCCATCCCACTTCCAGCCATCACCCCCACGCCTGCCCCGGGGCCAGCCCCACCACAGAGAGGCCGGTTGGTTCCTGCTCACCTCTGTGCCGTCCCTTCCCGACCTGACCCCAGTGCAGGGGATAAGCTTCAGACAAGTCTTTCCATGTCCCTCTGCATGACAATAGACTTCCTCCCCTCTCCCTTTCCACAGGCCCACCCGGGACATCCACCTTTGTCATTAGCTCAGGAGAGGATGCAAGATGAGAATCTCTGCTATTGTGTGGGGAGACTCATTTTCCCGGGTTTCCCCCATGGACACATGTTCTTCAGCTGGGTCTGATTTTCTCCAGACAAGCTGTCTTGGGAAGGATTTGGCCAGCCCTAAGAACCTGAAGGGAAAGGGCGGAGGGGGGTTCTCTCTCTGCCCCCGACAGCCCCGAGCTGGGTCGGTCCCTCAGACCCGGCCAGGGGCAGCCCATCCCCCGGCGCCCTTCCCCGGGGCATCCAAGGGCAGGCTCGGCGCCAGCCCCACCCCGCTCGCCACTGCCCGACCATCGTCCTCCCTCGGGGGGCCTGGGCAGGACAGGGACCCGGCTGTGGGAGGCCTCCAGATCTCAGGCCTGGCACACCGTTTACCAGGCTGCTTCCTCCTCTGACGGGGGCCCAGCACACGCCCCAGGAGACTTGGCAGCCGCCCCCAGGGCTCTAGCCTCTGGAACTCGTCCCCTTGGAAGGGGCCTGGCCCAGGTGCCAGGTTCGGCTGGTCGGCCAGCCTCCTTTGGAGAAAGCAGGCAAGCCGAGCCAGGCTTGCAGTGGCCCTGGCGTGACACCTGCCACCTCAGGCAGAGGGCCTCCCGCGTGCCCTCCATGGCGGGTTTCTCCCCGGAGCCGTGGCCTGGGCACTAGGAAGGCCGGGCCTCCCCGACTCCCGGGAGGAGGGGCTAGCCCACTTGCGCCCTGGCCCCCAAAGCCTGCGGTGCCATCTGCCTGTCTCGGCACTTCTGACTCCACAGAGCCTTTCCTACACCTGGGCTGCCTGCCGTGGCAAAGTGCAGGCGTGGGGTGAGGCCATGGCTTTGTCTTTCCAGGAAAAAATGAGCCCCTGGCCGAAGCAGCAGGCCCAGGCAGAGCCTTGAGCTTGAAGCCCAGTAGGTCTGTGGCCCTCAGGGCCAGAGCAATGCTTTCAAGACAGGGAAGCGGCCTGCAAGCTGAGTGGGAGTGGGGGAGGGGAGGGAGACAGCTGAAGCCGAGTCCAGAAGGGCGGCGATGGAAGAGCTGCAGCTGGGTCAGAGCCTGGAGGGAGGGCGGGGCCTTCACTGAGGACCCCCCCCCCCCCCCGAGGCCAGCCCTAGGCCCCGGCGGTCGCGCATGCGCCCTTGGCCTGTGCGGTGTGTGGGGGGTTGAACCCAAGCCCGCAGGGCTCCCGGAGCGGCCAGAGAAAGAAGGGCCCATGGAGAGGTAGGCGAGGTGGGCAGGGGGCGCCACCTTACTCTCCTCAGCTCCCTGAGGGAGAGAGACAGAGACAGAGACAGAGAGAGAGATCCCTGACCTCTGAGTCTCTGCCTCCACCGCTGGCTGGTGCCAACTCACGCGCCATCCCACTTCCAGCCATCACCCCCACGCCTGCCCCGGGGCCAGCCCCACCACAGAGAGGCCGGTTGGTTCCTGCTCACCTCTGTGCTGTCCCTTCCCGACCTGACCCCGGTGCAGGGGATAAGCTTCAGACAAGTCTTTCCATGTCCCTCTGCATGACAATAGACTTCCTCCCCTCTCCCTTTCCACAGGCCCACCCGGGACATCCACCTTTGTCATTAGCTCAGGAGAGGATGCAAGATGAGAATCTCTGCTATTGTGTGGGGAGACTCATTTTCCCGGGTTTCCCCCATGGACACATGTTCTTCAGCTGGGTCTGATTTTCTCCAGACAAGCTGTCTTGGGAAGGATTTGGCCAGCCCTAAGAACCTGAAGGGAAAGGGCGGAGGGGGGTTCTCTCTCTGCCCCCGACAGCCCCGAGCTGGGTCGGTCCCTCAGACCCGGCCAGGGGCAGCCCATCCCCCGGCGCCCTTCCCCGGGGCATCCAAGGGCAGGCTCGGCGCCAGCCCCACCCCGCTCGCCACTGCCCGACCATCGTCCTCCCTCGGGGGGCCTGGGCAGGACAGGGACCCGGCTGTGGGAGGCCTCCAGATCTCAGGCCTGGCACACCGTTTACCAGGCTGCTTCCTCCTCTGACGGGGGCCCAGCACACGCCCCAGGAGACTTGGCAGCCGCCCCCAGGGCTCTAGCCTCTGGAACTCGTCCCCTTGGAAGGGGCCTGGCCCAGGTGCCAGGTTCGGCTGGTCGGCCAGCCTCCTTTGGAGAAAGCAGGCAAGCCGAGCCAGGCTTGCAGTGGCCCTGGCGTGACACCTGCCACCTCAGGCAGAGGGCCTCCCGCGTGCCCTCCATGGCGGGTTTCTCCCCGGAGCCGTGGCCTGGGCACTAGGAAGGCCGGGCCTCCCCGACTCCCGGGAGGAGGGGCTAGCCCACTTGCGCCCTGGCCCCCAAAGCCTGCGGTGCCATCTGCCTGTCTCGGCACTTCTGACTCCACAGAGCCTTTCCTACACCTGGGCTGCCTGCCGTGGCAAAGTGCAGGCGTGGGGTGAGGCCATGGCTTTGTCTTTCCAGGAAAAAATGAGCCCCTGGCCGAAGCAGCAGGCCCAGGCAGAGCCTTGAGCTTGAAGCCCAGTAGGTCTGTGGCCCTCAGGGCCAGAGCAATGCTTTCAAGGCAGGGAAGCGGCCTGCAAGCTGAGTGGGAGTGGGTTAGGGGAGGGAGACAGCTGAAGCCGAGTCCAGAAGGGCGGCGATGGAAGAGCTGCAGCTGGGTCAGAGCCTGGAGGGAGGGCGGGGCCTTCACTGAGGACCCCCCCCCCCCGAGGCCAGCCCTAGGCCCCGGCGGTCACGCATGCGCCCTTGGCCTGTGCGGTGTGTGGGGGGTTGAACCCAAGCCCGCAGGGCTCCCGGAGCGGCCAGAGAAAGAAGGGCCCATGGAGAGGTAGGCGAGGTGGGCAGGGGGCACCACCTTACTCTCCTCAGCTCCCTGAGGGAGAGAGACAGAGACAGAGACAGAGAGAGAGATCCCTGACCTCTGAGTCTCTGCCTCCACCGCTGGCTGGTGCCAACTCACGCGCCATCCCACTTCCAGCCATCACCCCCACGCCTGCCCCGGGGCCAGCCCCACCACAGAGAGGCCGGTTGGTTCCTGCTCACCTCTGTGCCGTCCCTTCCCGACCTGACCCCAGTGCAGGGGATAAGCTTCAGACAAGTCTTTCCATGTCCCTCTGCATGACAATAGACTTCCTCCCCTCTCCCTTTCCACAGGCCCACCCGGGACATCCACCTTTGTCATTAGCTCAGGAGAGGATGCAAGATGAGAATCTCTGCTATTGTGTGGGGAGACTCATTTTCCCGGGTTTCCCCCATGGACACATGTTCTTCAGCTGGGTCTGATTTTCTCCAGACAAGCTGTCTTGGGAAGGATTTGGCCAGCCCTAAGAACCTGAAGGGAAAGGGCGGAGGGGGGTTCTCTCTCTGCCCCCGACAGCCCCGAGCTGGGTCGGTCCCTCAGACCCGGCCAGGGGCAGCCCATCCCCCGGCGCCCTTCCCCGGGGCATCCAAGGGCAGGCTCGGCGCCAGCCCCACCCCGCTCGCCACTGCCCGACCATCGTCCTCCCTCGGGGGGCCTGGGCAGGACAGGGACCCGGCTGTGGGAGGCCTCCAGATCTCAGGCCTGGCACACCGTTTACCAGGCTGCTTCCTCCTCTGACGGGGGCCCAGCACACGCCCCAGGAGACTTGGCAGCCGCCCCCAGGGCTCTAGCCTCTGGAACTCGTCCCCTTGGAAGGGGCCTGGCCCAGGTGCCAGGTTCGGCTGGTCGGCCAGCCTCCTTTGGAGAAAGCAGGCAAGCCGAGCCAGGCTTGCAGTGGCCCTGGCGTGACACCTGCCACCTCAGGCAGAGGGCCTCCCGCGTGCCCTCCATGGCGGGTTTCTCCCCGGAGCCGTGGCCTGGGCACTAGGAAGGCCGGGCCTCCCCGACTCCCGGGAGGAGGGGCTAGCCCACTTGCGCCCTGGCCCCCAAAGCCTGCGGTGCCATCTGCCTGTCTCGGCACTTCTGACTCCACAGAGCCTTTCCTACACCTGGGCTGCCTGCCGTGGCAAAGTGCAGGCGTGGGGTGAGGCCATGGCTTTGTCTTTCCAGGAAAAAATGAGCCCCTGGCCGAAGCAGCAGGCCCAGGCAGAGCCTTGAGCTTGAAGCCCAGTAGGTCTGTGGCCCTCAGGGCCAGAGCAATGCTTTCAAGGCAGGGAAGCGGCCTGCAAGCTGAGTGGGAGTGGGGGAGGGGAGGGAGACAGCTGAAGCCGAGTCCAGAAGGTCGGCGATGGAAGAGCTGCAGCTGGGTCAGAGCCTGGAGGGAGGGCGGGGCCTTCACTGAGGACCCCCCCCCCCCCCCCGAGGCCAGCCCTAGGCCCCGGCGGTCGCGCATGCGCCCTTGGCCTGTGCGGTGTGTGGGGGGTTGAACCCAAGCCCGCAGGGCTCCCGGAGCGGCCAGAGAAAGAAGGGCCCATGGAGAGGTAGGCGAGGTGGGCAGGGGGCGCCACCTTACTCTCCTCAGCTCCCTGAGGGAGAGAGACAGAGACAGAGACAGAGAGAGAGATCCCTGACCTCTGAGTCTCTGCCTCCACCGCTGGCTGGTGCCAACTCACGCGCCATCCCACTTCCAGCCATCACCCCCACGCCTGCCCCGGGGCCAGCCCCACCACAGAGAGGCCGGTTGGTTCCTGCTCACCTCTGTGCCGTCCCTTCCCGACCTGACCCCAGTGCAGGGGATAAGCTTCAGACAAGTCTTTCCATGTCCCTCTGCATGACAATAGACTTCCTCCCCTCTCCCTTTCCACAGGCCCACCCGGGACATCCACCTTTGTCATTAGCTCAGGAGAGGATGCAAGATGAGAATCTCTGCTATTGTGTGGGGAGACTCATTTTCCCGGGTTTCCCCCATGGACACATGTTCTTCAGCTGGGTCTGATTTTCTCCAGACAAGCTGTCTTGGGAAGGATTTGGCCAGCCCTAAGAACCTGAAGGGAAAGGGCGGAGGGGGGTTCTCTCTCTGCCCCCGACAGCCCCGAGCTGGGTCGGTCTCTCAGACCCGGCCAGGGGCAGCCCATCCCCCGGCGCCCTTCCCCGGGGCATCCAAGGGCAGGCTCGGCGCCAGCCCCACCCCGCTCGCCACTGCCCGACCATCGTCCTCCCTCGGGGGGCCTGGGCAGGACAGGGACCCGGCTGTGGGAGGCCTCCAGATCTCAGGCCTGGCACACCGTTTACCAGGCTGCTTCCTCCTCTGACGGGGGCCCAGCACACGCCCCAGGAGACTTGGCAGCCGCCCCCAGGGCTCTAGCCTCTGGAACTCGTCCCCTTGGAAGGGGCCTGGCCCAGGTGCCAGGTTCGGCTGGTCGGCCAGCCTCCTTTGGAGAAAGCAGGCAAGCCGAGCCAGGCTTGCAGTGGCCCTGGCGTGACACCTGCCACCTCAGGCAGAGGGCCTCCCGCGTGCCCTCCATGGCGGGTTTCTCCCCGGAGCCGTGGCCTGGGCACTAGGAAGGCCGGGCCTCCCCGACTCCCGGGAGGAGGGGCTAGCCCACTTGCGCCCTGGCCCCCAAAGCCTGCGGTGCCATCTGCCTGTCTCGGCACTTCTGACTCCACAGAGCCTTTCCTACACCTGGGCTGCCTGCCGTGGCAAAGTGCAGGCGTGGGGTGAGGCCATGGCTTTGTCTTTCCAGGAAAAAATGAGCCCCTGGCCGAAGCAGCAGGCCCAGGCAGAGCCTTGAGCTTGAAGCCCAGTAGGTCTGTGGCCCTCAGGGCCAGAGCAATGCTTTCAAGGCAGGGAAGCGGCCTGCAAGCTGAGTGGGAGTGGGTTAGGGGAGGGAGACAGCTGAAGCCGAGTCCAGAAGGGCGGCGATGGAAGAGCTGCAGCTGGGTCAGAGCCTGGAGGGAGGGCGGGGCCTTCACTGAGGACCCCCCCCCCCCCGAGGCCAGCCCTAGGCCCCGGCGGTCACGCATGCGCCCTTGGCCTGTGCGGTGTGTGGGGGGTTGAACCCAAGCCCGCAGGGCTCCCGGAGCGGCCAGAGAAAGAAGGGCCCATGGAGAGGTAGGCGAGGTGGGCAGGGGGCACCACCTTACTCTCCTCAGCTCCCTGAGGGAGAGAGACAGAGACAGAGACAGAGAGAGAGATCCCTGACCTCTGAGTCTCTGCCTCCACCGCTGGCTGGTGCCAACTCACGCGCCATCCCACTTCCAGCCATCACCCCCACGCCTGCCCCGGGGCCAGCCCCACCACAGAGAGGCCGGTTGGTTCCTGCTCACCTCTGTGCCGTCCCTTCCCGACCTGACCCCAGTGCAGGGGATAAGCTTCAGACAAGTCTTTCCATGTCCCTCTGCATGACAATAGACTTCCTCCCCTCTCCCTTTCCACAGGCCCACCCGGGACATCCACCTTTGTCATTAGCTCAGGAGAGGATGCAAGATGAGAATCTCTGCTATTGTGTGGGGAGACTCATTTTCCCGGGTTTCCCCCATGGACACATGTTCTTCAGCTGGGTCTGATTTTCTCCAGACAAGCTGTCTTGGGAAGGATTTGGCCAGCCCTAAGAACCTGAAGGGAAAGGGCGGAGGGGGGTTCTCTCTCTGCCCCCGACAGCCCCGAGCTGGGTCGGTCCCTCAGACCCGGCCAGGGGCAGCCCATCCCCCGGCGCCCTTCCCCGGGGCATCCAAGGGCAGGCTCGGCGCCAGCCCCACCCCGCTCGCCACTGCCCGACCATCGTCCTCCCTCGGGGGGCCTGGGCAGGACAGGGACCCGGCTGTGGGAGGCCTCCAGATCTCAGGCCTGGCACACCGTTTACCAGGCTGCTTCCTCCTCTGACGGGGGCCCAGCACACGCCCCAGGAGACTTGGCAGCCGCCCCCAGGGCTCTAGCCTCTGGAACTCGTCCCCTTGGAAGGGGCCTGGCCCAGGTGCCAGGTTCGGCTGGTCGGCCAGCCTCCTTTGGAGAAAGCAGGCAAGCCGAGCCAGGCTTGCAGTGGCCCTGGCGTGACACCTGCCACCTCAGGCAGAGGGCCTCCCGCGTGCCCTCCATGGCGGGTTTCTCCCCGGAGCCGTGGCCTGGGCACTAGGAAGGCCGGGCCTCCCCGACTCCCGGGAGGAGGGGCTAGCCCACTTGCGCCCTGGCCCCCAAAGCCTGCGGTGCCATCTGCCTGTCTCGGCACTTCTGACTCCACAGAGCCTTTCCTACACCTGGGCTGCCTGCCGTGGCAAAGTGCAGGCGTGGGGTGAGGCCATGGCTTTGTCTTTCCAGGAAAAAATGAGCCCCTGGCCGAAGCAGCAGGCCCAGGCAGAGCCTTGAGCTTGAAGCCCAGTAGGTCTGTGGCCCTCAGGGCCAGAGCAATGCTTTCAAGGCAGGGAAGCGGCCTGCAAGCTGAGTGGGAGTGGGGGAGGGGAGGGAGACAGCTGAAGCCGAGTCCAGAAGGTCGGCGATGGAAGAGCTGCAGCTGGGTCAGAGCCTGGAGGGAGGGCGGGGCCTTCACTGAGGACCCCCCCCCCCCCCCCGAGGCCAGCCCTAGGCCCCGGCGGTCGCGCATGCGCCCTTGGCCTGTGCGGTGTGTGGGGGGTTGAACCCAAGCCCGCAGGGCTCCCGGAGCGGCCAGAGAAAGAAGGGCCCATGGAGAGGTAGGCGAGGTGGGCAGGGGGCGCCACCTTACTCTCCTCAGCTCCCTGAGGGAGAGAGACAGAGACAGAGACAGAGAGAGAGATCCCTGACCTCTGAGTCTCTGCCTCCACCGCTGGCTGGTGCCAACTCACGCGCCATCCCACTTCCAGCCATCACCCCCACGCCTGCCCCGGGGCCAGCCCCACCACAGAGAGGCCGGTTGGTTCCTGCTCACCTCTGTGCCGTCCCTTCCCGACCTGACCCCAGTGCAGGGGATAAGCTTCAGACAAGTCTTTCCATGTCCCTCTGCATGACAATAGACTTCCTCCCCTCTCCCTTTCCACAGGCCCACCCGGGACATCCACCTTTGTCATTAGCTCAGGAGAGGATGCAAGATGAGAATCTCTGCTATTGTGTGGGGAGACTCATTTTCCCGGGTTTCCCCCATGGACACATGTTCTTCAGCTGGGTCTGATTTTCTCCAGACAAGCTGTCTTGGGAAGGATTTGGCCAGCCCTAAGAACCTGAAGGGAAAGGGCGGAGGGGGGTTCTCTCTCTGCCCCCGACAGCCCCGAGCTGGGTCGGTCTCTCAGACCCGGCCAGGGGCAGCCCATCCCCCGGCGCCCTTCCCCGGGGCATCCAAGGGCAGGCTCGGCGCCAGCCCCACCCCGCTCGCCACTGCCCGACCATCGTCCTCCCTCGGGGGGCCTGGGCAGGACAGGGACCCGGCTGTGGGAGGCCTCCAGATCTCAGGCCTGGCACACCGTTTACCAGGCTGCTTCCTCCTCTGACGGGGGCCCAGCACACGCCCCAGGAGACTTGGCAGCCGCCCCCAGGGCTCTAGCCTCTGGAACTCGTCCCCTTGGAAGGGGCCTGGCCCAGGTGCCAGGTTCAGCTGGTCGGCCAGCCTCCTTTGGAGAAAGCAGGCAAGCCGAGCCAGGCTTGCAGTGGCCCTGGCGTGACACCTGCCACCTCAGGCAGAGGGCCTCCCGCGTGCCCTCCATGGCGGGTTTCTCCCCGGAGCCGTGGCCTGGGCACTAGGAAGGCCGGGCCTCCCCGACTCCCGGGAGGAGGGGCTAGCCCACTTGCGCCCTGGCCCCCAAAGCCTGCGGTGCCATCTGCCTGTCTCGGCACTTCTGACTCCACAGAGCCTTTCCTACACCTGGGCTGCCTGCCGTGGCAAAGTGCAGGCGTGGGGTGAGGCCATGGCTTTGTCTTTCCAGGAAAAAATGAGCCCCTGGCCGAAGCAGCAGGCCCAGGCAGAGCCTTGAGCTTGAAGCCCAGTAGGTCTGTGGCCCTCAGGGCCAGAGCAATGCTTTCAAGGCAGGGAAGCGGCCTGCAAGCTGAGTGGGAGTGGGGGAGGGGAGGGAGACAGCTGAAGCCGAGTCCAGAAGGGCGGCGATGGAAGAGCTGCAGCTGGGTCAGAGCCTGGAGGGAGGGCGGGGCCTTCACTGAGGACCCCCCCCCCCCCGAGGCCAGCCCTAGGCCCCGGCGGTCGCGCATGCGCCCTTGGCCTGTGCGGTGTGTGGGGGGTTGAACCCAAGCCCGCAGGGCTCCCGGAGCGGCCAGAGAAAGAAGGGCCCATGGAGAGGTAGGCGAGGTGGGCAGGGGGCGCCACCTTACTCTCCTCAGCTCCCTGAGGGAGAGAGACAGAGACAGAGACAGAGAGAGAGATCCCTGACCTCTGAGTCTCTGCCTCCACCGCTGGCTGGTGCCAACTCACGCGCCATCCCACTTCCAGCCATCACCCCCACGCCTGCCCCGGGGCCAGCCCCACCACAGAGAGGCCGGTTGGTTCCTGCTCACCTCTGTGCCGTCCCTTCCCGACCTGACCCCAGTGCAGGGGATAAGCTTCAGACAAGTCTTTCCATGTCCCTCTGCATGACAATAGACTTCCTCCCCTCTCCCTTTCCACAGGCCCACCCGGGACATCCACCTTTGTCATTAGCTCAGGAGAGGATGCAAGATGAGAATCTCTGCTATTGTGTGGGGAGACTCATTTTCCCGGGTTTCCCCCATGGACACATGTTCTTCAGCTGGGTCTGATTTTCTCCAGACAAGCTGTCTTGGGAAGGATTTGGCCAGCCCTAAGAACCTGAAGGGAAAGGGCGGAGGGGGGTTCTCTCTCTGCCCCCGACAGCCCCGAGCTGGGTCGGTCCCTCAGACCCGGCCAGGGGCAGCCCATCCCCCGGCGCCCTTCCCCGGGGCATCCAAGGGCAGGCTCGGCGCCAGCCCCACCCCGCTCGCCACTGCCCGACCATCGTCCTCCCTCGGGGGGCCTGGGCAGGACAGGGACCCGGCTGTGGGAGGCCTCCAGATCTCAGGCCTGGCACACCGTTTACCAGGCTGCTTCCTCCTCTGACGGGGGCCCAGCACACGCCCCAGGAGACTTGGCAGCCGCCCCCAGGGCTCTAGCCTCTGGAACTCGTCCCCTTGGAAGGGGCCTGGCCCAGGTGCCAGGTTCGGCTGGTCGGCCAGCCTCCTTTGGAGAAAGCAGGCAAGCCGAGCCAGGCTTGCAGTGGCCCTGGCGTGACACCTGCCACCTCAGGCAGAGGGCCTCCCGCGTGCCCTCCATGGCGGGTTTCTCCCCGGAGCCGTGGCCTGGGCACTAGGAAGGCCGGGCCTCCCCGACTCCCGGGAGGAGGGGCTAGCCCACTTGCGCCCTGGCCCCCAAAGCCTGCGGTGCCATCTGCCTGTCTCGGCACTTCTGACTCCACAGAGCCTTTCCTACACCTGGGCTGCCTGCCGTGGCAAAGTGCAGGCGTGGGGTGAGGCCATGGCTTTGTCTTTCCAGGAAAAAATGAGCCCCTGGCCGAAGCAGCAGGCCCAGGCAGAGCCTTGAGCTTGAAGCCCAGTAGGTCTGTGGCCCTCAGGGCCAGAGCAATGCTTTCAAGGCAGGGAAGCGGCCTGCAAGCTGAGTGGGAGTGGGGGAGGGGAGGGAGACAGCTGAAGCCGAGTCCAGAAGGGCGGCGATGGAAGAGCTGCAGCTGGGTCAGAGCCTGGAGGGAGGGCGGGGCCTTCACTGAGGACCCCCCCCCGCCCCCCGAGGCCAGCCCTAGGCCCCGGCGGTCGCGCATGCGCCCTTGGCCTGTGCGGTGTGTGGGGGCTTGAACCCAAGCCCGCAGGGCTCCCGGAGCGGCCAGAGAAAGAAGGGCCCATGGAGAGGTAGGCGAGGTGGGCAGGGTGTGCCACCTCTGACCCCCGGCTAAGGGTCTCACGCGTGCCCTCCATGGTGGATTTCTCCCTGGGGCCTTAGCCTGAGCACTAGGAAGGCCATGCCTCCCCGACTCCCTAGAGGAGGGTCTTGCCCAGTTTGGCCATTGTCACACTGGCCACATTTCTGACCTTCCCTAGTCAAACTCACTTCTTTCTGTGAATCCCTGCACCAGGGCGCCTTCTCCTTGTCACACTAACTGTTCCCAGACCTAGGCAGGGGTGCTAACAGTTGTCATTCTGGTCACAGCAAAGTTCTGAAATGCCTCAGGGAGGCCTTTCAGAAGCACCTAGCACAGTCTCTACCATCACCGATCTCCCATCAGAAGAACATTACATGTTTTGCGCATCCTTCCTCCCATAGAGATAAAATGAGTGCATGAGGAAGAGCTGTCTGCTTTGTCGGAAGCTGAGGCAACTCCTTCTGGTAATACCAGGCACACGACTGTCTCTTCCAGGCCAAATTTTTCCCACCACGAGTCCATTGTTTAAGGAAACTTTCATTTCCTCTCTTTCATGGGTCTCATTTCCCCCAAGAACACAGTGAACCATCCCCTCGCCCTGTGCTGCATCACCATAATCCCACAGCCCGAAGATATGCACAAAGTTAAATCACCACCATATCCTGAATTCAGGCACTGCTGAGACCTTCCCATCAATGTTGTCATTCAATGGTGACTCCTGAGGACACCTTTCCCCTGAGACCCACTCCCAACCTGTCCTCAGCTTCTTACAGTAACACCGAAATTTCCTCAGAATTCTCCCAACCTGGGCAAGAAACATTCTGAAATGTTCTCTGTATTAATTTTCAGGGACTGGGGACATTGGTAGATGTAATTTGAGTGTGTATGTGCAGTAGTTTCTACGCAGGTATCCTGTTTTTCAGACACATATAAAATAGTGTGGCTACTCAATGCACCAAGAAAATGGATAACTGATCAAATTTTTTCATGATGTGAAGTCTTTAGAGAGTAAATGTCACCGTTAAGAGCGCAGACTATGGAGCTAACTCCTCATGTCCAAATTCCAGCTGCATCCCTTACTAGGTATTTGTATTGGCAGAGTTATTTACCTGATTGGTGCCTCAGTTTCTTCATCTCTCAGTTGGCAATAATGATCAGCATACCTATTTTGTAGGTTTATGGAGAGTATTAAAGGAGTTAATGTTTGAAAAATGCTTGGAACACCTAGTGTATTGCCAGTGCTGTACCTATATATTAGAAATAAAATTTAGAAATTCTTCTGACACTGCCTGTGAGCCCCAGAGTGTGAGACTGTTGCCTGGATGTATGTAGAAAGCACTCCATGACATACGATGAATAAATGAGTGAACAACATTGGCGAACGCATTACCAATGTCACCTATGTCACCCTACAGGCATTCCCAAGCTGAACCACATGCAGACATTCCTGCTCTGTCCTGCATCACATTCCCTGGGGGAATCACTGGGGCTTCTTAGACCCTAGTAACCGTGCCCATTAAAGGTTCTTTTCTGTCAGCAAACCCCAGTCTTTGTCCAATTGCTGCAGCTCACATGGTCTGCACTCTGATCCTTGTCTTCACTCGAGGGAGACGTGCCATCCCCAGAGCTGGGCACACGCAGAGGCTGAACCTTGGAGAAAATGATTCCCTGGCCCTGGGGCAGGTAGAAGAGCGAAGGGACAGAGTGGGATTTGGGGAAAATCCTCCAGGTGTTTTCAGAAGGGATGGAGGCAGGGGATGTGTCAGCAAGAACTGGTCTGGTTGGTGGGCCTTGGTGGTTAAATAGTAGGGGCGCTGAGAAATTTCATAGGTTCTAGCATAATACAATCAATATAATGGTCATGAAATCAGAATCAGCCTAATTAAGGCCAAGTTAACCCAATGTCAGCTGTTCCCTGACTCTCTAATCCAGTAGTGACTTATAATAAGGGTATTAGTGTTCTATCATCTCCTTTTCATTGATTGGCTAGAGTTATTATTCTTTACATAGCCTGTCTGTTTTTACATAGTAAAGAAAAAGTGAGTTTTAAAACAACTCTCCTTGGAAAAGTCTCCCTAACATATTGAATTAATAACAGAAGCCACGACAGGAAATTCACCACATATCTTGAGCTTTGGTCTCTGGTTTTAGATCTTCCTAACTGGTAAATTACCTTGACTTCTGCCTTCTTTCTTGAGATTAGTGCATTTAGGACTAAGTAGGAGTGCAACCTCATGCCATGTGAGAAGTGGTGACTCTGGGAAGAGGTTTGTTTCATTCTGTCAGTGTGTGTGTGTGTGTGTGTGTGTGTGTATGACAGTTTTTGCTGCATCTTGCACTGTGGGCCAGTGTAGACTCCTTTTCTAGGGAAAAAATTTCCCTAACCACTTTCTCCGGACTTTCTTTTCACTGGTGGCTTCCTCGGCACTGTCCAATAGTAACATTAAGCACTCTATATTATAGAATTTAATTTTTTTCTTCATAGCCACATTTTAAAAAATGAAAGCAAACAGGTGAAGCTAATTTTAATAGTATATTTTAACCCACTAGAACCAAGATATCATCAATGTGGGTGCAGTCTATACAAAAATTAATAATGAGAAAGTTTACCTTTTTTTCCTGGGCTTCATAAATCCAGTGTGTACTTCCCACTCTCAGCACAATCTCCATTTGGAAGTTGAGTTTTTTCATACATTCTCTGTACTGAGATTTAATGTTCACAGTCGTCAAATAAGAGTCACTAGGAGTGGGGTGGATGATAATTTCACTACTGATTTAAGCTCTAATGGAGCTATGAACACCAAGTGGTCAATGGGTTAATCAAATGAATAGTCATATAGTACAGAAGAATGGTACCATTTGGGATTTAGAAAAAGACTGGGGACCGTGTGTCCTGACAGGGGGCACCAGGGCTTTTCTTGTTGAGAGTGACAAGGACAAAAAGAGAATAAAGTCATACTCATAAGTGTCTAACAACATGAGGGAGAAGAAATGACCTGCTGTAGTCCTGAGTTTTGACCTCGAGCTTTCTGTTCTTTACCCAAATCTCTTTGATGATGTCCCAGGACACAGGTCAGATTAATCCCCACAGGGAAAGAGGGAGGGTAGAAGTACAAGGCATCTGACATAATTGTCCTGGGAAAGCAGGCTTCATTTATCACTCTGATCCACATTCACAATTTATTTTTATAGGGTAAGAGGAAAAGAAGTATGAGGGTCAAATCATCACAGAGGAAGCGACATGATTGTGGAAACCAATCCAACTCAAAGCCTGGTTTGAGCATCTCCATCCCTTTGAGGATGTCCAGTTACATATTCAAGAGGCCAGTTACTAGAATCACATCCTATCCTGGCAAAGAGGTCAGATGCCATCAATGGGAGGAAACGTCGGAGCAACCCCAACAACTCTGCTGGCAGAAGGAAAGGAGATCTTTCCTGTATCTCCAGGCCTGCAGAGTGCAGGAGAACTGTTAAGTCCTTTGGACCTTGCCAAAGCCCTGCTGAGTCTTGCACCTAGTTGCACAGATGCATCCCTGCCAGGTGTGTTCACAGGTGGTCTGAACTCCAGCCCCATGTCCACCCCTGCCTGGTCTTCAGATTCAGCAGAGACGATCCCAGGAGCTGGTCTGTACATCCCACAGCTCCTTTGCAAACAACTTATGGTGACTGAGGAGGATATCAGGAAACAGGAAAAAAAAAAGTGAAGACGGCAAGAGAGAGACTGGCGGTAGCACTGAGGCAGAGAGACTTGCTAGCGAGGCAGGGAGAGTGAGGGGCCAAGAAGGACGTCCCGACAAACACGATGAAGAAAAGACAAGACGGTGCAGATGACATGGAGCTCACACTACATTAATGCCTCTGCAGGGCTCCTGATGTCTTCTTGCTTTGAGCTCTTGAGACTTTAGTATATACCAATAGTTTTCTTTTCTTTGATTCCTTTGCATGACAGAGAAGATACAGACAGTGATCCTTCTGAGGTGAGAGATTGGGTTTCAGGTGAGGAGAGAAAGGAGAGCTTTTCTTCTCATTTTGTTCTCTCATTTTCCTTTCCTGAGTGTTATGCATTTGTATTTTAAGATCAACAGAAAGTTATTACAGTCAGGGGATTCTTTAGAGTTTTGCCCTCACAGTCACAGAGAAAACCTACCTAGTCCAAATGGATTGTCCTTTTTGTGTAATATTCCAATAGATTCCAACATATTTCACTAAAGAGCTGTTATATCTGTCTTCTCAAAAAAGACACCTACTTCTGGGTCTCTATTTTTCTGGTATTTGTTGCATGTTGAATCACAGTTGCATATAATGAAATACTGGATTGTCCCTTTTTTTAGATTTATATGTGTTGGAAATTTGATTCATGAAAATTGATATGCCATTGTGGTATCATGCTCTCAGGAGAATGACTTTTTTCAGCATCACAAGTCTCACAATAAGCCAGTGTGTTGGGATTTGTCTATTTGCCTGATCGAGTACGTTGCACTCTTCAAATCCTCTTTATCATTACTTACTTTTGTCCCACAGATTTATCAGTTTCTGAGAACAATGTGTTAAACAATAATAGAGTATCTTAGTACTTATATCTTCCATAAAAAATGAGTTATTTTTTAGCTAAATCTTCTCTCCTCTATTCTTCCATGTGGTAATCATCTGGAATTTTGGTGCGAATGTGTTTTTAATGTCTTGTTTTAAAACTAATACTAAATTAGACAGACTGTTTTTTCCTTTCCTCGTGACTCCTGTTATGTTTTCCTGGGTTCACATTTCTTCTTCCTGATGTACATTCTTTACCAGTTCTTTCACTGCAGGCCTGTGGGAGGTCAACTTTGAGTCTGTTTGTAGGTCAGATAACGTCTTTCTTTCTTTGACACATAGTTTGAATAGGCATTTAATTTAGCTTTGGAGTAATTTTTTTCCTTCTTTGTCAAGTTATTTAATATTTCTGAGCCTCCATATCTTTAGCTTAAAATGGGAATAAAACCCTAAAAATGGTGACTGTAACTGAGATAATACACGCAGAGCATGCCAGTCATGTTGCTTAGCAGAAATTAAATAATCAATAATGATTATTATTAATCATTATAATGATATTATTATAATAATGTAATATATAATAATATATTAATGTATAATAATAATTATACGTTAATTTATAATTATAATGTACAGTGTATAATGTAGGCAATGTATAATAATAATATATTAATATTATTAATCATTATAATCCTCAGAGTGTGCATTCTCAGAGAATCACTGCTTAAGATTGAGAATATGAAGCTCACACACAAAAAGTCTGAGAGAGTGGCATGACCATGACTTTAATTCTCAGCCCTTGCGTATCTTCAGCTGTGGTCATCTGCACAGTGTGTGCAGATAATGTAATCTGTTCCCACAGACCCACAGCAGAACAGCGCAGCCTGCCTCATGCTTGGGATGCTCTGGGCTGCTTTTTGGGGAGCCTCTGCTGTGAGGCTAGTTGGACTCTGTACAGAGAAAGATGAAAAAAGACTCTTTCTTTTCCCTCAGATTTCTCCCCCCGAGTTTTATTCAGTTTTACATCCAGAGCAGATACTCTCTTCCCAGAGCCTTGGTGTTACTCTGGGATTCAGGCTTCCCAGACACCTCGTCATTTCAGCTCCCAAGGCCCAAGGTGACTGCAGAGTCATGTCTCACCCACTCCTCCCATCTTGGCCTGTTTCCCGTCATGGAGGACCCATGAGTGGGGAGAGGAGCCATCGAGGGAGATTGATCTGGAAGTCCTGGTGAATCTGAGCTTCAGAGAATGAAGCAGAAAAGGGGAACTTGAGACTGCCAGGCCTTCAGTGGGGGAGGAATATGGAGGAACCGAGAGGGGTGTGATGGCTGCACAGAGTCAAGGGGAGGGATGTTCCAAAGTTTCCTAAGAGAAGGGAAACCTTGCACTGAAGTGGAGATTCGATTTTACATGATGGCAATGTCTGTGCTGGTTTCACCAATTCTGGTGTCCCTGAGGGATGAACTGGTGTGACACCACAGGACAGAAGTTGCAGTCACTTTCAGGACTTAAAGAAGGTGAAATCTTTCAGCTTAGGCCCCTGTGAGCCAGTCAGGGGCCAAGTCTAGAAAGGATTGGAGCCTGAGTCCATCCAATGTGGTTTCATTCTGTTCCAGCCAAGCTCCTCTGGACCCAAGCTGGGAAAAGGGGACCTCAGATCTAGTCAGATCTAGTCATTGCAGCTTCCATAGTTCGCCATGAGGCAGGTAATAGCCCAGGCGCCGTCACTGGACCTCATAGTCGCCCTCCTTCTTCCGCTGGCAGACAGTGACTTGTGAGGTGAGGAGAGCACATCAGAATGTTCCAGTCAGTTGCCCAGTATGGGAGACTCCAGGGGAAGGAGATGTCAAAGTCACAGAGACCCGATGTCTCCTGTGTCTCCCTCTTCCTTTTGTCCACTTAATTTTCACCCTCAGTCCTTCTTTTCCTTCCCTTTTCCCTCTCTTGGCTCTCTCTTCCTCTCTTTCCCCTACATGTTCTAACTTAATTGAGGTATTAACGACATACAATTAACTGCATACATTTAAAGTGAACAATTTGATACATTTTGATTATAACTTAGTCAACCAACACCACAATCAAGAAAAGGAATGCCCATCCTCCCCAAATTTCCTCATGCTCATTTTAATTCCTCCTTTCCTGCCGTTTGCAAACACATTCTCATTCCCAGGCAACCAGTGATCCGGTATATGTCCCTATAGATTTTCCTGTATTTTCCAAGAATTTTTATAAATGGGATAATATACTATGTACTCATTTTTTTACTGGCTTCTTTCACTCAGCATAATTATTCTGAGATTTATGCTTGTCACTGCATGTACTATGAATTCATTCCTATCCCCATCCCTTCCCTGGCAGCACTGTGCACACACCCGAGCACTTCCCAGGTTGGCATGAGAGCCAATAGTACTGCTGCATCCCCAAAAGTAGGAAGGCGCCTTGGTGCAACTCTGGGAGGGGTTGGCAGCAGCCCTGGACCCACGCATGAATGCTTTCCTGGATGGTTGGAAAGCCCACCGTGCCACTGGAGTCCCAATGATTGGCCAATGCTCAGAACCCTTGAAGAAGACCCACCCACCAAGCACAGAGGCTGGCATGAGCATAAGAAAAGGCAGCAGCAGATATATGTGCACATGCAAATGCTTTCCCAGATGGCACAAATACCCATAGTAGTGCTGTGGTCACACAACTGGGTACGTGCCTCCGTGTGGCGGCAACTCTGAGCCCAGTGTGAATGCTTTCTCAGCGGGGAGGAACACCCACGGTACCCATGCAACTTCCAGCATATGGGGTGGGATCAGAAACACAGCTCATGCTTCCCCCACAGTGGTAGCAGGTGGAATCTGTGACCTGATACTACCACAAATATGCAGGCAAAAGATTAGTTCATCAAACACCATAAGAAACTACAGTAAAAATTCAAAGCAGAAGGAAATGACAAGTCTCCAGAAACCAACCTTGAAGTCACAGAAATTTACAATCTAAATGACAGAGAATTCAAAATAACTGTCATAAAGAAACTCACCAAGTTTCAAGAATGTTCAGACAGTTCGATGAACTCAAAATAAAATTAATGAGGAAAAGGAATACTTCAGCAAAAAGAATGAAACTATTAAAAAAAAAGCAGAAATTCTGGATATGAAGAACATAATTAATGAGATAAAAAAGAATCTAGAATCCTTAAAAAATAGATCTGATGTTATGGATGAAAGAATTAGTGATTTAGAGGATAGAAATATAGAAATGCTTCCAATGGACGAAGAGAGAGGACTCAGATTTTTAAAAAATGAAGGAATTCTTGGAGAAATATATGACTCAATTATAAAAGCAGCCTAAGAATTATACGTATTCCAGAGGGAGAAAAGAGGGAGAAAGGAGCAGAGAGCTTGTTCAAAGAATAATAGCTGAGAACTTCCCAAATCTGGGGAAGAACCGGACTTACAAATACATGAAGCCAACAGAATGCCTAATTACATCAATGCTAAAAGACTTTCTCCAAGGCATATAATAGTAAAATTGGCAAAAGCCAATGGCAAAGAAAAAAAATTAAGGGAAGCAAGACAGAAGAAAATAACCTAAAAATGAACCCCTATCAGGCTTTCAGCATGTTTCTTGGTAGAAACTTTACAGGCAAGGAAAGAATGGAATGATATATTAAAAATACTGAAAGACAAAAACTTTCAGCCAAGAATATTCTATCCAGTGAAACGATCCTTATGATACAATGGAGAAATAAAAGTTTTCCCAGATAAACAAAGGCTGAGGGAGTTCATCGCCACTAGATCTCCCATACAAGCAATGATCAAGAACGCCCTCATACCTGAAACAAAAAGAAGGCAAATGTCTACAAAGCTTTGAGCAAAGAGATAAATAGACAGACAAAATCAGAAAGCTACAGCTCTGCTTCACAACAGGGTAGCAAATACTTAATTATAACTTAAAAGAAGAAGGGAAGGAAAGCATCAAAAGTAACTATAAACACTTCAGCTTAGTCACAAATGCACAACACAAAAATAAATAACTTGTGACAACAATAACTCAGAAGGAGAAGAGGAAAGGGATGGAACCTGCTTAGACTAATGGAGATAAGAGTCTCTCAGAAGATGGACTATGTCATCTATGAGATCTTCATACAAACCTCACAGTAACCAGCAAACAAAAAGTCAGAGCAGAGCCATAGATCATAAAAAAAGATAAAACCTCCACAGAAAACCCCCAAAATGAAATGGTAGTCAGAAACACAAAGGAAGAGAAACAATGGAAATATAGATTAGGTGGGATTAAGCCCTCATGTATCAATAATCATTCTAAATGTAAATCGATTGAATTCTCCAATCAACAGACACAGAGTGGTGGGGTGGATTAGAAAACAAGACCCAACAATACGCTGCCTCCAGGAAACACATCTGAGCACAAAAAACAAACAGGCTCAGAATGAATGGATGGGAGACAATACTGCAAGCAAATGGCAAATAAAAGAAAGTAGGTGTTTCCATACTTATATCAGACAAAGCAGACTTCAAGATAAAAAAAGACTATGAGAGACAAAGAGGGGCAGTATATAATGATAAAGGGGACTTTCCACCAAGAGGACATAACACTTATAAAGATATATGCACCTAACACAGCAGCACAAAAGAATATAAAGCAACTATCAATAGACCTAAAGGGAGAAATTAACAGCAACACAATAATAGCAGGGGACCTGAACAACCCACTTACATCTATGGATAGATCATGCAGAGAACGGCAACAAGTAAATAGTGGAATTAAATGAAACATATGATCAGATGAACTTAATTGATATATAGAGAGCATACCCTCCCAAAACAGCAGAATACACATTCTTCTTAAGTGCACATGGAACCTTCTCAAAGATATACCATATGTTGTGAAACAAGGCAAGCCTGAATAAATTTAAGATTGAAATCATATCAAGCTTCTTTTCTGACCATAATGCTATGACACTAGAAATCAACTACAAGAAAAAAGATGGGGAAGTCACAAATATGTGGAGACTAAAGAACACACGACTGAAGAACCATTGGATCAATGAACAAATCAAAGGAGAAATCAAAAAATACCTGAAGACAAAGGAAAATGAAAAGACAACCAAACAACTCTTATGGGATGCAGCAAAAGCAGTTCTAAGAATGAAATTCATAGCAATGCAAGCGCACCTCAACAAACAAGAAAAATACCAAATAAGTAACCTTAAACTACACCTAATAGAACCAGAAAATGAAGAACAAATGAAGCCCAAAGTCAGCAGAATGAAGGAAATAATAAAAATTAGAGCAGAAATAAATGAATTAGAGACTAAAATAACAGTAGAAAGGATCAATGAAACAAAGAGCTGGTTCTTTGAGAAGACTGAAACAAAATTGACAGACCCTTAGCCAGACTCACTAAGAAAAAAAGAGAGAAGCCTCAAAGACCTAAAATTAGAAATTAAAGAGGAGAAATTACAACAGATACCACAGAAATAAAAAGGACAATAAGAGATGGGCCGGCCCCGTGGCTTGGTGGTTAAGTGCACGCGCTCCGATGCTGGCGGCCCGGGTTCGGATCCTGGGCACACACCGAGGCACCACTTCTCCGTCCATCCTGAGGCTGAGTCCCGCATACAGCAACTAGAAGGATGTGCAGCTATGACATACGACTATCTACTGGGGCTTTGGGGGAAAAAATAAATAAATAAAATCTTTAAAAAAAAAAATTGTTTGGGCCGGCCCCATGGCTTAGCGGTTAAGTGCGTGCGCTCCGTTGCTGGCGGCCAGGGTTCGGATCCCGGGTATGCACCGATGCACCGCTGCTGAGGCAGCGTCCCACATACAGCAACTAGATGGATGTGCAGTTATGACATACAACTATCTACTGGGGCTTTGGGGGGAAAAAATAAATAAATAAAATCTTTATTAAAAAAATAATAAAATAAAAAGGACAATAAGAGAATACACTGAACAATTTACATGCCACCAATTTCGATAACCTAAAAGAAATAGATAAATTCTTAGATTCTTACAACCTCCCAAAACTGAATCAAGAAGAAATAGAGAAAATGAACAGACCAATCACAAGTAAAGAGATCAAAATGGTCATCAAAACCCTCCCAAAAAAACAGAAGTCCAGGACCAGATGGCTTCTCTGGAGAATTCTACCAAATATTCAAACAAGATTTAATACCTATGCTTCTCAAACTATTCCAAACAGTTGAAGAAGATGGAACACTTCCTAATTCAGTCTATGAGGCCAACATCACTCTGACAGCAAAAGCAGGCAAGGACAGCACAAAGAAGGAATATTACAGGCCAATATCACTGATGAACACAGATGCAAAAATCCTCAACTAAATATCAGCAAATCGAACACAGCAGTATATTAAAAAGATCATATACCATGATCAAGTGGAATTTATACCAGAGATGCAGGGATGGGTCAACATCCGCAAATCAATCAATGTGATACACCATATTAAGAAAATGAGGAATAAAAATCACATGATCCTCTCCACAGATGCAGAGAAAGGATTTGACAAGATCCAACATCCATTTATGATAAAAACTCTCAATAAAATAGGTATAGAAGGAACGTACCTCAACACAATAAAGACCATATATCACAAACCCACAGCCAACATCATACTTAATGGCGAAAAACTTAAAGCCATTCCTCTGAGAACAGGAAGAAGACAAAGGTGCCCACTCTCGCCACTTGCATTCAACATAGTACTGGAGGTTTTGGCCAGAGCAATTAGACTGGAAAAAGAAATAAAAGGAATCCCAATTGGAAAAGAAAAAATGAAACTCTTGCTGTTTGCAGATGACATGATTGTAAATATAGAAAACCCTGAAGAATCCATCAGAAAACTATTAGAAATAATCAACAACTACAGCAAAGTTGCAGCGTACAAAATCAACTTACAAAAAGCAGTTGCATTTCTATACCCTAACAATGAACTAACAGAAAGAGAACTCAAGAATACAATCCCATTTACAACTGCAACAAAAAGAAAAAAGTGTCTAGGGATAAATTTAACCAAAGAGGTTAAAGACCTATACAATGAAAACTATAAGACATTATTGAAAGAAATCAATGATGACCTGAAGTAATGGGAAGATATTCCATGCACATGGATTGGAAGAATAAACACAGTTAAAATGTCCATATTACCTAAAGTAATCTACAGATTCAAAGCAATCCCAATCAGAATCCCAATGACATTCTTCATAGAAACAGAACACAGAATCCTAAAATATATATGGAATAACAAAAGACCTCAAATAGACAAAGAAATCCTGAGAAGAAAGAACAAAGCTGGTGGCATCACAATCCTAACTTGAAAATATATTACATAGCTATAGTAATCAAAATGGCACAGTACTGGCACAAAAACAGACTCATAGATCAATGGAGCAGAACTGAAAGCCCAGAAAAAAAAACCACACATCTGTGGTCAGTTAATCTCTGACAAAGGAGCCAAGATCATACAATGGAGAAAGGAAAGTCTCTTCAATAAATGCTGTTGGGAAAACTGGACAGCCACATGCAAATGAATGAAAGTAGATCATTATCTTCTACCATACACAAAAATTAACTCGAAATGGATAAAAGACTTGAATCTAACACTTGAAACCATAAAACTCCTAGAAGCAAATATACGCAGTACAGTCTTTGACATCGGTCTTAGCAGCATCTTTTCCAATACCATGTCTACTCAGGCAAGGGAAAGAAAAGAAAAAATATACAAATGGGACTACATGGGAGTAAAAGCCTTCTGCAAGGCAAAGGAAATGATGAACAAAACGAAAAGACAGGGCCGGCCCCGTGGCTTAGTGGTTAAGTGCGCGTGCTCCGCTACTGGCAGCCCAGGTTCGGTTCCCAGATGCGCATAGACGCACCTCTTGTCCGGCCATGCTGAGGCCGCATCCCACATACATCAACTACAAGGATCTACAACTATGACATACAACCATCAACCGGGACTTTGGGGAAAAAAAAAAGGAGGAGGATTGGCAATAGATGTTAGCTCAGAGCCGGTCTTCCTCAGAAAAAAAGTGGAGGATTAGCACGGATGTTAGCTCAGGGCTGATCTTCCTCACAAAAAAAAAAAAAAGGAAAAGACAACCCACCAACTGGGATAAAATATTTGCAAATCATATATCTGACAAGGGGTTAATCTCCAAAATATATAAACAACTCATACTACCCAACAACAAAAAAACAGATAATCCAATCTAAAAATGGGCAGAGGATATGAACAGACATTTTTCCAAAGAAGATATACAAAAGGTCAACAGACACATGAAAAGATGTATAACATCACTAATTGTTAGGGATATTCAAATCAAAACTACAATGAGAGATCACCTTACACCTGTCAGAATGGCTATAATTCCCAAGACAAAAAATAACAAATGTTGGAGAGGATAAGGAGAAAAGGGCACCCTCACACACTGCTGGTGGGAATGCAAACTGGTGCAGCCACCAGGGAAAACAGTATGGAGATTTCTCAAAAACTTAAAAATAGAAATAGTATACCTTTCAGCTATCCCACTACTGGGTATTTATCCAAAGAAATTGAAATCAACAATTCAAAGAGATTTATGCACCCCTGTGTTCACTGCGGCATTATTTACAATAGCCAAGACATGGAAGCAACCCAAGTGCCCTGCTACAGATGAATAGATAAAGAAGATGTGGTATATATACAATGGAATACTACTAAGCCAGAAAAAAAAGACAAGATCATCCTGTATGCAACAACCTGGATGGACCTTGAGGGTATGAAGTTAAATGAAATAAGCCAGACAAAGACAAATATGCCTGATTTCACTCATATGTAGAAGATAAACATACACAGGGATAAAGAGAACAGATTAGTGCTTACCAGAGGGGCTGGGGGCTGGGGCTGGGGGTTGTGTGAAAGAGTTAAAGGGGCACATATGCATGGTGATGGATAAAAGTTAGACTACTGGTGGTGAGTAGGATGCAGTCTATACAGAAATTCACAGATAATAATGAACACCCGAAATTACACAATGTTAAAACCCTTTATAATTTCAATAAAATAATTAAAAATGAAAAAAAATAATTCATTCTTTTTTATGGTTGAATAGTATTCCACTGTGGGGATATACCACACTTTGTGTATCCGTTCACCAGTAGATGGACATTTGGGTTGTTTTCCGTTTTTGTCTACTATAAATTGGTTGTTATCAACATGTGTGTACAAGTCTGTGTATAGACATACGGGTTTATTTCCCTTGGATGGATTCCTAGGGGAGGAATGGCTGGGTAGACGTATATAATTATTAAAGATGCATCCAAGCTATTTTTCACCAGCACTCGATGAGAGTTTCAGTGACTTGACATCTTCAACAACACTTGCTATAGTCAGTTTTTTTAATTATAGCCATTCTCAAGTATGGTGGAATCTCATGATGACTGTCATTTACATTTCCCCAATGACTCATGTAGTGAAGGAGAAGGCAAGCCACACACAGACTGGGAGAAAACATCTGCAAAACATATCCCTAGAAAAGGATGTGTATTTTTAATATATAAAGAGGTCTTACAACCCAATAGTAAGAAGACAAGCAACACGTCATGGCTTACCAGCAGACAGCAGATCAGGCCTGTGATGAGCACCAGGATTCCCGCCAAACAGCTGAGGATGAGGGCCCAGACAGGGTGGTCTGGGGAGACATGTGCTGGGGTGAGCCACCTCCTGTCATCGCCCCAAGGCTCCTGCTGACCCCACTGTGCCTCAACCATCCTTGACAAGGGTTGGCCAACTCTCCTCATCATCCAAGATGCTGTGCGCATGGTTCTCTTAGATGAGGCACAGCATCAAGATGCTCGCCCCCTACCGTGGGCTGGGGCTTCCTGCAGGTTTACCAGGCTTATCAGTCAAGGTGTCATCTCTATTGGGAGAATATTCTGGAAATGAATGAAATGGAGAAGGCATGTGAATGTGTTTCACTCTTTTTAATTAAACTTTTTAGACGCAGAAAAATAAACGGAACAGTCTCATAAACATCCATCATCTAATTTAACCATGTATATTCCATCTAATTAAAACAATATTTCATCAATGTATAAACTATTAACACTTGCCACCCTTGATTCCTACCATGTTTTCAATGAAATATTAAAGTCAAGTAGACATCATGATGTTTCAACCGATTTTAGTTTCCATCTCTAAAAAGTGAGCACACTTTGCTACAAAATCCAAGACCATTATCACAGAACAAAAATGTAATAAATTAAACCAAATTCATACCTCTGGGCACAGAGGACTGCATTTGGGCTGGACTTTCTTATGACGGCCGGCGGGAGAATGGGTCATCACAGTTGGCAAGCCTATGGGATCTCTCTAAATTTGTAAATTCCCACTCAAAAGTGTTCTTCCGTGCCTAGAAACACATTCATCCCCTTCTCCTTTATCTATTTGCTTAATATTAATTTTCTAGGATTAAGCTACAATGTAATATCCTGCAGGAAGTCTTCTCTGATTTCCACCTGCAAGTATGAGTTTGTTCACATCAAATAATTGATAAATTTCAATTCTCTACTCTTGTTATTGCCAGCTACAACATAAACTCCAGGAGGGTAGGACACACAGCACCCAGTGGGCATGGGGGGAGGGGTGCAGGTCCCCCTACTTGTACCTCTATCCAGACAACCTCTTAGAGGTGTGCTGTCTGATATGCAGCAGCAACAAGTCTCTTTTTAAATTAACATTAATTTTAGTTACATAAAATACAAATTCTAGTACCTCAGTAACATTAAATATCAGTAACAATAAAGACCAGTCACAATACCATCCTTCGAGGACTCAACAGCCACATGCAGCTATGCACTGGACAGCACAGATAGAACATTCCACCACTGCAGAAAGTTCCAGCGCCTTGGTGCTCATCTAGAGTGGGACTTGGCAAACTATATCCTGTGGATCAGGAACCACATGACCCCCAAACCAGTAAGTCTGCTTCACACACAGCTGGAGTCCCTCACTGACCATCTGGCCCAGTGGCTCTCAGTGCAGAGATAAGGAAACAAAAGTCCAGAGAGGGGAGGTGATTAGTTTGAGGTCACAGAGCTGTCTAGGAGAAGGTGAGGGCCTCCTATACTACACTGGTGTCCTTTTCTCTCTCTCAATGGTGGGTAAAGACTGGGGGACTATGTCACCTCCTGCCAGCCTGAGAAAGTTCAATGATCTCTCAGCCCCAGGCATCCAGAGTCCCCAGAAAGGCCTCACTTCCTTTTCCAATGACCAGGGAGCCTTACCATCCCCAAGGACACTCTTCCTGTCCAGAGTCAAGTTCTGCAGCTGGGTACCATTCTGGGTCAGCCGCAGGAATTCCTCATAGATGGCAACTCTGTCCAGTCTCCGTACCAAGGTGGCAAGGTACACAGGGAGTCCACTCCAGTGTGGTTACTGTGGGGGACAGACCTGGAAGGGCACAAAGGATGAACAAGGGTGCCTGGAATTCTACCCTGATTCTAGATTCCCTGCTTCTGGGTCCTGTCCAAGAGGACTTTTTGCAATAATGTAAACACTTTCTGCACTACCAAATACACTCATTATTAGCCCCATGTTGTTATCGAGCACTTAAAATGTGGCTAGTGTGTGTGAGTGAGGAACTGAATTTCTCATGTAATTTCATTTCAAGTAATTAATTTATAAATAAATAACTACAGGGAGAACATTTTTGAAACTTTGGAGTAAGGACTTCTGCAAATGCATAAAAACAATGAGAACACTGGTAAAAATGGTCAAAATCATCTTTTCAGAAGTCTAGAAATTAATCAAAGGCTTGTAAGAACTGAGGGTTTAGTGAAGACACACGGTGGAATCTTGATAAAGGGAGCAAACTTTGTGGCACTATAACCTGCACTATTCCCATCTTGCTCTCACAATATCCTCCATAACTTTGAAAACCATCAGTCTCAGAACCATGGTAGCTGAGACAGCCAGCAGCCCAGCAGCCATAATGGGTTTGGAGCTCTGAAAAGACCCATCCCCATCGAACTCTCACTAGCTGACCTGCCTGGCAGCTTCCCGAAAAAGCCCCATGTTCAGGGCTTGACGTTACTTGACTCAGAGCTTGCCCAGGGAGGAAAGTCTGTCCCCAGGACACTTGATAAAAATATTCAGGGCTAATTGTTTTCTACTGTAGTTGCCTGAGGGAGTGATACCAGCCGAGGCAGGCAAGAGGTGACCCAAAAACTTAGAAGAAAAATTGAGGGAATGAGATGTCCACAGGGGGCTTTGAAAAGCTCCAGTGTATTTGTGGGCATCTAGAAGGCCACAAGGGCTCAGGGCTGTGGCACACCCAGGACAGACTTGAGAACGTCTGAATCTCTCACCTCTAGTTGGAGGGGTGGCTTAATATCTGAAAACTAGATTATGTAATACACCATATTAATAGAGTAAGGGCTAATACCACGTAATCTCGACCATATATATAGAAAAGAATTTCACAAAATACAACGCCCTTCATGCCTAAAAAAGAAAACACTCAACAAATTAGGAATAGAAAAAACTTTCTCAACCTATAAACAGCATCGATGAAAAACCCACGGCTAACACCATATTCAATGGTGAAAGACTCAAAATTTCCCCCTAAGACCAGGGACAAGACAATGATGTCTTCCCTCATCTCATATGTTAATCACAGGTACTAGAGGTTCTAATGAGGGCAATTAGGCAAGAAAAAGGAATAAAAGAAACCCAGATTGGAAGGGAAGAGGTAAAACTATTTGTTTTGCAGAGAAGATATTTTATATAGAAAACCCTAAAAAATACACCCCCCCCACACGCACAATATGTGAATCGTATCCCAACAGGAGTATAAAAAATTTAAATTGCCCCATGTGGTTAGTGGCTCCACTATTGGAGAGCACTGTTAGACTGCTGATATTTGTTGAAAGTCTCCAGAAGAGGAGGAGGAGGAGGATGCTGGAGGTTGGTGGCCCCAAATGTTAATGCTTTTCTCAACCCCTGAAAACCTATGGAAGGAGATGGTAGGATTAGCTGACAGGGATGTGGGGGAGAATGGGCACCATGTCAGTGACTTCCAGATCAAGGATGTGTCACAGGAGCTCAGAGCCATCAGCCACCAGCTCAGCCAATGCTTCCAATCTCCTCAACCTACATCAAGTCGGTGACCAGGCAGGAGTGGAATATGTCTCACAGCTGGCTGCCTCTGTAGAGCTTGGTGACCTAGAACAAATGCAAGGGAGAGTGGGTGAGATGGAGGTCTCCTGGGGATGCAGGGGGCCACTGGAGCCAGGGAAAGATCTCAGACCTTGGGGCAAGGGAGACCTGACTTCAAATCCTGGCTCTGCTCCTAACTCATTGTGTGATTTAGGCACAATACTCCCCTTTCTGAGCTTCAGTTTACCCACGTGAGAAATGGGGAAGGCAGCTAGGACATCACCTCTGGAAAGTGAGAGAACCCAGACACGCAGGGAAAGTGAAGGATTGAAACAATATTGTAACAGATGTAAGTCAGGCGGAGGAATGAGGGTGCCCTCAGGGCAAGGAGAGATGGGGGAGGGGAGACCCCACCTGGTCCTGCGTGTCTCTCTGCAGGGCGGTGTACTCCGAGCATCTGGGCTCCGGGTTACTGAGGTTCGAGCTGATGCTGCGGAAATGCAGCTGGTGCTCTCTCTGCATGCATAAACTCCAGGGTGCAGAGCCTGGAGCCACCCATAGGAAGAGCAGACAGGTGGAGACTCTCAGCTCCCAGCACAGAGGCATGGAGGCCCACGGGATCAGGATGGTAGGTGCAGACAGTGTCCACACCGGTGGCTCCCCCATCCTTCTCAGGCCTGGGGAGAGAGGGACGTGGGGACTCTAGAGAGAGGTCCTGAAACCTCTGGGGTGGGGGCCAGAACAGGAAGGAGGAAATGGGAGGTCAGTGGGGAGACTGAGAGAGGGGTGGTCACGAAAGTGGTCATTTGGGGCAAATGCTCAGGGGAGGGTCTTACCTCAGGGAGACCAGTCTGCAACTCAAGGAGAAGAGGCCCAGGCTGCTCTTCTTGAACAAGGATCCAGCTGGGGAGGAAGAAGGAGGAGGATGAGAGGAGAGACAGGGTTTGGGGGAGGGGCTGGGTGGGATTTAACCCACCAGGAGCTGCTGGGACCAGGGTCTCACCAGGCTCTGCAGGACCCTCCCAGTGGAGTAGAATGTGGCTGAGCTGTTGCTCCTGTCTGATGAATACCAGAGGGTGGAGATGGGGAAGGTGACTGTGAGGGTCTTCAGGTTGGGCCCCAAAGCTGCAAGACGAGAGGGAGAGTGATGGCCATCACTGAGAGCTGGCCTGAGACCACACCAGAGTCCTGTACTCATTATCATCTGTCGTCTTCTCTCCCAGTGGCACCACCACCCACCCGTGTGGTCACACAAGTCAGAACCAGCATATCTGCTCAGCTCCTCCTCCCTCCCAGTAACACCAATTCACCTTGCACACTGGTCCTCACATACACACCATCCCTGTCCCAGCTCAGGTCCTAATTTCCTTCACCCAGACCAACACCCCAACAGGCTCACTGCATGCTCTGTCTAAAGGATGTTCTGCATGGACTACTAGAAGGATCTTTCTGAAATGAATACCTCACTAGGGCCACAACTGCTCTAGTACCACCCATGGCTCCCTATGGCCTTCAGTGTTTAGTTCAACCTTCTTGACCTGGCACTCAAGGCTCTACTCAATCTGGCTCCTGCTGACCTTTCAGTCTCATTTTATCCATCTACTGCGGGATAAACATTATGCTTCTTGCAACCCACATTCGTTTCAATTCTCCCCATACGGCATGTTGTTTCTGGCTGGAGCCTTTGCTCATGGAATCCTCTCTGCCAGGAAAACTCTTCATCCTCTATTTGCCAGGGTCCCTCCTACTCATTCTTAAAGACTCCATCCTGGTGAAAATTTCTCTAGTAAGCTCTTCCCCTCCAAATTATTCCAGGTGCCTCTCCCCGAAATATCCCACATTGTATTATAATGGTGTGTTAATTTCACAAGACTAAGGGCTCTCTGAGGGCTGGCCTTAGACTGAATCGTTGGTATAATCTTTGTGACCAGCATGATTGCCATAAAACCAGAATTTCACACCCTGGATTCCCAGCTCCTGGATCACAACTGGCTCGTGGGGGAGTGTGGCCAGAGAGCTTCTCTTGGGAAGGAAAAGGGGTCCCCAGATACCTGTGGTGGCTTCTGGTGGCACAGGCGATGATCAAGTATGCAGGGACGTGGTGGCCGGCTCGGGAGCTGTGGAGAGGGCTGTCATCAGCGAGGGACAGAGTGGGAGGAGCCCCCAGGCTCACACGGGCTCCAGCACTGGCTGTCTCAGGACCACCATTCACAGGTGAAGCATAAATGAGAGTGAGGGGACGGGTGACTGTGCGAGCAGAGGGATGAGCAAGCCTGTGGATGAGAGGAGCCCAAGAGAGAGAGATAGGTGAACAAGAGAGACTGAACTTGGAGGAGAGACAGATAGACAGGCAGAAAAATGGGCAGATGGATGGGATACCTGGAAAAGGAGGACCAAGGGCGGGGCTTTAGCAGAATTAAAGTGAAAACCACGTGTGGTCAGAATGTGATGGAGAACATGTCTGTGTCTAAGGCTTTCTTACACTGGGCTGGGACTCTCCACCAGAACCTGGGATAGAGAGAAGAGATGAGTTAGGGCGCTTCCAGGTGCTTCCCTCACCAAGGACAGCAGGTGAAGGAGGACAAGTGCTCCCCAACCCCAAATGCAGACGGGACACAGGAGATCAGGGCCAGGAATACTCACTGGTGGTAGTCGGGGCCACGCTCCATAGGTGTAACCTGTGGAGAGAAGGCGAGAGGAGCTGAGCAAGAGTTGGGGTGAACATAAAGAATTAAGGGAGAGGAAGGATGTAGGGACCTTTGTGGGAAAAGCAGAGGGGAAAGCATTGGGGACGAGTGGAGGGGTGTTCAGGGGGAAGGCAACGAGATGGAAGGTGGCTGGACCCAGTGATCACACAGTGATGAGAAGACTGAACCCAGACCAGGAGGATAGAGAGATGGATCATAGCTCACTTTAGAGCAACGGAGGGAACACAGAACTCCGACTGGGAGAGAGAGTGTGGCTGTAGCACAGCCCCTCACCACTGACGTAGAGGCTGTCCCCGTCCAGGGTAAAGGAGCCCAGGTGGGTGACGCGCTAGGTCTCATGGCTTAGCTCCCAGTAGAGTCACTCTCTGTCCAGCCTGGGACCTGCGGAGGTCAGAGTGGAAGTCGCAGATGATGTCCACCCCAGTGGCTGCCCCACCCTTCTCAAGCCTGGGTAAGGAAGATCACGGGGATGTGGAATACTGAGCAGGGTCGTTCTGGGTGTGGAAAGCGAGAGAGGGGAAGGGAGGAGGCTGAGGGAGATGTTGAAGGGGCTGCTCTGATGCCTGCAGGGGCTCTCCTAGGTGTCTCCCGTGTCAGACAACCCCCTGACAAGTAAAGCCTGACTTCTTTTAGGATGTGGAGGGGGACCTGTGAGTGGCAAAGAGGGGTGAACACACAGACCTGGGTGAGGGGGAGTCTGCAGGTCTGCACGGACAGCAGCGAGAACAGTCAGTGCCCTGTGCCATCTGACACATGCAGGCAAGAAAGTACCGTTATGTTCTCTCGGTTCTACACTCCAAGGTCTTTTCTTTCTACTTCTTTCCTACTCCACAGCCATCACCCAGGCCTAGGGAACAATCATCTTATTCCTAATCTTATTCCCAGCACCTCCCATCTTGCCTATTAAGTCTTCATTCTTAACCATGAAGTCCATTTTAACCCACGTGCTTAGACCAAACGCTAATCACATCATCCTACTCGCATCTCTCCAGAGTCTTCCCACTGGTCTTAGAACAGAGTCCCAAGTCACCCCTGATCTGGTCCTGCCTGTCCTCCCCTCGCAAGTGTGGCTCACACCGCTCCCCCTGAGTTGACTCGGCTCGGCCATCCCTGTTCTCAGTTCATGGACACACCAGGCTCTCTGCTTCAGTGGTGTCCTCATGCGGGTCCCTCTGCCTGAAACGCTCTCTTGAACACACTCCCACACCCTCATTC
The DNA here is from genome assembly GCF_020826845.1 of Diceros bicornis minor. Lineage (NCBI taxonomy): Eukaryota > Metazoa > Chordata > Mammalia > Perissodactyla > Rhinocerotidae > Diceros > Diceros bicornis. The sequence continues at coordinate 50,164 of NW_026691097.1, forward strand.
CAGTCTAACCCTCCGACCAGCTAAATCCAGTCCCAACTCCAGCTCTCAAGCTAAATATCAGTCCTTCTCAAGAGGGCTTCTCTGCACCCTCAGTTTGATTCCCCTTGTGCCAAACTCTCACATCACTCTCATCATTAACTTTTCAAAATCCAAATTCCCAAATACAATATATATTCCATGGAAGTGGGACAAGGTCTCTCTGGTTCTCCAGGTCCCCGTGCATGTGTCCCAGGGCCTGGCTCATGAGATGAGGAACCATCTCGGTTTGTCTAGGACTGCCCTGGTTTAAACACTAAACGTCCTGTGTCCTGGAAAACCCCACTGTCCTGAATAAACAAGGATGGTTGGTCACCATAAATTATACACTCAAAGACTATCTATTGCATGACAAGCACACATTCCCCTCAAGAACATCACAGGAAAGCTAGAATGAAAAAGGCACACACACATACACACACAATTAGTAGAGGCCAACAACTAAATACAAAATTACTTAACAAGATTCTCTGCAACGTGAATCACCAGACCGTTATTTCAGAAAAGTTTCAGAAACAAAGTTAATTCCCTTTAAAAGGCAAGGTGGAGAGGACAGTCTTTTTGGAGACTAGCGCCCTTCCCTGCAATCTACAGTGTTGCTTAGTACTCCTCCAAATGATTTGAAATGTCATAAAGAAAAAAATGCTCAAAATAAATCTGGCTACTGGCAAATTCAATTTTAAATTTGTTATTAATACAAAGAAGTTCCAATCATCTTTTTCCCTGAATGCTCCTTTATTTCAAATTTTTGTGGAGGATTTATAGGACTTTAGAAGTCAATTGAATGGGTCTAAGGAACGTTGCTGAGTATCGCTGCTAATATTTCATGGGATGTCTTCTAATACTACATACACACGCAAAACATTTCTGTTATTATACTATATGTAAATCTTGACTTTTGAGTATTATGCAATGCAAGTAAATCTATATTTTCTACTATAATACACATTTTCAGTTATTTACGTTGGTTTCATGTGTTTTTATTTGCATATAACTGTGCTTACTGAAATATTTACCACACAGAACCACACACAGCTTACCATCTTTCCGTCCATCAAACATCAATAATATCTCTCAAGATACCCTCACTCTCAATGACTCCATGTGGTGACAACCTGAACCCAGGAAAGCCCACTGGCAGGTCTTCTGCACAGCGGAGGCTGCCGGAACCTGTTGGTACCAGGTCCACAGGGTACTCACCTGGTCACACAGAAATCCATGGATCAGCGAGGACAGGTGGACCCTGAGCCTGGTTTCACCTCAAACTTGATCTCCACGGATGCTTCTCGTGTCTGAGGGGGGAAAAAAGGCGCAAACAAGCTTTTGAGGCCTTTTATAGGATGTTGGATGGAAAGTTCACCCCATTCACTTTTCTTTTTCGTATTTACTGATTTAACTGTAACCGTTGGTTGTGACTGGATTTTCCCGATTCCTATCCAGCCACCTGCTGCTCCCAGAGATGGGAGAAAGCAGCTTCGTGCTGTATGCACTTGAGTCGCTCAACTCACTTGGCTGGACAGAGACTTTTTGGTGACTCTGGACCCTTTAAACAAGCTTGTCATTTAGGGACCCTGTAAGTGACTCGTTGACTTGTCAACAATTTCCACACTTCATTCAGGGCTCGGGAGATTTTCAGGCCCTGGAGCAGGTTTCCCAACCTCGGCACCACTGACATTTGGGGCCGGATAATTCTCTGTCGGGCCGTCCTGGGCCCTGGAGGATGCTGAGCAGCATCCCTGCCTCCCCCTCTAGATGCCAGGAGCGCCACATTTGTAACAACCCAAACACTGTCTGCAGACGTGGATAAGCCCCCTGGGGACAAAATCACACGGAGGACGATGACGGGGACTCTGAGGAAGGGACGACGGCGCCTGGAGCCAGGAGGAACAGCAGCATCGGGCGCCCTGAGCGAACAGCCCGGGGGAAACGGGGCTCCGGGAGGACGGAGGGACGCCGGGCCCTGACGAGGCTGCCCCTGGCCCAGGCCCCTACCTGGACCGCGACTGGATCTGGGACCGCCCGCCGCTCACTGAGCCCCGGTCCTTTGGGCGAACGTCCACGGGAATGTGGTCCGCGCCGAGAAGACGGAACACACCACGCAGAACGCCCGCTCCATCCAAGGCTCCGCCCGCGCTTCCGGTTCCAGTCTTGGGCGGTCGTTCGGGGAGGACGAACGTTTGGGGGCTGCGGGTTGAGGCGGCGGGCGTGGCGATGCCGCGCACCCCAGCCTCGGGGGAGGTGTCTAGTTTCTAGAGTGAGTGAGAAGCTGGAAAGCGGGCTGGGTCAGCACCAGGGACAGGGACAAAATCTAAGGGAAGGACTGTGTTCGGGAACCAGTTCTAAGGGCGGGCTGTGGGCGGGGACAAGGCTGTGAGTGACAGCAGGCTGGGGAGGCGGTTCTGTGGGCGGGAACAAGGGTGCGGGCAGGGCCATGAGCCCGGACCAGGCTGTGGGCGGGGACGAGGTTGTGGGCGGAGCCAGGCCCGAACGTTGTGGGCGGAGACCAGTTCCAGGGGCAGGAAGAGGCGAGGGTGTGGCTGGAATAAGTCAGGCAGACTTCACAGCGGGAGGAAATCAGCTCCAGGGGCGGGGCTGGAGGCGAGGCTTTCCATGGACCCCTAGACTGTACAGGTAGCTGGATGTTGAACAGCTGTTCTTCACTCCTTTCCCCACCTTTACACAGCCTCATAGAATGATGTGCCCATATTTAGAATTCTATATATTTTGTGCGTTTGCTGTTCTTAATTTCATTAAAAAATTGGATCATATATTCACATTTCTCTACAACTTACTGTTCCAAGCCAGTAGATAAGGATATAATGCTATTTTAATTTTAAAAATCTGGGGGGAGGGAGGCCTACGTCGTAGGTGCACGTATAGGAAAACTTCAAAGAGTGGTGCAAAGTCAATAAAATATTCTCACTCTACCACTGTCTCCAGGTACTTTTGCACAGAGATAAACATCCTTTCCTCCTCTATCCTTCCAGACATACTGCGTATATGTGGGACTGTGTATATGTTCAAGCCCAAGAGGGATGTCCCCAAGCAAAACCTGAAGCCCATGAATTGTCTCATGCATCAGAAGTTAATGAGAAGAGATTTAATTTTCTGGTGGAAGGAGATGAACCAGTGATGAATCCATAGGAAGACAACAAAGAAACAAGAGACTTTTACCATTTAAAAGGTCAAAGGAAAAAGTGAGAAAGAAAATGTATTCATACTATCTGACGTAGCACATCTCTGGATAAGATTCATATGCTATAAAATGGTAAACACTTATGTCATAAAACAGTAGACATTGAATTTTGATTTATCCTAATTCATTAAATAGTTATATTGGGCAAGGGGAATTATGTTTTTAACATATGTAAGAACTCTTCATGCTGATTTTTTCAGAGAAGAAAGAAACTATAAATAGTCAAAATCTGAAAAATGAAAACACTGTATGAGTAGCTAATTTAGAAATATAGATTTTTCAACCAGAAAATTAAAGAAGTTGTTTTTGGAACCAGAGTCAAGAGTGGGGATGGTAGCTTTTCATTATAAGGCTTGGAGTATTATTTGAGAGATGTGCGTATACATACACACACACACACACACGGGAGCCTGAATTTGTATTCCAAAGGGATCCTCTAACTCTACAAAGAACTTGTAAAAAAGATTCACTTTATAACAGTAGAACATATTTTGAAAAGTACAGACTTCAAGCATTAAAAAAGCTGTCATCATCCAGGTGGAAAGATGAATGGGGCATCCCTTTCCAACCCACATGGTGATAAGCATTTTACATACACTACTTTTGAGTTTTCTCACAGCAACTCATAAGGAAGATGGTATTATCTATCTCCATTTTGCAGATGAGGAAATTGGTGACAGCATATTGCTAAAATTTTCATATAAGTTCTCAATAGATATTGTTTTATGTTAAAATTGTTTATTGAATTTTCTTTTCATTAATAAAATGATATGTGTCACTCTTACAAATAAGCAAAGGCTGTGTAAAAACAATTTAGCAAAACGACAGTTTTCTTTTGATATAATTAAATATAACAATCACTTTATTATTTTTCTGCTCTCTGTCTCACATCTACGAAGATACTTCCTATCCTAAAGGCTTACTAGAAATCTCTACTAAAAATCAAGGATCAGGGAATACCCATATTATGCAAGGTTCCTGAATACATGCAAAAAAGCCATTATAACAAATTTTTGTACAAAAATCTTAGATCATTCATGAACTGATAACAACACAAATCATGATTAGGCAAGGTATTTCTGTAGAATGACAAATATTTAAACTTTAGACATTTAGAAAGGTATGTCATTACAATAACTAATGTGTATAAGAAGAATTTTTTCAAACTCACTAAGTGCCAGGAAATCATTTGACAAAATGCACTGCAATATTATTCACAATAGCCAAGAGATGGAAACTACCTAATTGTGCATCCGTGGGTGAAAGGATGAAGAAAATCTAGGGCATCTATTCAATGGAATATTATTCAGCCTTAAAAAGGAAGGAAATCCTGTATTCAGAATTGCTTGCCTGGATCATTTCAGTGGCCATGTGCTTTCTTCCTTACTACCCTCTGATCCATTTGCCAACCAGGAACCAGGGTGATCCTCACAATGTAAGTGCCACAACCTCTAATGGATCCCTAAAAGAGATTTTGGAGGTGGACTGCCTGGTTACCAGCTGTGTGACCTTGGTCAATTATATAACCTCTAATATTCCTCATCCATACAATAGAGGTTAATAGTATTGTCTCCATGGCATTGTTGTGAGGATTAAATGAGTGAATACATGTCAGATGCCTAGAATGTGCCTGGAATATGATAAGGCATCATGAAAAATTTAACTGTAATTATAACCAAATTAAATATTGTGATGGCCTATTAATTAAGTTGAACCATATGAAATTTCTAATATTCAACCATTTTGACCCATTATTATTGTTGAATAAATGATAAAACTCAGTCTAGGCAGGTTGTGTAGAGTCAAAAAGGATTGGATAAATGAAAATATTATTAGAAAAAATAAGCTGAAATAGATTGCTTTGCAATTTACAAAGCAGTTTCTCATACTTTGTTTCATTTAATCTCTATAGAATGCTTTTCAGGGTATTATTAGCACTGTCTCTGAAGGAGTAACTGACTTTCCCCAAATCACACTACATTAAATAACACAATTAGAGTGGAAACATCATTTCAAGTATAAATCCCATATGATATTTTGTTTCCCCTTCATAATATCATCGGTCCTCTCAAGAAAGTGATGAAATAATGCTGATTCATAGGAACTTAGTCTTAAAGAGACATACTCTCAGATGATAAACACTATGTCTTTAAAACAGGGGTGTTGCGAGAAGAAACTTGGGACCAATGCTTTCTGGGTTTTCAAGTCCATGATTAGACTTCTGGTAAACAGTCAAAGAAGGGAAAGGGTGAAAAATAGTCCAGAATGAAAAAAGTTTGACATATATGTAACTTTATTGATCACCTCAAGTTTCTCTTTTTCTTTATGTTCTGTGTCACCCTACTAGAATATAAAAGCTCTTAGGGTAGATGACTGCTATCGTGCAGCAAGTGGTAGGCGCTGAGTAAATATTTATTAAAGGCATGAAAGTGGCCTTGAATACATCTGCTCTTTACTCACCAGAGAACAGCCCCACAGCAGGCAAATGGCATCATTAACAAAATTTTAAAAATCATATCCTTATTAGCTCATAACCATGGATACAAGGCTCCCATTTATTTCATACTTTCTAAGTACTTCAGCATTCTGCTATATTAGGGAGTGTTTCCACAGCCTTGCTGTAAAATAAAGCAAGACTTTTTGGCCCATTGATTGCTGTTTCCAGCAGGGCCCATCTCTATACTTACCTCTAAACAATGAACTATAGATTTGTTATCCCAATGAACAGCGATTTGGTATGGAAACTATTTTATCAGTGTCATGTGAAAGTAGACATTTGATATGTCTTTAAGGGGTGATATGGATAATAATGTTGATGCAGAAGAAGACAAGTGAAAATTCTCTCTGGTCTTTGTCAAGTGCATCTGCGTGAAGGGTATCTTTTTGTCACTGGATTTCAGAACTCAAAAAGACTCGTCCAACTCTTCATGTTACTGGTGAAGAAACTGAGGTCTAAAGAGGTTGAGAGATTTGACCAAAACTAATTCCTGGGACTAGAGAAAGATCCTCTGATTCTCAGCTGGCCACATTGTCATAAGATCTCCAGCTCCAAACAACCAAGAGAAGCAAGTCTGTTGATTTCCAGGCAGAAATGATTCCCCTTCACGTTTTTACTTTTTCTCCCTTAGATGCCTGCTCTGCCCTGACAAGAAGTTTATCTGATGTTTACGCTAAACTTAAGAAGAGGAAAATGCTCCTGGCAAACACTTGTGATTCAGTGTGGCACTGGCGAGCACAGTCATGAAAAAGTGAGAATCAAAAGAATAAGAGGTAAATAATATTAAAGAAGAAGAGAAAATCTATTATTTTAGTGGGACATAACTTATAAAGTTTAGAACTGGTAAATAAGTGCAGTAATGTATAAGGAAGCTAGATTCCTATATGAAATATCAAAAATACTGTTACATGAGCAAGACTTAGTTTAAACATGTAAATAATTATTCCATTCATAAGAGCAATGAATTATTTAAGATGAGTAGTGAAAATAATTGGAACTACACGTTAGTTATATGAAGAAGATTATAAAGAGATACAAAGCCTGTAAAAACTCTGATTAAATGGAGAGATATACTATACTTGTGATTGAAAACAGTGTTTCAAAGATATAAGTTTTCAAACATTATTCAGATTCCATATGCTTCAAATCAACTTTTAAAATGATGTAGTGTTTGTTTTATAGACTAAAAGATATCCATTTGTAAAATAAAACGCTGGAACTTCAACTAACATTATTCACAAGTAAATCATTCCAAATGGATTATAAGGGCTAAAATTAAAAGTAAAAATCCCCCACGTATAACAGTAGTGGATGACAGTATAGAAGAATATCCATAATCTTAAAATTAGTGAAGATATTCTTAATATATATGCTTAAAGATGTCTGGTTGAAAAGAGGAAGGAGAAAAAGTAAAATGGAACGTGATATGGTCTCTGATTTTCTTTCAGAGACTTAATCTAGAGACGAATATTCCAGTCTACGATATTGGATAAAGAAATAGAAATCTGTGATAATTACACAAATACTGAGATGACATATATAAATGGTAGCATAATGTATCAGTTAGTTTCTGCTGTATAACAAACCATCCTAAAATTTGGTGGCTTCAAATAAGAATAGTTGATTTTTTCTCAAGATTCTGTGGGTTAACTGGGCAGCTATTTTGATCTGGAGCTATTGGTGGCTCAGCTAGGATTGGCTGGTCTAGGACGGCCTTACTCACATATCTGATTGTTGACTTGAATTCACCTGGAGTAATGGAGATGTGCAGTCTATCTAGACTCATTCACATATTGATGGCCTCAGGCTTCCCAAGGGCAGCCAGAGAAGGACAAATACCAACAATGAGCAAGTGTTTTTCAAGCCTTTGCTTATGTCATTTGCTAATGTCCCATTGGCCAAAGCAAGTTACAAGGCGAAGTTTACCCAGAGTCAACGTGGGATGCTACGACCAAAGAGACAGTGGGAGAGGACTAATGTGTGGCCATTTTCGCAATCTTTCACACATAATTTTAGAGGAGAATTAGTATGAATGTTTGTGTATTTGTTCATTTGAATGCCCGAGGAAAATTGTACAAAGCCAAAAGTAACGTAAAGCAAAAAATTAAGTGGACATGTAAGGTAAGTTTTGTTGGTACTTAAAGTGGGTCTGCACAAATGTGGTAGTTTATTTTTCAAGTGTAGGCAAGTTCTTGTGACCTATGAAAATAACTTACATTTCGATTATTTTCTCGCTGAGTGTGTTTTATTCGTTAACACATTTGATGTGTTTCTCTCTGGCCTTAGGAAAATAACGTAGCACTTCGGAGCAAAGATGCAGCCTAATAGCCCCACACTGGAGGCCAAGATGGAGAAGACATCCACAGCCACCATGACCTTGCCCATGGTGCTGTGGTAGACGGAGAGGAAGGTGACCCAGACACTGCAGAACACCAGCATGATGAACGTCAGGAACTTGGCTTCATTAAAGGTGTCAGGCAGGTTCCGGGCCAGGAAAGCCACAGTGAAGCTGCCCAGGGCCAAGGAGCCCAGGTATCCCAGGACACAGTAGAGTGCAGTGACCAAGCCCTTATTGTGCAAGATGAAGATGTGGCCGTGTTCAGAGTGTGCATCTGTGTCAATGAAGGGAGGAGAGGTTCCCAGCCAGATTCCACAGAGACTCAGCTGGATAAAGGAGCAGATGGGAATGATGAAGTTAGGTTCCTCTGACACCAACCACTGCCTCATCCTTCTCCCTGGTGCAGTGACCTTGAAGGCCACAGCCACAGTCATAGTTTTGGCCAAGACACTGGAAACAGCCACAGTAAATACAACTCCAAATGTGATTTGTTGAAGAACGCAGGTGGCTGTCTTGGGACGACCAATGAAGAGTAAGGAGCAGAGGAAGCAGAGGGTGAGGGAGATGAGCAGGATGTAGCTGAGAGTCTGATTATTGGCCTTGACTATGGGAGTGTCTTGGTGCTTCACAAAGACCCCCAGGACCACAGCTGTGAGGACAGTAAAGCACAGAGCTGTGCAGGCCAAGGCCATCCCCAAGGGGTCCTCATAAGCCAGAAAGGTCACAGCTTTTTCGAGGCAGCAATCTCACCCTCTGTTGGCATACTGATGATCTGGACACTTCACGCACTGATCCATGTCTGGGGAGAGATGCAAAGTGTCCTCAGTCCAGGTTCAGTCATTCTCTCTCATTCGCATGCCCCCAAAGAAGGCATTAGGTAAGTTTAGCCAATTGTATTCCTTTGTTGCTCCAGGCACCAAATAACAGAATACTCTGCAGAGAACCATTCCCAGTTAATACTGCCCATCTTCTTTCTGGTTAAGTAAACAAAGCTATTATCCTTCTCAATATTTATCTTGCATATTCATGAAAGCACTTTTTTCTCAGCAGAAAACCTAATGTCCTCCCTGTCTCTCTGAGCTATACCGTTGTAAGCTATGGCTTAGATTTACTCATTCAATGAGCAAGCAGTTATTGGAAAACCTCCATGAGCCAGATAATATGCTACATTCTAGGGAAACAGAGATGACCAAGTCATAGACCTCACTCCTCGGGAGTTTCAAAATGAGACCATTTCTACCATTTAAAATGTTCTCCAAAACATTTCATCTTGATTTCACTTCCACCACTTCTGTTAAGATTTTAGTCACTTCTCTCCTATGTTATCATAAGATCTTATTACTCTGGTTCCCTGCCCTTGTCCTTTATCACAAGTGATACTTCTACATGTAAGTGGGATCATGTTTATCCTCCATTAAAAAATCCGACAAACTCTTAGGAAGACCAAAAAGACTGTATAACCTTGGTCTTGCCTACCTCTACTACCTCTGCTCTGATTTTTAAGATTCCCAAATCTTCATGTGGTTCTGAAACTGTTCCGTGCCCACTCATCCCTGCAGGTATCAATATATGCTTTTTCCTTCTACAGGGGCATTGCTCCTTCCTCTTTACGTCCCCTTAAATTCTCTCACTTTTCACGTTTAGAACTACAATCTGCCTGATAACATTTTCTGTGGATGGTGTGAGTTAGGGTTGGCGAGTCATTGTCTTCTCCATGAAAACAACCAATTTACCCAACATGGTTTATTGAAAAGGCTTTCATTTTCCCACTCCTCCTCAGTGTTTCCTTGTAAATCAGACGTCTATACGTGAGTCCTTATATGAACAGCTTGTATCTGAACTTACCATTTGGTTCCGTTGATTTTCGTGTTTATCGTCTTGATGAACCTCCTCTATTGTGATGGTGTAATACTTGATGTCAGGTAGAGTAAGTCCTCCCACTCTATTCTTTGTCTTCAAGATTTTCTTAGCTAAGTTTTTCCTTTATCATTTCCATAAGAATTGTATCAATTGTAATCTACACAGAATGGGTCATCATTTTAGCTGCAATTTTGTGGAAGCTGTAGATTAATTTGGACAGTTTTGATATCTGTAGAATTTTGAGTCTGTTCAGTCACGAATTTGATTTATCCCTCCACTTCTTTCAGTCTTCCTCCATTTTTCTAAATGCTGTTCTATAAATTTATGGACAGAAATCTTTTGAAAATCTCATTAAAGTTATTTCTAGGTACTTCATACTTTAAGATGTTGTAAATGTCATTTTTTAAAATTTAAATTTTGAATGCTTATGACGGGTAGATGGAAGCAAAACTTTCTATATTAACGTTGTATTCAGCCACCAATAAACTCAGTTAATACCTTAATTTATATGGATTTTACATTTATACCATAATATCATTTGAAGATAACATCAATTTTACTTCTTCCTTTGAAGTAAATTATTCCTTTTATTTCTTTTCCTGCCAATATTGTATCAGGCAAGACCTCCAGCATAACGGCTTATAGAGGCAGTGATGTTGAACATTCTTCTCTTATCCTTGCTTTCAACAGTGCACCCTAAAGTTCCATTCTGTGAATACTGTGTATGGGAGTAAGAGAGTTTCCTTTTGTTCCTGATTTGGTAAGTGTTGTTTCTGTTGTTGTTTGTTTTAAAATATGAATAGGTGTTTAATTTTACTAGTGTTTCTTACAGTTATTGAGATTATTATTTCTCTTTTTTCAGAGATTAGTGTACTGAATTACATTGCATGAATCTAATTTGGTCATGATATGTCATTCTTATAGCTAGATATAGCTAGATTGGGAAGCTTGATTTGATTTGATTTTTTTTTTTTTAGGATAAATGAATTTAATCCAAGAAAGACAGTGGCCTGTAATTTCCTTTCCTGCAATGATTTTGTTAGATTTTAGTACCAATGTTAATCTAGTCTCTCAAAGTGAGTCAAAAAGTTTTCAGTTTTTCCTATTCTCTGGAAGAGTTTGAGTAGATGTATATTATTTTTTTCTTGAATATTTTGGCAGATTCATCAGCTTTGTACCAAATAAATAGCTTACAATAAAATTTTGTAGAAATGTTTTAAAGGATGGTTTCAATTTCTGTAATAGGTATGGCAATATTCAGATTCTTCATTTTTTCTTGAGGCAGTTTGGTAACTTTTATTTGCCTAGAAATTTGTGAATATCCTCTAAATTTTCATTGTATCAACATGATGTTATTTATGTTTTCTTCATGTTAAAAATTTTCCATATGATCTGCACAGATTACTCCATTTTCAACCTTGGTATTATTTTGTTGCAATTTTTCTCTTTTTTTGAACACTAGTACTAGGATTTTATTGAGCATATTTGTCATTTATTAGAATCTAATTTAGTTTTATTTATCTTTTTGATGTTTGTCTTTTATTTTGTTAACTCTTCCTCTAATATTTATCATTTTGTGTTTTCTCTTTTCCTTGTGTTTACTTTTCTCCTCTTTTTCTAGTTTATGATGAATGCTTAGAACTTAGAAATTCAACCTTTCTTTATTTAAATATATACAATAATATATAAATATATACAATCTAGTATTATACATTTCTCTTTAAGGATAGATTTAACTCCACCCCATAAGATTTGATGAATAGTATTTTTAATTGGAAATACATTCTAATTTCCATCATAGTTTACTCATTAATCATCGGTTGTTTACAAGTATATTTATTAATCTCCAAGCCTGTAGGAATTGAAGTTAGTGGACGTAGTGTTTTTTAGATGTGCATATGGAACATATACCCAAACTTACCACACGCCAAATGTGCACGTGGAAGCTTTATCCAAATTGACGATATGCCAGACTATATCATCAATCTCAGTACATTTCAAAAAAATTGAAATTATACAAAAGATGTTGTGAAATTAAGCTTCATATTAATCACAAAAATAAAATTAGATAATGCCAACATTGAGGGGATTCCAGCATTGCACCATTTAATATCATAAATCTGAGTAATTCCAAGATGTTAATTATTGTATGAAAAATCTTCAGTGTTGGTTTTCTGTCCCTCTTCTATTTCATGACCCAACTCCCGAACCCACATTGTCTCTGTTCTAGTCATGTTGAACCTTTTCTCAGCTCCCTAGAATATTAAATGCAGGGCTAATTTGCCAGTTTTTGCCATTTCTAAGAATTCCACCAAGAATTTAATCCGCTTTCATTAGTCTGATATAATACTAATGCTACTGCCTCTGTGAAGAAGTCCATAATGCTTCCCTCCCCACAAACATATATACTATCACTTATTTCATCCCATGGGTCTCTGCATACCTATATTGCAGCCCTATGTCACCACCTTGAATTTGCATCACTGCATGTTGTCTCCCCTACTCACCTGTGAACTCGAGGAGATCAGAAACCAAGCTGTACCATAAGCTCACTGTACACCATGGAAATACTTACTTCTTAAATCAAACACAACCTTTCTGTGCTCCTGCTCTGTGCCAAGAACAGCACCAGACACTGGAAAAATAAGGATTTGTTCAATGTGATCTAAATGTAGCTTTAAAGAAGATGAAAAGTAAGGACTTACAATACCATGTGTTAGATTCCATGAGAGAGATTTAAGTTAGTTACTGTGGAGTGGTAATAAAAGGTTTCCTTGAGATCATAATGCCTGCAATGATGTTAAAATGAGACAAGCAAGCTAGTTCAAGGTAGAGAGAGAGGGTATCATTTTGGGAGGAAATATTATTGGCTATAAAAGTTAAATTACTAAATGGAGGAAGGCAACATTTTGACCCTGCAGTCCTCATCAAAGCTTTTTCCTTTCTTTGGGAGAACGGTGCATACAAAAGAGAGGTGGAGAGCCAGCCCTGATAGCCTAGTGGTGAAAGCTCAGTGCTCACCACTTCGGTGGCCCATGTTGGTTTCCCGGTCATGGAACCACACCATCTCTCTGTAAATTGCCATGCTGTGGTGGTGGCTCACATAGAAGAACTAGAATGATTTACAACTAAGATATAAAACTATGTACTACGGTTTTGGGGACAATAATAAAAGAGGAAGATTGGCAACAGATGTTAGATAGCTCAGGACAAATGTTTCCCTTCAAAAATAAAATAGAAGTGGAGAATGTGGCTGCAAGGCATATACTCACCTATTTCATTGGAAATCACATTCTCTGGGCTGGGAATGCAAGCAAAACAACAGGCAGCCTTGCTCTCTTGAGGGCTCTTCCTGAATCCCGGACTGCAACTCTCACTGCATACAGAGTGTGGAGTCTGGAGAAAATCAGATAACACTTGGTAACAGCTGTGACTTTTACCTAATTTTCAAGTAACTAGAGTGTTTTAGAGTATTGGGCCTTAACAAACTTAATCTTGAAATATCTAAATCCAATTCATTGGTTGGACGCCATGCTTATTATATGATATAAAACACTGGTACACCTCAGAAATACTGTGGGTTTGTTTCCAGAGCACCGCAATAAATCAAATATTGCAATAAAGTGAGTCACACCAATTTTTTGATTTCCTAGTGCATAAAGAAGTTATGTCTACACTATACTGTAATGTACTAAGTGTGCAATAACATTATCTCTAGAAAACATGTACATAACTTAATTTTTTTAAAACAATTATTCCTGAAAATTACTAACCACCTTCTGAACCTTCAGCAACTTGCAATCTTTTGCTCATGAAGGTTTTGCTTCCATCTTGGATTGTTGGTAAATGAAAAAATTACTTCAGTTGGAAGTGAATTGTTAAATTCCCATATGTGGTCCTTTACGAAGCTCTGAGGGGACACAAAACCCCAACAAGATTTTGGTTATTCATGTGTGGTTAAGTAATTGTGATTGGGTTCAACCCACCTCAGTAATTCCTGTGTCCCACTTTATCACATCCTCAGATAAAGACAATTCTTGACCACGTGGAGCATGTTGGGAATATTCTCCTATTTTCACCTTAAGTCCAAGACCTTCGGGAAAATTCCAAAAGTTGAGAATGGTTTACTCTGAATCTGATTTTCCTTCATCAGCCAAATTCACTGAGCCACCAACAGGATTGCTAAATTCTATGTTCCTCAGAAAGGGGTGCAGCTAAAAGAGACACATCATCCTGTGGTGAAGTGGGCCCGGGTGTTAAAGAGAAAAACCCTGAATTGGAGACAGCCTTTCATTGTCTGTAATCCTTGCTTCATAACGTACCTTTATTACAAGTATCCAAAGAAGTAAAGCAAATGATATCATACGGAGAACTAAAATATAATGTTTCTAAAATATCAGTTAGTTTCAAGAGAAAATGCCTAAAGACAAGAATATCAAGATGATCAGTGGTGATAGGATTCAGACAAATCTCGAGTACAAAGTCCAATCTAGCCACCCTCATGCACTCTCTGAATTTTCCCAGACCATCAATCTGCAAAATGATGTTAGCAATACCTAAAGTTGTTGCAGAATTAAATAAGATCATTTATGTAAAGTATTCACTATGATGTTCAGCACCAGATAAGCACATAAAGGACAAGTTCTCTTCTTGTCATTGAGGTGATTCATGGGAGAAGACAGGATATTCTCTATTGAAACGTTAGGCAGGCAAGATGTTGGGATCCTTTGTAAAACAAAGCATTGATATTGACTCATAGCTCACTTCCTCGTTGCCACTAGAAACTTCTTGTAGATGATTTACTACCCAGGACTAGATATACCTCCTAGAGAGTGAAACAAGTATAGAAACTCTTGTGCTTTTCTTGGAGAAAGAATCCTAACTGCTTGGTTTGAGCACCTGTGGAACCATAAGAAAGTCATTTTGACGAGTGTACGTTCTGTTAAGTCGAAGAGACTTTACCTGCCAGGGACAAAACACCAGACCTTCCCACTTCGCATTGACTGCATTTCTGCATGTTGAAGAAGCATCTTGTGAAGGTTCCAGGCCACAGCATACACAGCATTTTACATACTGTAACTCAATTCAGTCATGCTTGTGTCAAAAAATCTGCCAAAGCAGCCATCCTAAGGAGGCATTAGGTGGACAATTCTCCAGTGTTTTTCAGTAAGACTCAGAAGTCATGCAAGGAATAAAGGGAAACCACAACATAGTGAGGTAAATGTCTTCTGGATATTTGGAAGGGTTAACTGTCTGGATAAAATTTTCAAAGCCAGGAACCTCACTACGGTGGTGTGAAAAAATGATAGCCCCATGGAATAAGTCAAGGATGAAATCTCTCTCACTGTGGATAAAATCCCACTCTGATGTCGTGACCCAGACTTTCCATATCACTAAATACTCCCAAGTAGAAAAGCTCAAGCTTATGAGAGAGTTGGCATCACCAGAAATGATAACCACAGTCCCTTCTGTTTCCTCTACTTGGAAATTGTATGGCCATGTCCTTGAGTAATATGACTTTTCAGTCACAGGAATCTTTTCCACAAAGGCTGCACAGATTCCATTCCTGTCCATCTCTCCTCTCAAGTCTGAGAGAAACACAACACCTTTCTTGTCTTCCGAGATGACCAGCCCTATCCAACTCCAATTGAAATGAAGCAGCAAAGAGTCCATGCCAATGGCTAGAGATGTGTCCCTGGGGGCCATCTAATAGAGAGATGGAAACTGCTCATCATCATTCAGGGTAAGCTCAAAAGGACCATAGGTAAGCTAAAACGAAAAGACAATTGGAAGCAATATGAGGAAGGGGATTGGCAAAAATCAAGCTCTCAGTCCTGAAGGCTGTTCAGCAACACCTGGAGTGGTAGAAGGGGACACTTGCTCATTTCATTTTCTAATCATTTTCCACTCCCTGAAAGCTTTCTATAAAATAAGATCAGTCAGAGTTCCAGGAAACTGCTTTATCTCCTTCCCCCTCAAACTTCTCTCTACTCTAAATAAAGGAAATGTCATACTCCATCGAGGTCCTGTACACGGACCCTTTGAGATCATATCCTTTGAGAGATGCAC
Organism: Diceros bicornis minor; assembly: GCF_020826845.1. Classification (NCBI taxonomy): domain Eukaryota; kingdom Metazoa; phylum Chordata; class Mammalia; order Perissodactyla; family Rhinocerotidae; genus Diceros; species Diceros bicornis. The sequence continues at coordinate 66,160 of NW_026691097.1, forward strand.
AAACTCAGTCTCCTCCTTTCTTCCTTTTTAGGCCCCTGAGAATGGCACCAAAGGAGACGTGGTTTCATCTCTCCCCATCCCACCCAGTCTTATTGTGGAAATTTGTACAGTTCCAGCAGTGTTCCAATCTGGGCAGAAATTGCCCAGGTGGTTCCTGTAAGGACCGCTAGAGACTTACTCTCTCTCCTGCAGTCGTAATTAGGGATGTCCTTGCCCAACCCTGAGAGTCAAATCAGGGAACTCTCCAATGTCCTCCTTTCACTGGGTAGGGCATTATAGAGATCAAAGCCCAGAGACATGTTGGGCAAGATATGAGGGTCCCTGTTGATTTCCTCAATGGCGAAAACCAAGGACAGAACATACTGGTAGTTCTTGTACTGAAACCTGCATAGAGGGATGAGGATCCTTAGGGAAAATACTCAAAATGATTTCCTTCAAATGCAATACAATGACTTTATTAAAATGAATTTGCTATTGACTCGAATGTCTGTGGCAACAGATGGTACTCCTGAAACCTTAGAATTTATAACTAAAGAAAATAACATGACTCCAGCTGTGGAACATCCTTACTGAATTCCACACTCATGAAAGTAACTGGTTAAATTCACAGAAGAAAGTACAATGAATGGAAAAACAGATCACATTCAGAGTAGACTTGTAAATGGCTCTTTGGCTCAGGATCCAAAATGCTTGCTAATATGAGCACACCATTAAATCCTTCCTAGAAGAGCAACAATATTAGCACGAGATTGGAGAAAGCCCTGAGGAGGAAGAATAATTGTAACTGGAAGATACGTGACAAGCATAGACGCATGACATGTGCACGTTGAGAATGGTGCAACAGAAGGCTATCAATCAAATTGCCTAAACCTCTGTCCCCTCAAACCTGTGCGTCTGTCACCATCAAAACCAGGAAACTAAGGTGAACTTCAGAGATCCAATGAAGGAGGAATCATCAACAGGCAGGAACAATTGAAATAATCATGAAGGACTGAAGGGACTAGAAACACTTAGGAATCTAAGAGAGAGAACATTGTCAAGTTTAAAAAGCTTCTCATCCATTTCTTATTTTAAAAATATAAAATTAAAATTAATCATTAACATCTTTAACGGTACCTATTCCTGATAGCCCATATTGTCTTCATCTTTTCTACAGACATTCTAAACACAAATAACACCTAGGCCAAAGAAAATTCTCTGAATTTCTATTGCCTGGGATTTGTAATAGCATCAAGAATAAAATAGAGCAGTCACTTGTATTTATTTCAAGTGTTCTATTATTTGAGGATTGATTAGTACCCTAGTTCATGCTCACTGCTTGTTAATGCTCCCCATGTCCCTGTGAAGAATAGGTGTTCTTCACTTGTTGGGTATAGGGTTCAATGTGTATCCATTAAATCAAACTTGCTATTTGATTTTCAAATACTCTATTATTAGATATATGTTATTCTTTGTTTCAGAGGAAAGTTGAAATTCTCCACTATGATGATATATTATGTCTACCTCTCCTCCTCCCCTGCCTCCTTCTCCTGTACTTCCTCCTCCTCCTCCTCCAACTTTTTCTTCTTGTCTTCTTCTTCTTCTCCTTCTCCTCCTCTTCCTTCTCCTCCTTCCTTTCCTAGTTGAGGCTATATTATCTTCACATGACATCATGTGTAGTATAACGACTATATCTTCATGATAAGTTGAATTTATATACCAGTGGGGATTAACCACTTAATTCCTAATGATGCTTTTTTCCGCATCTGTTTTATCTCATAATATTATAGCTACCCTGGGTTGATTTTTGATTGATATTTTCCTAGCTTATCTTTATATCTTCTATTCTGTTTTGAATTTCTAGTTTTCCATGTTTTTTAGTTTTCATAAGTCTTGTAAACAAGATACAGCTAAATTTATCATTGTCGCATCAAATTTAACAATCTGTATTTAACTGGAGAATTTATTCCATTTACATTTGTTGTGATTATTTATATCCTTCTTTTGCTCCCACTATCTATATGTTTTCCTTCTATTTTTTCCACAAGTTTTATTATGTTATTTCCCTTTAAAATTTATTGATTTATACTTGTTTTCCATATTTTATTGTATCTCCTCTATTTGGATGACAGTTATATTCTTTACTTCTATTTTACCACCAGCCCACATTGCCTGAAGTGGATATAGCTTCTCATCTCCTGAGAAATTTATAGACCCTCTAACTTTCAGTTTTACCCTCATGACTCACTTGTTTTTGTTGTACAGTACTTTATTTCTCCTTTTTCTTTACTCTCTCTCATCATCTCCATATCTAATTTATCTTTCATGTTTTTTACTTCCTTGTCTTTCTATGCTGCATTCTATTTCCTTCAGAATTCAAATTTGGTTTTATATTCTCTCTTCTGTTGTAGAACCCATCTATGAAGTTTTAAAACTCAACAGTTATGTATTTTTCGTCTCTTAAAGTTCTATAAGGCCCTTTGCCATATATGTCAGATCATTTCTAGAGTCTCCTGTTTGATTTTGTTATTCCATTTTTTGTTGTTCCATTTTTTATACACAGTTATTTTATATCTTGAAGTTGGTAAGTCTAATAGTGAAGGTTTTAGTGTTTAAATCTATTGTTTTATTTTTAATTTTCTTATGTATTATGACTCTTATCGACAATGGCATGTATTCCTTATTTGTTTGGAGAACTTTGATTATGAGCTCATTTTTGTCTGATTTTAATGTGCACAGAATGTAAGGCTTTAGTTTAGATTCTTTCCTCCAGAGAAGAATGTCACTGGTTTCTGCTCACAGTCATGTGAGATGACACCAAGTTAAGTGCCTTTTTTGTGTGACTCACAACTAATCTGTGACTCCCAGATTCATTCCCTCAAGTCACTGGTGATTCAAAGACAAATCCTTTCATTAGAGGATCATACTGGCCTTTGACCACTGGGTGAATCCAAATTTGTCTGGTGCTTACAATTTCCTTCTTCTGCCCTTTGAGACTTGGCTTACACCATGTGAACTCAAGAATGCAATAACATTATATTTTATGGAAGATAGTGTTATGTGGAGGGAAACCCCTTTGAGGTATCTAGTCCTCCATACTCCTAGTATTTCATTCTTTTGGATACTTCTTTGCATTTCTTTCTTTTAATAAAAATTCTTTCTTTAACTTGAAAAGAAAATAAATTTTAAAATCAAACGTGTGAGCTTGGAGGTATAGAAATAATTTACATGCTATTCAACAAAATAAGTTTAAGATATAGAAAATTTTACAGAAATGTATGTATGGATTAGGTACATTTAACTGAAACTGAGAACCTCTATTTAGAACATATTTAATCAAATTTTAGGAGAAGAATCATTGAGATGCACACTCCAGGAACATTCTGTTTCTGTGAGGTGCACACATACTACACATATACCTGATCGTCATGTGAGAAGCCATGATATGGCCAACTTCAGTTCAACTTAGTTCAGGTGTGATATGATCAATTAAACTTGAAGAAGGGAGAGTGTCCAGAATGTCCAGAAGCCCCATGTGTTTCCAATGTTAGAGCATTATATACTGAGAACAAGGAAGAATGGTGCAGGTGTTGTATCAGTAAATTGCAATGTCTAAAGAGCAGAGAACAGCATCCACATTAAACTTATTGCAGATGGTGTCACATTTCTGAAAACAAAGCACCCCTTTCAGAGGAAAAATGAAGAACGTTTTTGTGTCAGTTGGGGCCTCCAAATGCTGAGGTAGAGTTAGGAGTACAAGAAGATTATTGTGGCATAACACCTGTGAGGAATCAAAGGATTGGGTAGGGACAGCCCACAGACTCAGATACGGATTTTACTGCCTCTGAAATAAAAAAAAAATAAGGAATGTTAGGCAGAGGAGCTTTGAATCACAATGTGGAGATGCTAGTCTCCACCGGAGACCTACTGAATTAGAATGTTTGGGGTGGGGTACAGCAAATCTTCTGTGTTTTAACAAGCCTTCCAGATAATTCAGATCCATAATCAAGTTTGAGGTTGACGGGTTTCAAAAAAAAGCACCGTACCAAAGAAGTGAACACTGAAAAATTAAAACAATTGTCTCGGTACTTTGTGTTAATGTGATTTTTAAAAAATGCAAAACACAAACTACTTTAAAGAATGTGCATAAAATTTAAAACCATCTTGAACCAAGAACTTAATCTATACCTAGAGACACTGGATTTGGAGAAAAAGAAAAGAAGTAAAATACTAATTAATTTTTCATCTAACATTGAGGTGGCAGTGAGGCAAGACTTCAGATTCTGGGTTCTTCTTATTTCTCAAATTAAAAATATTGTGAAATAGGGGCCACCCTGGTGGCATAGTGGTTAAGTTTGCACGTTCTGCTTTGGTGGTCTAGGGTTCGTGGCTTCGGATCCTGGGTGCGAACCTCTGCACCGCTCATCAACCATGCTGTGGTGGTGTCCCATATAAAGTAGAGGAAGATGGTCATGAATGTTAGCCCAGGGCCAATTTTCCTCAGCAGAAAAAAAAATTCTAAAATAGAATGTGAAAAAGATGTATATATCCAACATGGTGGAGAAAAGGTTAATAAGGAAAATTACTTTAAATGGAGCAAAACAAGGAAAAAAGAAAAAAAGCAAAGTACAAAATTTAAAAATAGAACCACAAAGATAATGCTACATATAGCAGTTATACTATACTGAAGTTACTTAAATCACTTTTTCAATATTGAATGTTACTCTACATTCCACGAAGACAAAGGAAACTAACACTGAACATAGATGCTGAAAGAAAGGAGATTGTCAGTGATAGTCCATACACATGCTCACAAAAGTAAAGCCACAACTAATATGAAACTTTTATATATGAATGTGTATAATGGTACACATATCTGAAGGCAAAAGGTGGTTAGCAGTCAAAATGTATATGTTCAATTATAGTATCATATATTTTAAAAAGGATTTTAAAAATATGAAGTAAAGTGAACCTAACTGCAACCAAAGTAAGAGTATTCAATTAACTTCTCAGTATTTGTCCAAAAAAAGTCAATATAGGAATCATATATATTGTTAATCTTGATTTATCATTAAATATGTTTGGAGCATACACACACACGTGTTTGCATATAAATATCAAACATCCTACTCCAAAGCAAAGAAAGCATATTATTATAAAATTAGGTCCTATCCTTGTCCAGCAAGCAATTTCGACATAGCAATCAATACCTGAAGCCGCCAGAAGAGAGATAGATGGCCAACCACAGAAATTCGGACTCAGTAGTGCATCAGAGGAAAGGGCAGATTTGAAATCCAGTTCCTTAACCAACTTGAACGCAAAAATGCTCATTAACTGCCAACATATCTTAAACAAATCAGACAATTTATAAGCCAATAAGCACTCTCATGCATAACTGTTTGGTCAAACAGGAAATCAAACCAATGCTTAGAAAGGAGTGGTGATGGTTTGTAATTGGTATTTGAGTGGTGAACACGATGTAATCTATGCAGAAATAGAAGCATAATGATATACACCTAAAATTTATACAAGGTTATAAACCAATGTTACTGCAATACACAAAAATTAAAAATAAATAAATAAATAAATGAAGGAGTAGCAAGGAGCCCAGAAAACAGAGGAGAGAGAAAGGAAGAAGAGAAGAAAACTGTCTGTTCTGAGAGAAAAAATCTGAGCAAGGGAGGGGGAGAGGGGAATTCCCTCATCCAAACCTGGATGGGGAGAGAGAGGGGGAGGAAGGGGGAGAGAGAATCCCCCACTTACTGTTCCCTGTAGGTTCGTAGGCTGGTCAAATCCTTAAAAAGACAGGTTGTCTGGAGAAAATCAGACCCAGCTGAAGAACATGAGTCCATGGAAGAAACCAGGGAAACTGAGTCTCTCGCCACAATGGCAGAGAATCTCATCTTGCATCCTCTCCTGCACTAATGACAAAGGTGGATGTCGTGGGTGGGCCTGTGGGATGGGAGAAGGGATGAAGACGATTGTCATGCAGAGAGACATGTAAAGGTTGGTCCGACCAGTTAGCAGTAGCCAGCAGTGGAGGAAGCTACTCAGAGGTCAGGGTTCTGTCTCTCTCTCCCTCTCCCTCGGGGAGCTGAGGAGAGTAAGGTGGCACACCCTGCCCACCTCGCCTAACTCTCCCATGTGCCCTTCTTTTTCTGTCCTTTCCGGGAGCCCTGCAGGCTTGGATTCAAACCCCCACAGCCCCTCACAGGCCTAGGGTGCATGCGCGAACGCCAGGGCCTAGGGTTGGCCTCGAGGGTCCTCAGTGAAGGCACCGCCCTCCCGCCAGCCTCTGACCGGCTGGCGCCACCCAGCTGCAGCTGTTCCATCGCCGCCCTTCTGGCCTTGGCTTCAGCTGTTGTCTCCCTCCCCTCCCCCACTCCCACTCAGCTTGAAGCCCGCTTCTCTAACTTGGAAGCATTGATCTGGCCCTGATGGCCACAGGCATTCCGGGCTTGAAGCTCAAGGCTCTGCCTGGGCCAGCTGCTTCGTCCAGGGGCTCATTTCTTCCTGGAAAGACAAAGCCACGGCCTCACCCCACGCCTGCACTTTGCGTCTGCAGCCAGGCCAGGTGTAGGAAAGGCTCTGTAGAGTCTGAAGAGCTGTAACCGGCATATGGCACCCCAGGGTTAGGGATCCTGGGCCAAACTGGGAAAGTCCTTCCCGCAACAGATCCCTGCCTCATCTCTGAAGTCAGTAAGGCCTAGCCTTCCTAGTGCCCAGGCCATGGTCTGGCGAGAATTCCGCCATGGAAGACAGGCGTGAAGCCCTCTGCTTGAGGGCGCATGTGCCACGCCAGGACGGCAGGAAGGCTGCCACAGATCGCCTGCTTTTTTCAAAGGAGGCTGGCCTATTCACTCATCCTCCTGCTCCAGGCCCATTTCGTTCTGGACCAGTTCCGAAGGAATGAGCCTTGGTGCCTGCCGCCAAGTTTTTTTGGGTGTGTTCTTGCCCCTGTCAGAGGAGGAAGCCACTTGGCAACTGCTCTGCCACACCTCGGGTGTTTTAGCCTCCCTCAGCCGGGTCCCTGCCATGCCCATGCCTGCCTCCATGGAGGGACTACTAAGGTCTTGGCAGTTGCCAGTGGAGATAGTCGTTAGAGACTTAATTTTGGGTTGTAGTAAAAGAGCATAACATAAGAGCACTGAGCTTGATCTCTGCCATTTATGAGCTGTGTAAACTGGATGAGTTTTCTAGACACTGTACCCAGTCTCTTCATCTATATACTTGTGAAAAGACCAACATCTACTACGTCGGGATATTTTGAGGATTATGTGTGTTAATATATGTTCAAGCACAGAATTAACATTCAGAGTGTAGTGCCTGGCTCAGTAGAAGTGTTTGCTGCTGTTATTATAATTATCATTATTTCATGTTCTTCACTTCCTCGTGAGTTCCCTGTAAAACCAACCATGGTCCATGGTGTCAAAAGTTTTATTCCAGGTTCCTGCTTAATGGCCTGCAGAGGGAGCCTTGGGCTCATAACCTCCTATTTTTATCCCAGTCCCTAGAGGGATGCATTTACCTCTTTCTTCTTTGCACTGAGGCACTGAATGGGGTCCAACACTCAACTCTGCATGTCCTCCTTTTAATATCCCATGCTATTGAAACACTGTTTAGTGTTTACTTGGTGGAATATACTCCCTGACATGAACAACACACAGGAGATAGGATTTAGGAAACATTGTTATACTGATAGATAATAAGCAGGTGTACAGATAGTAGAATTATCAATTTCATAGAGAATTCCTTTAACAGTTGTTCATATCTTGTGTTTTACATCATTTATTAGGGTAATATTTTCATCTTTACTTTTCCTTGTGTCTCTATCTTTCTCAATTTTTCCAAGAGATATATTTATATTATCTTCTAAAATTTTAGGGAAAGTTAAGAAAGTTATGAAACATTTGAAGTTGTTGATTTTGTATATTGGAGGACAACTAGATTGCAAATGAATTAGTGATAATTAGAGTTTTATTTTGGTAAAAGATGGTAGTTGGAATTTATGCCAGGATGTTTGTAACCTAGTTTTTACATCATTATTTGATGTAGTATCTAAAATGCCAGAACTGGTAATTTTAAATATAATAACTTGTCTCATTTTAAAATATGTGTTCTTGGAGAGAGTGACTGAGGTAAGTGGACAATAATTTACTGTAGTGACTTGTTTTTCTCCAATTAATCTGTTATAAACCCAGCAGCCATATAGCATTCTTTTGTCCAAATGACCTGATGGCACTTTCTTGACTTTTCTTGCTGTGACTCTAGCAATCTAGTGTCACACCACCCTCTCGCTCCTAGTCATGCTTTCAGTTGTAAGAGTAACATTGTCAGTAATATGGTGACAAATTTGCACACAGTCTACTATTTACTAAAATATATATATCAATTGCAAACTTTGGTAACGTAATTTTAAGGAATGAACAATTTGCAGTGCACTTAGCTGATTGCTACACATTATTGTGTACTGACATCATGGTTAAAACCATTATTTGCAACATGTGGCCCCATTCAATTATATTTTAAAGGAAAGGGTTCAATGACTTTTTTCTTTTTGAAGAAAGACTGGCATTTCCATCTTAGAAAATTGAGAACTTCTTTTTAGCCCTTTTTCTTGTCTTCAGCTCTTCTTTATCTTGGTTACTAATGCACATGTCCAGTTACTTCAGAATCATGGTGCTATCGCCTCTGCCTTTTTCATGGCTCTCACATTAATTTTTCCATAATCCATTCTGTGAAAAAGGTTTATCTCCACCTTCATATATTGAGGAAGGAACCGACCCTCCTTTATGTGAACTTGGAAAGAAAGGCCAAGGTGATGCCTCGGTGCCCCTCCCCAGCAGTGAGCTGCAGATGGGCTGCAGATTCCTGTGAATCTTTTGCTCACCTCCTGGTTCCCTACATACTTGGCATTGTCTGCACGGAGAAGTCTATAGAAGCTGGCTGAAGGATAAGACTGGCTAGAAAGGACATCAGCAAGCAGTGTACTCCAAAAGTTGTTGGCAGAAACATTAATAAGGAAAAAACCTTTCCATTTATCTTGTTTTCTCTTTATCTTCTCTCTCTTCATTTTCCTTTACTTATATGGTATAATCCCTATCCACCCCCCATAGTGTTTTTTTTTTTTCCTCAAAGCCCCAGTACATTGCTATATATCTTAGTTGTAGGTCAACCTATGGTGGTTCTTTTTCCTGGAATCCCATGGCATTTTATTCATATCTCTTTCAATCAAATTATTTCTATAGAGTAATTTATCTGTTTATACATATCTCTCTTCCTTGCAGACCCCCAAAATTTCAAGACCTTTGGGCACATAATATATACTTAAGTATTTGAGTGAATCAATGACGATCTCTTGTTGAATAAAATCTAAATAAATACAATACCTACTCAGCACATGAATTCAAGCATTTGAGAGAGAGTTTTGTGTCTGCTGAAGCAGGCTGTGGACCAATTTAGGGGTTCAGTGCCAAGGTTACTCAATAGTTTGAGACAAAATGAAAGAGATAATTAACTTTATTTTTAAAATTCATGGAGAACTGGAGCAGGATATCTAGGTATGAAGCAGCACTTGATCATTCTTGTTGCATCTTTGTAAAATCCAGTCCTTTATTTTTCTATGAAAATGTGACAGGCCAAGAGGTTGAACAGAGGACTGGTTTTTAGAAAGGCAATTTTGTCACAGGAAATCCTGGAGGAAAATATATGGAAGGAGAGCTGGTAGAAACATGGCAGAAACTTTTTGTGTAGAAACCCTAAAACTTGAGTTTACATGCTGGCTGAAAGATATGTAACCCAACATTTCTCCAATATAGGTTAGAGCAGATTTTAAATATCTAGGTATACAAAAGGAATACAAAGGAACATAGATCAAACTGAAAGGAGTTTAGGATAGAACAAAGAAATGAAGCTAAAGTAAACCAGCACACTAAAATGTGTTTCAGAAGGACCTGCAGTTTTTAAAGGTAGTTGGACATTTATCACTCAGGTTTAAAGTAGAAAGGGAAAGGGGAACAATTCTCTATCATTTCATGTCCATGAGATTAAAGCTACAGTCTGTCAGAAAAGCAAAACTTGTATGGACTCTAATGTCCAAAAAAGTGTTTTGAATCGTGCCTAATGAAAGAGAGTCTGTGTCATGTAATGCAAATACAGTATCATCAACTCATTTCCAAGTTTATTACAAACACTTTAGCACACGTTTAATTGAGGTAATGCAGAATTCTATTAGGGGCCAAGGAAGAGGCTGATAGTATTCTCTCTTTCAGCTTCTCACTTGACCAAGGGAGAAAATGTTCTTGAACAGATTGACCACTTCTCCTAAAGACAATGCTCATTTTCAATTTTTCTTTTTATAAACTCATCCTGCATTTCCCCTTACATATGCAAGCTAAAGCGTGTATGTAGACATCCTTCATTGGCAATGAGGAGCAGATCCATACTATTAAATAATCAAATAAGCAGAATATACGGTTGGTGCCTTTTAGGAAAATTACAGGTTTAAGCCCACCTTCATTGGTGGGAGGACATGGCATACCCAAATTAAAATATCTACCATTTATTATGCAGCTAATCATGTCATGCTATTTAAATGAAACTTAATGAATACTTCTTCTATAAAATTGATTATATTTTAGTCAAACTGATGTATAATTTTATATAAGTGCGTTTTTACTTAAAATGTAAAACTCTTTAGAGTCTGCTTCATTCAGTTTTAGAGGCATATTTTGTATATTTTGGTGTGATTTTATTTATTATCCTTCATAGCAGAGAGGCACATCCTACTCTTTTTCTTGCTGTCCTCTCTCTACAAGATAAAACTCATCCAAGTTTATTTTGCTTCATAAGGTTTAGGCTTACTTTGTGATGAAAAACAGATCATTTGTGAAACATATTTGGAACTGTAGGGAGCCCAGAATTTTAGACTATGCTCAGAATGTTGTGAGGTAACTTCAAAAAAGATGGAACATTTAAAGTTTACCAGGAAAGTTTTCTGCTACTTTGCTTAACAGTAGTTTTTATCTTTTTTAAACAGTTTAGTTTGTTAATTCTTTGGAAGGATGAGTGAAGGAGTTGGCAGGTTTAAATGTACACTTGATAGAGCTCTCTCTGGGTTACTCTTTCAAAACAACCATCCAGTTGATGAATATTTAATGGGGACTCTGTCAGTCCCAGAGCTGAGAGAGGCAGTTCTCAAAGCTCCAGCAGGTCCTTGGAGAGGAGAGCGTTGGTAACCAGTGCCGTCCGAGTTTAGATGAGGCATGGTCTTTCTCAGGATGTTAGAACTGAGTGGAGTTCTCAGATGCAGCCCAGTGACTCTAGACCTGAGCCCTGCTCAGAAGCCAGTTGACTTGTCATTCGCTCTGAGCCTGGTGTCCTCCCTCTGCTCGTGCCCCTTTCTGCCATTTCTCATGCTTCTCCTGACTCTCTCTCTTTCCTACACCTTCTTTCTTCTTTTTTCTCTTTTTCTTAGTTTTACTCTCTATTATATTCCTTCTCCTTATCATTTTTTCTGTCTCTTATTGTTCTCATTCATTTTCTTTTTATTTTGTAGTACAGTTACTTTATACATCACTGTCATCTTAAAATCTTGACCCTCTACAACTCCTATACTTCAGCTAGCTATGTTTTTTAAAGATTTTATCTATTTTTTATTTTTTTCCCCCAAAGCCCCAGTAGATAGTTGTATGTCACAGCTGCACATCCTTCCAGTTGCTGCACGTCGGACGCTGCCCCAGCATGACCAGTGAAGCAGTGCGTCGGTGCGTGCCCGGGATCCGAACCCGGGCCGACAGCAGCGGAGCATGTGCACTTAACCGCTAAGCCACAGTGCCGGCCCTCAGCTAGCTATTTTGAAGAGAGTATTTTGATAAATTTCTCTTAGATGTTATAACATGCTGATTCAAGGAAATAAAAACTATCACAAATGGGATGGGGATGAAGAGTGAATTCAGTTCAGGTAGCCATGGAATTAGACAGAGGGAAACTGAGAGCTTAGGTCTAGGTGTTCAAAATATTTCCTGATACATATTTGTAGTTCATTGTTGTGGTAAACTGCACAGAGTCTTATTTACTGCTGGAGCCCAGATGTTTGCTCCTTGGGGCAACTCATCAGACCTCGGCCTATAGAAAAGAAGCTAGGAAACATTGCATGCATATCTAATGTGAACATCTGTTAGTGTTCCACCAGGAGACACCTTGGGCTCTTCCCTGAACTATCTGACTACAAAAAGAGGAAGAGAAGGTTTTCTCCATCTGCACAAAACCAAGACCTTATCTTGAGTTTGAGAGGATTGGAGGTGACTGAAAACAAAAGTGTTCCCGAGTTTGGATTTGCTTTAACAAGAACTATTGGCTGGCTTTGATGTTAAAGGTCTTTATTCAAAATTGACTACCTCTAATGCTAAGTTCATAGTGGAGATTTGTCAGAAGAATCCCTTTTTGATTAAGTCACTGAAATACAGTATTTGGGAGAATGGTTATATTTGAAGGTCACTTGTTCCTATTCTGTTGCCACAGTGACATCTGTTGGTAAGTGACTACTTCATGCTATTCTCGATGATTTCTGTTTGAAAGACATACTGAGCTTGATAAATAAATGGCAAGCAATAGGATATATTGGAACACATGAGGAAGCCATTTGGGGTAAAGCTAATTCAGCCTGAATTTGTTTTTCCAAAAGGGTCTGTCGCCTGCACTGTGTATCTGCTTTGCCACGTCCCAAAGAGAAGAGTAAATGCCCTTAAGATAAGAATGTATCTTCCCCCTCATTGGCATTTCCTTAAGGATAAGCATTTCTCCCTAGGCTAGGATTTGATTGCTGCAGTCATTCTGTGACCACCCAGCTCCAGACAACAGACGTGACACCAGCCGTGACCATCGAGACAGCAGATCTGCTCCCCCGCTGTGTCCATCAATAGCTGTTCTGGCAGGGCAATCTGGCAGGGCTGATCTCATGGCTATTGTAAAAGGGACATTGCAATCACTTGCAATAAATGCTCTTTGACGGTATATAACTGCTCTGTACACCCCAATTCTTCGGTGCTCTTCCTTCCTTAGGGAAGGAAGGCCACAGGTCATGGTTCTCAAAAGTTGGCTCATAATAAACTCACCCCAATTTTGATTTATAGATTGATTATGGATTATTTACGTCGACAAGCTGATGTGCAGGAAGTAGTAAAGGCACAGTGGTACCCGTGTTGCCTGACATAAAATCTTTCCTCCCTCTTTCCCTTCCCAGGATACCCACTCTTCATGGTGGCACCTACTTCCATGGTGTCATCATTCTTCTGATCACTCCTTTCATTCCCTCTTACAATTACTCAACAAATATTTAAACACCTACTGTATGCCAGGCTTGGGATACACTAAGGAAAAAATTTTCTACAAAATCTCTGTCTTCACAGAACTTGTTTTTGTTGGTTAAGTGAGATAATGGATCAGTAGGCAGACAAGTGAATTACATAGTCTATTGTGTGATGATCTGTGTCAAGAAGAAGGTAAGTGACAGGCAATGGGGAGAGCTAGAGAGTGAGTGGGTTGCTACTTTAATTAGAGAGGCCAGGGAGGCTGGAGCAAGGCCCAGAGGGAAGGGACAGAGCAGGAGGACATGCAGATATCCCAGGGCTGCAGAGATGCTGTGGAGGAATTGTGACTCGGATGTTGTTGGGCAGCAAGAAGCCAGTGTGGCTGGAGCACAGTGAGCAAGAGGGGAAAGGCAGAGAAGGTTTGAGATGCCAGGGAGGGTGAGCAGATGAAAGAAGGCCCCTGGGCCCATCAAAACTGTGCTGTAAGTGAAATGAAAACTTTCAATGTCATTTAACTATACGTTATACAATTTAAGTAGTAAATACCTTTTGTTTTTCTATAGTCTTGTCAAGTACATAAACTAAAATGCTGCTAAAATGGGAATGTCTAAATTATCCCCAGGAGTGACTGCTGTATCTTGTCAGGCGTCTGGTCTGCACAGCAGTCGGGTGGGAGTGATGTGACAGTCAGGAGACGAACTCTAGTCTTCAGGTTGTCGCCAACTGTTTGTGTTATGTTTCATCTGTAAAATGCGGAGGACGGAAAAGATGAGTGGTTTTCAGACTCCGATCCATGGAGCGCTGGATATTCCTGAAGGCTCTTGGTTTTTGTTTGTTTGTTTTTGTGAGGAAGATCGGTCCTGAGCTAACATCTATCACTCCTCCTCTTTTTGCTGAGAAAGACTGGCCCTGGGTTAACATCCATGCACATCTTCCTCCACTTTATATGGGATGTCACCACACCATGGCCTGACAAGCGGTGCGTCGGTGCACGCCCAGGATCCGAACCGGTGAACCCTGGGCCGCTGCAGCAGAGCGCGCGCACTTAACCGCTTGCCCCACCCAGCTGGCCCTGAAGGCTCTTTGTTTTTTTTCTTATGTTTATAAACTTCGATGCAAGCTTCACGTAGAAGAGAGTGTCCCCTAGCTTTAAAAAGATTCCTGGACTTGGTCCTCACTTAGGTTTTCCAGTATGAAGAATTTGCTGTCTCACAGACTCCCAAAGGACAGACAAAAGGAGCAAGATCCCTTTTTTCCGAGTGTCTCTTGTGACAGTGCTCATTGTCTCTCATTCAAACCAGAAGGTGATTTGTCAATAGTGAGATATAGCATTTGAGACCCCATCCTTCAAGATGGCTGAGTTGTCGTCCATCATTTTACAGACTTATTCTAAGTGAATAATATAAAAAGTGAATGTCTCAGCAGGTAGTCTCTGACACAAAATAGAAACTAGGAATTGAGAAAAGTAATTATGATTGATGTCTGTCAATAAGGGCATAGGGCTAGTCTAATTCAAAAGTAATTAAAGGCATGAGTGTTAGTCACTGTACATATTAAATATATTGAAAAGTATTCATGTTCTCATAACACAGAATTATAACTGGAAGATAAACTGGATGTTTTTGGTACTTATGGTTAAAGATATATTTTATTTAATTTTGTTTTCCGATTGAGGAAATGAGAAAATTTATTTTTTAATATATTGACTATCTTCTTCCTTTCCAACTTAGAATCTCAATCTGCTATTTTGGAAACTCTGAAAAATATGTTCAGATGCTGTTCAACAGGTAAGAAAATCTTGTTAGGATGTCAAATCCTTTTCTCTCTTATTTATCATAAAATTGTGACAGACTCTCATTTACCTTCCTGTCTGCCCATCTGACTAGGCCACCTTGTTTCTCTAAGCCTGCAGGGGAATCCAGTCAGGTGGAAGGGGATGTTTTCTTCCACTTACACTTTGCAGAGAAAATCAGCCTTGAAGTGGAACTGAGGACATGCTTTTCAGAAGCTGCATCATTCTCTACCCAGCCAGAACATTGGGCCTGACAACAGCTGGATCCAGTAGAAAACTGGACACTCTAGGAGATGTCATGTGGAGATGTGCCTGGCTGGACTAATAGTCACATGGATATGAGTTTTAAAAAAATCTCTCAGAGCTTTTCCAAAATCCAATAATATTCTTAAGTTGCTGTAGTAGATGAAACATTAGTTAGTGTCTTTTTAATTTCAATAGAAGCTTTTTTTTGGGTTACTAAAGAAGCCAAATTTCATGTTTTTTTTCTTGTTACCAAAGTGGACTTACTATTAAAAACAAGAAATCTTCAAGAAAGGAAACACTCATATGGAATAGAAATTGTGGGTAGCAATTGCTACTTTTTTATACAAAATCATCTGTTTTATTTATTTACACTTTCTCCCAACTGCGCTTTTGAAAATACCTTAGTATTAGAAATTACCAGTAAGAAGAGGGTGTGCGCCCTTGAGTGTGGTCCAGTAGAAGTCAGGTGACTCAGACCTGAGTTCTAGGCCCAGGTCTGTTTCTGGTTAGTGTGTGACAACGTACTTAGGCTCTCTGGAATGTAGTATTCATTTCTGTAAAATTAAAGAATTTGATGATTTTTGAGAACTTTCCCAAATATTAAATGACTTCTCTTTTAAAAAGTAGAAAGACCCTTCTCAAACTTATAAATTATCAAAAATTTTTTGTGACCTTTCACTTACCAAGAACAACTGATGTCCCTTCAATTGTATTGATTGAAAATAAAGATCATAAAAGTATATATTTGGTAATCTAATAAACGAATTAGCATAAAAATGAGCCAGGAATAATTCCTGATCAATCAAGATAGTACATTATGAAACTATTACTGTTTGTTACAGTATACAAAATTATGACTGTAAAATAGTATCTTTTTGCTGTCTGTAAGTTTATATTGTTACTCATATATCACCATTAACCCTATTATGTTTTACAAGTAATAAAATGTCTTGAAAGGAAAAAACAATAAACCAACAGCCCTGTATTACACATGAAAATTGTGCTCCCTCTGGAAGGAAAATGAGGATACAATATTGGTCGAGTACTTCATTTTGTAATCCACTGGCGCCTTTCAAAAATATAGCTATTATTGTAAGAGTAAAGATATTCTTAAGAATAGTGCCACAAAACAGGTTTTCCAGCTTCTTTTTGTCAGAGCTGAGACCTACATCAGGCTGGGGCACTTGAAGAGGCATGGGGGACTCAGCTGGGGGTGGTTTAATTACTGTGAGATGATTAGCCAATAACAAATAAGACGGAGAAAGATTAAAAAGAGGTGAAGGGAAATAAAGTTGGAAATAATTAAGAAAAATAGTGCCTTCAAAATATCCTCTCATTATTTTTATAGCTTTTTATTTATTTTACTTTTTTTTTTGAGGCATGACTAGGATAGTATGTTAGATTTTTCTAAACCCTTATCTCCAGGGCATATATTACTGAGTTCTTCGTTATAAATGATAATGCCAAAGAAAACCTGGACAAAAGTATTCTGTACTATCCACAAGGACAAAACATGTACAACATTGCTCTATATATTAAGAGTCGAGCTGTAATAGTCAAGATATATATTCATGTGTGTAAAATTATAATGATTTTCTAATTTTCTCGGGCTGTGAACCGTGGTAAAATATACAGGAATAAGCAGGAGACCTGAAAAACCAGGTGATTTAAAACACCTAATATTACAGCTGGACCATCCAAGGGTGAAATCAATTTAAATTTCACACCTTCTCCTTTCCTCGTAGCCAGTGATTTGTCTGGAAGACAGAAAACACATAAAATTAATTGAGAGTTAACAGTATTTGGAGGCAGTTGAGGTTAAGCACTCAACAATGATGTCCCTTACTTCAGGAGCCATTGACTTTTTGTCATACGTTTACTTTATACACGGGTTCTCTTCTTAGATTATTTCTGTATGTTTCTTAGAAGAGAGACAGGGAAGGAGAATTAACTATCAATCTACTGTGCGCCAGTTCCTTTACTGTATTCCCTTATGCAATTCTTACAGTAATCCTTTAAAGTAACTGTTATAATTCATATTTGATAAAGAAAACCATGTTTACAAAATTGATCAAGGGTAAGAGGGAAGATCTGAACATAAGTCTGTTGGGCTTATGCCTCATATTCTCTCCACTGTGATAAAAATGGTGCTTCAACATGGGTACTCACCATCTGGCTATTTAATACCGGATCCTGCAAACAACATTGGATGAGATGAGATGAGAAGTTATTTCCAAAGATATTCTATTATATTTAAACTGTACTATTTATGAGTCAGATGTCAAGACATGTTTTAGAGGCATAGAGAGCAACTGATTAGTTCACCTACACATTATTAGTGTTTACTATAACTTTCGTGTGCCACATCGTGTCAACTTTGTGTCAACTTTACCAACTTTAGTGCTTCACTGTTCTTTTTGAAAAAACTCAGAATGTCACTTTTCCTGTCAAACACCTTGCTGTTTTCTTCTTATTCACTAGATGACAGTTCTGTATCTCTGTAAATTACCACTGCAGCAGGAAACGAGAGGTCTTAAGCCAGTTTGCTCTGCACAAATGATGGACATAGGAGGACTTCTGCTCCATCAAGGCTGCCTGTGTTATTCCGTGGCTGTAACGGGGATGTCCAGGACTGCTTAGTCAGAGGCACGAAGCAGAGTCAGAAAGCATCCTCTAAATTCTTCTTCAGATGTGAGTTCAGGCGTCTGTCCTCTCTCCTGAGCACACTGGAGTTTATTGACTGTGTTCTGACTCTTACTCTCTCCCTGTAGTTAATAAGTCTGGGAGCTCCATACCCCTAGAAAAAACATATGACACATAAAGCCTTTTCTCAACTAAACGGAGTTGAGAGCTATGGTGTTGCCCGAGAGTCTGATGCTTAAAGAAAATACAGCTGGGGCTCATGTGAAGGGAAAGAGCGTCAGCCACTCCCGGAGGGCTTTTATTGATGCTCCCATGGAATGAGCAAGTTTAAAGTAAAACCACATTGCTTAAACCTCACTAACTGATTGTTTTATTTTCAAGTAATATGCTCTGAAATCTGCTATGTCTAAAAAACCATTTCAGGCCTGCCCCATGGCTTAGCGGTTAAGTGCACGCGCTCTGCTGCTGGCGGCCCGGGTTCAGATCCCGGGATCACACTGACGCACCACTTCTCCGGCCATGCTGAGGCCGCGTCCCATGTACAGCAACTAGAAGGATGTGGACCTATGACAGACAACTATCTACTGGGGCTTTGGGGGAAAAATAAATAAATATCTTTAAAAAAATCAGTAAAAAAATAAAAAACCATTTCATAAAGCTTAACCTTCTGTTTTTCATTCTCTGGTATTTGAAATTATTATTAAGACTGTAAATCCTTTAACATTCTACAATATACAAATAGGCAAATATCAATTATATTCTCTAAAATGGTTTGCTCCCATGTTAAAGATTAATATATGGTAGTAAAACTGGTTACCATCTAGTTTTTAACTCATTTTTTGCTTTTGAAATTACATATAAAATTTGTGTTTTGAAGTATTTTCCTAAAACTCAACAACTTTCTGATATAAATCGACTAGATGGAAGGTAACTAAAATGAAATTTGATCTTTAAAACTCGAGCTTTGTGTAAGAATTTATAATATCAGGCAGCTGAAAGTTGGGTCTCTCCACATTATGATATTTATTAATTGTGAATAGCCACATCTATTACAAAGCGCTGAAAAATAAAAAGAAATTGAACAATATCAACACTCTCTTTCCCCACATGTTGTACAGTTTATATGCAAATAAATTCTCAAAGGTCAGAAAAATGTTTATGATTTCAGATAACTGTTAAAATACTATCTCATTCCAGTTTTAACCTCATTTGAAATGGACTGAAAACTCTTCTCTTAGGATTTTGCTCTGATCAGTGCCCCCAGGTCCCCTCAATGCCTCATTTGATTGTAAACTTATCTGAGGAATTGAATATTCTTTTTCATTTGTTCTCTTTAAGGTATCTGTGATAGTGCTTTTTATGCAACGACCACTTGGTACAATTTATTATTAGTTTCAGAAACATGCTTATTTAGGAACAAATCAAGAAAACAAATGTGAGGGATGTGGGGTCGCCTAGCTGATGGTGTTCTAGGGATTCCTCATGTGAGTCTTGGCATAGAAACGTTCAAAGGGTAAAGCAGCATTTGTCAGGTAAAAAGTGTGGGGTGAACATAATTCTGAAGAAATAATGATGGAGACGTAAAAACAAGAAACCCCTTGAATTGTGTTGGAAGTTATTAGACACATCAAAGAGCTGGGAAAAAACATTGTTCAATGTAAGTTCTTTCTAAACTCTAAGGCAAAAAGTAACATGAATTTACATGGTAATTATAAACCACAAAACAACAATTCACAAGACAAGTAAACAACTAAAGTAGAAACCAGAGTGAGAAAAATAGAGGTTAAAGGAGAGATGGAAAGAGATGGTTGGGGTCAGAAAATATGGCTTAGTCATCCTTGAGGTCTCCCTCAGACTCTGATCATTCCTAGTGCTCAGTAAACACTTTGACCCCATGAGTCTGGGGAAGAGCAAAGTGACACGTGGTTGGGAGGGGAGATAATGCAAAGATACCCTTGTGGAGGCACTGACATTGAAAATCAGTTACATTTTGCAAAGGTGTTTACCATAATATATTAAGGATTATTCTGGAAAGATAAGGATTTTCTGGAATGTACGTTTTCATTTTATGGAAACTCCAACAAGCCCAGTGAAAGATTTAGACATTTCAGCTTTAGAAATAAAGAGAGGGGCCATCCCCGTGGTGCAGCAGTTAAGTGAACACACTCCGGTGTGGTGGCCTCAGGTTCACAGGTTCGGATCCCGGGCACGCACAGACACACCGCTTGTCAAGCCATGTTGTGGTGGCATCCCATATAAAGTAGAGGAAGATGGGCACAGTTGTTAGCCCAGGGCTAATCTTCCTCAGCGAAAAAGGAGGATTGGCATCAAAAGTTACCTCAGGGCTGATCTTCCTCACACAAAAAAAGAAAGAAACAAAGCCAGAATGGGAAATTTTTTCTGTCAGTTTTACAATGAAAACCAGTTAGCATTTGGAAATCGGTTGCAATTTGAGATGAGAATGTGAAGAAAGAATTAGATGTCACATGTTGTTTTTCCTTTTCTCTGAGGCAGTAAGGCTTGCAGGGGGAATGAAATTCCATCTTTGCTCTATTGAGTTTGAGAAGGTGTAAAATTCATTTGTGCTGGGCAACACTGTTGACCTGTGGAGAAAAACAAATGGTTTAAGCAGCTGATCTAAAGGAATAACTGAGCTCATAAAAGTTCTTAGCTTATAAAGGTTGCTTCTACTTTGCTCAACTTTACTGGACATCCATTGACCTATATGTGTAAGGTATTTGTGGTAGGTATTGAAGGAAATACAAAGAATTATAGGGTTCCAAGCTCCTCCACATACATGACATGGTTTGCAAGATGTAATTTGACTCTGCCAAGGTATTTAGTGTATGTTGCATTACAGAACGTAAAAAAAATGGCAATGTTATTGAGAAATTGTAATTAAAGACAGCTTCTTAGGAGAGATGGACTAGATCAAGTCCTCAAAGGGACCACTTTTGGACAGGTGGAGGGAAGAAAGAGTGAGGATTTCAGATGGGGGAAGGGAGGACAGGTACAGAAGTGGAAAGAAACATGGCATTTGGGCATGGGGGTGGGGAGGCCATGACAGGCACAGTCTTCCCGTGACTGAGAGGTAGCTCAGTTTCCTCCTGCAGGAGCCCAGCACTGCTTGCCACCTCCTGGCCTCCTCCACCTGCAGACCCCACGCCTGAGCCAAGGCCTATCTTATCTGGATCGCTGCCTAGTCTCCCAACAGGTCCCTTTACTTTCAGTCTTAATTTCTTCTAATCTTTCCTCCACCTTGCCTGCAGAGTTACATTCTAGAATCCAAATTTGCTTAAATCTGATATCTGCTTCGACTCCATCAATGACTGTTCAGAGTAGCCTAGAGAACATTCAGACTCCTGAGCTGGACACGCAGGCTTTCCCTTGTTGTCCTCATCTTTACCCTCATCACCCACTCTGTCCTACATGTTTGCTTTGTTCCAGCCTTAAAAATACCACCCATTTTCGGAAAGATTTAGCATCCTTTATATCTGTCTTTTTATATGTGCTTCTTCTGTCCTCCTACCCAGTTTGTTAATCAACTTAATTCCTATTTCTTAATCTAAACTCATGTCAAATGTTCCTTTCTCTTGGAGACTTTTCCTGAGAGGTCTCCACCTAGAGACCCATTTTGATGTCCCCACCCTGGGACCATATACTTATCTACTTTTCCATAACTGTTGTTTTATTCATGTCTCATAGACAGCGATCTCCTTAAAGCTGAGACTATCCTTCTTCTTGATAAATAAATGACCAGCAATAGGATACATTGGAGCATATGAGGAAGCCATTTGGTGTAAAACTAAGTGGGCCTGAAATTGTTTTTTTTTCCCCAAAAGGGGCCTGTAGCCTCTGTTCATCCATTGTATATCTGCCCTAAGCAATTAACATGTCCCAAAGACAAAAGCAATGCCCTTAAGTTGTAAATGCAACTTCCCCCACATTGGCATTTCCTTAAGTATAATCATTTCTCCCTAGGCTAGAGTTTGATTGCTGCACTCATCCTGTGACCACCCAACTCCAGACAACAGCCACGCCCATGGAGACAGCAGACCTGATACCCACTGTGTCCATCAATGGAGGTGCTGACAGGTCAAGGTTGCGACTATTGTAAAAGGGACATTGCAATCACATGTGGTACATGCTCTTTGATGGTATATAACCACGCTGTACACCCCACTTCTTTGGAGTGCTCCATTTCTTTGTGAAAGGACTCTCCCGGACCATATGGTCCTCAAAGGTTGGCTCATAGTAAACTCATCCCAAGTTGATTTTATAGATTTTTTATGGATTATTTGTGTCGACATTCTATTTGTCCCTCCAGTGTCTGAACACAGTACCTGACACCTTGGGGGCACTCAGAAAATGTTTGATGAGTGAATAAGTATGTGGGAGACCACACTGGCTGGAGCAGAAGGGGCGTTTTGGGGAGTGGTAGAAAATTCACTCACGTTCCTACCATAGTGGTTGAAGCTGTGGGCTTTGGACCAGTTTGTCTCGGCACCAATCCCAGTTATCCCGCTTTTAACTGGAGAACCTGTGCAAAGTATTTAGTCTCTGTGCCTTAGTTTCCTCATCTATAAAATGGGGCTACTGAGAACTCCTGTCTCATAGGGTTTTAGTGAGATTTAAATGCATTAACTTATGTAAAGTGTTTAGAAGAGCTCCTGGCGCATAGTAGGCATTAACATGTTAGCTGTGGGGTTATCATTATTGCTCTTATATCTAAACGATACTCTGGTTTTGAAAAGATGCTTTCATAATATAGTTGATCCTCATTATTTGTGGATTCCGTGTCTGCACACTTGCCTACTAGCTAAAATGTACTGGCAGCCCCCAAGTCAACACTCACAGGGCTTTCATGTCCATTTGCAGATAAGCGCAAAGTGGTGAAAATTTTGATTCACTCGAAGTGCACGTTCCCAGCTGAGGGGAACAAGGTGACGCTCTGCCCTGTTGTTTCAGCCCATGCTGTAAACAAGTGTCCTTCTTGCAGTCTATTTAGTGCCTCATTTATTATCTTTTTGTGCCTTGTGTTGGTGACTGGGCTGTTTAATATGTCCCCCATGTGTAGTGCTGCAGTGCTGCCTGGTGTTCCTCAGGGCAAGAGGCTGTGACGTGCCTTTACAGAGAAAGTATGTGTGTTTGACAAGCTTCTTTCAGACACGAGGTACAGTGCTGTTAGTCTAAGTTCAATGTTAATATATCAACAATATATATTAAATAAGGTGACTTTAAAGAGAAACACACAGAGAAAAAGGTTATGTATTGATCAGTTGAAGAAAATGTGACTAAGGTTTGCAGGAACCTAACCCTGCATTTCCTGTAGGGACAGTGGGTCATATTCACTGATTCATTGTTCACAGTGACTTTGTAGAATGTCACACTGTGCATAACGAGAACTGACTGTATCTTATGTAATCTTCACATACTCCTTTATAACAGGTAGGGTAGGGAACAGGGTGTCCACATTCTACGGGCTATTACAGACCTTATGAGCCAAGTAGAGAATTTAAAAAGTCTTGTGTTCAGCATAAGAGCCATGAGATTTTGAGCAAAGAAGATCTATGATAAACTGATGTTTAAGGAAAAATTACCTGGCAAGAGACTGTAGTTTTGAGAGGAAGAGGGAGAACTGAGCCAGAAAGAAGGACCAGTTCTTAAACTCTCCAAGTATTCCCATTGCTTGGTGAGGAGATTCGGAACTAAGGTGCTGATGTGATAAAGGAAAAGTAGCAGCCAAGGGATAAAATAATGGATTTGGTAACCATATATAGGGTGTAAGTTAGGCTGTGGTTCTCAAAGTGGGGTCCCTGGACCAGCAGCATCAGCATCACCTGGGAAGTGGGAAGAAACGCAAATTGTCAGGTGCTGCTGCAGACCTGCAGAACTGGAAATTCTGGAGTGGGGCCTGGCAATCTGGGTTTCAACAAGGCCTCCAGGTGCTTCTGGTGCCCATCAAGTTTAAGAGCCAATGAAATAGAAAAATGATCCCAACACGTCACCATGCTCAGGTAAGCCACAGGGCAGGGAGGTGGTATTTGTTTGGAGGATAAGACACATTTTAAATTTTAGGAAAAAGTAATTCAGTGTCTGTTTCATCATGAGGATTCCAGAGATGCCATTTTATCTCTCTGCATGTGAAGCTCTTTTTTCCACAATATGTTCTCCTTTAGAGAGCCCTTGGTAAGTTATTTACCAATTACCGCATGTTCTGAGAGTCCCTTATTTCTTGAAATCCCCTTTCAGACGTCAAAATATACTTTATTTTTGTGCACAATCTCCTCTATTTAAAATCTGGAATTCTCTTCCTATAGGATCATGTATCGCACATGCAGCCTTACTGTCAATTTGGAATGCCATTGGTTTCTTCCAAAAGCTTAGAATGTTTTAGAATTTAGAACCTGATGAATAGAGAATTTATATGCTTCTGTGTAGGTTTCATATTTTTCAGATGTCCAGAGGTATCCCAACTTGCCAGTAATGTGGCCTTAAGATTTAGCAGAACTTGAAAATCTGAATATAGTAGAAAATGAATTCCATCTGTAATGTTAACATTTACAAAATAAATGATCACATTGTTAACGTAGCAATAAACACTTTCTATATTCTAGGCTCTGAAAGTATCTTGCTTACACAGTAAACCTGATAAAGTTTCAAAGATGATCCAATTAACTTTTCAGCAAAAGCTTTGCTTGAGTGTATCTTGGCTTCCTTTTTGACAGTTTTAGCCTTAAAGTCACAGTAATGTTTTCTTTTTCTGGGAATCAGATAATCTTCTATTTGGTGAACACTTTAATTTTTAATGGTCACCTGTATTTTGTGATATGCACGTGTTCAAATAATCTATAAGAACTAACCATTACCACCCACATATAAGATTATACAGGAATGGAAGAGTTTTGGCTGACTTACTGTATATAATTGTTCAGCCAAAGCAGATGGTAGACTCTACCACATACAATGATTTAGGGGTTTGAAGCAGTATCTTTAAATACAAATAATCTCAAAAATGCTAATATGTAAAGTATATTACTTACAGTGTTAACTAACCAAAATAGTTAAATTTGTTATCTTTCCTCCCTTTATAAGGATGCACCCATTATATGGATTCTGTACAAATCTGCAAAGATCACTTTTTTCCTTTTCAAAATTTATTTATTTTAATTTTTAATAGTGAGAACTTTAGTGTTGGGAAAATTGCTGCACAATTACTGGAAATGCTGAGAGTCTTTTGAAAAAGTCTAGAAGTCTAAAGATAATGAAAAGTACATTTCTACAATGTCAAGTCCTTTGAGCTTCTGTCTAGTTGTACTCTGAAGAGATGGAAGATTAAGTACCAGCACAAGACACAAGGGAACAGGCTGCCAACTTGAGGGTTTCCCATGGACAACAGAGTGCCTGGCAGACACATGGAGGTTGAATCTGGGCTTCCTCCATGGCTGGGCCCTGAGAGGAGGATTTTGCTTAAATGATCAGAGAATAGACCACCTTTTTTCTTGTTAATAAGTAATATTTACCATGTAAATTTCTTTATAAATCTCTGAATAAAATAAAATTATAACCAGTATAGAAATGAACTCTTACTGACATGCCCCACAGCCTTCTTTAGAGAGCTCAACAGAAAATGTCTCCGCTGACTGTGAATTGGTCTTCTCTGAAAGCCAGCCAGCCCTTCATTGATAGCCCTGGATAAGGAAGGCCAGATACAACTCTTTGAAGATGTTGAGCTGAAATCAGAACCAAAAATCCTACCTCCAGTTGGCTCCTCTGTGAGAATGGATGGCCGGCCTTATTTCACAGGCTGGGCAGTTAAGGTTTCAGATGAGCTTAATTGCTCTGTTACACAGGGATGGAAAAGGAGGAATGTGACATTGATTCAGTGCTCAGATTTTGCAGGTAAAGATAGGGTCAGAGAAGGGAATAAAGATTTCAGCAAATTGGTTTTTTGTTCTCTACAGTGGAAGTAATTTAAGAAACAGATAGTCTCTCACTCCAACTTCTCTTCCCTGTTATCTATCTGTAATATCGCTGTAAAAATTCTTTCTTTAAAGATTTCAGTCTTGGGCCAGTCCCGTGGCTTAGTGGTTAAGTGCGTGCGGTCCGCTATTGACGGCCCGGGTTCGGATCCCAGGTGCACACGGATGCACTGCTTCTCCGGCCATGCTGAGGCCGCGTCCCACATGCAGCAACTAGAAGGATGTGCAAATATGACATACAACTATCTATTGGGGCTTTGAGGAAAAAAAGGAAGAAGATTGGCAATAGATCTTAACTCAGAGCCAGTCTTCCTCAGCAAAAAGAGGAGGATTAGCACAGATGTTAGCTCAAGGCTGATCTTCCTGACACACACACGCACACACAAATTTCAGTCTTTTTTCTTTGCAGTCTGTTTTTTATCATCTTTATGAGTGCTTTGATTTCACCATCTTCTTGGCACCACAACGGTAGCCATTGAGATGTTATTATAGATTCAGTTTTGAAATTTTATCATCTTATCTCTATTTCCTCTGCCATTTCTCAGTTTTAGTTCTTATTGCATCTTATGCTTGAAAATATTTGAAGCTTATAGTGTGTATCAGTTCTTATTTTCTCAACTTTTTATTATCTAAGTGCCCTCAACTATCGCTTTCTTAAAAAAAGAAGTGAAATACATAACAGAACAATACACTGTAATAAATTGACCAATTATAAAATTAAGTTCAACCTGAAATCCCTCCCCACTTAACAGAGACCATTTTTCATAATTCATCATGCTTTAGTTTGGGCAGGGTCAGTTTATCAATGATTTTTGGATGTTTTAAACCACACGAGATGAATACAATATGGTAAAATTGTTAATCTTGCAGAAGTTGTAGAATTTCCTGATGGTTAGAGAAGTTGATGGTGGAGAACCTGAATCATATGAAAAGTAGTTGATTAATTAGCACCTGACAGAGTTTGTTAATTTGTTAAAGATGATGATAAGACATACATGTTGAAAAGATAACTTTGCATATCAGAACATTGTCAGAGACCACTGGGAAAATTCATAATGTTCTCAAATACTACAAAAAATGACCATTTTTTCATGAAAGATGTCATACGTGATGGCATCGAATACTTATGTCAGAAAATTTGCAATGAAGAAAATTAACATTTGAGTCATTTTAATTCTAACAATTTGTTCATGCTTACTATTAGGTTAAAAACAATTTTTAGAAATAAAGTGATAAATGATGTACTTGCTTAATTTTTAATTATTTTAGGAAAAGACTTTTCCACATTTAAAAAAATGTTTATTTGTATTTATTTTATGCTGAATTTATTCCTAGGTCCAAAGACTTTTTTTAAATTAACTAACACCAATTCTTTTCAAACTCTTTAAAAAAGTTGAAGAGGATAGAATACTTCTAAAGTCATCCTATGGGGTTAGTACTACCCTGATATCAAAGCCAAAGACACTAAGAGAAAGGAAAACTACAGGTGAATACCTTTCATGAATATTGATACAAAAATCCTCAATAAAATCGTAACAAAGCAAATTCAGCAGCATATTAAAAGGATTATACATCATTTTTAAGTGGGATTTATTCCTGGAATACAAGGATGTTTCAATATATGAAAAGGAATCAATGTAATTAACCACACTAACAGAATGAAGGAAAAAAAGTGATCATCTCAATGGATGCAGAAAAGGCGTTTGACAAAACTAAACATGCTTTCATGTTAAAAACACTAAAAAACCCTCAGAGTAAAGGGAAGCTACTTCAACATAGTAAAAGCCATATACAGAAATCCACAGAGAACATCGTATTCAAGGATGAAAGACTGAAATCTTTTTATCTAAGATCAGGAGAAAGGTAAGAAGGCCCACTTTCACCACTTCTATTCAACATGGTATTAGAAGTTCTAGCCAAAGCAATTAGATAAGAAAAAGAAAGAAATAGCATTCAAATTGGAAAGGAAGAAGTAATATTATATTAGTTTACACATAATATTTTATATGTTGAAACCCCTAAAAATTCCACAAAAAAATTTTAGAACTAATAAATTATGCTAAGTAGTGGGACACAAAATTAACCTGCAAAAATTAGTTGTTCTCCTATACATTAATAACAAGTAATCTGAAAAAGAAATTTAAAAACTTTACATTTTTATTTACAATAGCATCAAAAAGAGTAAAATACTTAAGAATCAACTTACTCATGGAGGTAAAAATTCCAATGATTTTTTTGCAAAAATAGAAAAATCTATCCTAAAATTCCTATGGACTCCCAAGGGACCCTGAATAGCCATAACAATATAGAAAAAGAAGAACAAAGTTAGAGAACACACACTTCCTGATTTCAAAACTTACTACAAAGTAATCAAAACAGTGTGGTACTGGCATAAATACACACAATATACTTATGAAATATTATAGAGAGCCCTGAAATAAACCTTTGCATATATGGTCAAATGATTTTTGACAAGGGTGCAAAGATCATTCATTGGAGAAAGGATAAGTTTTTCAACAAACGGTGCTGGAAAACTGGATACCCACATACAATAGAATGATGTTGGACCCTTACCTTACACCATATACAAAAATTAACTCAAAATGGATCCAAGATATAAATGTTAGAGTTGAAGCTATAAAATCCTTAGAAGAAAACACAAGGTAAAAGCTGCATGTCATTGGGTCCAAATGCCATTGCCAACAATGATTTCTTTACTATGACACCAAAGACATAAGCAACAAAAAAAATAACAAATTGCACTTCATCAAAATGAAACGTTTTCTGTATCACAAGATACTAGCAACAGAGTAAAAAGGCAATGGTTGAAAAGATTTGCAAATCACATATCTGATAAAGGGTTAATATCTAGCATATATAAAGAACTTCTACAACTCAACAATAAAAAAACAACCCAATTTAAAAATGCACAAAGGACTTGAATAGACATTTCTCCAAACAAAATATAAAATGGCCAGTAAACACATGAAAAGATGTTCAACATCACTAACTATCAGGAAAATGCAAAATAAAACCACAATGAGATACATGTTCACACCCATTAGCATAGTTACTATCACAAAATCAGAAAATAACAAGTGTTGGCAAGGATGTTGAGAAATTAGACCGCTTGTGCAATGAAGGTGCGAACATAAAATTGGAAAACAGTATGGCAGTTCCTTCAAAAATTAAAACTAGAATTCACCACATGATCTAGCAATTCCACTTATGGGTTCTGAAATAATAGAAAATACATTTATCAGTCTCTGCCTCCAGTTCCTGGCACAAAGCTCCTAAAACTTTGTAATTTCCTAAATGATAAGAACACTAGGAGCAACTCTTATTCTAATATTTGTCTTTGACACCATCCCTGACACAGAGACCCTAAAACCCTTGTAATTTCCTTTTTTTTTTTTTTAGGAAGATCAGCCCTGAGCTAACATCCGTGATAATCCTCCTCTTTTTGCTGAGGAAGACCGGCTCTGAGCTAACATCTATTGCCAATCCTCCTCCTTTTTTCTCCCCAAAGCCACAGTAGATAGTTGTATGTCATACTTGCAGATCATTCTAGTTGCTGTATGTGGGATGTGGCCTTAGCATGGCCGGAGAAGCGGTGCATCATTGCACGCCCGGGATCCGAACCTGGGCCGCCAGTAGCGGAGCATGTGCACTTAACTGCTAAGCCACGGGGCTGACCTCCTTGTAATTTTCTAATTGATAAGAACACTAGGAGAAGCTTTTGTTCTATTGAGGCAACTCTGGATGGACTTCTGGATGGCTCCTGGATGGGGGCTGGTCACCAGGAAGACCAAGCCCTGATTAGAAGATTCGAATTTTTAGCCCTACCCCTTATCTTGCAGAGAGGGGAGGGGGGCTGGAAACTGAGTTAATAATTAATCATGCTTACGTGACAGAGTCTCCATTAAAATCCCAATAGAAGGAGGTTCAGAGAGCTTCCAGGTTGGCAATGACAAGGAGTGCTTGGAGAGTGGTGCACTTGGATATGGCATGAAAGCTCTGTGCCCCTTCTCACATACCTTTCCCTATGCACCACTTCCATTGGCTGTTCTTGAGTCATATCCTCTTATAATAAACTGGTGATGTAGTAAATGTTTCTCTGAGTTTTGTGAGCCACTCTAGTAAATTAATCAAACCCAATGAGGAGGTTGTGGGAACCTCTGGTTTATAGCCAGTCAGTCAGAAGTACAGGTAACAGCCTGGGCTTGTAACTGGCATCTGAAGTTGAGGTGAGGTAGGGTGGGTGTGCAGTCTTATAGGACTAAGCCCTCAACCTGTGGAGTCTGATGTATCTCTGGGTTGACAGCATCAAATTGAGTTGAATTATCTGACGACTAGCTGGCATTCCAAGAATTGCTTGTTGGAGGTGTGGGGAACCCTCCCACGTGTGAAAAAATGAATCTCAGAAAACCATTTATGGGCATACACCCAAAGTGATTGAATGCAGAGGTATAAAGACATAAATAAACACCCGTGTTCTTAACAGCATTATTCAAAATAGCCAGAAGCTGGAAGCAAACCAGGTGTCCATCAACAGATGAAATAACAAAAAAAATGTGGTGTATACACAGAGTGGAATACCATTCACCCTTAAAAAGGAAGAAATTCTGACACATTTTATGACAAGGAGGAATCTTGAGGACTTTATGCTAAGTGAAATAAAGCCATCCACAAAAGGAAAAATACTGTATGATTCCACTCATATAAGGCACTTAAAGTACTCAAATTAATAGGAATAGAAAGGAGAATGGTGTTTCCCAAGGGCAAGAGGGAAGGATAACAGGGAGTTGTTGCTTAATGAGCACAGAGTTTCAGTGCAAGGTGAAAATAGTTCTGTGGATGGTTGGAGGTTATGGCTACACAACAATGTGAATGTACTGCATGTCACTGAACTGTACACTTAAAAATGGTTAAAATCGTCAATTTTAGGTTATGCATATTTTATGACCATTTAAAAAAATTAATTATTTTCAACAAATGAACAAACACTAACTACATGCAATAACATAGATGAATATCACAACCAAAATGCTGCATAAAAGAAATTATATTCAAAAGGCTATAGATTTTTTAATTCCATTTATATAAAATCTAAAAAAGAAACAAAACCAAGGTCTGGCTTCCAGTAATGGTGGAGTGGCTTGTTGAACTAACACTCTCACATATAACAATGATAAAATCTGAATACATATTATATGTATTTATATAGAATCATGTATTTATATGTAATATACATATAATAAATGTGTATATGTGTGTATGTATAAATGTCTTCCGAAAGCAAGCAGAACTGACAGGGAGCCTTCCCTTAAATGATGGGAATTGTACCAGGAGGTATTTGCAAGCTTGAGTCTTTTGCCTCAAAGCATTCCAAAATCTGTACATGGCCGAGACAGGGGAAAAACTACAGTCTTACTTGTAAAGTTAGAGGATGTATTTTGGGGCTGACAGAGTAGCTGGAAAGTTAAGGGAGAAATTCTGGAAGGGAGGGAGACACACAGAGGAAAATCTCAAAATATGTACGTAAGTCTCCCCCCCACACACACCAAATTGGCAGATCTTTGAACAACACACATGCAGGGTAGACCCCAGAGGGCTTAGTGTAAAAACAGCAATTGGTAGATGAAAGAACTGAATGAGGATTTCAGCTATGCTCACGGTAAAGGAGAGAAGATTGGAGTTTCAGTCCAGCCAAGTTAACTCCCTGCTAGAAAAATAACAACACTCTTCAAAGGAATACAATAGAATCCAGAGTCTCTATAACTATCATTCATGGTTTTCAGTACACAGTTTAATTTTTTTTTTAATTTATTTTTCCCCCAAAGCCCCAGTAGATAGTTGTGTGTTATAGCTGCACGTCCTTCTAGTTGCTGTATGTGGGACGTGGCCTCAGCATGGCCGGAGAAGCAGTGACTCGGTGTGCACCCGGGATCTGAACCCAGGCCGCCAGTAGCAGAGCATGCACACTTAACTGCTAAGCCATGGGGCCGGCCCTCCAGTACACAGTTTAAAAAATCATGAGATTTGAAGAGATGGGAAAATGTAATCCATATATGACCAAAAGCAGGGAGGAGAAACTCTCCCCATGGTGTTGCAATTAGCTGACAAGGATAAGACAGCAGCTATTATAAAGATGATCATGGTGGTATGAAAAATATTCTCATAATGAATGAACATATCTGGAAACTCAGCAGAGAAGTGGAAATTACAAAAAAGAACCAAATAGGAAGATTAAATAAAAAAAATACTTTTGAGTTTACATGTACATTAGAAACAGTAGAAGAGGGCAGGCCTTGGGGCTTAGCAGTTAAGTGTGCGGGCTCCACTGCTGGCGGCCCCGGGTTCGGATCTTGGGCTCGCACGGATGCACTGCTTCTCTGGCCATACTGAGGCTGCGTTCCACATACAGCAAATAGAAGGATGTGCAGCTATGACACAGAACTATCTACTGGGGCTTTGGGGCAAAAAATAAATAAGTAAATAAAATTAAAAATAAAAAGGAACAGTAGAAGAAACATGAAGATAGAGCAATAGAAATTATCCAGTCTGAACAAAAGAATGTAATAATTTTGAAGAAAAATGAAGAGAGCCTTACCTGTGAGATGATTGAGTCCCCAGCAGAGAGGGGAGAGACAGAAAAATTAAATGAGGCAGAAAGACAAATCAATAAGTAATAGCATAAAACTTCCAAAATTTGGTAGAAAATCTAAAATTTTAGATCCAAGGAAGTCAGCAAACCCAGAAAATAAAATACAAAATAAAACCATACCTGGGCACATGATAGTCAAGCTGCTAAAATCCAAAGATAAAAACAAAATCTTGAAAGCAGTCAGAGAAATACATATATACAGGGGAAGACATTACATACAGGGAGGAATAATGTCATTGATGGATGATATATTATCAAAAACAAAAGAGACAAATCAACAACAAAATGACATCATTCAAGTGCAGAAACAAAACCCAAAAGTCAACACGAGATTCTATATTTAGCAGATCTCACTTTCAAAAAGGAGGCAGAAGCCACAATAATATTCCGCACACCCATTAGGTGGCTGAAATAAAAAATAAAATTGCAAATATCAAGTCCTGGTGAGGACAAGGAGCAACTAGAACTGGGAATGCAACATGATAGTTGCATTCGGATAACGATTTAGCAGGTTCTTATAAAGTTAAACATACACTTATTATATGACTCAGATATCCCACTCCTAGGGATTTACTCAAGCAAATTGAAAACTAATGTTTAAACAAAATCTTTGGGTGAATATCCATAACCATGTTATTCATAATTGCCACAAGCTGAAAACAAACTAAATGTCCTTCATCAGGTGAATGGAGAAAGAAATTGTGGTGAATTGGGACATTAGAATACTACTTGGCAATAAAAAGGATAAACTCTTGATTCACACAACAACATGGATGAATCTTGGCTGCATTTCTCTAAGTGAAGGAAGCCCGATTCAAAAGGCTGTACAGTATGTGGTTTCATTTGTATGACTTTCTAGAAAAGTCAGCATTACAGAGATGAAAAATGATCAGTGGTTGCCAAGGGATGGAATGGGGGAAGGGGTTGATTACACAGGGACAGTATGAGAGAATTTTGGGGAGTGAAAAAAACAGCTCTGTATGCTACTGTGGAGGTGGATACATGACCATAAAGTTGTCAAAACCCACAGAACTGTACACTACAAAGAGTGAATTTTACTCTGCAAATTTTAAAAATCAATCAGGATGCTGGGGAACTCAGATGAAATGCAGTGACAAATGAATCTCACTGTATTACAAGCATGTGACATAGCCACACATAATGGGTGGGGATGAAAGGTCCTGACCTAAGTTACATTGGAAGACAGTGTTTTGATGGGATACTGTAAAACTAAAGTAATGTACACAAACACTCTACTCTAGGTGTTAAGTTTGTTTTTCATAAGGGTATGGATTAGCAATTCTGAAACTAGTTGACACATTAGGAAATATATTGTAGCTAACTGGAGTTAAATTTCTCACTGTTGGTCAAAGAAGTTAAAAATAAACAAAAGGAGAATGCTAGAATAAACTCTGTGGTGCTGGATAGGAGTTGGAAGTATCAGTATGAATCCATGTCACTTCTAATATATCTATCCAGATAGATGGATAGATTGATAGATGAATAGATAGATGTGTATAGCTGTGTTTATATTCCTACATACATTTCCAGGCTCTGCTGAGAGGGTCCAGAAGCACTGACACCCTAGTATCAATGAGCACACTTAGCTCCCAGATCTTGGTTTCTAAATATCATTCTCCAATAAAAAGAACCATGTTTTCTTGGAGAAATGGCTAATTCTAGGGTGGAGATGGAAAATACAATATGAGCCTGGACCATCTTGTAGTGCCAGAAAGTAGAAAAGTGCTTTAAATAAAACACAGCAAATGATGAGATGTGTCAAAAGGAATCAATCTGAAAGACTTCTCAATGGCTCAAGCTGGAAAACTGTGAGCAACATAATAAATAATGGTAACATTGGATTATTACACAGAGAATAAAATAAATATCCATGAGTCTATACTGACATAAAATAGATTAAATAAGAAAGGAAGAAAGAAAGAGGCATAAAAAAGAATAAGAGAAAGAAAGGAAGAAGGACGGGAGAAGGAGGGAGGGAATCTTCCTCACAGAATTCCAAATAATAAATGTGGCTGGATAGCATGAAATAGAGAATCACCACTAGAACACCACAGTAATAATTATTGTGGGTAAGGCTGACTGATGAATGCAAAAACTGTGGGTGAAATTAAAAAAAAAGAATACATTTGCAGAGCCTCAAATCATCTGCCTCAAAATATATAATTTTTAATGTTAATTACTTTAAAAGACCTAGGACTATTGAAAGCAAAAATTATAACACTGTATTGTGGGATTTATAACATGAGAAGATGTAAAATTTATGATAACAATAGCACAAAGGACAGACAGAGGTAAATGGAACTGTTCTGTAGCAAGTCTTCCATATTTTACATTGATTAAACTGGTGAACTATTAAGTCTAGGTAGGCTGTGATATGTTAAAGATGCATATTGTAATCTGGACCAACCACTAAAAAATGCAAAGGTGTGTCACTTAAATGCTAATAAAGGAATTAAACAGCATACCAAAAAACGTTTGTACAAGACTGTTCACAGGAGATGACCTGCACGTCCCCAGGAGGAGATGAGCCCACTGCGGCGCATCCACAGAGCAGAACGCCCTCAGCCGTGCCGAGGAGCAAACGCTGACACACACATGCTGGGAGAGACTCATCAACCTCGTGCCGAGGGAAGCAAGCTGGACAGAAAACAAGACACGTGGGATGATTTCAGCCAAGATGAACCTATGCTGAAAAAACCAGAACAGCGGTTGCCTCGGGGGAAGGATGAAATTGCCTAGGAAGGAACAGGAAGGAGTTTTCTGGGGGTGATGGAAATATCCTGTTCTTAAAGGGGTGAAGGTTATATGGGCATGTTTATTTGCCAAAAATGTAAGGTTGAGATTTGTGCCTTTCAGTGTGCGTACTTCTTACCCCCCACACACACACACACAAAGGACTAAAAGAATAATAAAGTGATGTGGGAGTGGGATGGAGTGTGGAAGAAACAAAAATGGCAGATGATTAGTAGTTGTTGAAGCTGGGTGACGAGGCTACTATGCTGTTTTGTTTATTTTGCATATTGTTTGAATTGTTCTGTAATAAAACACTTGTATAAGAAGACAAACTCGATATATAGTGTTCGCTGGTAAGATGTCAGCTACCTTTGGGGAGGAAGGAGGGAGAAAGGGATTGTCGGGGCCTGAGTGAAGCTGGTGCTAGTTCTTGGTCACACAAGTGTGTTCACTTTGTAATAATTCTTTGAGGTTCACATGGATGACATCTGCGTATATTTCTATACGCATGTTATACATCAATAAACATTTTAAATCCGGCATATTTGCAAAAAGATCCTAACTCAATATCTCAGAATAACAGCAGTGTTTTGTTTTAAAGTGGAACACGTTCACTCATGATATCATCAGATGGATTTTAATACTCCCAAGTATCTAGTAATGCCCTCACCCTTGAGTGGCCCCCCTGGGTGGTTCCATTTTTGCCTCAATTTGGCAAGTGGCATGGCTTTGAGTTTTTATGATGGGTATGGGCCCTTAAGGTGGGTGGGTTCCAAGGGGAGGATCTCTGCAGCGACCCTGATCACGAGGTCCAGAGGGAGGAACATGGCAGGCTGGATGGATGGAAGGGATGGTAGGACAGATGGCCTTGAAAAGGCAAATTCCAGGATCCCATGCACCTGGTATTTCCATTTTAGATATTGAATTTACATTTCAAATACTGGCCAGGGAGCTTCCACCAGGGCTGCAAGCAACCTCAGCAATAGCCAGGCTGGTGAGCCCCACCCCTACCTGAGTACTGGCCTCAAAGGATGCAGCCCAACCACACTGCACAACTCTGGGGGATTGGCAAGGCATGGAGAGATGACATTGTATAGAGAAGAGGCGGAGTAGAAGGTGGGGTGTAGAAGCAGAGGGGCGTGGGCCAGGGGTGGAGGGACAGGTGGGAGTGGGGTCCCCTAGCTGTGTATGCTTGGTGCTTTTGTCTCTTAACCATTCCCTGCTGGGAGCTTGCAGGACAGCAGGACTACAACTCCCAAGATGCTCTGGGCACGGGGCGGTGTCTAGCCCTGGGGGGAGGAGCAGGGCTGTGAAGGCTTGCCTCAGGGCCAAACCGCCATTGACTCAGGACACTGGTCCTGCACCCGCTCCAACTGGACTGAGTCCCGGAGGGATGTGACGGGACGAGAGGGACCAAGGAGTTAGGAGGGTGTGGCAGCTGCATGGGCAGCTGCGGGCCTGCAGTGTGCAACTGCTTTTGTCCAAAATTGAAGCTGAACTCATGCCTCTTCCCCATCGCCTCCCTCCGTTGCTTGATTCCTCCTCCCCCCTGTGTGCCTGTGGGTCTTTCCACAGCCTCCTACCTAGTCCAAGGCCAGGTGCTTCTCTAAAGTGCTTATGGGAACTGGTTTGACATCCCAGAAACTTTCCACTTTGCCTGCTGCCCTCTGCCTTCTCCAGCCAAAGTGCCATCATTTCATCAGCTTTTGGGAGACATTCGCCCTTGTGGCCCCTCTTGCAAGCCCAACTGAAGAGTTTGCAGGGTGGTAACATTGGCTGTTGCTTGCCTTTTTCGCAGATGTGGAAGTTGAGGCATCTGTGGGGTTACTCACTGGTTTCCCCACAATCCACTAAGAGCAGAGGAGAACAAATCAATTCCCAGGCAAGTATCTAGTAGACCGTTTTCACCAACCCATTCCAGTGCAGAGGCCTCCGAAACAACATCCTTAAGATGAGAATAGCTTAAGTATTTTGCCCTTTAGATTGACCACCTAATCTCAGCTCAGGCCTGAGTGGCCAGTCTCTCAGGGACATGGGTGGTGATTCTGGTCCCTCAGGAAGAGACCGGTGGTCCAGCTTTGCGAGAGGGATGTTCGTGGTAGACAGCACCTGGGCAGCATTTGAAACCCGTCAGCTTTAACATCTCTGTTTTGGATTCAGGCAAGTTTCCCAGATAAACACACCTTGGGATAGTCAGATGTACCGTATTCTTTAAAAATTGATTACATCAGTGAAAAGAACAGAACATAAAATATCCTGCTCATTTGCAAAAGATAAAATGCAAGCAAGACTTTCTTGTTAATTTTTTTCTGCTCATTCTCTTGGCTGTACTGTACGCTTGAATGCAGAAACAAAAAACTTGAATTGCCGTATTCTCTTTTCCTGAGATTAGTAAATTAACTTAAAAGTCTTATGGAAACCTGTGGAGGAATGATTAGCGGTTTTTCTGATTTATGTCATCCTTACAAGTCTGGGCGTTGATTTAAATGAAAACAAGTCCTTGTTTATATCAAACACCCCAATAGGTTACATTTCCGATTCCTGAATGTGTAATATTATCAAAACAACTGGAAAAGCTGGTCATCGAAACTAGACCCTGTCACTTTGTCAAGAATTTGCCTCTTTATGAATTAATGACACATGAATTCTTCAACATTTTTGTAAAGAAAGGATGAGAATCTCTGCAGTGTCTCTGAATGTGGCAAGACGGGGAATTCTCGTTAGACCGCAACCTCGGGTTCTTCTCTCGTGTTCAACAGGCCCGGGTGGTAGTCCGTGTGGTCAGGTGCAGCACCGCTCCCCAGCCCCCAGTGTTCCATCCTACTCTGGCCTGTGACCTCTTCAGGGGGTTCTGATGACACTCGTCCACAAGTGTTGGAAGGAGACATTGTAACGTGAGGATATTCCTCATCTTGAAACAAGAATTAATTGAGAGGAAAGTCTCTGGGTCTGTGTGCTCCGATGCACTGCTGTTGGGGTGTGGCTGCAGTGACCACTGTGCTCCCAGCAGTCCCCACAATGGCTGCCTCAGACATTTGATCTCCTGGTGCAACCACAGCAGCTGTTGACAGAGCTGGGCGCTCACCATGGTTAAGTGTCTTCCATCAATTTTGTGGCTCTGACCCTCCTCTGATCAGCCCCTTCCCATCCCTAACTGCTGCATTGATTGCTTTGTAGTTGTTTCCTAGGAGCCACTGTGTGTAACTGGATTTCACAGTGTCTTTAGGGACCCACCTTCACTACACGAGTCACTGTACAACAGCCACTTATCCTGGTGTAGCCCATGTTCGTCCTCTAAAGTGGAGCTGTGAAGAACCCTGCTTACTCGGAGCTCCTCTCATTCTCATGCTGCTGGGGCTGCTTATGAAGCTGGGCATCTCGTCTTTGGTCTCATCACATTATTCTTTTCATCGATTATTCTGAAGTCGGATACGACTTTGTTAATAATGTGACACTGGCTGTCACAGGCACTTCTATGTATCTTCCCCAACAGCTCTGTGAAGTATGCCTGTGATTCCCATTTTACAGGGGGGACACTGAGGCTCAGAGAGGTCGAGTAGCTTCCTTCACACAGTTTCTTGGTGCATTTTGAGTCTCCGCCTGGAACTCCGCCTCTCAGGTGTGTGCACTTAGCTGGTGTTCCACTTTGTCCCTCTCTGCCAGCCTCACCAAAGGCACACGGTCCATCCTGAGTCCATTGTCTGCTAGTTGGCAGTCACCCTGCACAAACAGGCCCTGGATGGGGAGTGGACTAGCAGGGCGTGGTCGTCCGGCCTACCCTGGGCAGATTCTAGGTTTATTGCAAGAGCTGGAGCAGTGGAAAATACTGACCATCACTCACCTGCAAGGTTTCTTATGTAGAAATACTCCACTGACTTTTTAGAGATGTCATGTCTTTTTGTCTTCATTGCTCCTCTGGGCTTTCTCCTACAGTCCATGCTGTGCAGTAACATACAGTACAGAGACTGGTGAACATCATACTGTTGCCCTGCACCAAACGGTCACATCATTCATTTTTCTAATTATGAAAGAGTTACATACTTTGTAAAAAAAGGCAAATTACACAGATCTATGTAGAGTAAAGTGAAACCTTCCCCTTCCATCCCCTTCCCTGCACACTCACTCCTCTACTCAGAAGGAACTATTGTTAAGAGGTGGCAGCTTATTCTTCTGGACATTTCCTATGAATTTATAAATACACATAAAGATTTTTTTAACATAAATAAATTACATAACTACATCGTTTTGCAGCTTGCTGTTTCCCAAAACATATATCATAGACGTCTCTCCTTATCAGTGCACGTCCCTCTAACTTAGCTTTTTAGAAGTTTTAGAGCTACTCCAAAGAACAGGAATACCACGATCTGTTTATTTCTTCTTTGATAGAGATGGGGTTATTTCCAGTTTCACTATTATACATAATGCTGCAGTAAGATCCTTGTATGGAATTTATTACACTGCTATTCAACTGCTCAATTTGCTTTGTTCCCTTTTAGTCAGAGACTATGATATATTTTTAACAATTTTATGGGAATTATTTTATAGGGAAATTAATTTTATCTCTGAATCAAGACATTTATGGGGAAACTGGACTTCAAGGTCATCCATCTCAGTATTGTGGAGAAAAATCATGAAACTTAGAAGATATTATGCTAGCTGCATCACATTCTAACAAGTCACGTTAACAATTTAAAGTTGAATGTTTGGGCTGGCCCGGTGGCGCAAGCGGTTAAGTGCGCGTGCTCCGCTGCGGCGGCCCGGGGTTCGCGGCGGCCCCAGGTTCGCGGGTTCGGATCCCGGGCACTCACCGATGCACTGCTTGTCAAGCCATGCTGTGGCGACGTCCCATATAAATTGGAGGAAGATGGGCATGGATGTTAGCCCACGGCCAGTCTTCCTCGGCAAAAAGAGGAGGATTGGCAGATGTTAGCTCAGGGCCGATCTTCCTCACAAAGCAAAAATAAAAAACAAAATAAATAAAATTGAATGTTAGTATAGCCTCTACAGTCTTTGTTCAGAAGAAGGATGACATTTTCTTGTCTTGAAAACTTCTGACTCCAGGGGCTCTCAGTTGGGCTTCAGAGAGGATAAGATGTTGGTGTTGTATCTGTTTCTTTTCAGCTGTAGGCTGCATCTTCTAAAGATCATAGAATTGAACATGGTCCAATCTGTATATATGATTTGGGTCAAAAATTCAAAGTAATGAACCCAAGATAGGAATCTATAACTTTGGTTCATTTTTAAAGTTTTTTTTTATTTATTTATTTTTTCCCCAAAATCCCCAGTAGATAGTTGTATGTTATAGCTGCACATCCTTCTAGTTGCTGTATGTGGGACGCGACCTCAGCACGGCCGGAGAAGCGGTGCGTCGGTGCGCACCCGGGATCCGAATCCGGGCTGCCAGCAGTGGAGTGCTCGCACTTAACTGCTAAGCAACTGGGCCGGCCCTATAACTTTGGTTCTTAATGAAGAATTTCCTTTGATATCCTCAAGTCTCTGTGATTACTAGTAAAAACTCACCTGTGGATGAAGAGATGTGGTTCTGCTGGCAATGTCTGGCTTGAACATCTATAGTTAAGGCTGCCACATCCCTAGGTAGATTAGACTTGACCTCTCCATGACCTCTGCCCTTGTTCTTTGACGTGGGAAAAATAAGAATTTAAAAAAACTGTTGTTACTAGCACTGAATGCTAGAAATGCCCATTAAAGAGTGAGTTTGATTTGGTAAACCAAAGGGAGTATAAGCAGAAGAAAATCTTTAATATCTATGAAATTTCAAGAAGTTCTAAATTTTTTAAATGTAACTCTATTTTTGCAACAATGCAAAATGTATATATATGAATGAAATATCCCTCTGTCCATTTCTTAACTTGTTTCCATTGATTTGATGGATTTATCCTCTAATCAGGATTCCAAGTGTGAAAGAACATCTTGGTATTTCAAAGAAAAGAAGCCATTGATATTTGATTTGCTTTTAGCTCGGCTTCCTACAGGTTTGAGGAATAAATTATCATGTAATGATACAATGATTCTGAAATCTAATTGTTAATTAGAGGAGTGTAAGGGATGATTGAATGGTGGTTCATCCCCATGGTCAGGGGTATTGTACACATGGACATGTAAACACGAATCAGGAAGCTGCTTCAGCCCCGTGACATCGCTGAGAACCACAGTGCAGGAGGATCTAGGGGCACAGCCCTTTGCCTCGATCTCCTGGGTTACATGTAGATCCAGAGGTCTTGACAGTGGCTTCAGAGCAGCTAACTTTTGTCTATTTCTCCCTTTCCTTCTCTCCAGCTTATCTCAAACAGTCCTGACTACCATGTTTTAAAGTAAGGCCAATTATAGTTATTTACATGAGCTTCTTGTTCATTATTGAAGAGTAATAATCAGGCATAACATTAAATATCATTTAATCTACCTAAATAAATTTGTTGTACCTTTTAATTGATTAGAACAATAAAGTTGGTTCAGAGTTTGATATTCACCAAGTGCGTTAATCTG
This sequence comes from Diceros bicornis minor, assembly GCF_020826845.1. Lineage (NCBI taxonomy): Eukaryota > Metazoa > Chordata > Mammalia > Perissodactyla > Rhinocerotidae > Diceros > Diceros bicornis. Next base: position 108,037 of record NW_026691097.1, read on the forward strand.
CTTACAACTGCCATGTGCCTCACTCCTCTTAGAAGTGTATCATTGGCCCATCACAAGATTTTAATGACTCAAATCATCGTAAATTAAGATAATGCACTCTCTTTTTGATGACCGGGAAGCACATGGGTCCATTTTGGAAATATGCCCATCTGTCTTTTCTCCCCATGGGAAGTTTCTTGTCACTAGGTCTCCAGGTGGCTTGCACAAGCCCTAGGTCTGTAATAGCTTGGTGCCTCTCCTTCTACTTGGGGTAGAAATAAAAGAGGTCAGAGAGACTTATTAAAGTTTTGGTTGCATGAAGTCTTCTATGAAGACCATCCATACATATTGTTCTGGATAGCTCTCTGTTCCTAAGACTACTAGTTATTTTAAGGGCTTGTCAGAAACCGTGAAAGATCTGATGTTTTACCTTACCTGCAAACCAATAAGTTAGCCTACAATGGTCTTACAGGTGCTGGCAAAAGTCAAGAGACCCATGCGTCAGAGACAAAGGACTTAATGACACAACAATAGCGGTGGCCAGAGTATCAGCATTTGCACCAGTTCAATAAATCTCACTTCCTACAGGGTGATACACAGTGGGCCAGGTGACATGCAGAGAGATGCAAGATCTCAGAGCCTAAGGAACTCAAATCTTTGATAACGGGCAGGATGTCTGCTAACCTTTGCCCTGGGGGCGGGGGGTGTTGTTTTTATTATACTGGGCAGTAAGCAAGGCTGCCCTTTGTTCCAGAGGAGGCCACTATTTCTATCTTCCAAGGCTGACAGCTCTACGCACATCCTTGAAAAGACAGCCTGGTTTTACTGGCTTTCAAAGATAAGCTTGAATGAGACTTGATCATCATTCAGTTCTTCTGTTTCTTGTATTGAGATTGTGCAAATATGTTCTTTTCTCTGTAAAGTTCACTAACTTTATTCATACATAAGAGATGCTTTTGGTTCTACTTATTAAGTTGAAATTTTCTTATTAGAGAAAATGATGAAACTATTATGGGTTGGATGTGAAAGTATGTTTTTTCAGGAAAAATGTGAAAGTAGATCGGTGCTCGCAGAACTTTGCCACAAGGAGCTGATAGCAACTTAAATGATTTTAATTTGAATACTGTTTTGTACAACTTTCTTCCATCTTACATCATCCTCTCAGCTTCCTGTAATTCCCATATTGGAATGGGGCAGTTTCAGGGATTCACTGAACTCATATACAGTATTCAAATGGTTTTGTCTGTCGTGGTTTTTTAATTGAGATAAAGTTGACATACAACATTAAATTAGTTTCAGCGGTACGACATAATGATTCAATGTTTGTATATATGTTGAAATGATCACCACAATAAGTCCAGTTAACATCCGTCCCCATATAGAGTTACAAATTTTTTCTCTTGTGATGAGGACATGGCATATTTCAAGGTGCAGAAGAATCAACGATGATGTCATACTTTTCCATATACAGCTTGATGAATTTGGACTTAAGCATACACCCTTGAGACTGTCACCACCATCAAGGCCACAAACATATCCATCATCTCCCAAAGTTTTCTCTCACCTCCTTTATTACTATTATTCTGTTGTAAGAACTCTTAATATCTACTCTATTAGCAAATGTAACGTATACAATACAGTTTTGTTAGCTGTAGGCACTATGTCGTATCCTAGATTTCCAGAACTTATTTATCTTGATAACTGAAACTTTGTATCTTTGAACATCAGCTCCCCATTTCTCCATCTCCCCAGCCCCTGGCAACCACCATTCTAACCTCTGCTTGTGTGAGTTTGACTATTTTAGCTTCCACAAATAAGGGAATATTTGCCTTTCTCTGTCTGCCTTATTTCACTTAGCACAATGTCTTTTAGGTGCATTCATGTTATCAAATATAGCAACAATTCCTTCTTTTTTCAATGTTGAAGAATATGCCATTTCTTTATCCCTTCATCCATCAGTGACGTTTAGGTTACTTCCATATCTTGGCTATTGTGAATTTGCTGCAATGAACATTAGAGGGCAGATATCTCTTTGAGACCCTGATTTCAATTCCTGTGGGTGTCTACCAGAAGTGGGATTGCTGGATCATAAGCTAGTTTTCACTTTTGGAGGAAATTCCATACTGTTTTCCATAATGGCTGTACTAGTTTACATTCCCACGAGGGTTCCTTTTCTCCACATCCTCACCAACATTTGTCATCTTTAGTTTTTTTGATAATCGCCATCATAACAGGTGTGAAATGATAGCTCATTGTGGTTTTGATTTGCATTCCCTGATTTGTGATGCTGAACAACTTTTCATACACCTTCTGGCCACCTGTATGTCTTCACTGGAAAAATTTTACTCTGGTCCCTTGCCCATTCTTTAAATTGATTTGTCTTTTTGTTTTTGAGCCAAACAAAAAAAGAGAACAAAATTTCCAGGCATTATGGGTGCTTCCCAGTTGATGCAGATGGCTTTGTATTTACAGTGGTACAAAAAGATCGTGTTTCGTGCTTTTTCTTCAGCTTGTCATAAGACCAGCAGTAGCTGCGGCACGGCAGATAATCGGGATCTTCTGGGTTTGGAGGTTTACAAAATAAATGAGTGGTAAGGAATTTTTTATTTTTCCAAGGAAATTATTGTGATCATAGTCCATGGAATCCAAGATTGATAGGTGTAGGAGGAAATTAAGGTGAGAATCGTTGATCTGGCATTACTACTGATCTTGAGGGACAGGTACCTACTGTATGAATGTTTGAATAAAAATATTAGAGATCAGGCATCTGTGATGGGTGAATATGTTTTCTGAGTTATTTACTTTTGAACATAACCATTTGGATTATGTGAACATCTAGGATATGGGAGTAAGTTGTTAACGGGGTGGTTGATAACATCACTATTGATTTAACCTCTATGAACACAAAGTGGTCAATGGATTAAGCAAATGAGTAGACAGAAAACACAGAAATGGTAAGATTTGGGATTTAGTAAAGGACTGGGGGCCGACTGTCCTGAGAGGGAATGCCAGGACCTGTGCGGTTGAGAGTGACAAGGAAAAGAAGAGAATAGACTAACACTCAAACAAGGAGGGCGTGTTAACAGGATGGAGGGGGAAATGATCTGGAGGAGCCTTGAGTTTTGACCTTGAGCTTTCTGTTCTTGATGCAAGTCTGCCTGATGACATCCCAGGACACAGGTCAGATATATCCCGAGTGCGTAGAGGGAGGGTGGAAGTACAAAACAGCCAGGATAATTGTCCTAAAAAGGCAGGCCTCTTTTATCATTTGACCCAGTTTCATGGTTTGTTTTTATAGGGTAAGAGGAAAAGAAGGATGATAAGTCACGTCTTCACAGAAGAAGCAGCGTAACTGTGGGAACCAGTCCAAACCAAAGCCTGGTTTAAGCATTTCCATTCTTTTGAGGTTGTCCAGTGACATATTCAAGAGGCCAGTTACTAGAATCCCATCCCATCCTGGCAATTTCTGGTCTCTGAGAGGACAACTTGGACCAGCCCCACCAGATCTGCTGGCCCGAGAGACCGCAAGGACTCCAGGCCTGCAGCAGTGCATGACAACGCGTAAGTCCTTTCAATCTTGCCAAAACGTTGTAAAAACTTGCACCTAGTCACACAGGTGAATCCCTGCCAGGTGTGCTCGCAGGTGGTCTCCATTCCAGGTCCCATTCCCACTCCTGCTGGTCTTCAGATTTGGCAGAGATGATTCCAGGAACTGATCTGTGCATTCCACAGCTCCACTGTGGAGGTATCAGGAAGGAGGAAAGGGCAGTGAAGAGCACAGGAGCGAGACTGGTGATAGCACTGATGGCGGACACACTTGCTAGCAAGGCAGAGAAAGTGAGGGTCTAAGAAGGCCATCCTGACAGCAGATGAAATGGAGCAGGCACCTCAGTGTGGTCTCTTGGCAGCGTCCCTAATGTTTCCTTGCTTTGAGCTCTTGAAACTTTAAAATATATTGATACTTTTCTTTTATTAAACTCTGCTTCGAGACATAGAAAATATAGACAACAGTTTCTTTCTGAGGTGAGAGGTTGAGTTTCAGGGGAGGAGAGAAAGATCTTCCTTTTTCATGCTGTTCTCTCATTTTCCTTTACTATGTATATTATTTATTTGTACTTTAAAGTCAGCAGCGAATTATCAATGTCACGGGATGATTCAGTTTTTCCCCTCACAGTCACAGTAAAACCTACTAAAAATGGATTATTCTTTTTGTATAATATTCCAATAGACTCCAAAATATTATTTCAAACGCACTTTTGTGTCTATGTTCTCAAATTAGATATTTACTTCTTGGTCTCCATTTTTCTGTTCTCTGTTGCATGCCAATTCAGAGTTGCATCTAAGGAAATACCAGATTTCCCTCAGTTTTTTAGATCCATATGTGTTGGAAATTTGATTCATGGAGATGAACATGGCAGTTGGGGGATCGTGCGATTATCAAAAGAGATCTTTTCAGCATCAATAATGCGGAAAGAACCCACTGCTTGTTGGGATTTAATTGTCTATTTGAGGGATCAAGCTTTCACTGTTGGCTCTTCTCTTTCTCTTTGGAGGGAAAGTACAGCCTTCCCAGTCTTTCCGTTACAAAATCACTTTCCTGGGTGGCTGTGCCATGTCAGGAAGGGCTTGGGATGCTGGGAACCAGGATTCATTTTCAGCTTCTGGTTGTCCTGAGAAGGCTTCCCTGGCAGAGTGCAGCCTGTGTGTCTGGGTGACACTTGCAGCCATCAGAAATGAGGGGATAACTCACAAATGCCAAGCGATTCATCTGGTCTTTGTCTTACAGGGTGTTCCCAAGGGATGAGGTTCAAAATGCCACTTGGTAACCATTTGAAAGCTCCTAGTCATGGGGTGGGTTCTCGGTGCGAGCTCAGAGCAGTGTCTGTTCACCACCAGATGGGAAGCATTTCAGTATTTTAATTGGTAAGGCTGTGTTCATGCACGTCCATGGACCATCAGTTCAGTGGCATTCCCTGCTGTAGCCCCCCACACCTCTGTCGTGCGTCATCTTTGAAAGCTCCAAACAGTGTTCACACCCCAGCAGGTGGTGGTAATGTAACCACAGCACAGGACTGGGGACAAAAACACAAAAACCCAGGGGCAACACAGTTTATGGGCTCAGGCCCAATTGCCCCATTTGGACGAGTTGGTAACACCAACACTTAGTGTGTAAACTGGAGGATTGTCCAAGACCATGGACCTCAGAATGACACGGGCTCAGAAGTCACCTTGGACAGCAAGGGACAGTGTGAGGTCACTCACTGACAAGGATTATGGTCCCTTATACTGGCAAAGTAGAGCTCACCCGGGATCCATCGAGGAAGGAGGCTTGGGGCCTTCTGGGGAATTTCTGCCCTAAAGGGAATTGCTTAAGGAAGGCAGGGGTGCTGAAAATCCTAGTTCACAGGGAGCAGTCATGTTTATGGAACGAGACCCAGCAGTAGCCTTAAAAGCTGCGTCACAAATCTTTCCGCCTGGATACAAAACAAGCAGGAGAAGGAATTCAGAGTCCTGGACAAGGATCCCAGCAGGATTCAAATCCACGTCAGGGGTGAACAGGGAGCCCCTAGAGGGGCCTCAGGAGCGAGGTCCTGCCTGCCTTTAGTCCATTTGCAAATGAGCTTCCTTGGGCCTTGTCCTCTCAACGTGCACGTTTTGATCTTTTTACATTGTTTTCATCACTTAGAGCTGATGCAATTCCAGAGATTGAACTAGAAAACTACAAGTTCCTAAAATTTAGTCAAAAGAAATCTCAAAAAGAGAAGCAGAAAAAGTTCCCTGTTCCTCAAGAATGGAGAAAGGCAGCCCCTGCCTGTGGCACGACGTTGTCCTGGGTAGTGCTGTTTTAAAGACACCCACATTTCAGTGGTTGTTGCTCTGCCTGTGAAAGTACCTTCAACCTTAAAATCCCAAGAGAAAGGGCGGGGGCCATGTCTGCTCCTGGAGGAGCTGAATGATACTGAAATGAACTGATCTTTGGAATTATGGGGACTTGGGAGTGTCCCCACTAAGCAGGGAAGGGGCTGGCCCTTCTCCCTTCGCCCACAGACAATAAGCTGACGAGCCAGAAGAGTTCGTGATTCAAGGAGAAATGTGAGATTCAGTGTCTCACTTACATGCCTACAGAAAGCGACAGAACCACACCACAACTCCCAGCTTTAAAGGGAACAGGACTTTAATATAATATTCAAATATGGCATTTATTATTTACAACAAATAACTACTGTCCCTCCCCAATGGGTGAATAGGTGGTGGGGTAGAGACATCAGGGAGCTGGGGTGGGGTCGTCCCCTCTCTCTTGGGTTTCAGGGGACCTCAGAGATCAGCTTACAATGCTCCCCTTCCCGTCAGGTGGGAGGAGCTGGCCCAGTGCATCGAAAGCCTCTCAGCTGTGTCCCCGCTGCTGAGGATGGGGCTGTGATCGGCCACTGGTACAGGGCTCGGTGTTGGGACCTGGGGACTGAGTAGAAGAGTCGGGTTACCCTGGGGGGCCTCCCTCAGAATCATGGCCCCCACCCTGTCCCCACTGCACTGAGTGCTCCAGACTCTGTGCTCAGTGCTGTCAGCCACCAGTACCCCATTTGTCCCTGCCACGCAAGAGACCATTTGGTATCACCTATTTCACAGAGGAGGAAATGGAGTCTCAGGAAGCTGAAGAGAGTCACCCCAGTCACAGGACTGCTCAGTAGTGGAACTGGGATCCCAGTGCCAGCTGTCCAACTCCCCAAGGGCACGTTTAGCCCGAAGCTTTACTGAACCCCTGGGAGTCAGTCACCACGGCCCAGACACTCACTCACCCCTGACCTTAATGATGGCGGGTTCTTCTTATCCTTGAGTATTCTGCTGGCCAACTAGGTCTGGGGGGTCCAGCTGGCAGGACAGGCTGTAGCTCCAGGACAGAAAGGCACCTGTAAGCCTACCAGGAGACACACCTCAGGTGTCTCCCCACTGCCTGCCCAGCAGCTGGAGTCTAGGAGTCCCAGAGGTCGCCATGCAATAAGACCTGGGGCTGAGTGGGGGGCCACGGAGACAGGCTCTCTGGACTGGCCAACAGGGAGCGTCCACCCCTGCCCTCACCCAACTCCTGCCCGGCCTCACCTATCATTCTCGTTGAGCAGCTCCATGTCCTAGAAGCAGGCCCCAAATCGCTCCTCGGGCTCTAGGTTGTAATTCTTTGCGGCCACCTGGAGCAGAAGGATCGCCCTCATGACTGGGTATTCCTGGGACCAGAGGGAAGGAGAGGATGCAGATAGGGCCTGGGTGGGGGATGCTTCATGGACCTTGTGGGTGGTGAGGAGTGGGGCAGGGGACAATCCTGGGAGCCCTCCTTCCCTCCAGTTCCATCCAGGCTCTACCTGTTCACAGAATGGGAATAATCAGCCCCTCCTCCAGGAAGTTTTCCTTGATGCCATCCTCCCCTCAACCCACCCGCCAATTGGTTGGGTCTCCCACTTCTCTGTTATCAAACTCTTCCACTAAATGTAAGATACAGGGGGTGGAGCCAGGGACTGTTCTGCCCAGAGGGTCTCTGATTTCCTCCTCCTTCCCCTCCCCTGCAGGGAGTGCGGCAGCTGTTCACTTCAGTCCTCTTCTCAGGTTGATCTCATTCCCCTGGAAGGCAGAGAGCCAGAGTCCATCAGACAGAGCCCTCTAGCCTGACTAGAGCCCTAGGCCCACCCCTTCTCATGTTGCACTATTGCCAGGTCCCCAGAGGGGGCCGGGCATGCACAGAAAACAGGACTTGGACCTAGGCTGGGATCTGGGCTCCAGAGAAGCAGGACATGGGGGAGAGGCTAAGGGACCTGGCAGCACAACCCTCTCTGATGACAGACTTGGAGGCTGAGGCCTCAGGCAGAGGGGACTGCTCAGCCACCTATGTGCTGCCTGACTTGGAGGGGTCTGACATCTCTCTCCCTCCATGGGCAGCGTGGGAGGGAGAGGCTGCGTTCAGCTCAGATAAAACCTCAAGCAGCTGTGCCGTCAGGCAGCTCTGAGCTTCCCCAGCCTGAGGAACCGGAATGGGTGTCTCAGGTGGAGCCTCTGTTCACTCATCCCTAAGATGGGCCTCATGCCCCAGCTCCCAGGGGTGGCTGAGAGGCTCTTATGACAGGAGATGTGCCAAGTGCTGAGAGCTCAGAGCTCAGTTCGGGGGCTCCCCATCCCAAGGCTCAGGATCCTGGTCCTCCCTGCCTGGTCCTCAGGTGCGCCCATCTCGAGATTATCACCCATCAACAGGTGCAGCATCAGCAGGTGACCAAGGAAAGTGCCAAGATATGGGACGACACTTTGTGACATCGGGGTGTGGGTGGGATGAGTCCTTGCTCTCAAGTCGGCCCCCTGCAGACCCTCCCCTGAAAAGTCCTCACCCTCAGCCTCCTGGCCCACCTCAGGGTTCCCACGGGAGGCAGCCAAGACCCTTAGCAGCCTCCCCTCAACTCCTCCTCCTTTCACAGCCCAAGAAAACCACACTCCTCCTCCTCACTTCCCAGGGCCGGCTTCTGGCAAATCACAGGGTGTGCGGTCCCTGGCCCTCCCCACAACAAACCCATCCTGCACCAGCTCTTCCAGGCCCTCCTCCCGGTCACTTCTACTGGGGGATTCAGGCACTGTGGCACCAAGAGGAAGGGGCCTCCTCTCTTGATTTGAGGGCCTCCAGCTGGGAGGGTAGAGCCCCTCCCCCACAGGCACACTCACCTGCTGCTGCTGCTGCTTCTCCTGCACTCTCTGGGGGCTGATCTGTGGGGGGGCAAACGTGGAGGGCCTCTGCTGCCAGGGTCAATGTGAGTGTCAGTAAGGCCATAGTCCCCTCACCCCATTTCTCTCCAACACCACTGTCCTCTGACCGTGGACATCTGACTCCAGGCATCTGGTACCAATAGCACTCCATCCTCCAAGGTGTTGTGATCCTAGAACAAGCCAAGCTCCAACTCTCACTCTGGGTGTGAGCTTGGGCTTTGGGCCAGGCCTCCCCGAGCCTGTTTCCTCATCTGGAAGGTGTGAGAATTCCAGCTACCTCACAGGTTCTCCTGAGGACTCAGTGTCACATGACACTGTTCTCGCCCTCACCTTTCCAGGTGGATCAGGCAGAAAGCTCCCACAGTCCTTTCTTCCCTCTTACCTAATCACCCCCCTGTGTGGCCTGCAACTGAGGCTCAACTTGGGGAGGACTGGCCCCCAAGTTCACTCTCAGCTTTCAGGGTTCAGTTTGGACTGAGAGCCTGAGTTTCTTTCTGTCTGTTGGCCTGGGCAATCTCGTGCTTCTCTCCTCTCTAGGAGTCCACATTGGGCAGCCCAAAAACACTGGTATTTGATTCCTCAGTTACAGGGATTCGACAGAGTGAGAGAGAGAGAGAGAGAGAGGCAGAGATGGAACATGAAAGAGGGAGTAAGAGGAAGTGAGAGACTTTTTTAGTTAAAATTTAGACAAGACATCCCATCACTTTGGCTGTTATTATGTTAAGAAGCCAGTTACTAACTACTTAGTGGTTCCACTGGGATGGCTATACCATGGGTGGGGCTTACTGGGTACCACTGTGGAGATTGCCCACCTCGTAGGCGAAGATGAGACACTTGGGTCACATTCTCCATTAAACAGGAAACAATTGAATGGTTTTATGCCACAGGATGGCAGTATCTAAATTTCCATTAGTTTCAACCCCCTCATGATGCTGACCTGGAAATGAGGCCAAGTTGGAAGCGACTGTTCCAATATCACATTGCTAGAACCCAGGCCTGTTTTGAGTGGTGTTCTGTGCTACCTGTCACCCCTTCTTGTTATTCTTCCATCTCTAAGTTTGTGCCTTACGTACATGTGACACCAGCCCACAGGGGTAATAGATATTATGTCATATACACCGGGTGACATCCCTAGGAAGTAGATTCTAGCCTGATCCCCATGGTGCAGGTTTAGAGACTGAGGAGGACCTGAGAGGTACAGGGACTTTCTCAGGATGAAGAACTGGTAAGAAAAAGGAGGTCTGCATTCGTCTCTGTCTCCTCAAAGCTAAGACCCGACTTAGGTTTCCAGGGAGCTGTGGCTAGGGCTGTGTAGGCTCCTTGTGTACAGTTCAGGAGATGACATGGGGGAGGAGGGTTAGCAGCCAGGGCACAGGGGGCAGCTCTGGACAAGTCTGATTGAGGGAAGGGGCCCAGGTAAAGGAATCTTGAAAAATGACCTCACTTCCTTGGTCATAAACCTCAACAGATCTTAGAACTCTGGTAACCAGGCACTCACAGCCCCCCATCCAGCTCACTTGACTGGAGACAGTCAACAGGCAAAAATATTTTGTTGTTGTATCCCAACTTTTGGAGGATCTAGGCTCAAAAAAAACCCAGAAAGAGAAACTTTTTGGTCGTTGCCGACGTTGGCTCAGCCCTCATCCCCGACGCCTCTGGACATCTGGCAGGAGGCAGTGAAGGGTAACACGGGGCAGCCCAGGAAAGGCTAGTGCAGGCCAGGACACAACTGTGATCCCACCTGATCAGCCCCACACCCCTTACACTTCATCGTGTGTGTGTGTGTCTGTGTGTGTTTGTGTGGAGGGGAGAAGGCAGGGTATGAGGGGTAGGCCATTCTTGGGCAGGAGCTGGTTGTTAGGTGTCGGAAGCATGGTGGGCCTGTCATGTTCATAGCCCAGGTCATGGCTGGCAGCATGAGAAGGTGAGCTCCTCTACTCTTAAGTTACTGAGCCATAGAGGTTTCATCTCTTTTCCTGCCTGACCACAGTTCTTTGCAGGGATGTCCCTCTGTGCCTGAACTGAGGAGCAGACTTTCTCTTGGGGGTTGACCCCAGTGGCAGTGTGCAGGCAGCCCCTGATTCCTTCTGGCCCAGCTCCAGAGCAGTCATTGCAGAACTCCAATCAGAAGGTCATCGAGGAGCTGCCCAATGGTTTCAATTTCACCAACTCACTAGGCAAGGGGAAGGTGCCTGAGGCCACAAACACCATCCAGTGCTGCTCTGAGATGAGAGCAGGACCAGAGGGTCTCCACACTCAGGACCTTGAGATAACCAGGTTGGAGCAGAACTAGGGCATGACCAGACTGGGGCTGTCCCTTTTTCAAGCTAAAGGGGATGTACATGCAGGTAACCTTGCCTGGTTCGGAGCTGAGCTACCATGACCCTCTTACCTTTGCCTGGTGTGAGCTTCTGGAGGTCACTGAGGCAGAGGCAGAGGGTAAGGGGGACTGCAGGCTGCATATTCCTGGAAGGGAAGTGGGATCTTTCCTGTGTTTAGAGGGACACATGGACAGTCAGCTATGTGGGTGAATCTTTCTCTTTATCCCACTGTAGCGCCAGCTGCAGAGCTCTAGCCAGTGGCAGAAGCAGAGCAGTGGGCAGTGGTGGAGGTAGAGCTGGCTACAGCTCCGTTGACATCACCCCTTCTAGCGTTGGAGCCAGCGTCCCCTCCATCAGCAGTGTTGGAGCTGGAGCAAGGGCCAACATCGGCTCCAGCAGGAGTGGGAGCTGCTGAGCTGGAGTCACCTGGACCATCATTTCTAGTGGGAAGTCTGTCTCCACCTGTGGCTGTTAAGGAGCGTGAGAAGAAGCCCAACCTCACAGCCTTCTCTCCTAAGCAGGTGGTAGAGCGGTTGACCGTGATGGATGCGGTGAGCAGCTGGGCTCTCAGGGCGGGGTGGAACAGGCCTTCCCTCTGCCATCGTTGTCCCAGACCTGATCCAGACTCCCATGATCTGGGCCCAAATCCCAGCTCCACCCCTTTCCAACCATATGACCTGGGCAACTTCCGGAACCCCCAAGCCTTTGCTGTCCACCTGCAGATCGTAGAGGTGGACACTAACAGGACCTGCTGCACAGAGTGGCTGTGCCAGCTCCATGAGGTAGAAGAGATGGAAAGCTGGACAGGGCCTGGCCCATCAGTGGTGGAGGGGAACTCACTGTGTGCAGCCAGGTCTACGGTGGCCCTGCCGTCTCCTCAGGAGGCTCAACAGCCTCAGGACTTGACACCTGATGTGTGCTTCACTACAAGGGAGACAGACAAGGCCAGTGGTTGTAGCTGCCATGGGGGAATGTGCATCAGAATGGGGAGTGGGATTAGAGAGGAGATCAAGGTGGTGGAAGATGCCTCCTTGACATGAGCAGAGTTGAGCCACCATCTGGAGCTTGGAGTTAGCCAGGATGGGCTGGGTGCAAATGCCCCTCTCCCTTCCCTGCCGGGATTGGGTCCTGGGTCATCCTGTGCTGGGCACCCTCGGTGGACAGAGAAGAAAACCCAGGGACTCTCACAAGGCTCAGGCCACATCCTGAGCTTCCTGAGCTCCAGCTCTAAACTGTGACACCTGTGTCGGACTTTAGGGGCTGTGGACACAGAGGTGGCCTGTGGCAGGGCTGGATGACATTCCCCCTGTTCCCCAGGAGCTCTTCTGGAAGGTGGTGCCCTCTCAGTGCCTGGGATCCACCTGGCACAAGAAGAACAAGCCTGGCAGTGAGCACTAGACACCCACCATCCAGGCCACCATCGACCAGTTCAGAAGGGTGGCCAGCCTCGTCATCACCACCTGCCTCAGGGACGTGAGCATGACAGCCCAGGACAGGGCGAGGGTGGTAGAGCACTGGGTCCAGGTGGCCCAGGCGCGCCGTGGGAGGCCCAGTGGAGCCCCTCTCTGGAGACTTGGGAACTGCCTCTCCACCTTTATCAGCTCCCAGGATTGCAGTGTGTGGTCTAAGCTCCTGCAAGTCCCCAGGCCCTTCCTGCCAGGGGCCCACTGACCTTGACTCCAGGTCCCAGTGGGAGGATGCTCACTTCCTACCTGTCTAATTCCCTGGGTTGAGCTAAACTCCTCCTCCTTGTGAGTGTTACTCTCTGAGTCCTAAATGTCCTTCTGGGGCTCCCTGAGCATCTGTCTCATCCAGGAGGGGAGATTTAAATAGAAGGGACTGAAACTAGAGCAAGCGGGGCTCCAGTGCCCAACCTCACACCTCATTCTTTTCCCTTCCCCAAGAGTGCGAGATCTGGAAGAACTTCTCCTCGCCCTGCACTGTCATCTCTGCTCTGCAGAAAACTTCCACAAGCCACCTGAAGAACACATCGGGGGAAGATTCCCCGTGGGTAAGCCTCTCTCCATAGGAGGACCAGGATGGATGGGGGATCTCCTGTATGACTGCCATTGGCACCTCAGTCAGCTGGGAACTCCTGGGAGGCAGCAAATGCTGGGGACAGGGCCTGGGCATCGGCAGTTGGTCTCTAAGTCTCCTGGTGTCCTTAGTGAACCAGTTCTGCTTCAGGACTCAGTTTCCCTAAATGTCAGGTACTGGGTTGAGCCACATTGGAGATTTTCAAGTGTTTATAGCAACAGAACTCTATGGTCAGTTGAAACTCATAGTGGTCAAAACAGAGCTGCTCTGTAGAGCTGGGGAGTGGAGACCCCAGTGACCAACAGGAGAGTCCCCTCTCAGTCCCATGAGACCTTAGCGCTCAGAGGAGCCCAGTGAGAACACTCCTCCAGGCAGGTTGAATCTCTTGGGTTGTCAAAGAAAAGGGATTTGCACTCAGACTCCTCACATTATCCCTAAATTTATCCTTCCCTCTTTCCCCTCCCCTCAGGTAAAGCTCTGAAAAACTTAAGGAGCTCTATAGCCAAGACGAGTCCTTGAGCAGAGAACTGATGACCAAGATAGAGTGGAGGCTGTGGGTCTGGAAAGAGAGGAGAGGAGTGCGTGGCAGGGGGACTGAGTGGGCTGTGGTTTTGATAGTTTCTCACTTGAACTTTCTCTGAAACATTCCCATCTATCTTGTCCAGGTTAACAAGCAGAGGGATCTGTTCAGCCCATGGGCAACAGGGTGCCATTTTTGGGCAGGAGGCCCTGGTCATGGGACACAGTGGTGTTGGCTGGGCTGTTCCAGGAGGAGTTGCCGAGCTGGTGCCATCAGCAGGTCTCTGGCTTCCGTGCTCGTCTATCCTGCTGGATGTAGCTTCTTCCAGGCTGTTGCGGTGGGTTTAGCCCTCAGCCTAAACCTGTCCTCAGGAAGCCAGGCCCCTGCTGCTCCTTCTGTGTTCACCACGTCTGCGAAGACGTGACTATCATCCTTCTTATCATCTTTCTTTTCCTCTTACCCTAGATAAACCAATCATGAAAGTGGGTCAAATGATAAAGGAAGCCTGCCTTTTTAGGACAATTATCCTGGCTGTTTTGTACTTCTACCCTCCCTCGATCCCCTGGGGATAGATCTGACCTGTGTCCCAGGATGTCATCAGGCAGATTTGCATCAAGAACAGAAAGCTCAAGGTCAAAACTCAAAGCTGCTCCAGATAATTTCTCCCCCTCCATCCTGTTAACACCCCCTCCTTGTTTGAGTGTGATTCTATTCTCTTCTTGTCCTTGTCACTCTCAACCGCACAAGTCCTGGCACTCCCCCTCAGGACAGTCAGTCCCCAGTCCTTTACTAAATCCCAATTTTTACCATTTCTGTGTTTTCTGTCTACTCATTTGCTTAATCCATTGACCACTTGGTGTTCATAGAGGTTAAATCAATAGTGATATTATCAACCACCCCCTGCTAACGACTTACTCCCATATCCCAGATGTTCACATAATCCAAGTGGTTGTGTTCAAAAGTAAATAATTCAGAAAACATAGTCACCCACCACAAATTCCTGATCTCTAATATTTTTATTCAAACACTCATGCAGTAAATACCTGTCCCTCAAGATCAGAAGTAATGCCAGATCACCATTCCTGACCTTAATTTTCTCCTCCACCTATCTAATCCTGGATTCCATGGACAATGATCACAATAACTTCCTTGGAAAAATAAAAAAATCCTTACCACCCATTTATTTTGTAAACCTCCAAACCCAGAAGATCCCGATTATCTGCCATGCTGCAGCTACTGCGGGTCTTATAACAAGCCGAAGAAAAAACACGAAACATGATCTTTTGGTACCACTGTAAACACAAAACCATCTGCATCAACTGGGAAGCATCCATAATGCCTGGAAATTTTGTTCTCCTTTTTTTGTGTTGGCTCAATAACAAAAAGACAAATCAATTTATAAAATGGGCAAGGGACCACAATAGACTTTTTCCAATGAAGACATACAAGTGGCCAATAGGTCTATGAAAAGGTGTTTGGCATCGCTAATCATCAGGGAATACGAATCAAAACCACAATGAGCTATCACTTCACACCTGTTAAGATGGCGATTATCAGAAAAACTAAAAATGACGAATATTGGTGAAGATGTAAATAAAAGGAACCCTTATGGGAATGTAAACTAGTACAGCCATTATGAAAAACAGTATGGAGGTTCCTCCAAAAAAGAAAACTAGCATATGATCCAGCAATCCCACTTCTGGTATATACACACAGGAATTGAAATCAGGGTCTCAAAAAGATACCTGTACTCTAATGTTCCTTGCAGCTAATTCACAATAGCGAAGATATGGAAGTAACCTAAACGTCGCTGATGATGAATGGATAAAGAAATGGAATATTCTTCAACCTTGAAAAAAGAAGGAATTACTGCCATTTTTGACAACATGAGGGACCTAGAAGATATTATGCTAAGTGAAATAAGGTAGACAGAGAAAGACAAATACTTATATGTGGAATCTAAAATTGTGAAATTCATACAAGCAGAGGTTAGAATGGTGGTTGACAGGGGCTGGGGAGATGGAGAAATGGGGAGCTGATTGTCAAAGGATACAAAGTTTCAGTTATCAAGATAAATAAGTTCTGGAGATGTAGGATGTGGCGTAGTGCCTTCAGCTAACAAAACTCTATTGCATACGTCACATTTGCTACCAGAGTAGATACTAAGAGTTCTTACCACAGAATGATAGTAATAAAGGAGGTGAGAGAAAACTTTGGAAGGTGATGGATATGTTTGTGGCCTTGATGGTGGTGACAGTCTCAAGGGTGTATACTTATGTCCAAATTCATCAAGCTGTATATAGAAAAGTATGACGCCATCGTTGAGTCTTCTGCACCTTGAAATATGCCATGTCCTCATCACAAGACAAAAACATTTGTAACTATGTATGGGGACGGATGTTAACTGGACTTATTGTGGTGATCGTTTCAATATATACTCAAACATTGAATCATTACGTTGTACCCTTAAACTGATATAATATTGTATGTCAACTTTACCTCAATAAAAAAAACACAAAAAACAAAACCATTTGAATATTGTAAATGAGTTCAGTGAATCCCTGAAAGTGCCCCATTCCCATATGAGAGTTACAGGAAGCAGAGAGGATGAAGTAAATGGAAGAAAGATGTACAAAACACTATTCAAATTAAAATAATTTAAGTTGCTGTCAGCTCCTTGTGGCAAAGTTCTGTGAGCACTGATCTTCTTTCCCATTTTTCCTGGAAAAGCATACTTTCAGATCCAACCCATAACAGTATCATCATTTCCTCTAATAAGACAATTTCAACTTAATAAATAAAACCAAAAACATCCCTTATTTATGAATAAAGTTAATGAACTTTACAGAGAAAAGAGCATATTTGCACAATCTCAATAAAGGAAACAGAAGAACTGAATGATGATCAAGTCTCATTCAAGTTTATCTTTGAAAGCCAGTAAGACCAGGTTATCTTTTCAAGGATGTGTGTAGAGCTGGGAGGCTTGGAAGATAGAAATAGTGGCCTCCTTTGGAGCAAAGGGTAGGCTTGCTTACTGCCCAGTATAATAAAAATAACACCCCACCAGGGCAAATGTTAGCAGACATCCTGCCCGTTATCAAAGATTTGAATTCCTTAGGCTCTGAGATCTTGCAACCCTCTGCATGTCACCTGGCCCACTGTGTATCACCCTGTAGGAAGTGGGATTTAGTGAACCAGTGCCAATGCTGATACTCTGGCCACTGCTGTTGCTGTGTCATTAAGTCCTTTGTCTCTGACCCATGGGTCTCCTGTCTTTTGCCAGCATCTGTAAAACCATTGTAGGCTAACTTATTAGCTTGCAGGAAAGGTAAAATATCAGACCTTTCACAGTTCCCGACAAGCCCTTTAAGTAACTAGCAGTCTTAGGAACAGAGAGCTATCCAGAACAATATGCATGGATGGTCTTCATAGAAGGCTTCATGCAACCAAAACTTTAATAAGTCTCTCTGATCTCTTTTATTTCTACCCCAAGTAGAAGGAGAGGCACCAAGCTATTACAGACCTAGGGCTTGTGCAAACCACCTGGAGACCTAGTAACCAGCAACTTCCCATGGGCAGCAAAGACAGATGGGCATATTTCCAAAATGGACCCATATGTCTCCCTATCATCCAAAAGACAGTACATTATCTTAATTTATGATGATTTGAGTCATTAAAATCTTGTGATGGGCCAAAGATACACTTCTACGAGGAGTCAGGCACATAGCAGTTGTAAGCAGATTAACACACTTGGTGAATATCAAACGCTCAACTAAACGTAGTGTTCTAATCAATTATAAGGTACAACAAATTTAATTAGGTCAATTAAATGATATTTGATGGTATCCTTGATTATCACTCTCTAATAATAAACAAGAATCTCACATAGATAACTATAATTGGTCTTACTTTAAAATATGGTAGTCAGGAGTGTTTGAGGTAAACTGGAGATAAGGAAGGGGAGAAATAGATAAAAGTTAGCTTCTCTGAAGCCACTGTCAAGACACCTGCATCTACATGTAACCCAGGAGATCGAGGCAGACGGCTTTGTGCCTAGATCCCCCTGCACTGTGGTTCTCAGTGATGTCACGGTGCTGAAGCAGCTTCCTGAATCGTGTTTACATGTCCATGTGTACAATACCCTTGACCATGGTGATGAACCACCATTCGATCATCTCTTACACCCCTCTAATTAACAATTAGATTTCAAAATCATTGTATCATTACACGATCATTTATTCCTCAAACCTTTGGGATGCCGAGCTACAGGAAAATTAAATCTCAATGGTTTCTTTTTTTTGAAGGACCAAGATGTCCTTTCACACTTGGAATCCGGGTTTGAAGATAAATCCATCAAATCAATGGAAATAACTTAAGAAATGGACAGAGGGATACGTCATTCATATATACACAGTTTGCAGTGTGGCAAAAACAGAGTTATATTTTTAAAAATTAGAATTTTTTGAAATTTTATAGATATTAGTGACTTTGTTCTGCTTATACTCCCTTTGGTTTACCAAACCAAACTCACTCTTTAATGGGCGTTTCTAGCATTGAGTGCTAATAACAGCAGCTTTTTTAAATTCTTATTTTTCCCAGGTCAAAGACCAAGGGCAGAGGTCATCAAGAGGTCAAGTCTAACCTACCTACAGATGTGGCAGGCTTAACTATGGATGTTCAAGCCAGACATTGTCAGCAGAACCACATCTCTTCACCCATAGGTGAGTTTTTACTAGTAATCACAGAGACTTAAGGATATCAAAGGAAATTCTTTATTAAGAACAAAAGATATAGAGTCCTATGTTGAGTTCATTACTTTGAATTTTTGAACCAAATCACATATATCGATTGGACCATGATCAATTCTATGATCTTTAGAAGACGCAGCCTACAGCTGAAGAGAAATGGATACAACACCAATATCTTACCCTCTCTGAAACCCAACTGAGAGCTCTTGGAGTCAGAAGTTTTCTAGACAAGAAAAAGTCATCGTTCATCTGAACAGAGAAAGTAGAGGCTATTCAAAGATTCAACTCACATTGTTAACATGACTTGTTAGAATGTGATGGAGCAAGCATAATACCTTCTAAGTTTCATTATTTTTCTCCAGAATACTGAGATGGATGACCTTGAAGTCCAGCTTCCGCATAAATGTCGTTATTCAGTGATAAAATTAATTTCCCTATAAAATAATTCCCGTAAAAGTGTTAAAAATATATCATAGTCTCTGACTAAAAGGAAACAAAGCATATTGAGCAGTTGAAAGCAGTGTAATAAATTCCATACAAGGATCTTATAGCAGCATTATGTATAATAGTGAAACTGGATGTAATCCCTTTGCTATCAAAGAAGATATAAACAGATCATGGTATTCCTATTCTTTGGAATACCTCTAAAACTTCTAAAAAGGTAAGTTAGAGTGATGTGCACTGATAAGGAGAGAGGTCTATGATATATGGTTTAGGAAACAGCAAATTGCAAACGATGTAGTTATGTAATTTATGTTTAAAAAAAATTTTGTGTATTTATAAATTCATAAGAAATTTCCAGAAGAATAAGCCACAACCTCTTAACAATAGTTTCTTCTGAGTAGGAGAGTGAGTTTGCAGGGAAGGGGATGAAAGGGGAATGTTTCACTTTACTCTACATAGATCAGTGCAATTTGACTTTTTTACAGTGTGTATTTGTTTCATAATTAGAAAAATGAGTGATGTGACCATTTGGTGCATGGCAACAGTATTATGTTCACCAGTCTCTGTACTCTATGTTACTGCACAGCATGGACTGTAGGAGAATGCCCAGAGGAGCAATGAAGACAAAGAAGACATGACACCTGCAAAAAGTCAGTGGAGTATTTCTACATAACAAACCTTCCAGGTGAGTGACGGTCAGTATCTTCCACTGCTCCAGCTCTCGCCATGAACCTAGTACCTGCCCAGAGTAAGCCGGAGGACCACGCCCCGCTAGTCCAATCCCTGCCCGGAGACTGTTTGTGCAGGGTGACTGCCATCAAGCAGACAATGGACTCAGGATGGGGCGTGTGCCTTTGGGGAGACTGGCAGAGAGGCATAAAGTGGAACACCACCTAAGTGCACTCACCTGAGAAGCGGAGCTCCAGGTGGAGACACAAAATATACCGAGAAATTGTGTGACGTGAAGGAAGCTACTCCATCTCTCTGAGCTTCAGTGTCCCCCCCTGTAAAATGGGGATCACAGGACTACTTCACAGAGCTGTTGGGGAAGTTACATAAAAGTTCCTGTGACAGCAAGTGTCCACATTATTAACAAAGTCATATCCGACTTCAAAATAATCGATGAAAAGAATAATGGCAATGAGACCAAAGACGGGATGCTCAACTTCATAAGCAGCCCCAGCAGCATGAGAATGAGACAGGGTACTAGTAAGCAGGGTTCTTCACAGCTCCACTGGAGATGATGAACACAGGCTACACCAGGATAAGTCACTGTTGTACAGTGACTCGTGTAGTGAAGATGGGTCTCTAAAGACACTGTGAAATCCAGTTACACACAGTGGCTCCTAGGAAACAACTACAAAGCAATCAACTCAGCAGATAGGAATGGGAAGGGGGTGAGCATAGAAGGGTCAGAGCCACAAAATCTGATGGAAGACACTGAACCACGAGCGCTCAGCTCTGTCAACAGCTGCTGTGGTTGCACCAGGAGATCAAATGTCTGAGACAGCCATTGTGGGGACTGCTGGGAGCACAGTGGTCACTGAAGCCACACCCCAACAGCAGTTGCATCGGAGCACACAGAACCCGAGACTTTCTTCTCCATTAATCGTTGTTTTAAGATGATGAATATCCTCATGTTACAATGTCTCCTTCCAACCCTTGTGGATGAGTGTCATCAGAACCCCCTGAAGAGGTCACAGGCCAGAGTAGGATGGAACACTGGGGGCTGGGGGAGCGGCGCTGCACCTGACCACACGGACTATCACCCGGGTCTATTGAACACGAGAGAAGAACTCGAGGATGTGGTCTAAGGAGAATTCCCCGTCTTGCCACACTCAGAGACACTGCAGAGTTTCTCGTCTGTTCTTTACAAAAATGTTAAAGAATTCGAGTCATTAATTCATAAAGAGGTAAATTCTTCACATAGTGACAGGGTCCAGTTTCCATGACCAGCTTTTTCAGTTGTTTTGATGACATCCCACATTCAGGAATCGGAAATGTAACCTATTGGGGTGTGTAATATAAACAAGGACTTTTTTTCATGTAGATCAGCACCCAGGTTTTTAGGGAGGACATGAATCATGAAAGCTGCTAACCATTCCTCCACAGGTTTCAATAAGACTTTTAAGTTAATTTACCAATCTCAGGAAAAGATAACTTGGCAGTTCAAATTTTTTGTTTCTGCATTTAAGCGTATAGTACAGCCAAGAGAATGAGGAGAAAAAAATTAACAAGAAGGTCTTGCTTGCATTTCATCTTTTGCAAATAATCAGGATATTTTATGCTCTGTTCCTTTCACTACTCTAATCAATTTTTAAAGAATACGGTACATTTGACTATTCCTGGGCATGTTTATCCTGGAAACTTGCCAGAATCCCAAGCAGAGATGTTAAAGCTGACGGGTTTCAAATGCTGCCCAGGTGCTGTCTACCATGAACACGCCTCTCCCAAAGCTGGACCACCGGTCTCTTCCTGAAGGATCAGAGTCATCACTCATGTCCCTGAGAGACTGGCCACTCAGGCCTGAGCTGAGATTAGGTGATCAATCTAAAGGGCAAAATGCTTAAGCTATTCTCATCTTAAGGATGCTGTTTTGGAGGCCTCTGCACTGGAATGGGTTAGTGAAAACGGCTTACTAGATACTTGCCTGGGAATTGTGTTGTTCCCCTTTGCTCTTAGCAGATCCTGGGGAAACCAATGATTAACCCCGAGGATGCCTCAACTTCCACACCTGTGAAAAAGGCAAGCAACAGCCAATGCTACCACCCTGCAAACTCTTAAGTTGTGCTTGCAAGAGGGGCCACAAGGGCGAATGTCTCCCCAAAGCTGATGAAATGATGGCACTTTGGCTGGAGATGGCAGAGGGCAGCAGGCAAACTGGAAAGTTTCTGGGATGTCAAACCAGTTCCCATAAGCACTTTAGAGAAGCACCTGGCCTTGGACTAGGTAGGAGGCTGTGGAAAGACCCACAGGCATGCAGGTGGGAGGAGGAATCAAGCAACGGAGGGACGTGGTGGGGAAGAGGCGCCAGTCCAGCTTCAATTTTGGACAAAAGCAGTTGCACGTTGCAGGCCCGCGGCTGCCCATGCAGCCGCCACACCCTCCTAACTCCCTGGTCCCTCTCGTCCTGTCACATTCCCTCCGGGACTCAGTCCTGTTGGAGCGGGTGCAGGGCCAGAGTCCTGATTCAAAGGGGGTTTGGCCCTCGGCCAAGCTCACATTGCCCTGTTCCTCCCCCCAGAGCTAGGCACGGCCTCGTGCCCAGAGCCTCCTGGGAGTTCTAGTCCTGCAGCCCTACGGGTTGCCAGCTGGGAGCGGTTAAGAGAGAAAAGCTCCCAGCATGCACAGCTCGTGGCCCCAACTCGTGCCTTGTCTCTCGGGCCCTGGGCTCCACGCCTCTGATTCTCCATCCAACCCTCTTCTCTATACCACGCCCATTCTCCATGCCCTGACCACCCCCCAGAGTATGCGCAGTGTGGTTGGGCTGCATCCCTTGAGGCCAGTACTCAGGTAGGGGTGGGGCTCACCAGCCTGGCTATTGCTGAGGTTGCTTGCAGCCCTGGTGGAAGCTCCCTGGCCAGTATTTGAAATGTGAATTCAATATCTAAAATGGAACTACCAGGTGCCTGGGATCCTGGAATTTGCCTTTTCAAGGCCACTGTCCTACCATCCCCCCATCCCTCCAGGCTGCCATGATCCTCGCTCTGGACCCGTGGTCAGGGTCGCTGCAGAGATCCTCCCTTTGGACCCAATCTGCCTGAAGGGCCCATACCTTGGTCAGGAGTCTTAGAAGGACTGCCCTGAGCCATGTCATAAAAAGGAGAAAACATCACATTGGACAGCCCCAATTCCTGCATTATACAGACAGGAAACTCAGGTGCACTGGTAAGTGACCCCTAAGCCACTTCAGGGGACCACACACATGTCCCTTTTCCCACGCTGCACACAGGCTGGTTCACTGGACTTCCTTATCCCAGTGTGGACCTCTTGGCCTCGTTAACATAGGCAACAACACCGAAACTTCCCTTTGGTCCTTCCCACAATGTTAGGCAAGTTTGTGCAGGAAGGTAATATGCAATTTCTGCTCTACTATAGGGCTGGCTCCTTGGGAACTAGTTTTAATATCCTTGTTTAAATATACCCTCAGAATCACAAAATAATTTGTTGCTGTGGGGGGTTATGGTGATAATTCTCTGAAGTCGTTTTTCCATTTAGCTTTTCTGATTGACTCCAAATACTACAGCACCACACACTTCTTAGACTGGTGGATGCACAGCTCCACTTCTTTGCAGGGAGGACGCACAACAGCAGAATATCTGTGGCCTGACTTTCTGGAGCATCGGTATTACTACAAGATTTGGAAGAAGAAATGTTAGGTCATTTCCAAGGTAAGGAATTAAAAACTTAACACTAAGATGAGGTGGGAAAGTCATATGCCATTAATAATTGTCAGTAATCTGTGCCTGAAATGTCAGACTTTCTCTGAGAAAGAACTCTGAGACCCTATTTCCCATTGTTTTAAATAGGAAAAATTAGAAGGCATAGCAAAGCTATCGAAAAACTCTACCAATTTCCTAAGTCACAATATGGCACCTAGACATAAGTTACGAACATCATGAGCTCCTCATTTTGTTCCTCATCCAACCCAGTCTCACAGGTCTTCAGTGCATGCTGTGAACACGGCACTGTGCTAGGTGTCGAGGCCTTGGTGAGCATCGTGGTGGGGGTGGACCTTGCTGGAGAAAGATGGCATCATAAAAACTCAAATCCATGCCACTTACAAAACTGAGGCAAAAATGGAAAGACCCAGGAGCCACGCAGGGATGAGGGCATTAATAGATACTTGGGAGTATTAAAATCCATCTAATGGTGTCATGAGTGAATGTGTTCCACTTTAAAACAAAACACTGCTGTTATTCTAAGATATTGACTTAGTATCTTTGTGCAAATATGCAGGATTTAAAATGTTTATTGATGTATAACATGCGTACAGAAATATATGCAGAAGTCATCCACGTAAATCTCAAAGAATTATTACAAAGTGAACACACTTGTGTGACCAAGAACTAACACCAGCTTTACTCAGGCCCCGACAATCCCTTTCTCCCTATTTCCTCCCCAAAGGTAACTGATATCTTACCAGTGAACACTGTATATCGAGTTTGTCTTCTTATACAAGTGTTTTATTACAGAACAATTTAAACAATATACAAAATAAGCAAAATAGCATAGTAGGCCCATCACCCAGCTTCAACAACTACTAATCATCTGCTATTTTTGTTTCATCCACACTCCATCCCATTCTCACCTCACTTTATTATTCTTTTAAGCCTTTGTGCGTGTGTGGTGAGTAAGATGTGTGCACACTGAAAGGCACAAATCTCAACCGTACAGTTTTGGCAAATAAACATGCCCATATAACTTTCATCCCTTTAAGAATAGGATAGTTCCATCACCCCCAGAAAACTCCTTCCTGTTCCTTCCCAGACAATTTTTTCCTTCAGCCGATGCAACCCCTGTTCTGGTTTTTTCAGCATAGGTTCATCTTGGCTGAAATCATCCCATGTGTGTTGGTTTCTGTCCAGCTTGCCTCCCTCAGCACGACGTTGATGAGTCTCTCTCAGCATGTGTGTGTCAGCGTTTGCTCCTTGGCACGGCTGAGGACGTTCTGCTCTGTGGATGCCCCAAAGTGCGCTCATCTTGCTCCTGGGGACGTGCAGGTCATCTCCTGTGAACAGTCTTGTACAAACGTTTTTTGGTATGCTGTTTAATTCCTTTATTAGCATTTAAGTGACACACCTTTGGATTTTTACTGGTTGGTCCAGATTACAATATGCATCTTTAACATATCACAGCCTACCTAGACTTAATAGTTCACCAGTTTAATCAATGTAAAATATGGAAGACTTGCTACAGAACGGTTCCATCTACGTCTGTCTGTCCTTTGTGCTATTGTTGTCATAAATTTTACATCCACCCATGTTATAAATCCCACAATACAGTGTTATAATTTTTGCTTTAAATAGTCATAGGTATTTTAAAGAAATAAGAGAAATAAGTTAAGTGTTTGGAAGGAAATGCTTTGAGACTCTGCAATTGTACTGTTTCTTCTTTAAGTTTCCTCCCGTTTTTGCATTCATCAGTCAATCTTTCCAACAGTAATTATTACTGTAGCGTTCTAGTGGCGATTTTCAATTTCATGCTGTCTAGCGCATTTATTATTTGGAACTCTGTGAGGAAGATTCCCCACCCTCCCTCTCCTTTCCTTCTTCCTTTCTTTCTCTCTTTCTCTCATTCTTTTTTTTCCCTTTTTTCTTTCTTCCTTCCCTTCCTTTCTTATTTAATCTTTTTTATATCAGTATAGCCTCGTGGATATTTATTTTAGTCTCTGGGTAATAATCCAATGCTACCATTATTTATTTTGTTGCTCACAGTTTTCCAGCTTGAGTCATTGGGAAGTCTTTTAGACTGATTCATTTTGACACGTCCCATCATTTTCTGTGTGTGTGTGTGTGTGTGTGTGTGTGTGTGTGTGTGTGTGTTTGTGTGTGTTTTAAAGCACTTTCCTACTTTCTGGCACTACAAGATGATCCAGGCTCATTTTGTATTTTCTATCTCCAGCCCTAGAATTAGCCATTTCTCCAAGAAAACCTGGTTCTTTTTATTGGAGAATGATATTTAGAAAACAAGATCTGGGAGCTAGATGTGCTCATTAATATTAGAGTGTCACTGCTTCTAGTCCCTCTCAGCAGAGCTTGGAAATATATCTATGAATATAAACTCAAGTATACGCATCTGTCTATCGATCTATCAATCTATCTATCTTTTTTGATAGATATATTAAAAGAGACATGGATTCATACTGATACTTCCAACTCCAAGCCAGCACCACTGGGTTTATTCTAGCATTCTCCTTTTGTTTATTTGTAACTTCTTTCACCAACAGTGAGAAACCTAACTCCAGTTAGCTACAATATGTTTACTGTGTCAACTAGTTTCAGAATTGCTAATCCATACTCTTATGAAAAACAAATTGACCACCTAGAGTACAGTGTTTATGTCCAGTACTTTAGTTTTACAGTATCCCGTCAAAACACTGTCTTCCAAAGTAACTTAGGTCAGGACCTTTCATCCCCACTCCTTCTGTATGGTTATGTCACATGCTTGTAATACAGTGAGATTCATTTGTCACTGCATTCCATCTGGGTTCCCCAGCATCCTGATTGATTTTTAAAATTTGCAGAGTAAAATTCACTCTTTGCTGTGTACAGTTCTATGGGTTTTGACTTTATGGTCATGCATACATGTCCACAGTACCATACAGAGCTGTGTTTTTCACTCCCAAAGTTCTCTCATGCTATCCCTTTGTATTCAACCCCTTCCCCTACTCCATCCCTTGGCAACCACTGATCATTTTCCATCCCTGTAATTCTGCCTTTTCTAGAAAGTCATATAAATGGAATCATATTCTATATAGCCTTTTGAATCTGGCTTCCTTCACTTAGAGAAATGCAGCCAAGATTCATCCATGTTGTTGTGTGAATCAAGAGTTTATCCTGGGACCGACCCATGGCTTAGCAGTTGAGTGCGTGTGCTCCCCTACTGGCGGCCCAGGTTCAGATCCATGGTGCGCACTGACACATCGCTTCTCAGGCCATGCTGAGGTCGTGTTCCACATACATCAACTAGAAGGGTGTGCAAATATGACATACAACTATCTACTGGGGCTTTGGGGGGAAAAAGGAGGAGGATTGGCACTGGATGTTAGCTCAGGGCTTATCTTCGTCACACACAAAAAAAAGAGTTTATCCTTTTTATTGCCAAGTAGTATTATAATGTACCAATGCAACACAGTTTCTTTCTCCAGTCACCTGATGAAGGACATTTAGTTTATTTCCAGCTTTTGGCAATTATGAATAAAATGGCTATAATGATTCCCACAAAGATTTTTGTTTAAACATTAGTTTTCAATTTTCTTCAGTAAATACCTAGGAGTGGGATATCTGAGTCATATAATAAGTGTATGTTTAGCTTTATAAGAACCTGCTCAACTGTTTTCTGAATGCAACTATCATGTTGCATTCCCAGTTCTAATTGCTCCTAGTCCTCACCAGCACGTCGTATTTGCAATTTTATTTTTTATTTCAGCCATTTAATAGGCGTGCAGTATCTTATTATGGCTTCTACTTCCTTTTTGAAAGTGAGTTCTGCTAAATATAGAATTTTGTGTTGACTTTTGGGTTTTCTTTCTGCACTTGAATGATGTCATTTTGTTGTTGAGTTGTCTCTTTTGTTTTTGATAGTACATCATCCATCATTCACAATATTTCTCCCTGTATGTAATGTCTTCCACTGTATGTGTGTATTTCCCTGATGCTTTTAAGAATTTCTATTTATCTTTGGATTTTAGTAGCTTGACCATCGTGTACCTAAGTATGCTTTTCTTTTATATTTTATTTTGTGGGTTTGCTGAATTTCTGGGATCTAAAATTTTAGATTTTCCAACAAATTTTGGAAGTTTTATGCTATTACTTATTGATTTGCCTTTCTGCCTCATTTCATTTTTCTGTCTCTCCCCTCTCTGCTTGGGACTCAATCATCTCACAGGTCATAAGGCTCTCTTCATTTTTCTTCAAAATTTTTACATTCTTTTCTTCAGACTGGATAATTTCTATTGCTGCATCTTCATGTTTTTTCTACTATTTCTAATCTACCGGTAAACTCAAAAGTATTTTTTTTTATTTCATCTTCCTATTTGGTTCTTTTGTGTAATTTCCACTTCTCTGCTGAGTTCCCACATCTGTTCATTCACTATGGGAATATTTTTCTTTACCATCATGATCATCTTTATAATAACTGCTTTCGTATTCTTGACTGCTAATTAGAACACATTGGGGAGAGTTTCTACTGCCTGCTTTTGGTCACATATGGATTACATTTTCCTATTTTGTCAAATCTCGTGCTTCTTTTAAATTGTGTACTGGAAATCATGAAAGATAGGTATAGAGGCTCCGGATTCTATTGTATTCCTTGGAAGAGTTTTGTTATTTTTCTAGCAGGGAATCAACTTGGCTAGACTGAAATTCCAATCCTATCTCATTTACAGTGGGCATAACTGAAATCCTAGTTTAGTTCTTTCATCTTCCAACTGCTATTTTTACACTAGGCCTTCTGGGGCCTACCCTGCATGTGTGTTGTTCAAAGATCTGCCAATTTGGAGTGTGTGGGGGAGAGACTTACATATATATTTTGCGATTTTCCTCTTTGTGTCTCCCTCCCTTCCAGAATTTCTCCCCTAACTTTCCAGCTACTCTGCCAGCCCAAAAATACATCCTCTAACATTACAAGTAAGACTGTAGTTTTTCCCCTGTCTAGGCCATGTGCAGATTTTGGAATGCTTTGAGGCAAAAGACTCAAGCTTGCAAATATCTCCTGGTGCAATTCCCATCATTTAAAGGAAGAGTCCCTCTCAGTTCTGCTTGCTTTTGGAAGTGATTTATACATACACACAAATACACATTTATTTTATGTGTATTACATATAGCCAC
Source organism: Diceros bicornis minor (assembly GCF_020826845.1). Taxonomy (NCBI): domain Eukaryota; kingdom Metazoa; phylum Chordata; class Mammalia; order Perissodactyla; family Rhinocerotidae; genus Diceros; species Diceros bicornis. The sequence continues at coordinate 136,373 of NW_026691097.1, forward strand.
ACGAGTCTGTATAAATATATATAATATTTTGTGCAGATTTTATCATTGTTATCTGTGAGAGTGTTAATTCAACAGGCTACTCCACCATTACTAGAAGCCAGACCTCGGTTTTGTTTCTTTCTTGGATTTTATATAAATGGAATTATAAAATATATAGTCTTTTGAATATAATTTCTTTTATGCAGCATTATGGTTGTGATATTCATCCATGCTATCGCATGTAGCTAGTGTTTGTTCATTTGTTGATAATAATTAATTTTTTAATGGTCATAAAATATGCATAACATAAAATTTTCACCATTTTTAAGTGTACAGTTCAGTGTCATTCAATACATTCACATAGTTGTGTAGCCATAACCTCCAACCTTCCACAGAACTGTTTTCACATTGCACTGAAACTTTATGCCCATTAAGCAACAATTCCCTGTTATCCCTCCCTCTTGCCCCTGGGAACCACCATTCTCCTTTCTATTCCTATAAATTTGACTACTCTAAGTACCTTATATGAGTGGAATCATACAGTATTTTTCCTTTTGTGACTGGCTTTATTTCACTTAGCATAAAGTCCTCAAAGTTCATCCATGTCATAGCATGTGTCAGAATTCCTTCCTTTTTAAGGATGAAGAGTATTCCACTATGTGTATACACCACATTTTTTTGTCAGTTCGTCCATTGATGGACACCTGGCTTGATTCCAGCTTCTGGCTATTTTGAATAATGCTGTTAAGAACACGGGTGTACATATATGTCTTTATACCTCTGCGTTCAGTTCTTTTGCGTGTATACCCATAAATGGTGTTCTCAGATTCACTTTTTCACATGTAGGAGGCTTCCCCACACCTCCAACAAGCAATTCTTGGAATGCCAGCTGGTCGCCAGATAATTCAACTCAATTTGATGCTGACAACCCAGAGATACATCAGATTCCACAGGTTGATGGCTCCGTCCTATAAGTCTGCACACCCACCCAACCTCACCTCAACTTCAGATGCCAGTTACAAGCCCAGGCTGTTACCTATACTTCTGACTTACTGGCTAAAAACCAGAGGTTCCCACAACCTTCTCCTTGGGTTTGATTAATTTGCTAGAGTGGCTCACAAAACTCAGAGAAACATTTACTAGGTCACCAGTTTATTATAAGAGGATATAATTCAAGAACAGACTGTTGGAAGTGGTGCATAGGGAAAGGTATGGAGACGGTACACAGAGCTTTCATGCCATCTCCAGGTACACCAGTCTCCAAGCAGTCCTTGTCATTGCCAACCTGGAAGCTCTCTGAACCGCCTTCTCTTGGGATTTTTATGGAGGCTCTCTCACATAGGCATGATCAATTATTAACTCAATTTCCAGCTCCTCTCCTCTCTCTGGAGGATAAGGGGTAGGGCTAGAAATTCCAAGCTTCTAATCAGGGCTTGGTCTTTCTGGTGACCAGCCCCCATCCAGGAGCCATCCAGGAGCCCACCCAGAGTTGCCTCAATAGAACAAAAGATTCTCCTAGTGTTCTTATCACTGGGGAAATTACAAAGGTTTTAGGAGCTCTGTGCCAAGAACTGGACACAGAGGCTGATAAATATGATTTTTATTATTTCAGAACCCATAAGTGGAATTTCTAGATCATATAGTAATTCTATTTTTAATTTTTGAAGGAACTGCCACACAGTTTTCCACAGTTTTATATTCTCACACTCAGAGCACAAGGGTTCCAATTTCTCAACATCCTTGCCAACACTTGTTATGTTCTGATTTTGTGATAGTAACTATCCTAATGGGTGTGAAAAGGTATCTCATTGTGGTTTTATTTCACATTTTCCTGATACTTAGTGATGTTGAGCATCTTTTCATGTGTTTCCTGTTCATTTTATATCTTCTTTGGAGAAATGTCTATTCAAGTACTTTGTGCATTTTTAAATTGAGTTGTTTTTTTATTGTTGAGTTGTAGATGTTCTTTATTTATTCTAGATATTAATCCCTTATCAGATTTGTGATTTGCAAATATTTTCAATCTTTCTATGGTTTGCCTTTTTACTCTGTTGATAGTATCTTGTGATACAGAAATCTTTTTCATTTTGATGAAGTAAAATTTGTTATTTTTTTTGTTACTTATGTCTTTGGTGTCATAAAGAAATCATTGTTACAATGGCATTTGGACCCAATGACACACAGCTTTTACCATGTGTTTTCTTCTAAGGATTTTATAGCTTCAACTCTAACATTTATATCTTTGATCCATTTTGAGTTAATTTTTGTATATGGTGTAAAGTAAGGGTCCAACCTCATTCTTTTGCATGTGGGTATCCAGTTTTCCCAACAACATTTGTTGAAAAACTGATCTTTTCTCCTTTGAATGATCTTTGTACCTTTGTCAAAAATCATTGGACCATATACGCAAAGTTTTATTTCTGGGGTCTCTGTGCTATTTCATTAGTATAGTGTGTGTATTTACGCCAATACCACACTGTTTTGATTACTTTATAGTAAGTTTTGAAATCAGGAAGTGTGAGTTCTCTAACTTTGTTCTTCTTTTTCTAGATTGTTTTGGTTATTCAGGGTCCCTTGAGAGTCCATATGAATTTTAGGATAGATTTTTCTAATTTTGCAAAACCATCACTGGAATTTTTACCTCTTTGAGTAAGTTGATTCTTAAGTATTTTACTCTTTTTGATGCTATTGTAAATAAAAATGTAAAGTTTTTAAATTTCTTTTTCAGATTACTTATTATTAATGTATAGAAGAACAACTGGTTTTTGCATGTTGATTTTGTGTCCCACTGCTCTGCAGAATTTTCTAGTTCTAACAAATTTTTGGTGGAATTTTTAGGGGTTTCAGCATATAAGATATTATTTGTAAACAAATATAATATTACTTCTTCCTTTCCAATTTGGATGCTATTTCTTTCTTTTTCTTGCCTACTTGCCTTGGCTAGAACTTCTAATACCATGTTGAATAGAAGTGGTGAAAATGGGCCTTCTTGCCTTGTTCCTGATCTTAGAGAAAAAGCTTTCATTCCTTCACCCTTGAATATGATGTTCTCTGTGGATTTCTATATATGGCTTTTATTATGTTGAAGTAGTTTCCTTTTACTCTGAGGGGTTTTTTAGTGGTTTTAGCATGAAAGCATGTTTAGTTTTGTCAAACGCCTTTTCTGCATCCATTGAGATGATCATGTGTTTTTTTCCTTCATTCTGTTAATGTGGTTTATTACATTGATTCATTTTCATATGTTGAAACATCCTTTATTCCAGGAGTAAATCCCACTGAAAAATGCTGTATAATCCTTTTAATATGTTGATTAATTTAGTTTATTACTGTTTTATGGAGGATTTTTATATCAATATTCATCAAAGATATTGACCTATAGTTTTCTTTTCTCTCAGTGTCTTTGGCTTTGATATCAGGGTAGTGTTAATCCCATAGGATGACTTTAGGGGTATTCTCTCCTCTTCAACTTTTTGAAAGAGTTTGAAAAGAATTGGTGTTAGTTAATTAAAAAAAAAGTCTTTGGCCCAGGAATAAATTCAGCATAAAATAAATACAAATAAATATTTTTTAAAAATATGAAAAAGTTTTCTTACTAAAAAAAATTAAAAATTAAGCAAGTACATCACTTATCACTTTCTTTCTTTTTTTTTTTAAGATTTATTTATTTATTTATTTATTTTTCCCCCCAAAACCCCAGTAGATAGTTGTATGTCGTAGTTGCACATCCTTCTAGTTGCTGCATGTGGGACGCGGCCCCAGTGTGGCCAGAGAAGCGGTGCGTCGGTGCACGCCCGGGATCCGAACCCGGGCCACCAGCATCGGAGCGCGCGCACTTAACCGCTAAGCCACCGGGCCGGCCCTCACTTTATTTCTAAAAAGTTTTTTAACCTACTAGTAAGCATGAACAAATTGTTAGAATTAAAATGACTGAAGTGTTAATTTTCTTCATTGCAAATTTTCTGACAGAAGTATATGATGCCGTCATGTATCACATCTTTTATGAAAAAATGATCTTTTTTTGTAGTATTTGAAAATATTATGAATTTTCCCAGTGGCCTCTGACAATACTCTGATATGCAAAGTTATCTTTTCAACATGTATGTCTCATCATCATCCTTACCAAATTAACAAACTCAGGTGCTAATTAATCAACTACTTTTCATATGATTCAGGTTCTCCACCACCAACTCCCCTAAGCATCAGGAAATTCTACAACTTCTGCAAGATTAACAATTTTACCTTATATTGTATTCATCTCATGTGGTTTAAAACATCCAAAAATCATTGATAAACTGACCCTGCCCAGACTAAAGCATTGTGAATTATAAAAGATGGTCTCTGTTAAGTGAGGAGGGATTTCAGGTTGAACTTAATATTATGAGTGGTCAATTTATTACAGTGTATTGTTCTGTTATGTATTTCACTTCTTTTCTAAAAAAAAGTGATAGTTGAGGGCACTTAGATAAAAATTTGAGAAAATAAGGAACTGTTACACACTGTAAGCTTCAAATGTTTTCAAGCATAAGATAAAATAAGAACTAAAACTATGAAATGACAGAGGAAATAGAGATAAGGGGATGAAATTGCAAAACTGAAACTATAATAATATCTCAATGGCTAATGTTGTGGTGCCAGAAAGGTGGTGAAGTCAAAGAATTCGTGAAGATGATAATAAACACACTACAAAGAAAAAAGATTGAAATTTTCATAGAGAGATTTTTACAGTGATATGACAGAGAACAGGGAAGAGAAGTTGGAGTGAGAGACTATCTGCTTCTTAAATTATTTCCACTGTTGAGAACAAAAATCCAATTTGCTGAAATCTTTATTCCCCTCTATGACCCTATCTTTACCTGCAAAGTCTCAGCATTGAATCGATGTCACAGTCCAGCTTTTCCATCCCTAGGGAACAAAGCAATTTATCTCATCTGAAACCTCAATTGCTCAGGCTGTGAAACAAGGCCGGCCATCCATTCTCACAGAGGAGCCAACTGGAGGTAGGATTTTTGGTTCTGAATTCAGTTAAACATCTTCAAAGAATTGTATCTGGCCTTCCTTATCCAGGGCTATCAGTGAAGTGCTGGCTGGCTTTCAGAGAAGAACAATTCACAGTCAGCGGAGATATTTTCTGTTGAGCTCTCTAGAGAAGGCTGTGGGGCTTGTCAGTAAGAGTTAATTTATATGCGGGTTATAAATTTTTATTTTATTCAAAGATTTATAAAGAAATTTACATGGTAAGTATTATTATCAACATAAAACGTTGTCTATTCTCTGGTCATTTAAGCAAAATTTTCCTCTCAGGGTCCACCCATGGACAAAGCCCAGATTTAATCTCCAAGAGTCAGCCAGGCACTCTGCGGTCCATGGGAAGCCCTCAAGTTTGCAGCCTGTTTCCTTGTGTGCTGTGCTGGTGTTTAATCTTCCATCTCTTCCGGGTACAACTAGACAGATGCTTATCAAATCATCAAGGGACTTGACATTCGAAAAATGTACTTTTCATTATCTTTAGACTTCTACACTTTTCAAAAAGACTCTCAGCATTTCCAGTAATTGTGCAGCAGTTTACCCAACACTAAGGTTCCCACTATTAAAAGTTAAAACAAGTAAATTTTGAAAAGGAAAAAGTGATCTTTGCAATTTTGTACAGAATCTATATAATGGGTGCATCCTTATAAATGGAGGTGATGGTGCTCAGGGCAAGCTACCCCAGGAGGCACCACTCTGGTATGCAGATTATTTCGAGCTGAAGACAATAAGGACTCAGAGAACTCACGAAGAATATTTGAGTTTCCCCTCCCAAACTGCCTAAAGAATTTAAAACAAAAGATCTGTTTCAGGAAGGAGTTATTATCATGATGGCTGTAAAGATAATGTAGGATAGAGGTTACAACAGGAAAGGCACCAAGCCCCTTTTATCAAAAACTCTATCTCTCCCTGACCACATTATCTATAGATGACCCTGAGAGGAGTTGTCAGGCAAACATTTGCATTTCTATCTCCATGTGAGTTGTCTTCTTGCCCTCTGAGGTCCCAGACCACTACCCATCCCCAACACCTTCCTCGTCTTTAGCTACAATACTTAAGCAGGCAGCTTAGACAGAGGGACGAGTTGCTCATTTCTGAGTTTCTCCCATGTATACATGTTATTAAACTTGGTTTTATTTTCTCCTGCTAACCTGTCTTGTTAATTATTTGGCCAGCCATAAGAACCTTAAGAAAAGGGCAGAGGCAGATTCTCTCTCTCCCCCAACAGTTTTTGTGCCCAACGTGGGGCTACACCGGCTGGCAAGTTGCGTTCTCTGGCTGGAAGAACTGCCTTCTCCCTGGATTACTTCAGATGATGAGATATGGGAACGCCTGACGAAAGTCGGCAAAATATAAGACTTCTTACCACGTCAGCCTCCCAGAATCTCTACCTGTGGAGTCCGGTGGAAGGAAGTGGTGAGAATTTTTTTCTCTTTCTAAATTTAGATTGGCAGAAGAAAATATTTGGGAAACGAGTTTCTTGTGCTTTTAGTGACGCTGGTACATTTGGTAGAGTATTCTTGGTTTTGATCTTGATCCCTTTTCCTCCCAGAGATAGTCTCTGTTTTTCTCTTTTGTCTTTGTCTTTTGTATCGTGTGTCATAAGAAGGAAATACCATAGGGTAGGACGCAGGCATAGACCCTATAAGCCCAATGTCCGGGCCGGCCCCACAGACTGGTGAGTTTGCGGGTCTCACCAGACTGGCGTCTATTTAGACAAACTTTGCTGTGGGTTAATATGCACATGAAGTGAAGGCCATTGCCAAGGGCATCTTGGAAGCCAAAAAGGCCACAAATTTGGTGGGCACGGGTCGAGCGGTTAAGAGCCATTAGGGCAGTCGCCACTTTCAGGAAACTCCCGTGACAGGATAAGTTGGGTCACGGAACGGGGTAGATGACACAGGTCCCCCGTCAACTGCAAGAAAATGTCCATGCAATGACGAGGTACTCTGTAAAGCACACAGTCCCCAACCCCGTGACACCTCCCCACCTAGGTATTATTCTGGCTCCAGCAGACCTAAGGCGTGGCTAAAGCTGTCATTGTGCACATAAGAAAAAAACTGGATGAGGTTTTTCCTTCTGTCTTGTTCTGTGTCCTGAGACAACTTGGCTTTGTGCCAAGTGAGACTATCCTCCTTGGTCTCCACCATATGGAAGGTGCATTTACTGGGGTGCCCCTTGGTGGCCAGTCGAGTAGACTGGGGTTCTGAACTGTCTCTTTGTCTGGCTGTGCCAAGCTCTCGGGGGAGTTTGTCATAAAGGGCCCAGTCCATAAGGGCTTTTGTCGTCTTAACCTTCGTTGCTTGTTAGTGCTGGAAAAATCCCATACCAGTATCACCTGCCCGGTGTCACAGATTAGCGTAGCGGGTCTGTGACTGGAGGCGTCCCACACTATTGTGGGAGACCGGAGACACCGTTTTCACTACACCATCCTTACCGCCTGTGCAACGAAGGTCTTTACTTTCTCTGAATATCTTTGGGAGTGAATTCTGTGGATCATGGGGGCTACATCATCTGCGCCCTCACCAGGGACGCCTCTTGCGTCCACGGTAAAGATTTATTCTAAGCGTGGAAAGTTACCTCTGGGTCTTTCTTAAAAAGTCTTATTGGATCGAGTCACTATTGGAATAAACATACAAATGAAGATCCTACTCGTCAATGGCCAGATGACGGATTCTTTGAATTGGGAAAACTTCTAAATTGGGGGAAAAAAATATGTTTTGAGAGCTCTCACACAATTGTTTAATTGGTACCTAAAAAAGGGCCAGAAAAAGGAAGGGAAAAATTTAAATAGCCTTAAGAGCTTGACTCAGGTTACAATTGAATTGAGAACATGTAAAAGTGTAAGTGTTGATAAGATTATAAAGGTTGGAATGTTTGAGCTAATTTTATATAAAGAGGTTACATCAACTTTGCCTGAGTATATTTTAAAATGTCTGACTGGGAATTCTTCCCTTGTCCAAAATCAGAAGACCCAGACCTATTAATAAAAATCTTAATGATAACTATGGTTAAAGGTATAAGAGGTGATGAAATTTACATGAAGTTTTGTACAAAAAACTGACGTTATTTCTATTACAGAACTGGTTAACAAAAACAGTAATTTAAATGATGGCTAATTTTATCTAATGTCTTATGAAGTCTTATAGACAATCTAAATAATTATTGGGAACAAGTAACTAAATAGTTGTGAAAAAGATGAATGTTGGGTGAACTTTAAACAATAATTATGTGTTATGGTGGTTACAGCTTCCAAACTCTTTTTGGTGACATAAAACTTTAGAGTTTTGCTAAATTTTGTGATAAAAATTCACTGAGTATTATCATTTCCAAATAAGATAAGATATTAGACATTGATTGCTAAACTTACGTTTGTCTACTTTTGGCTTTTCATTACAGGAAAACTAAAAGGTGTTTTGGGTCTATTGGTAAACGTGTGTTTTATTAAAAGATTGTACTATAAAGGAACATATTTCTAGAAGTTATGAAGTCTTTATAAATTTTCCAAGCTACAAGATCCTAATGTAAAAGAAAGTTTATAATTGTTTACTTAGTTTTTACTTACAAATTGTGGTTTCTAAGAGTTAAAATTTCTAATTAGTATATGTGATTGAAGCTACTAAATATTAAGAAAATTATGTCTGTGTCCAAGGAAAGTAAGATGTATAAAGAAGGAACAAAGAATGGAGATATTTTATTTGATTGATTAAGAAAGATAAATTTGTCTTCAAGTACTAGGAGGGAAAAGAAAGACATGGGACAAATTCTGAATGTAAAAAGAAAGTTATAGGTTTGTGGAAGAGGAATTCTAGAAAAGCAGTTTTTGTATGGTCAAGTTGGCTAAGATTGAAATGAATTTAATTAAGTAAATGAGTTTTAATATCAGAGGGAAGCTGGTACAAAATTATAATTTGGTCTTCTTTCTCTTAAAAGGATAATTTTCATGAACTTGATAAAGAAGTTATAAAAGATTTTTCTTTACCTTTGGGTAAGTCTACCTGAAAGACAGGAAAAAAAAAATCTGTTAAAATGATTTCCTGCGTTCAAAAGACTGAGGTCTCTCTATTAAAGTTTTTGGACTGTCAATGCTCTCTTTGCTTTAACGTTTTCTATTTTTGACAAGCTCCCCAAAATTCATATAAATAAAGTCTTTTTTTTTTTACTTTTTCTCTTTGAGAATTTTCAAAGGGCCCTGGAACTTCTCAAAGAAATTTCCTCTCTTCCTACAAAGGGAAAGATACTAAATTTATTAGGCTTATTCCGTATGTTAAATTACGTGGAAAGCATTGTCAAACAAGTGATGGTAAGTCTGCTTAGGTGCTGTTATGTGGGCAAATGTTATTGACATAGGTGTTTTAAAATTGTATAACATTACTGAAATTCTGATCTGTCCTGATTATCAGTCATAATTCTGGTTATTATTATTTTAAAGTGTTGTATGTCACAAAATTAACCAAATTTCTCTGTCAATTGCCATTTTGAGGTCTTGTTTACAGACTTATTTCTTTGCTCTAATGCTCTTGCAAAATGTTTCAACTTCAGAAAAATTCATGGAAAAGACTCTGACATTTACACTGGAGTACAGGGTTCTGACAAACTTTCTGATAATAAAACTGAACTTGGTAAGAAATTACAGAAAGCTGATGGAAAGACTGATAACTTCATGAAGCTGCTCACAAAAAGATTGGGATCAAGAATGGATTACACAGGACTGAATGAACTGATAAGGATGATTATAATTTTTATTATTTTTCATTTGAAGTATTGCTGAATTTTTAATGTTTTGTTTTTTTAGATTTAAGGAAAACTTTTTCTCTTTTCTCCTGAGCTAGCTATGACTTATAACAATTTGGTAAATAATATTTTTGTAAGTAAAATTGAAATATTTATCTTTCTCTCTATCTGATCCCTCGAATTTGGAAACTCTTAGTGAGTATTGTTGTTTTCATGGCAATATAGTTATTTGCATAAGTTCAATAAGAATCTCTTCTCCTTATAACAGGACACAATTGGAAACACTGGTTCTATTACCAAGGCTGTGACTGGAACATCATATTTGCGATATAACCATACAGCTTTTGAGGAATGAAGATTGGACTTTATAGAATAAAGCCACGTGGAAACATTGGCCTGGTACCTTATGTTCCAAGCAGCACTTACCAGGATAAGTAAAGAATGTCACTTATCTGGCAAGCACAAGGAACCTCGAAATATTTTGGGGGAACCTCGGAAGAGAGGAGTTCACCCAAATCGGTAGGTATTACAGGCAAAGTCTGATAACAAAATTTTGGCTTGGCTTTCCTGGCCTGGAGAGGCCTTTAAAGTTCAATCTGAGATTCCTTATAAAAAGTTCCAGCAAAGCAGATTTAAAAGAGCCTATGTGATCAATTGCCATTCTTGCTGTACTTATGTAAATAATTGGGCCAACTCTATTGGAACTAGACTTATTTTGCAAACTACTTAGTTTTAATTTGTCTTTCTTTGATAAAAATGAGGGTGATTTTAGAAAGAAAAATTATATTTCTGTAAAAACTATAGTGTAGATTTGCGGATATTAGATCCTGGTTTTGTTAATTGTCTTTTAAGGTTTTTGTTTTATATTGTTGACTTGACTGGATCCTGATTTCTTCTAGTCTCCTAAAATATCTGGCTACAGATGTCCAAACTAACGTTTTTTATTTTTTCCATCATTTTCATTTGGAATCACTGAAAACTGAACCTGCCCTTTTTCCTGAAGCCTTTCAAACTGAAGCTGATGGACTTGCTATAAACTTAAGAGATTACCCGATGACATCATCAGAGACATTTTAAACTGCAAAAGCTGCTTTGACGCTGACATCTAAAAATCTTATCTGGCTGTCCTCTAAACTCAGAAACTGCTTTACAACTTGCTCCAACCATTAACCTTGTTTTTCTTTCGTTTACATAGAAATGCTTCCATTAAATACTTGATTGCTTGCTTCCACGATATAGGTGTAACCTTGAGAGCCCACCTGCATCACCACCTTCTAAAATGTACTTAATTGAACTATCTATTATCAGGACTAAGAAATGTGCTCAGTGAGATGAAACAATCTACCAACTCAGCTTCTGGACTATGAAACGTCTTTAATTTTCAAAAGGACTGTGAAACTTCTAGGAAAGTTTCAGAGGAGGGAACTGATGGTGCTCAGGGCAAGTTACCCCAGGAGGCACAACTCTGGTATGCAGATTATTTCGAGCTGAAGACAATAAGGACTCAGAGAGCTCAGGAAGAATATTTGAGTTTCCCCTCCCAGACTACCTAAAGAATTTAAAACAAAAGATCTGTTTCAGGAAGGAGTTATTATCATGATGGCTGTAAAGATAATGTAGGATAGCAGTTAGAACAGGAAAGATACCAAGCCCCTTATATCAAAAACTTTATCTCTCCCTCCACATTATCTATAGATGACCCTGAGAGGAGTTGTCAGGCAAACATTTGCATTTCTATCTCCATGTGAGTTGCCTCTTGCCCTCTGAGGTCCCAGACCACTACCCACCCCCAACACGTTCCTCGCCTTTAACTGCAATACTTAAGCAGGCAGCTTAGACAGAGGGATGAGTTGCTCATTTCTGAGGTTTCTCCCATGTGTACATGTTATTAAACTTGTTATTATTTTCTCCTGCTAACTTGGCTTGTTAATTATTTGGCCAGCCATAAGAACCTTAAGGGAAAGGGCAGAGGGAGATTCTCCCTCTTCCCCCAACAACAAGATTATCTGATTCCCAGAAAAAGAAAACATTACTATAATATTAAGGCTACAACTGTCAAAATGAAGCCAATATACACTCAAGTCAAGCTTTTGCTCAAAAGTTAATTGGCTCCTCTTTGAAACTTTATCATGTTTATTATATAAGCATAATATAGAGCCTAGAATATAGAAAGTGCTTATTGGTAAGTTAACATTCTGATCATTTATTTTGTAAATGTTAGTATGAGAGATGTAATTCGTTTTCTAGTATATTCAGATTTTCAAGTTCTGCTCAAACTAAAGCCACATTACTGGCAAGTTGGGATACCTCTAGACATCTGAAAAATATGAATCCTAAACAGAAGCATATAAATTCTCTAGTCATCAGGTTCTAAGTTCTAAAACATTCTAAGGTTTTGGAACAAATCAATGGCATTCCAAATTTACAGTAAGGCTACATGTGCCACACAGGATCCTACAGGAAGAGAAATCCAGATTTTAAATAGAGGAGATTATGCACAAAAATAAAGTACGTTTTCAAGTCTGAAAGGGGATTTCAAGAAGGAAGAGACTCTCAGAACATGTGGGAAGTGGTAAATAACTTATCAAGGGCTCTCTAAAGGAGAACATATTGTGGACAAAAGAGCTTCACACCAGAGAGCTAAAATGGCATCTCTGGAATCCTTACGATGAAATAGATGCTGAACTACTATTTCCTGAAACTTAAAATGCACCTTGGGCCGGCCCCGTGGCTTATCAGTTAAGTGCACACGCTCCGCTACCTGCGGCCCGGGTTCGGATCCCGGGCGCGCACCGACGCACGGCTTCTCCGAGCACGCTGAGGCCGCATCCCACATACAGCAACTAGAAGGATGTGCAACTATGACATACAACTATCTACTGGGGCTTTGGGGGAAAATAAAAGGAGGAGGATTGGCAGTGGATGTTAGCTCAGAGCTGGTCTTCCACAGCAAAATGAGGGGGATTAGCATGGATGTTAGCTCAGGGCTGATCGTCCTCACAAAAAAAAATAAAAATAAAATGCATCTTATCCTCCAAACAAATACCACCTCCTGCCTTGCAGCTTACCTGGACATAGTGATGTGTTGGAATCGTTTTTCTAATTCATTGGTTCTTTTTTTTTTGAAGATTTTATGTATTTATTTTTCCCCCCAATGCCCCAGTAGATAGTTGTGTGTCGTAGCTGCACATCCTTCTAGTTGCTGTATGTGGGACTTGGCCACAGCATGGCAGGAGAAGCGGTACCTTGGTGCGCGCCCAGGATCCGAACCTGATCCACCAGCAGCAGAGCGTGCGCACTTAACCGCCAAGCCACGGGGCCGGCCCCTAATTCATTGGTTCTTAAACTTGATGGGCACCAGAAGCACCTGGAGGCCTTGTTGAAACCCAGATTGCCAGGCCCCACCCCAGACTTGCCAGTTCAGCAGGTCTGAAGCAGCACCTGACAATTTGCATTTCAGCCCAGTTCCCAAGTGATGCTGATGCTGCTGGTCCAAGGACTCCACTTTGAGAACCACAGCCTGATTTACACCCTATGTATGGTTACCAAATCCATTATTTTATCCTTTGGCTGCTACTTTTCCTTTATCACATCAGCACCTTAGCTCCGAATCTCCTCACCTAGCAATGGGAATACGTGGAGAGTTTAACAGCTGGTTCTCCTTTCCAGATCAGTTCTCCCTCTTCCTCTCAATACTACATTCTCTTGCCAGGTAACTGTTCCTTAAACATCAGTGCATCATAGATCTTCCTCGCTCAAAAACTCATGACTCTTATGCTGAACACAAGACATTTTAAATTCTCCACTTGGTTCACAAGGTCTTTAATAGCCTTACTTTAATAGTAAAATGTGGACACCCTGTTCCGTACCCTGCCTGCTATAAAGGAGTATGTGAGGATTACATAAGATACAGTCAGTTCTCTTTCTGCACAGTGTGACATTCTATAAGGTCATTGTGTACACTGAATCGGTGAATATGACCCACTGCTCCTACGGGAAATGCGGTGTTAGGTTTCTGTAAGCCTTAGTCACATTTTCTTCAACTCATCAGTACATTACCTTGTTCTCTGTGTGTTCTCTTTAAAGTCACCTTATTTAATATATATTGTTGATATATTAACATTGAACTCACACCAACAGCACTGTAACTCGTGTCTGATAGTAGCTTGTCGAACACACATACTTTCTCAGTAAAGGCACGTCACAGCCTCTTGCCCTGAGGAACACCAGGCAGCATTGCAGCACTACACATGGGGGACATATTAAATGGCAAGGTCACCAACATAATGCACAAAAAGATAAGAAACGAGGCACTAAGTAGACTGCAAGAAGGACACTTGTTTACAATGTGGGCTGAAACAAGAGGGCAGAGCAGCACCTTGTTCCCCCTCAGCTGGGAACGTGCACGTCGAGTGAATCAAATTTCTCACCACTTTGTGCATATCTGCAAATGGACATGAAAGCCCTGAGAGTGTTCATTTGGGGGCTGCCAGTACATTTTAGCTAGTGGGCAAGTGTGCAAACACGGAATCCACAAATAATGAGGATCAACTATATTATGAAAGCATCTTTTCAAAACCAGAATATTGCTTATATATAAGAGCAATAATGATAACATAACAGCTAACATTTAAGTGCCTACTATGTGCCAGGAGCTCTTCTAAGTACTTTACATAAGTTAATGCATGTAAATCTCACTAAAACGCTACAAGACAGGAGTTTTCAGTAGCCCCTTTTGATAGATGAGGAAACTAAGGTTCAGAGAGTAAATATTTCCACAGGTTCTCCAGTTAAAAGTGGAATAACTGGGATTGATGCCCAGACAAACTAGTCCAAAGCCCACAGCCTCAACCACTATGGTAGGAATGTGAGCGAATTTTCTACCACTCCCTAAAAAGCCCCTTCTGATCCAGCCTGTGTGGTCTCACACATACTTATTCACTCATCAAACATTTTCTGAGTGCACCAAAGGTGTCAGGTACGGTGTTTAGATACTGGAGGGACAAATAGAATATCGTCACAAATAATCCATAACCAACCAATAAATCAAAATTGGGGTGAGTTTATTATGAGCCAAGCTTTGAGGATCATATAGCCAAGGAGAGTCCTTTCACAAAGAAATGGAGCACTGCAAAGAAGTGGGGTGTATAGTGTGGTTATATACCATCAAAGAGCATGTACCACATGTGATTGCAATGTCCCTTTTACAATAGCCACGACATTGACCTGTTGGCACGTGGATTGATGGACACTGTGGGTATCAGGTGTGCTGTCTCCATGGGCGTGGCTGTTGTCTCAAGTTTGGTGGTCACGGAACGAGCGCAGCAATCAAATCCTAGCCTATGGAGAAATGCTTATCCTTAAGGAAATGCTAATGTAGGGGAAGTTGCATTTACACCTTAAGGGCATTGCTTTTGTCTTTGGGACACGTTAATTGCTTAAAGCGGATATACAATGGATGAACAGAGGCTACAGGCCCCTTTTGGGGAAAAGCAAAAAAAAACAAGGTCAGGCCCAATTAGTTTTACACCAAATGGCTTCCTCATATGCTCCAATGTATCCTGTTGCTGGCCATTTATTCATCAAGAAGAAAGATCGTCTCAGATTTAAGGAGCTCACTGTCTATGAGACAAGAATAAAACAACAGTTATGGAAAAGGAAATAAGTACAGGGTCCCAGAGTGGGGACATCAAAATGGGTCTCTAGATGGAGACCTCTCAGGAAATGTCTCCAAGAGGAAGGAACATTTGATATGAGTTTAGATCAAGAAATAGGAATTAAGTTGATTAATAAAGGGGGTAGGAGTGCAGAAGAAACACATATAAAAAGACAGATATAAAGGATGCTAAAGCTTTCAGAAAATGGGGGTATTTTTAAGGCTGGAACAAAGCGAACATGTAGGACACAGTGGGTGATGAGGCTAAAGATGAGGACAGCAAGAGAAAGCCTGCGTGTCCAGCTCAGGAGTCTGAATGTTCTCTCGGATGCTCTGAGCAGTCATTGAAGGAGTCTAAGCAGATATCAGATTTAAGCAAATTTGGATTCTAGAAGGTAACTCTGGACGCATTGTGAAGGAAAGATTAGAAGAAATTAAGACTGAAGGAAAGGGACCTGTTGGAAGACTAGGCAGCGATCCAGATAAGATAGGTCTTGGCCGGCCCGGTGGCGCAAGCTGTTAAGCATGCATGGTCCGATGCGGTGGCCCGGGCTTCGCAGGTTAGGATCTCGGGTGCGCACCAACGCAGCGCTTGGCAGGCCATTCTGTGGCAGCATCCCATACAAAGTGGAGGAAGGTGGGCATTGATGTTAGCCCAGGGCCAGTCTTCCTCAGCAAAAAAGGAGGAGGATTGGCAGATGTTAGCACAGGGCTGATCTCCTCACACACACAAAAAAGATAGGCCTTGGCTCAACCACGGAGTCTGCAGGTGGAGGAGGCCAGGAGGTGGGAAGCAGTGCTGGGCTCCTGCAGGAGGAAACTGAGCTGCCTCTCAGTCACGGGAAGACTGTGCCTGTCATGGCCTCCCCACTCCCATGCCCAAATGCCATGTTCCTTTCTACTTCAGTACCTTTCCTCTCTTCTCCCATCTGAAATCCTCACTCTTTCTTCCCTCCACCTGCTCAAAAGTGGTCCCTTTGAGGACTTGATCTAGTCCACCTCTCCTAAGAAGCTGTCCTTAATTACAATTTCTCGATAACATTCTCATTTTTTTTAAGTTTCTGTAATACAACATACACTAAATACCTTGGCAGAATCAAATTATATCTTGCAAACAATTTCATGTATGTGGAGGAGCTTGGAACCGTATAATTCTTTATATTTCCTTCGATACCTACCACAAATACCTTGCACATAGAGGTCAATGGATGTCCAGTAAAGTTAAATAGAGTGGAAGCACACTTTATAAGCTAAAAACTTTTATGAGTTCAGTTATTCCTTTAGATCAGCT
The DNA here is from genome assembly GCF_020826845.1 of Diceros bicornis minor. Lineage (NCBI taxonomy): Eukaryota > Metazoa > Chordata > Mammalia > Perissodactyla > Rhinocerotidae > Diceros > Diceros bicornis. Next base: position 153,058 of record NW_026691097.1, read on the forward strand.
GCTTGAACCATTTGTTTTTCTCCACAGGTCAACAGTGTTGCCCAGCACAAATGAATTTTACACCTTCTCAAACTCAATAGAGCAAAGATGGAACTTCATTCCCCTTGCAAGCCTTACTGCCCCAGAGAAAAGCAACAACATGTGACGTCTAATTCTTTCTTCACATTCTCATCTCAAATTGTAACTGTTTCCCAGTTGCTAATTGGTTTTCATTATTGAAACTGACAAAAAAGTTTCTCATTATTTCTTTCTTTCTTTTTTTTGTTATGAGAAAGATCAAACCTGAGCTAACTTACAATGCCAATCCTCCTCTTTTTGCCGAGGAAGATTGGTCCTGGGCTAACAATTGTGCCCATCTTCCTCCACATTATATGGGATGCCGCCACAACATGGCTCGACAAGCGGTGCATTGGTGTGCGCCCGGGATCCAAACCTCTGAACCCGGGGCTGCCGTAGCGGAGCGTGCTCACTTAACTGCTGCACCACCGGGCTGGCCCCTCTCTTTATTTCTAAAGCTAAAATGTCTAAATCTTTCTCTGGGCTAGTTGGAGTTTCCATAAAATGAAAATGTACATTCCAGAAAAATCCTTAACTTTCCAGAATAATCTTGAATATGGTAAACACCTTGGCAAAAATGTCACTGATTTTCAATGTCAGTGCCTCCACAAGGGTATCCTTGCATTGTCTCCCCTCCCAACCACCTCTCACTCTGGCCCTCCCCAGGCTCATGGGGTCAAACTCTTTACTGAGCGCTAGGAATGATCAGAGTCTGAGGGAGACTTCAAGGATGACTAAGCCATGGTTTCTGACCCCAACCATCACTCTCCATCTCTGCTTTAACCTCTATTTTTCTTACTCTGGTTTCTACTTTAGTTGTTTACTTGTCTTGTGAATTGTTGTTTTGTGGTTTATAATTATCATGTAAATTCATATTACTTGTTGCCTTAGAGTTTAGAAAGAACTTACATTAAACAATGTTTTTTCCCAGCCCTTTGATGTGTCTAACACCTTTCAACGAAATTCAAGTGGCTTCTTGTTTTTACGTCTCCATCATTATTTAGAATTATGCTCACCCCACACTTTTGAACTGACTAATGCTGCTTTATTCTTTAAACTATTCTATGACAAGACTCACGTGAGGAATCCCTGAAGCACCATCAGCTAGGCATCCCCACATTCCTCACATCTGTTTCCTTGATTTGTTCCTAACTAAAGATGTTTCTGAAACTAATACTGAATTGTACCAAGTGGTCATTGCATAAAAAGCACTATCACAGATACCTTAAAGAGAAGAAATGGAAAAGAATATTCAATTCCTCAGATAAGTTTGCAATCCAATGAGGCATTGAGGGGACCAGGGGGCACTGATCAGAGCAGGAATCTAAGAGAAGAGTTTTAAGTCAATTTCAAATGAGGTTAAAACTGGAATGAGATAGTATTTTACCAGTTATCTGAAATCATAGGCATTTTTCTGACCTATGAGAATTTATTTGCATATAAACTGTACGTGTGGGGTAAGAGAGTGCTGATATTGTTTGATTTCTTTTTATTATTCACCACTTTGTAATAGAGGTGGCTATTCACAATTAATAAATATCATAACGTGGAGAGACCCAATTGCCTCTTGTTATCAATTCTTACACAAAGCTAAAGTTTTAAAGATCAAACTTCATTCTAGTTACCTTGCAACTAGTCTATTTATATCAGAAAGATGCTGAGTTTTAGGAAAATACTTAAAAACACAAATTTTATATGTAATTTCAAAAGCAAAAAATGAGTTAAAAATTGGGTGGTAACCAGTTTTGCTGCTATATACTAAACTTTAACATGGGAGCAGACATTTTTAGAGAATATAATTGATATTTGCCTATTTGTATATTGTAGAATGTTAAAGGATTTACAGTTTTAATAGTATTTCAAATACCAGAGAATAAAAAACAGAACTGTTTCAGTTTTATGAAATAGCTTTTTAGACATAGCAGATTTTCAGAGCCTATTACTTGAAAATAAAATAATCACTTAGTGAGGTTTAAGCCATGTGGTTTTATTTTGAAATTGCTCATTCCATAGGAGCATCAGTAAAAGCCCTCCAGGAGTAGCTGATGCTCTTTCCTTCCGCCTGAGCACCAGCTGTATTTTCTTTAAGCATCAGACTCTCGGGCAACACCATAGCCCTCAACTCTGTTTAGTTGAGAAAAGGCTTTATGAGTCATGTGTTTTTTCTAGGGGTATGGAGCTCCCAGACTTATTAAGTACAGGGAGAGAGTAAGAGTCTGAACACAGTCAATAAACTCCAATGTGCTCAGGTGAGAAGACAGGTGCCTGAACTCACATCTGAAGAAGAACTTAAGAGGATGCTTTCTGACTCTGCTTCGTGCCTCTGACTAAGCAGTCCTGGACATCCCCGTTACAGCCATGGAATAACACAGGCAGTCTTGATGGAGCAGAAGTCCTCCTATGTCCATCATTTGTGCAGAGCAAACTGGCTTAAGATCTCTCATTTCCTGCTGCAGTGGTAATTTACAGAGATACAGAACTGCCATCTAGTGACTAAGAGAGCAGCAAAGTGCTTTACATGAAAAGTGAAATTCTGAGTTTTATAAAACAGAACAGTGAAGCACTAAAGTTGGTAAAGTTGATACAATGTGGCACACGAAAGTTATAGTAAACCTGAAAAATGTGTAGGTGGACTAATCAGTTGCTCTCTATGCCTCTAAAACATGTCTTGACATCCTACTCATAAATAGTAGAGTTTAAATATAATAGAATAACTTTGGAAACAAACTTCTCATCTCATCTCATCCAATGCTGTTGGCAGGAGCCGGTATTAAATAGCCAGATGGTGAGAACCCATGTTGAAGCACCATTTTTATCACAATGGAGAGAATATGAGGCATAACCCAACGGACTGATGTTCACATCTTCCCCCTTACCCTTGACCCAGTTTTGTAAACATGGTTTTCTTTATCAGTTAAATATGAATTATAACAGTTACTTTAAAGGATTACTGTAAGAATTGCATAAGGGAATACAGTAAAGGAACTGGCGCACAGTAGATTGATAGTTAATTCTCCTGCCCTGTCTCTCTTCTAAGAAACATACAGAAATAATCTAAGAATAGAACCCATGTATAAAGTAAACTTATGACAAACAGTCAATGGCTCCTGAAGTAAGGGACATCATTGTTGAGTGCTTAACCTCAACTGCCTCCAAATACTGTTAACTCTCAATTAATTTTATGTGTTTTCTGTCTTCCAGACACTTCACTGGCTACAAGGAAAGGAGAAGTGTGAAATTGAAATTAATTTCACCCTTGAATGGCCTAGCTGTAACAACAGGTGTTTTAAATCACCTAGTTCTTCAGGTTTTCTGCTTATTACTATATATTTTAACATGGTTCACAGCCAGAGAAAATAAGAAAATCATTATAATTTTACACACATGAATATATGTCTTGACTATTACAGCTGGACTCTTAATATATAGAGCAATGTTGTACATGTTTTGTGCTTGTTGATAGTACAGAATACTTTTGTCCAGGCTTTCTTTGGCATTATCATAAATAATGAAGATCTCAGTAATATAAGCCCAGGAGAAAAGGGTTTATAAAAATCTAACATACTATCCTAGTCATGCCTCAAAAATAAAACAAGCTATAAAAATAATGAGAGGATATTTTGAAGGCACTATTTTTCTTAATTATTTCCAACTTTATTTCCCTTTACCTCTTTTTAATCTTTCTCCGTCTTATTCGCTATTGGCTAATCATCTCACAGTAATTAAATCACCCTCAGCAGAGTCCACCATGCCTCTTCAAGTGCCCCAGCCTAATGTCTGTCTCAGCTCTGACAAAAAGTAGCTGGGAAAACCTGTTTTGTGGCACTATTCTTAAGAATATCTTTACACTTGGGCTGGCCCCGTGGCTTAGTGGTTAAGTGTGCACACTCTGCTGCTGGCGGCCCGGGTTTGGATCCCAGGCATGCACTGACATGCCAGTTCTCTGGCCATGCTGACACCGCGTCCCAAATACAGCAACTAGAAGGATGTGCAACTATGACATACAACTGTCTCCTGGGGCTTTGCGGGAAAAATAAATAAATAAATAAAATTATTAAAAAAAAAGAACATCTTTACTCTTACAATAATAGCTATATGTTTGAAAGGCACCAGTGGATTACAAAATGAAGTACTTGACCAATGTTGTATCCTCATTTTCCCTCCAGGGAGAACACAACATTCGTGTGTAATGCAGGGCTGCTGCTTTATTGTTCTCTCCTTTCAAGACATTTTATTACTTGTAAAACATAATAGGATTAATGGTGATATATGAGTAACAATATAAACTTACAGACAGCAAAAAGATACTATTTCAGTGTCATCATTTTATGTACTGTAACAAACAGTAATATTTTCATAGTGTAATATCTTGATTGATCATAAATTTTTTCCTGGCTCATTTTTATGCTAATTCATTTATTAGATTACCAAATTTATACTTTTATGATCTTTATTTTCAATCAATATAATTGAAGGGACATCAGTTGTTCTTGGTAAGTGAAAGTTCAGAAAAAATTTTTGATAATGTATAAGTTTGAGAAGGATCTTTTTGTTTTTTAAAAGAGAAGTCAGGCCTGGCCCTGTGGCTTAGTGGTTAACTGCACGCGCTCCGCTGCTGGAGGCCCGGGTTCGGATCCCGGGCACGCACCGACGCACCACTTCTCCGGCCGTGCTGAGGCAGTGTCCCACATACATCAAGGATGTGCAGCTATGACATACAGCTATCTACTGGAGCTTTGGGGGAAAAATAAATAAATAAAATTATAAAAAATATAAAAGAGAAGTCATTTAATATTTAGAAAAGTTCTCAAAAATCATCAAACACTTTAATTTTACAGAAAGGAATACTACGTTCCAGAGAGGCTAAGTACGTTGTCACACACTAACCAGAAACAGACCTGGGCCTAGAACTCAGGTCTGAGTCACCTGACTTCTACTGGACCACACTCAAGGGAGCACACCCTCTTCTTACTGGTAATTTCTAATACTAAGTTATTTTCAAAAGCACAGTTGAGAGAAATTGTAAATAAATAAAACATGATTTTATATAAAAAAGTAGCAATTGCGACCCACAATTTCTATTCCATATGAGTGTTTCCTTTCTTGTAGGTTTCTTGTTTTTAATACCAAGTCCATTTTGGTAACAAGAAAAAAGACATAATGTTTAGTTTCTTTAGTAACATACAAAAAGCTTCTGTGGAAATTAAAAAGACACTAACTAATGTCTCGTCTACTAAAGCAACTTAAGAATATTATTTGATTTTGGGAAAGCTCTGAGAGATTTTTTTAAAAATCATATCCACGTGACTATTAGTCCAGCCAGGCACATCTCCACATGACATCTCCTAGAGTGCCCAGTTTTCTGCTGGATCCAGCTATTGTCAGGCCCAATGCTCTGGCTGAGTAGAGAATGATGCCGCTTCTGAAAAGCATGTACTCAGTTCCACTTCAAGGCTGATTGATGGAGACACTAGGAAAGGAAAAGATGAAAATATTACCCTAATCAATGATGTAAAACACAAGCTATGAGCAACCGTTAAAAGAATTCTCTATGAAATTGATCAATTCTACTATCACTACACCGGGCTATTTCCTATCAGTAATTTGACACATAAACAAATAGAATAGTGTATTTAATGATATCAATTCTTTTAGTTGTGTGCTTTTCCTTTTAAAACTACATATGCTTATATGTGTTTGCTTTATTTTCAGGTGGTGTCACTGTGTCAAGGCCTCGCGGGCAGGTGGGGCCTTCACTGAGGACCCCCAAGGCCCCCCCTAGGCCCGCTGGCTGTGCACGTGCCCTTGGCCTCATGGGTTAAACCCAAGGCCGCAGGGCTCCCATAGCGAGCGGCCAGAGAAAGAAGGGCCCATGAGAGAGGTAGGCGAGGGGCGCGGGCTCTGCCAACTTCCTCTTCTCAGGTCCCTGAGAGAGAGAGACAGAGAGAGAGAGAGAGAGTGAGAGAGCGAGAGAGATCCCTGACCTCTGCATTGCTGCCTCCACCGCTGGTGCCATGTCACACACCATCCCCCTTCCCCCAGCATCCCCATGCTACCCCTGGGAAGGCACCACCACTGGGAGGCCTGTTCCTGGTCACCTCCCTGTCGTCCCTTCAGGACCAGAGCCCAGTGCAGGGGAGTTGGTTCAGACAAACATTTACATGTCCCTCTCCATGAGAATTGTCTTCTCCAGTCTCACATCCCAAACCCCACCCCCAACATCCTCCTTTGTCTTATCTGAAGATAGTATTTAAGAGGAGCATCTCTGCCATTCTTTTGAGAGACTCCATTTCTCATGTGTCTCCCATGGATACATGTTATGAGCCCAATTTAATCAAGCATGGATTCTTTTACTTGCCTATTTGCATCAGGAACATAATTACTAGCTAGAGAATTAATTAGAGAATATTCATGGTGAATGAAAGATGTCATTTCTAATAACATAATGGAATTCCTTGAGGCTTTATTCTGGGGATATGTGTAGGATTAAGTCAGGACACACTGTGAGAGTGATAAATAAGTTCTATATATTTTTCTTCTTCAAGACCATGAATTTCAGCCACAGTTCATACCCATCTACTTTGCAACAATGAAAAACAAACAATGACCTTGAATATTTTGCCCTCAGATTCATTAGTCTTTAAAGTATTAATTGAACAATTTAAATCTAGATGAGTGAAAGACTATGGAGACTTCTAGAATGTCACGTTAGGTCCTTTAGAAGTGAAGAATTGTTTTTATAAAACATTTCTATTCCTTCTTATACCTTGACAATAATGTTACTCTGAATCTGTTTTAAAGAGGATAATGGCAGATTTACTTTAATTTGCACCCCTTTTAAAGTACATTTACCTAATATTTCTCAGTCTCTTGAAAACTTTTATCTCTAGCTCAACATTCATTTAAATCACCAGACCTATTTGATGAAGCCGACATGAACATTTACTCGAAAACTCCACAGAAAATTACTAATTTAACCTGTACTCTGGACGATCCATTGTAAAACGCAAACTGGATTTGCCAGGCCCCTCAAAACGGCTCATAACTCTGTTTGTACATTTATCTGGGCAGATACTATCTGAAGGTAATTGTTCTTCCCAAATGCTTTCTTTAATTCAATCAGCAATACTTCCAAAGTCTTAATGAAAATGTGGCCAATTTGGTGAAATCCAAGTGACTTTTTTGTTTTTGCATGCCAATGAGATTAAGAAAATAAGTGTTTTAATTATTGTTATTGATTTTAAAAATCAGAGATGAAGAAAACAAACTTCTTTGTCCAAAGACATTTCTGCAAATGAAATCGTCTGAAAAACTGACAGCTAGCCCCCTGTTTTAACCACTAAACCATAAGAAATGTAATACCGTGGGCAAACACTTGAGAGTTGTCACCTGCAGGAGTCCCCAGCACTGTTGCCCCATCAGGGCCATGGATCAGGGGAAGGAGCCAGTGGAGGGGAGTCAGCTGGGCCCTCAGCATCCTTCCTTCCTTGGTCAGAACCCGGTCCCAGCTGCTCCCTGTATCATCTTCTGGGGAAGCAGAGAATTCTTCTGGAGACACAACACATTGGGTGTTAAGGATGTCATTGTTCTTTTATAAACAGATGTTAGATCGTGTAACGGGCTTCTCAGCACAGGAGAAGCCACCTCAAGGGAAGGCAGAACTTCTCCAGGAGCTGAAGGTCATCCAGGGAGAGCAGAGTCAAGGGCTGCACAGCGTCAGCCGGCTCCTGCTCTCCATCTCATGGACACCTCGGTCCCCAATCCCCGACACCCCTCCCAGTGCCCCCCACAAGGGTTCCCATTGTATCCTCAGAGTCCCGAGCAAGCGCAGGACCGGTGCTCAGAGTGGCAGAGGGGCCGCCGAGCTGGAGAGCCCCGGGGCGCATGCACTGGGGGCGGAGTCCCTGATGCGGAAGTGGTGGCCACTGGAGTTTGTGTGGGGGGCTCGGGCAGTTTCTGGATCCTTCCTCCAGGATTTTCAGCGCGGGGAGCTCTCCTTTCTGCAGTGTGGAGGAGCGCTGGGCAGGAGCGGCGCTGAGGTAGGCGGTGGGCAGCGGGCTCGGCGTGGAGATCTCCACCGCGTATGGCGGGAGCGCGGTGTCCGGGGCGGCGGATGGGACCGGGGCCGGGGCTGCCGGCGGGCTGTTCCAGGCGGGGGAGCCCAACCTCTGTCCCTTGGAGGAGCAGAAGAGCGCCGCTTGGCCAGCCTGTCCCTGTGCCTTGGCGGGGCCCCACCTCAGCGGGGTCACACCCATCCGTGGTGCAGGGGGCGGCAGGGAGTCGCCTGCCCTGTGCGCCCGCCCTTGAGTTCGCGCCCCCCGGGACCCCGTCTAGGCCAGGTCGCGACATCTTTGGGTGAACACTTTCCTTCGGAAGAGGGCCTGTGGTCAGCGCTCCTCTGCCTGACTCCGCTCAGGCTATTGGGCTCCTCATTGCCTTCATTAAACAAATGAACGGTTCCTACATCCTTGGGACCACCTTTATTGAAAAGCCTGATCGCATTCATGGTTTCTGATAATTGACTCTATATTTGCAAGGTGAACTTTGAAGCCTGTGAATTGTTGTAAACTGCATTTAATGAAAGGAGCTTTAAACAGTCTTTGGTGCAAATTGTGTAGCTTCCTAATACTAACTCACCTTCTGTTAACATAGACTGATGACTGATCAATTGATGATTGACATAATGTGTATGGAATTTTGGTTTCGGTTGAAAAGATTTTCTTGGCAGTCGGTGCTAAAATTAAAATCGGATAAAGAGGAGGATTTTGGAAGTTGTATGTAGTGTCTGTTTTGTCTCCGTACTCATTTAGAATTGTAAGAATTTAGATTTGGAAAGCCCATAGAACAAGAAGTTTGAAATTTTGATTTGACTGACAAGGGGAAAGGTCAAAAGGTCAAATACGGTAGGATGTCATTTATATAATATTCTAGAAAAGATAAACCATAGGGAAAGACAACAGATCATTAGTTGTCATTAGTTTTCATATTTAGTTAATCATTTAGTTCAATAGTTTAATCATTAGTTTTAATATTTCTTATTAAAAAATACATTTTAATGATAGCATCCTAATTATGCTTTTGGGTGATACCAGAAGTTGATAACCTATTAAATTCTGCAGTAGAAAGAAATGACATGTTGGTTATTGGCGTCTTTGAAGTGTAAGTATTGGCGGTAATGAAACTTTTAAATGAGCTTTTTTGGATTCTGAACTACTGATTTTTTTACTAGATCCTGTTGGACATGGCATGTTACAAGTTTCAAAAGACTCTTTAAATTATTGTAGCAGGCTGAAGCTATTAAATTATAATGTAAGCTCTTTATAGATGAAACAGGCAAAAATACAAAAAGCCATTCATCAATTTATCTTTGTTAAAAAATCAAGTAAATCTTACCATACACATGAATGACTTTTGGCTAGACAGACCTGAACTTGACAAGATGGACTCATTGGTATGGGGAACTTCTTTTGGAATGTTAAAATGGGAGAGGATATATAAATTTTACCTGAGGGTGACCCAAGTCGATATGGCAGGTTTAGTTGCTTTTACACTCTTTCTGAGTTATGATCTTGATTAAAAACCTGGTCATAGACATTCCAAGACATTTGGACCATTTTATGTATCAATATAATAAGATGTTTTATTTCTCTGATACTTTCTGATTTCAGGGTGTCTGGGAAAAACAGTTTCTCAACATAGGTACTTTGGAATATAATTTTTGATTGTTGACTTATTGAATCATAGAATTGTTGAGGTGGAAATAATTTTAGTGGTTTAGAGCCTAACCTCTTCAATTTCCAGGAAATGGAACGTGAGGTTTCTTGAGTTAAGTCGTCCACAGTCAGACTGCTACTTTAGTGGCAGAGTTGGAACTAAATGCTCAGATGCTTGTCTCCAGATTCCTAGTACAGTGCTCTCTGTGCTGCGTACTATTAAGTAGACAAATCAATGAGTTACCTTCTCATATCATATACATAGCCAGCAGGGTCGATTATTTCCCATATGCATTTCTTTCCTTTCTTTTTTAAGTAACTACTAACCACAATTAATTTATTCCCCTGCCATGTTTAATGACCATCCTTGTGTGTGTCTCCTCGAGCACACGTGTGAACTCCCTAGAGTGGACACCTGCCTGTGATTGGATTGTTGGGCCAGAGGCTGATGTGCATCAGCCTCTTGATGAGCTGCAGCCAAATCATCCTCTGAAGTTTTAACAATTTCCATTCCCTCCAACAGTGTTTGAGTCATCCTTGCCCTGGGAATGGTCAGATTGGCATTGTCAGATTTTTAAATTTTTGCCAATCTGATGGGTGAGGAATGAAGTATTTGTTTTCCTCTTTTGACACACGCATAGAGCTGTGCAACTACCAAAATTGAGATACAGAACAGTTCCAGCACCCAGAACTCCCTTGAGCTGCTCTTTTCTAGTCAACTCTTCCCCCAACCTTAACCCCTGGTGGCTAATGATCTGTTGTCTTTCTCTATGGTTTGTCTTTTCTGGAATATCATATAAATGGAATCCTACAGTATTTGGCCTTTTGAGTCTGGTTTCTTTCATTTAGCATGATACATTTATTTGAGTGTTCATCCATGTTGTTGACTGTATCAGCAGTTCCTTCTGTTTTATTGCGGAATGTAGTATCCATTGTATGAATTTACCACAGTTTATCCATCCACCAGTTGAAGGACATTTGAGTTATTTTCAGTTTTGTCTTTTTTGACTATGAATAAAGCTGCTGTAAATCTTTATGATTTGAGAAGGCAAACAAGTTTTTGCATGAACATGTCTTCTTCTCCTGGGTAAGCACATAGAAGTGGAATTGCTGGGTCATATGGTATGTGCATGTTTAACTTTATTTTAAAAACTCTTTGTGGTAGCAAAGTCATGGCCCACAAAGATGTCCTAATCCCTGAACCTGGGAATACATTGGTTTACTTGGCAAAGGTGAATTAAATTTGCAGACGGAATTAAGGTTACTGATCAACTGACTTTAAAATAGGGAGAGGATCCTGGATTATCCAGGTGGGCCCAGTGCATCACAAAGGCCCTTAAAAGGGAAAGAGAAGCAGTAGAGTAGAAAAAGATCCAAGGGAAGCAGGGCCAGAGAGATGCCGAGTTCTTGGTTTTGAGGGTGGAGGAAGGGGGCATAGGCTAAGGAATGTGGTGGTCTCTAGAAGCTTGAAAAGGCTAGGAAATGGATTAAGCTTTAAAGTCTCCCCAAAAGAACCTAGCTCTGCCAACACCTTGATTATAGCCCAAAGAGACCCGTGTCAGACTGCTAACCTACAGTACTGTAAAACAATAAATCTGAGTTGATTTAAGCCATGAAATTTGTGCTAATTTGTTACAGCAGCATAATAAACTCCACTTTAAAACGGTTTTCCAAAGAGGCTGAACCACTTTGTGTTCCCACCAGCAATGTAAGGGTGTTCCAGTTACTTTCCATCCTCATTAACACTTGGTATGCTCAACCTCTTTAATTCTAGTCATTCCAGTATGTACATAGCAGGATCTCAATGCGGTTTTTATGTGCCTTTTTCTCATGATTAACGACCTTGAGCATCTTTTCATGTGCTTATTTGCCATCTGCGTATCTTCTTTGGTGAAGTGTCCAAATCTGTGACCATTTTCAACTTGAATTTTCTTATTGCCGAGTTTTGAGAGTTCTTTATAGTCCTGTCAGATATGTGATTTGCAAAGGTCTTCTCCCAGTCTGTGGTTTGCCTTCTCCAGCCTCCCACGAGTGTCTTTGTAACGTCTGTGTAACATAACTCGAGAGGTTTCACATGACCTTATCTTCCTTCATTGGGAAACAGAGTGAAGTTGGAGCCCTTGAGTCCAATCAGACCTTGATCAGAGTTGGGTCTGGGTCTCAGTTTTAGTAAACCCAGGCCTTCCACTTTCCCCCTGTTCCTGTTTGCGGTGCTCCCCTCCCCCGCACAGGGGTCTGGTCCCAAGTCTGGTAGATCTGTCTCCTCAGGTTTGGGAGCCCACAGAAAACTTAGCTACGCCCGTCAGACATCTCAGCGTAGCTCTCCAGCCTCCTACCTTACATTGTTCACAATATGGCAAATTCCCAAAAGGTCACACTAGCAGGATGTTTGACTTAGGCCACTTCCACCACTTCTGGAGGTTTCGCTTTGCTTTGTGGAAGCTTTTGGCCTATTTCCCCAGATTCCTGTGTGGCACCAAAACTTAACACAGGTGCTGTGAGGAAGAGCAGTTGTGTGTCTGAGAGCCTTCAGGTTTCCTCTGCCACACCAAACTAGAAGTTTGGCTAGTTTCTCTTTTCCCTAGCCGAGGCTCTGACTGAGCAAGCCAGAGTCTCGGCAAGCACCTAGAATCAGAAAATGCCTGCAGGGGAAAGAAAGATAAAAATCCCTGCTCACATAAAAGAGTTTTCTTCTTTCTGGAATTTTAGTTGGTTGGTTCTGAAGTTCTCTGATGCTCTAAAAATATATTTATAATTTATCTGGCTTTGTCCAGTTTTGCAGCAAGAGTGTTTTCCTGTCCTAGTCTCCTCTAAACCAGAAGTTCCCTTGTCGTTAGTTTTTAACTCCATCAGTTATACCCTGTCAATATTATTATTGTTTGGTAAAGTCATGCTTTCAATGATTTATTCAGACGTTTACCCTTTTTTATCCTCACGATCCATTTTTACATCTTAGCATTTCTTCTTCTATCAATTTCTTCTTAAAGTACATTCTTTTTCACTTTTTAAATTTTTTCTTTGAGGAAGATTAGCCCTGGGCTAACATCTTTTCCTATCTTCTGCTATTTTGCATGTGGGTCACCACCACGGCATGGCTGATGAGTGCTGTAGGTCCACACCTGAGATCCAAACCCATGAACCCAGGCAACCAAAGTGGTGCGTGGTGAACTTAAACCAATACACCAGGTGGCTGGCTCCCTTAAAGTACATTCCTTCGATGTTCCTTAATGAGCATTTGTTGGTGGTAATACTCTTAGTAAATGTTTGCATAAAAATATCTTTAATTCACCCCAGTTCTTGAGATATGGTTTGATTGGGTATACACTGAAAGTGATCGTCTCTCTGTACCCTGAAGAATTAATCCAACTCTCTCTTGCCTTCCGTTGTTAAGACACGTATCATGGGTCTAAATGTAAGTCTCCATAAGTGTTCTGTCCCTCTGCGGGGCTTTGAATATCTTCTTTTGTATTTGGTGTTCTTTGGTTTCCCTGGATGTATCTGACTCTAGATTTATTTTTTTAATTCTGCTTGAGATGTATTCAGCTGCCTGAAGCTAGAGTAGAAGAATTTTATCAATTCTGGAAATTTCTGTTATTATGTCTGAATATTCCTTTAAATCATATATATATTTATATTTTTTAATTAAATATATATGCACATACTTATTTATACACATTCAATATATATTCATTAAATATATATTTATATTATTTAACTCAATGTATTATATTATTCAATATAATGATTTATGTTATTCAAAAAATACATATATTATTCATATATATAGTTTCCTTTACTTGACCAAACTCAAGCCAGGCTCCTTTGAGCCCTCTTCTTCACTAGGCCTTGATCTTGGCCTATAATAACTACAGCCTCTCAGCACAAATAGTTTCACCCCCCACACACACATTAAAGAATTAAACACTGACATAGTTTCTAACAGCTCAAATCCACATCCCTACGATGACCCCTGCCCCCTTATAGTGCCTGCTTGAGAAAGCTCAAGGCAGCCAAAAGAATTGACTGTTTGTTCTGGCCAACACTCGATCATTGGCCCCTGACATCCCTTTCTTAGAGCATTTACCCAAAAGTGCTTACAACTGTGAATCTTTCCTCTGTCTTTTTGAGTTGTGTATGTGTCTCCTATAACTGCATTTCTCAAGGTTCTGAGAGTCATTCCTTGAGAGGAGGACAGGGTGTCTGTCTCCCAGACTCTGTGAGAGGAGAGAAGTTAAACTTTGATCATTTCCAACTAGCAGACACAACTGGCCAGATCACACTGCACTGACCAACACTCTGTAGCTGTTCCCTCCCTGACTCTACTGAGCCCCTGCTCACCCCTCTGCCTGCTCCCTCATTCTCCCTTTCAAATGCCCCGTCACCTCTGTACAAATCAAATTGAATTCAGCCCTGTTCCCTCTTCCCTACTGCAGTGGTATATTACTGATTAAAATCTGTTTTGATCTTTTTAACTAGATTCTGGCTTTGTGTATACTCTACATTTAACACACATCCTGATAATCTCATGCATATGCATATATATGCATATACCAACACAACCATCGGCCCTCCAGGACCAGTTCAGCTGACCCCATCTTATCAACAGAGTAGTTCCGCATTTTCTTTCAGGAACTGACACCCCTCGTCCAGTTCAGGCCAGTTGAGACCACCAACCCATCAACCGGGCCTGCGCAAATGCTTGATAAGTGACCTTTTTGACATCGAGCTAAAAGCTCCATCCTCAGATCATGGTAACACTGCCAATTTGTGAACACACATCTGATGAAGAGCCATGAAGCTTGACTTTGCTTGCGCGGATCATCAATTACCTCACTTCTCCTTACTTCCAATCATCTACCTCCACACATCAGACCACCCTGCCCTTCATCCCATAAATTGTAACCCAAGCCCTGGATCAGGGAGACAGATCTGAGACAGACACGTGCCCCATCTCCTTGCAGATCAATCTCACAAAATAAAGCTACAATTCTTTCCCCAAAAGCTAATGCCAGAATAATTACCTTTTTTAATGTAGATTGGGCAAGAGAACCTCAATATTGTGCGGTAACATCAATACATATATATATACTTAATGGATGTTTTATCTTCTTTTTCTTTTTCTTTGCTGAGGAGGATTCACCCTGAGCTAATATCTGTTGCCAATCTTCTTCTTTTTCAAAGGAAGATTCACCCTGAGCTAACCTCTGTGCCAACCTTCCTCTATTTTGTATGTGGGTTGCCACCACAGCCTGGCCCACTGATGAGTGGTGTAGGTCCATGCCCAGGAACTGAACCTGGGCTGCTGAAGTGGAGTTCTCTGAATTTAACCACTAGGCCATGGGTCTGGCCCATCTCTAACTGTTTTGAAGATGTTACTAGAGATGTAATTGAAGTTTCACTATGATCTCTGGATTTCCTTGCTGCTCCTTTAGTCCCTCACTTCAGTGTATGTGTTTCTTGCTCCATCTTTCATGCTAGAGGAATACCTCAAATATCTAGTGGTCCGTGGCTACCCATTCGTATTTCTGTGATGAGGAGGAAACAGCTGAGTATGATCTCTGTGGGCCTGATGGGGCCTGTGTCTGTCTGGACTCAGTGTTTCTTCAGGGGTGTAGAGTGTTGACATAAACAAGCAAACAATGTTGGCACCCACACTGATCTCTAACAACATACTTATTCTACACATTCCCACAATGACAGACATCTTCTGAACACTTGGAAATGCTGACAACACACACACACACACACACACACACACACTATTTGCAAATGACCAGCAGCATTCAGCCTGTAAACTGCACCTGATAATGCACACTGATAATCAGAACATACACACAAACTCACACACATACAGACCACTCACTGTCTCAGAGCCCACAGTGACTTGAACTCTAAACACACACAGACATCAACAAAACACACATTCACATAGATGCTATAATAGCCATGCACCCTGTGACCATACAGAATTGCTGAACACACACACATCCACACAACAAGGAACGTGGCCATGCACGTGTGGGCTTGATCAGGGGTTTTTTCACACCTCAGCATCAACATGGACACCCCGGGGCGAGAGGGAGAGGCAGAGGGAACAGGGGGAACATGGGGGGAGCAGACAGGAGGCACTTGCATAAAGCAAATATGATACCTGCAAAGCTGGTTCCTAAATGACATATGACTCAAGGGTATGAGGAGCCAAGAGGGTCTGAAATGGTACAAAGGAGGTGACTGATACAAACCCATCACAAGATATTGAAATGTAAGGGACAGTGATATTTTAAAAGGCACTGAGGAGAGTTCATCAAAGCTTAGGTATAATTCCAGACAATGAGTGACATGGAATTCTGGCCAAAGAACAGCCATTATTGCTGTTAAAATTCCTATTTAAATGTTTCTTATAAAATTATACTCATTGAAAAATGACAAATATTCATTGGTTTAAAACATTTAAAACATTTCAGGATAAAATTACTGCAGGTTCCACTTTTATTGAGTAGCTTTCCTTGGGCGGCTATAAAAGCTGGATAAAGCACACAGAACAGCTGCTTGAAGGGTCAGAGAACATGCCGTGCAGGCAGGACTTGGGGGTCTATAATCTCTGAGATGAGGGAAGCACAAGATTGTGAGCACCAGCTCCATGCAGCTTCTCCCCTAAGGCATTTGCTATTTCAACAGTGAGAGAAGAGAGTCTGAGTAGAAAGAGGAGGAAAAATGAAATGAAATTTGGTTCCAGCAAAGTCCAGTAACTTCTGCTTCCAGTCAGATGTGGTAAAGGCAGAGCAACAATTAAACATTGATTTAATAAATACAGTGTGTTTGAAAACACCAAAGGGATGTGGAAGAAACAGGACTAGATGAAATAAAATTTCAAAAAGTTAAGAGCCTTTTTAGGTGAGATTGCCAGACATACCCTCACCCGGGGGAATTTGCGTAATCTGGACTGTGGTAATCAGACTTGTGTTAGCAGAAGACAATAGTAAGTATAATCTGTCATATTGATCTATGTTAGCTTTTTAATATCACAAGTTTTGTTTCCCTGTTAAATTTTATTGCCTCCACTAGAAGACTCTGTGAAGGGAAGGACATTGTATCATTTGCCACGTGATCTCCAGAACATTCTTCAGTTGGGGCTGCATGACTACTATAGATATTTGTTAATTGTTGGTTTCATGAATGCTATGGACTGAATGTCTATGTAACCCAATTTCATACGTTAAAATCCTAACCCCTGACGCGATGGTATTTGAAAGTGGAGCCTTTGGGAGTTAATTAGGTTAGGTGAGGCCATGAGTGTGAAGCCCCCATGATGGGATTAGTGCCCTTATAAGGAGATGGAGGGCCAGAACTCTCTCTGCCAGATGAGGGTAGAGCAACAAGCTGTCCTTCTGCAAAACAGGAAGACAGGTCTCACCAAAAACAAATCAGCTGGAACCTAGATCTTGAACATCCCAGTCTTGAGAACTCTAAGGAATGCATTTCTGTTGTTAAAAGTGCCCAGTCTAGGGACAGCCCAGTTGCGCAGTGGCTAAGTGTGTGTGCTCCACTTCGGCGGCCTGAGGGTTTGCAGGATCGGATCCCGGGTGCACACTGATGCACCGCTTGTCAAGCCGTGCTGTGGCAGCGTCCCATATAAAAAGTAGAGGAAGATGGGCACAGATGTTAACCCAGGGCCAATCTTCCTCAGCAAAGATGAGGAGGATTGGCATCAGATCTTAGCTCAGGGCTGATCTTCCTCACACACACACACACACACACACACACACACACACACACAAAAACCCAAAAGTGCCCAGTCTAGGGGCCTGCCCCACCACCTAGTGGTTAAGTTTAGTGAGCTCCTCTCTGGCAGTCTGGGTTCGGTTCCTGGACACAGACCTGCACCACTCATCAGCAGCCATGCTGTGGGGGTGACCCACATACAAAATAGAGGAAGACTGGCATGGATGTTAGCTCATGATGACTCTTCCTCAGCAAAAATATAAATAAAGAACCCAGTCTATGGTATTTTTGTTACAGCATCCCATACTGACTAGGACACTGAGTGTGTGAATAACTTCATCTAGATCGATGATCCTTCTTCCACATGACACATTATTGCCAATGATTCCTAATTTGGCGTGAGTCAAATGTCCCTTAAGGATCATAAAGACGTTAGGGACCTTCTCCGTAGTTATGTACATATTGATACGCATGAAAACGTTGCATCAAGTGCTTTATCGACGCCTTAGTCTCACACCTCATCCCATTAGCCTTCAACGAACCTCAGTGTTACAGCCAGTGCTTTGGAAAACAGAGGAAAGTCCCTGGACGGAAGAGGGGCTGGTGTCCATCGTGCAGCTCCTGTCCTCTGCCCAGCCAGCTCCAGCGCAGGGTCAATTTATAAGATGGGCTTTCCTCCAGGCAGCTCTGTCTTTCTCCCAGCCTGTTCTCATATAGGATGATCTCACCAAGAGCAATGAGTGGAAATTGGAAGGGAAGAGCTACAGAAGGCATCTGCCAGGGGAAATTCTTTGTGGTTACATGATCTAGAATATGGACACCCGGCTGCTCTAAAGGGTCCTGAAAATGGAACCCTTCCCATGTCTGCAATATCCCTCTATGTCCTCTTTCCCCACCATCTCTCTGTTCTTGGTGGCAAAATTCCCTTGGCAACGACAATATAAAAATGCAAATAGGGAATGGTCCATTTCCAGTCTCAGAATTCTGTGAAATTTTACTGCCTATCCCCAGTCTCCCAGGACTAAGGCCCTTTTTACTCTTTTAAGATTAGATCACATTTTAATCTCCTTGAATCAGAGTTTTCTCTCATCCTTGTTATGTATATACATTTTCTAACACAGAATATTGAAAACATTATTTTTGGCCCTACAATTTCCAGATTAATTCATAGCTATTTTCTGATGGATGCATGCCTTTTTAATTATGTTTATAACTCCATTAACTATAGAAATTGACTACATGCTGAGTAGTAATGTACTAATACAGGAAAATGGCCCATTTTTATTCATCATAAAGTTTCATGTTTTCATCAAGACAAATACACGAATACTTAATTATTCAGCAAAAACTCTTACTGTGTACATGTAAGCAATAATAAATCTATTGGAGTTGGTTTACCTTGTCGATTATTCCTTGTTTCTGAATTGTCCCTTCAGCATTTCCATGAACATTTTAGAATCCTGCATCCTTATCCTACCATTTTAAATACTAGGTCATTGACAAAAGTCCACATGACTTATCCAGTTGTGTGCTAGTGTGTCCTTTGTAGGGTGTCTTTCCGGGTACGTTTTCCAATGTGAACTCCAGCTGATGGCCTTGTGGCACTGACGTAAATACTGGTGTCTCCACATATCATGGGGCCAGTGGTGTGTGGTCCTTTACGGAGTCATATATAACCTAATACTTTTCATTCAATCAGTGTAAACAATGCTATGGAAAGTAGATTGGGGACAATTAATAAAAGAAGATTGATTATGAACATGCTGTTGGGGAGAAAAATTGAACCTCTGGCTATAAAGGTTTATGTTTATGCAATTAATCAGCTACCCTAACAAACCCCGTTCATAGGCAGGGCTATATACATATATATATTAGATTAAGATTATATCATCCCTTAGTTTGAATGTGCTTTTGTAAAGTATGCCTTGTTTCTCTTGCCCTTTCATACTGGGAGAAATACGGAATAGATAGAAAATGACTGGCTTACTCTGGTCCTAACTCAGATCACGTAGGGCTTGAATCGTTGAACAAATGAGCCATTAACGGCGGCTACACCACTGGGATTTCCTGATCTAACATCGGTTATACACCCTATTGTGGATATGGACTCTAGAATAGGATTGTGCTGTTAGCCTCAGGGTAACTTGTTCCGCTGATCAATATTTTGGATCAATAAGTGATAAAATATTTTGACTAGCTGGTCTAGATTTTAATCACTCGGTGGTTATTTTCTTCCCTGAGGTCACCCCAACCAAAATTCTTAGTCCATTTAAGTTTTGTTATCCCTTGATTTGGCTTACCTTTGTGTTTTTTTAATTAATTGAAGCTCCATAGGGTCTTCTCGCCTTATTTTGTCATTCCCACCTCTTCAGGGAAAGGTCAATTTCACTGTTTAAATGTAAGAGAGAGTAAAACCCTCGAGTGGCCCTTCATACAAGTTCTCATTTAGACAACAAATGATGATGTTGCCTTTGCAAGGTCTGGTCACCGCGGCTTTTACACCGTGTCACTGAGCAAGCAGTGCCTGTAACACCAGAAATGCCAGAGGAGATGCTTTTCCTAAACAGGTGTGGGCTGTGTTTGCCGATTTTCTTTTACTTTTTAAAGCTTTCCTTGAATGCCTACCTGTGTTGGGTTAACAATTAATATAATAAATAATTATTGGGTTGAATTTATTTTATTGTTAACTTTTGGTGATTATGTGTTCTGATATCAGATTATGCAAGGAGAAACAACTCTTATTCCTCATAGTAACAGTACTACTTCTATGAATTAATAGATTAATGCAGTATTAGATTAGGAGTTAGTTTCTGTGACTGAAATTAAGTATATTGTCGAACCCGAAAGCTTTCTTAATTGGTGGCTGAATTTAGGCCAACGAGGGTATTGTTTGTACTCCCTCTCTAAGGAAGGTTGTATCCTGTATCTAAAAGGCTGTACCTCTTTAGGGCTGGGTCTGGAGGAGGCAGGAGGCTGGACCAGTGTGGAGCTGGCTCTGGCCCAGGGGGATGAGCAAGAGACACAGGGCACCTGCTGCCACACACAGCCGCAGCAGACATCACTCATCAGTCACGACATGCTTGGCTGCAGAGCCAAGAGAGCCCCCAGTCCAACAAGGTGCACTCCGAAGCCACTCCCGGGCAGAGCAGGGGACTGTGATGAACCCATTTGCAGTCCCTGCTCCCCTAAGACGTGCTGTAGGCCTCCTCTCCCCACTTACCTCAGCAGCTCCTCACTGTCCTCGGGACTCAGGCCTTCAAGGCCCGCCAGCAGGCTGCTCCAGCACTTCTCCTTCCTTATCATCGTCTCCCCTCTCTGCTCCCACTCTAGTTCCAGGGCAAGTTACTTGTGGCTCCTGAGTGCTGCTCCTTGGCCTGGAAGGCCCTTCCTTCACCCCATCCACCCTGTGCACTCCTACTTACGCTTCAAGACTCGACTCCAGTGATGCCTCCTCAGGAAGCCCTCCCTGATGCTCCATCTTCCCAGGCATGCTCTGGGCCACCACTCTGCCTCCTGCCCACGTCCATCACTGCCAGGAACCTTGCTGGGCCCTTGTCTGGTCTCCACGTCCAGCCTAGTCCCTAAGGGGGGGAGGAAATGCTTAGGCTCAGGCAGTGGAGCAGACTCCTGGACCGTGGTGACACTCTCCACCCAAGGAGAGGTCATTCATTGACCCACTTCCAGCTTGGGCCCAATGCAGCTCAGGGGGAGCCAGGACACAGGGAGGCTGGCTCTGGGCTCCACAGGTCACAGGGTCAGCCTAGAGAAAGGGCACAAGGGGCCACACAAAGGGCCTCAGGACAGAACTCCAAGTCAACAATACCCTTGCCAAGGGCAGCAGGGGCCAAAGGCAGCTGCACAGGCCGCAGGAGGTTCTGGTGAGCTTTTCATCTGCTCAGAGAGGCCCAGGGCTGGATAGAAGGAACTCAGGAGGCCCGTCTGAGGTGGAGGCCACCTCGGGGGCATGTAAGCAGAAGCTGAGCTTCCCACAGTAAGTGGAATCTGAAGAGGTGACCCTCAGACCCCTGGCAGCTCTAACGTCTCCGAGTTGGAAGTCAGTCCCCTCAGTCACAGCCTCTAGCTGCCCCCTCATAGGGCTGTGCCTCTCAAACACAGCTCCCAAGGTGAGTGGAGGCTGAGGGTGAATCAAACTTCCTACCCGTGGGAACCTCTGTGATCCCGGCCTCCCACAAGGGGCCAAGGATGATGAGCAAGGGACAGAGGGACTGACCCACACGACTTCCCCACGGATTCTGAACATGCTTGTGATTCACGGGGCCAATTAGTATCTGTCCTCATCTCCACTCCTCTCTCCCCAAAAGGACATGTCAGTGTTTACTATGACATCCACAGACACATCAAGGGCATCTGGGAAGAGTCATGTGTACATCTGGAGAGAAAGGAACTGTGAAAACCAGTAATATCTGCATCCATGTGTGCAGATACTGACATCCACATACAGCTGTCACATTCCTCCAGCAGCCCTGGAATACTCCGCAATCACGCTGACAGGTTTTGGCACATGGGAGCCAAACCAACTGGTGCTGTCCCCGAATGCCACCACTGCTGGGGCCTACCTTGAGATTGGGGGGAGCCTGGGTGCCATGCCCCATCTCACAAAATTCTGGCTGTTGTCCAGGAGGGTCTCACAGCCTTTGAGGATCATGCACTCCATGGCTATGTTTTCCTGGATGCTCTCTGTCTCATTTACTTCATTGTTCATTATCCTGTGGGGACAGAAAATAAGCCAGAGACAGGCTGTCCCCACCTCTCAGGGAGAAGGGAATGCCGGGCCTCTGGCCAGACGTAGGAAGAAGGCCTGGCACCCAGGATGCTCAGGTGGAGCCTGTGGTCATGAAGGGGGAGAGAGCATGCATATTGAATACCTGCTGTGCTGGGCACTCTATGGGCATGATCTCACATCATCCTTCTGACAGCCCAAGGTGACAGATGGCCTTATTTCAGAGAGACGGAAATGGAGATTAATAGCTAGAAAGCAGGTCTGATCTAAAAGTCTGAACCATGTCCTTGAGGGCACATGCCTGGGGAGCCCACTCGGGGGCCATGGCTTTGAGGGCCCCAGCTG
Source organism: Diceros bicornis minor (assembly GCF_020826845.1). Classification (NCBI taxonomy): domain Eukaryota; kingdom Metazoa; phylum Chordata; class Mammalia; order Perissodactyla; family Rhinocerotidae; genus Diceros; species Diceros bicornis. Next base: position 175,636 of record NW_026691097.1, read on the forward strand.
GGAGGAAGCCACCCCTAGGAGCACCAGGGGCCCATGGCCGGGAGGGCCCAGGCCCTAACAGGCCCCAGCTCTGGGCTGCGTGGAGAATGCGGTTAGAGCCAGCCCCTGACCCAGCGGACCACACAGGCTGTCCAGCTCCGCAGAGCAGGCAGTGTGGGAAGGTGAGGGGGAGCTCTGGGTCCTAAGCCCACCTCCAGGCCCTTCTTCCTGTCGGCTTAGAGCCTCAAGCGTTGGGCTCTTGCTCCAGACAAGACCTTGGAAGAGGCTCCACATTAGAGTCTGAGATCAGAAGTGCTGTGGGTGTCCGTCCTCAGCCCTGCTCGTGGGAGTGCTGGGAGCTGAGAGAACCAGTCTCCATCTGCTTTGTCTCTCTCTCTCCCCCTCTCTATGTTGCTGCTCTCTCTCTGACTTGCTTCATCACTGTCTCTCTCCTTCCCCATCTTTGCCTCTGTTCTTCTCCCCCTACCTCTCCCTGCTGCAGATTCCCAGGCACATTCTGACACTGCATGAGCTCCTGGCCCACTTTTCATGAGCACATCGAGCCAACAGCCTGGACGATGTCAGGGCTAAAATGGAGGAGCTGTCTGGGTGAGCCCGGCTTCCGGGTGCCCCCGCCAGTGGACAAGCCAGGGCTGAGGATGCTCCCCAGTGGGAGTTTGCTGACCCCCAGATGGTAAAAGCTCATGTTCAGGTTAGGATCCCAAGTGGTGAGGGTTGGGGGACCCCCAGCTTGCCCCACCTGCAAGCAGGGCCCCCGGAACAATCTGAGGAGTTCACAGCTGAAGCCCAGTGGGCACTTGGTGGGATGGTGTAGGTGCTGTGCTGTCCTTGGCACAGATGGGGTTCGAGGAAGGGCCCTGGGTACTCACGTGAGCCCACCTGCCAAAATGGGGAACCGCCCAGGGACTCACAGGTACTCTGCCAACTTCTTCTGTTCTCCAGTGTCAGTGTGTCACAATCTGTGGTTTAGGAGCCCCAGAGGGGGTCCTGGGTGATGGGTCTTCATGTGCTCAAGGCTGCAGTCAACAGCAGGCAGTGTCATGGGTGGAGAAGCCCATGACTAGTCCAGTGTCAGAGGCCCCAGCCCTCTGGTCAAGGTCCCTCCCCTGCCCCTCTTTCAGTCACCAAAGTACGGGGCAACCTTCCTCTGCCGGGGCAGAAGCAGAGGGGCCAGGAGCAAGGCGCCTACAACAACCCAGGCAGCAGTTGATGGTGGCCTGTACCAGGTGGTGGTAGTGGAGGCGAGGAGGAGGTTCAGATTCTGGGTGTGTTTTGAAGATGGAACCAACAGGAGTTTCTGATGCATTAGATGTGAGGAGAGAGAAGACGGGAGTCAAGGGTGAGTCCAGCGTTTTTGGCTGAGCAAGCAGAAGGTTGGAGTTGCTGCTAACCGGGATAGAGAAAGGTGCAGGAAGGGCAGGTGTGGAGGGGCAGTCTTTCTTGCTTCACTGGAGCTTTACTGGGGGCATGTTGAACTTGAGATGGACAACAGTGGTGGAGAGGACAAGAAGGGAGGAGGGTGTTTGAGTCTGGGGTTTCAGGGTGGGAGCCATTCAGGAACCATCAGCTCGGAGATGGTATTTAAAGTCACAAGACTAGTGAGATCACCAGGGGAGTGAGTTTAGGCAGGAACGAGATGCGCACCAAGAGCTGAGCCCTGGTTTCTCCACCTTATGAAGGCCAAGAGATGATGAGCAGCCTCGTAGTCAGTGTTGAGTTACCACAAACTGCAAAGGATTGTTGGTGTGCAGTATGTGAGGTCCAGTACCCAGCCCTGCCAAACACTCAGTGCCCTAAATGGCTTCCCGAATCCAGCAAAAGGCAGCCAGTAGGGCCACGGATCCCAGCTGGGTAGAGGGAGGACAAGGCTGGACCAGGGCAGGGCACAGGCTCCGGAGTGGAGGTTCATTCAGGGAGAAAATGTAATCAGAGCGTGATTGCAGACTAACAAAAACCATTGTGGGGTGGGGACCCCAGTCTTCTCATGCCCCAAGGAGCCAAATCCTGCACACTTCCCCAAGGAGAACACCTGGGGCTCCTGCTAGGCTCCTCGTCACTGTGGGTTGCCCTGTTCCCGGTCGGGCAGGAGTGAAGAAGGCACATGAGTGCCAAGCCCTTTGTCCCAAGACCCTGATCCACTTTCCTGAAGCCTGTCTCCTTGGGCTGTCAGAAGGATGATGTGAGATCATGCCCATAGAGTGCCCAGCACAGCAGGTATTCAATATGCATGCTCTCTCCCCCTTCATGACCACAGGCTCCACCTGAGCATCCTGGGTGCCAGGCCTTCTTCCTACGTCTGGCCAGAGGCCCGGCATTCCCTTCTCCCTGAGAGGTGGGGACAGCCTGTCTCTGGCTTATTTTCTGTCCCCACAGGATAATGAACAATGAAGTAAATGAGACAGAGAGCATCCAGGAAAACATAGCCATGGAGTGCATGATCCTCAAAGGCTGTGAGACCCTCCTGGACAACAGCCAGAATTTTGTGAGATGGGGCATGGCACCCAGGCTCCCCCCAATCTCAAGGTAGGCCCCAGCAGTGGTGGCATTCGGGGACAGCACCAGTTGGTTTGGCTCCCATGTGCCAAAACCTGTCAGCGTGATTGCGGAGTATTCCAGGGCTGCTGGAGGAATGTGACAGCTGTATGTGGATGTCAGTATCTGCACACATGGATGCAGATATTACTGGTTTTCACAGTTCCTTTCTCTCCAGATGTACACATGACTCTTCCCAGATGCCCTTGATGTGTCTGTGGATGTCATAGTAAACACTGACATGTCCTTTTGGGGAGAGAGGAGTGGAGATGAGGACAGATACTAATTGGCCCCGTGAATCACAAGCATGTTCAGAATCCGTGGGGAAGTCGTGTGGGTCAGTCCCTCTGTCCCTTGCTCATCATCCTTGGCCCCTTGTGGGAGGCCGGGATCACAGAGGTTCCCACGGGTAGGAAGTTTGATTCACCCTCAGCCTCCACTCACCTTGGGAGCTGTGTTTGAGAGGCACAGCCCTATGAGGGGGCAGCTAGAGGCTGTGACTGAGGGGACTGACTTCCAACTCGGAGACGTTAGAGCTGCCAGGGGTCTGAGGGTCACCTCTTCAGATTCCACTTACTGTGGGAAGCTCAGCTTCTGCTTACATGCCCCCGAGGTGGCCTCCACCTCAGACGGGCCTCCTGAGTTCCTTCTATCCAGCCCTGGGCCTCTCTGAGCAGATGAAAAGCTCACCAGAACCTCCTGCGGCCTGTGCAGCTGCCTTTGGCCCCTGCTGCCCTTGGCAAGGGTATTGTTGACTTGGAGTTCTGTCCTGAGGCCCTTTGTGTGGCCCCTTGTGCCCTTTCTCTAGGCTGACCCTGTGACCTGTGGAGCCCAGAGCCAGCCTCCCTGTGTCCTGGCTCCCCCTGAGCTGCATTGGGCCCAAGCTGGAAGTGGGTCAATGAATGACCTCTCCTTGGGTGGAGAGTGTCACCACGGTCCAGGAGTCTGCTCCACTGCCTGAGCCTAAGCATTTCCTCCCCCCCTTAGGGACTAGGCTGGACGTGGAGACCAGACAAGGGCCCAGCAAGGTTCCTGGCAGTGATGGACGTGGGCAGGAGGCAGAGTGGTGGCCCAGAGCATGCCTGGGAAGATGGAGCATCAGGGAGGGCTTCCTGAGGAGGCATCACTGGAGTCGAGTCTTGAAGCGTAAGTAGGAGTGCACAGGGTGGATGGGGTGAAGGAAGGGCCTTCCAGGCCAAGGAGCAGCACTCAGGAGCCACAAGTAACTTGCCCTGGAACTAGAGTGGGAGCAGAGAGGGGAGACGATGATAAGGAAGGAGAAGTGCTGGAGCAGCCTGCTGGCGGGCCTTGAAGGCCTGAGTCCCGAGGACAGTGAGGAGCTGCTGAGGTAAGTGGGGAGAGGAGGCCTACAGCACGTCTTAGGGGAGCAGGGACTGCAAATGGGTTCATCACAGTCCCCTGCTCTGCCCGGGAGTGGCTTCGGAGTGCACCTTGTTGGACTGGGGGCTCTCTTGGCTCTGCAGCCAAGCATGTCGTGACTGATGAGTGATGTCTGCTGCGGCTGTGTGTGGCAGCAGGTGCCCTGTGTCTCTTGCTCATCCCTCTGGGCCAGAGCCAGCTCCACACTGGTCCAGCCTCCTGCCTCCTCCAGACCCAGCCCTAAAGAGGTACAGCCTTTTAGATACAGGATACAACCTTCCTTAGAGAGGGAGTACAAACAATACCCTCGTTGGCCTAAATTCAGCCACCAATTAAGAAAGCTTTCGGGTTCGACAATATACTTAATTTCAGTCACAGAAACTAACTCCTAATCTAATACTGCATTAATCTATTAATTCATAGAAGTAGTACTGTTACTATGAGGAATAAGAGTTGTTTCTCCTTGCATAATCTGATATCAGAACACATAATCACCAAAAGTTAACAATAAAATAAATTCAACCCAATAATTATTTATTATATTAATTGTTAACCCAACACAGGTAGGCATTCAAGGAAAGCTTTAAAAAGTAAAAGAAAATCGGCAAACACAGCCCACACCTGTTTAGGAAAAGCATCTCCTCTGGCATTTCTGGTGTTACAGGCACTGCTTGCTCAGTGACACGGTGTAAAAGCCGCGGTGACCAGACCTTGCAAAGGCAACATCATCATTTGTTGTCTAAATGAGAACTTGTATGAAGGGCCACTCGAGGGTTTTACTCTCTCTTACATTTAAACAGTGAAATTGACCTTTCCCTGAAGAGGTGGGAATGACAAAATAAGGCGAGAAGACCCTATGGAGCTTCAATTAATTAAAAAAACACAAAGGTAAGCCAAATCAAGGGATAACAAAACTTAAATGGACTAAGAATTTTGGTTGGGGTGACCTCAGGGAAGAAAATAACCACCGAGTGATTAAAATCTAGACCAGCTAGTCAAAATATTTTATCACTTATTGATCCAAAATATTGATCAGCGGAACAAGTTACCCTGAGGCTAACAGCACAATCCTATTCTAGAGTCCATATCCACAATAGGGTGTATAACCGATGTTAGATCAGGAAATCCCAGTGGTGTAGCCGCCGTTAATGGCTCATTTGTTCAACGATTCAAGCCCTACGTGATCTGAGTTAGGACCAGAGTAAGCCAGTCATTTTCTATCTATTCCGTATTTCTCCCAGTATGAAAGGGCAAGAGAAACAAGGCATACTTTACAAAAGCACATTCAAACTAAGGGATGATATAATCTTAATCTAATATATATATGTATATAGCCCTGCCTATGAACGGGGTTTGTTAGGGTAGCTGATTAATTGCATAAACATAAACCTTTATAGCCAGAGGTTCAATTTTTCTCCCCAACAGCATGTTCATAATCAATCTTCTTTTATTAATTGTCCCCAATCTACTTTCCATAGCATTGTTTACACTGATTGAATGAAAAGTATTAGGTTATATATGACTCCGTAAAGGACCACACACCACTGGCCCCATGATATGTGGAGACACCAGTATTTACGTCAGTGCCACAAGGCCATCAGCTGGAGTTCACATTGGAAAACGTACCCGGAAAGACACCCTACAAAGGACACACTAGCACACAACTGGATAAGTCATGTGGACTTTTGTCAATGACCTAGTATTTAAAATGGTAGGATAAGGATGCAGGATTCTAAAATGTTCATGGAAATGCTGAAGGGACAATTCAGAAACAAGGAATAATCGACAAGGTAAACCAACTCCAATAGATTTATTATTGCTTACATGTACACAGTAAGAGTTTTTGCTGAATAATTAAGTATTCGTGTATTTGTCTTGATGAAAACATGAAACTTTATGATGAATAAAAATGGGCCATTTTCCTGTATTAGTACATTACTACTCAGCATGTAGTCAATTTCTATAGTTAATGGAGTTATAAACATAATTAAAAAGGCATGCATCCATCAGAAAATAGCTATGAATTAATCTGGAAATTGTAGGGCCAAAAATAATGTTTTCAATATTCTGTGTTAGAAAATGTATATACATAACAAGGATGAGAGAAAACTCTGATTCAAGGAGATTAAAATGTGATCTAATCTTAAAAGAGTAAAAAGGGCCTTAGTCCTGGGAGACTGGGGATAGGCAGTAAAATTTCACAGAATTCTGAGACTGGAAATGGACCATTCCCTATTTGCATTTTTATATTGTCGTTGCCAAGGGAATTTTGCCACCAAGAACAGAGAGATGGTGGGGAAAGAGGACATAGAGGGATATTGCAGACATGGGAAGGGTTCCATTTTCAGGACCCTTTAGAGCAGCCGGGTGTCCATATTCTAGATCATGTAACCACAAAGAATTTCCCCTGGCAGATGCCTTCTGTAGCTCTTCCCTTCCAATTTCCACTCATTGCTCTTGGTGAGATCATCCTATATGAGAACAGGCTGGGAGAAAGACAGAGCTGCCTGGAGGAAAGCCCATCTTATAAATTGACCCTGCGCTGGAGCTGGCTGGGCAGAGGACAGGAGCTGCACGATGGACACCAGCCCCTCTTCCGTCCAGGGACTTTCCTCTGTTTTCCAAAGCACTGGCTGTAACACTGAGGTTCGTTGAAGGCTAATGGGATGAGGTGTGAGACTAAGGCGTCGATAAAGCACTTGATGCAACGTTTTCATGCGTATCAATATGTACATAACTACGGAGAAGGTCCCTAACGTCTTTATGATCCTTAAGGGACATTTGACTCACGCCAAATTAGGAATCATTGGCAATAATGTGTCATGTGGAAGAAGGATCATCGATCTAGATGAAGTTATTCACACACTCAGTGTCCTAGTCAGTATGGGATGCTGTAACAAAAATACCATAGACTGGGTTCTTTATTTATATTTTTGCTGAGGAAGAGTCATCATGAGCTAACATCCATGCCAGTCTTCCTCTATTTTGTATGTGGGTCACCCCCACAGCATGGCTGCTGATGAGTGGTGCAGGTCTGTGTCCAGGAACCGAACCCAGACTGCCAGAGAGGAGCTCACTAAACTTAACCACTAGGTGGTGGGGCAGGCCCCTAGACTGGGCACTTTTGGGTTTTTGTGTGTGTGTGTGTGTGTGTGTGTGTGTGTGTGTGTGAGGAAGATCAGCCCTGAGCTAAGATCTGATGCCAATCCTCCTCATCTTTGCTGAGGAAGATTGGCCCTGGGTTAACATCTGTGCCCATCTTCCTCTACTTTTTATATGGGACGCTGCCACAGCACGGCTTGACAAGCGGTGCATCAGTGTGCACCCGGGATCCGATCCTGCAAACCCTCAGGCCGCCGAAGTGGAGCACACACACTTAGCCACTGCGCAACTGGGCTGTCCCTAGACTGGGCACTTTTAACAACAGAAATGCATTCCTTAGAGTTCTCAAGACTGGGATGTTCAAGATCTAGGTTCCAGCTGATTTGTTTTTGGTGAGACCTGTCTTCCTGTTTTGCAGAAGGACAGCTTGTTGCTCTACCCTCATCTGGCAGAGAGAGTTCTGGCCCTCCATCTCCTTATAAGGGCACTAATCCCATCATGGGGGCTTCACACTCATGGCCTCACCTAACCTAATTAACTCCCAAAGGCTCCACTTTCAAATACCATCGCGTCAGGGGTTAGGATTTTAACGTATGAAATTGGGTTACATAGACATTCAGTCCATAGCATTCATGAAACCAACAATTAACAAATATCTATAGTAGTCATGCAGCCCCAACTGAAGAATGTTCTGGAGATCACGTGGCAAATGATACAATGTCCTTCCCTTCACAGAGTCTTCTAGTGGAGGCAATAAAATTTAACAGGGAAACAAAACTTGTGATATTAAAAAGCTAACATAGATCAATATGACAGATTATACTTACTATTGTCTTCTGCTAACACAAGTCTGATTACCACAGTCCAGATTACGCAAATTCCCCCGGGTGAGGGCATGTCTGGCAATCTCACCTAAAAAGGCTCTTAACTTTTTGAAATTTTATTTCATCTAGTCCTGTTTCTTCCACATCCCTTTGGTGTTTTCAAACACACTGTATTTATTAAATCAATGTTTAATTGTTGCTCTGCCTTTACCACATCTGACTGGAAGCAGAAGTTACTGGACTTTGCTGGAACCAAATTTCATTTCATTTTTCCTCCTCTTTCTACTCAGACTCTCTTCTCTCACTGTTGAAATAGCAAATGCCTTAGGGGAGAAGCTGCATGGAGCTGGTGCTCACAATCTTGTGCTTCCCTCATCTCAGAGATTATAGACCCCCAAGTCCTGCCTGCACGGCATGTTCTCTGACCCTTCAAGCAGCTGTTCTGTGTGCTTTATCCAGCTTTTATAGCCGCCCAAGGAAAGCTACTCAATAAAAGTGGAACCTGCAGTAATTTTATCCTGAAATGTTTTAAATGTTTTAAACCAATGAATATTTGTCATTTTTCAATGAGTATAATTTTATAAGAAACATTTAAATAGGAATTTTAACAGCAATAATGGCTGTTCTTTGGCCAGAATTCCATGTCACTCATTGTCTGGAATTATACCTAAGCTTTGATGAACTCTCCTCAGTGCCTTTTAAAATATCACTGTCCCTTACATTTCAATATCTTGTGATGGGTTTGTATCAGTCACCTCCTTTGTACCATTTCAGACCCTCTTGGCTCCTCATACCCTTGAGTCATATGTCATTTAGGAACCAGCTTTGCAGGTATCATATTTGCTTTATGCAAGTGCCTCCTGTCTGCTCCCCCCATGTTCCCCCTGTTCCCTCTGCCTCTCCCTCTCGCCCCGGGGTGTCCATGTTGATGCTGAGGTGTGAAAAAACCCCTGATCAAGCCCACACGTGCATGGCCACGTTCCTTGTTGTGTGGATGTGTGTGTGTTCAGCAATTCTGTATGGTCACAGGGTGCATGGCTATTATAGCATCTATGTGAATGTGTGTTTTGTTGATGTCTGTGTGTGTTTAGAGTTCAAGTCACTGTGGGCTCTGAGACAGTGAGTGGTCTGTATGTGTGTGAGTTTGTGTGTATGTTCTGATTATCAGTGTGCATTATCAGGTGCAGTTTACAGGCTGAATGCTGCTGGTCATTTGCAAATAGTGTGTGTGTGTGTGTGTGTGTGTGTGTGTTGTCAGCATTTCCAAGTGTTCAGAAGATGTCTGTCATTGTGGGAATGTGTAGAATAAGTATGTTGTTAGAGATCAGTGTGGGTGCCAACATTGTTTGCTTGTTTATGTCAACACTCTACACCCCTGAAGAAACACTGAGTCCAGACAGACACAGGCCCCATCAGGCCCACAGAGATCATACTCAGCTGTTTCCTCCTCATCACAGAAATACGAATGGGTAGCCACGGACCACTAGATATTTGAGGTATTCCTCTAGCATGAAAGATGGAGCAAGAAACACATACACTGAAGTGAGGGACTAAAGGAGCAGCAAGGAAATCCAGAGATCATAGTGAAACTTCAATTACATCTCTAGTAACATCTTCAAAACAGTTAGAGATGGGCCAGACCCATGGCCTAGTGGTTAAATTCAGAGAACTCCACTTCAGCAGCCCAGGTTCAGTTCCTGGGCATGGACCTACACCACTCATCAGTGGGCCAGGCTGTGGTGGCAACCCACATACAAAATAGAGGAAGGTTGGCACAGAGGTTAGCTCAGGGTGAATCTTCCTTTGAAAAAGAAGAAGATTGGCAACAGATATTAGCTCAGGGTGAATCCTCCTCAGCAAAGAAAAAGAAAAAGAAGATAAAACATCCATTAAGTATATATATATGTATTGATGTTACCGCACAATATTGAGGTTCTCTTGCCCAATCTACATTAAAAAAGGTAATTATTCTGGCATTAGCTTTTGGGGAAAGAATTGTAGCTTTATTTTGTGAGATTGATCTGCAAGGAGATGGGGCACGTGTCTGTCTCAGATCTGTCTCCCTGATCCAGGGCTTGGGTTACAATTTATGGGATGAAGGGCAGGGTGGTCTGATGTGTGGAGGTAGATGATTGGAAGTAAGGAGAAGTGAGGTAATTGATGATCCGCGCAAGCAAAGTCAAGCTTCATGGCTCTTCATCAGATGTGTGTTCACAAATTGGCAGTGTTACCATGATCTGAGGATGGAGCTTTTAGCTCGATGTCAAAAAGGTCACTTATCAAGCATTTGCGCAGGCCCGGTTGATGGGTTGGTGGTCTCAACTGGCCTGAACTGGACGAGGGGTGTCAGTTCCTGAAAGAAAATGCGGAACTACTCTGTTGATAAGATGGGGTCAGCTGAACTGGTCCTGGAGGGCCGATGGTTGTGTTGGTATATGCATATATATGCATATGCATGAGATTATCAGGATGTGTGTTAAATGTAGAGTATACACAAAGCCAGAATCTAGTTAAAAAGATCAAAACAGATTTTAATCAGTAATATACCACTGCAGTAGGGAAGAGGGAACAGGGCTGAATTCAATTTGATTTGTACAGAGGTGACGGGGCATTTGAAAGGGAGAATGAGGGAGCAGGCAGAGGGGTGAGCAGGGGCTCAGTAGAGTCAGGGAGGGAACAGCTACAGAGTGTTGGTCAGTGCAGTGTGATCTGGCCAGTTGTGTCTGCTAGTTGGAAATGATCAAAGTTTAACTTCTCTCCTCTCACAGAGTCTGGGAGACAGACACCCTGTCCTCCTCTCAAGGAATGACTCTCAGAACCTTGAGAAATGCAGTTATAGGAGACACATACACAACTCAAAAAGACAGAGGAAAGATTCACAGTTGTAAGCACTTTTGGGTAAATGCTCTAAGAAAGGGATGTCAGGGGCCAATGATCGAGTGTTGGCCAGAACAAACAGTCAATTCTTTTGGCTGCCTTGAGCTTTCTCAAGCAGGCACTATAAGGGGGCAGGGGTCATCGTAGGGATGTGGATTTGAGCTGTTAGAAACTATGTCAGTGTTTAATTCTTTAATGTGTGTGTGGGGGGTGAAACTATTTGTGCTGAGAGGCTGTAGTTATTATAGGCCAAGATCAAGGCCTAGTGAAGAAGAGGGCTCAAAGGAGCCTGGCTTGAGTTTGGTCAAGTAAAGGAAACTATATATATGAATAATATATGTATTTTTTGAATAACATAAATCATTATATTGAATAATATAATACATTGAGTTAAATAATATAAATATATATTTAATGAATATATATTGAATGTGTATAAATAAGTATGTGCATATATATTTAATTAAAAAATATAAATATATATATGATTTAAAGGAATATTCAGACATAATAACAGAAATTTCCAGAATTGATAAAATTCTTCTACTCTAGCTTCAGGCAGCTGAATACATCTCAAGCAGAATTAAAAAAATAAATCTAGAGTCAGATACATCCAGGGAAACCAAAGAACACCAAATACAAAAGAAGATATTCAAAGCCCCGCAGAGGGACAGAACACTTATGGAGACTTACATTTAGACCCATGATACGTGTCTTAACAACGGAAGGCAAGAGAGAGTTGGATTAATTCTTCAGGGTACAGAGAGACGATCACTTTCAGTGTATACCCAATCAAACCATATCTCAAGAACTGGGGTGAATTAAAGATATTTTTATGCAAACATTTACTAAGAGTATTACCACCAACAAATGCTCATTAAGGAACATCGAAGGAATGTACTTTAAGGGAGCCAGCCACCTGGTGTATTGGTTTAAGTTCACCACGCACCACTTTGGTTGCCTGGGTTCATGGGTTTGGATCTCAGGTGTGGACCTACAGCACTCATCAGCCATGCCGTGGTGGTGACCCACATGCAAAATAGCAGAAGATAGGAAAAGATGTTAGCCCAGGGCTAATCTTCCTCAAAGAAAAAATTTAAAAAGTGAAAAAGAATGTACTTTAAGAAGAAATTGATAGAAGAAGAAATGCTAAGATGTAAAAATGGATCGTGAGGATAAAAAAGGGTAAACGTCTGAATAAATCATTGAAAGCATGACTTTACCAAACAATAATAATATTGACAGGGTATAACTGATGGAGTTAAAAACTAACGACAAGGGAACTTCTGGTTTAGAGGAGACTAGGACAGGAAAACACTCTTGCTGCAAAACTGGACAAAGCCAGATAAATTATAAATATATTTTTAGAGCATCAGAGAACTTCAGAACCAACCAACTAAAATTCCAGAAAGAAGAAAACTCTTTTATGTGAGCAGGGATTTTTATCTTTCTTTCCCCTGCAGGCATTTTCTGATTCTAGGTGCTTGCCGAGACTCTGGCTTGCTCAGTCAGAGCCTCGGCTAGGGAAAAGAGAAACTAGCCAAACTTCTAGTTTGGTGTGGCAGAGGAAACCTGAAGGCTCTCAGACACACAACTGCTCTTCCTCACAGCACCTGTGTTAAGTTTTGGTGCCACACAGGAATCTGGGGAAATAGGCCAAAAGCTTCCACAAAGCAAAGCGAAACCTCCAGAAGTGGTGGAAGTGGCCTAAGTCAAACATCCTGCTAGTGTGACCTTTTGGGAATTTGCCATATTGTGAACAATGTAAGGTAGGAGGCTGGAGAGCTACGCTGAGATGTCTGACGGGCGTAGCTAAGTTTTCTGTGGGCTCCCAAACCTGAGGAGACAGATCTACCAGACTTGGGACCAGACCCCTGTGCGGGGGAGGGGAGCACCGCAAACAGGAACAGGGGGAAAGTGGAAGGCCTGGGTTTACTAAAACTGAGACCCAGACCCAACTCTGATCAAGGTCTGATTGGACTCAAGGGCTCCAACTTCACTCTGTTTCCCAATGAAGGAAGATAAGGTCATGTGAAACCTCTCGAGTTATGTTACACAGACGTTACAAAGACACTCGTGGGAGGCTGGAGAAGGCAAACCACAGACTGGGAGAAGACCTTTGCAAATCACATATCTGACAGGACTATAAAGAACTCTCAAAACTCGGCAATAAGAAAATTCAAGTTGAAAATGGTCACAGATTTGGACACTTCACCAAAGAAGATACGCAGATGGCAAATAAGCACATGAAAAGATGCTCAAGGTCGTTAATCATGAGAAAAAGGCACATAAAAACCGCATTGAGATCCTGCTATGTACATACTGGAATGACTAGAATTAAAGAGGTTGAGCATACCAAGTGTTAATGAGGATGGAAAGTAACTGGAACACCCTTACATTGCTGGTGGGAACACAAAGTGGTTCAGCCTCTTTGGAAAACCGTTTTAAAGTGGAGTTTATTATGCTGCTGTAACAAATTAGCACAAATTTCATGGCTTAAATCAACTCAGATTTATTGTTTTACAGTACTGTAGGTTAGCAGTCTGACACGGGTCTCTTTGGGCTATAATCAAGGTGTTGGCAGAGCTAGGTTCTTTTGGGGAGACTTTAAAGCTTAATCCATTTCCTAGCCTTTTCAAGCTTCTAGAGACCACCACATTCCTTAGCCTATGCCCCCTTCCTCCACCCTCAAAACCAAGAACTCGGCATCTCTCTGGCCCTGCTTCCCTTGGATCTTTTTCTACTCTACTGCTTCTCTTTCCCTTTTAAGGGCCTTTGTGATGCACTGGGCCCACCTGGATAATCCAGGATCCTCTCCCTATTTTAAAGTCAGTTGATCAGTAACCTTAATTCCGTCTGCAAATTTAATTCACCTTTGCCAAGTAAACCAATGTATTCCCAGGTTCAGGGATTAGGACATCTTTGTGGGCCATGACTTTGCTACCACAAAGAGTTTTTAAAATAAAGTTAAACATGCACATACCATATGACCCAGCAATTCCACTTCTATGTGCTTACCCAGGAGAAGAAGACATGTTCATGCAAAAACTTGTTTGCCTTCTCAAATCATAAAGATTTACAGCAGCTTTATTCATAGTCAAAAAAGACAAAACTGAAAATAACTCAAATGTCCTTCAACTGGTGGATGGATAAACTGTGGTAAATTCATACAATGGATACTACATTCCGCAATAAAACAGAAGGAACTGCTGATACAGTCAACAACATGGATGAACACTCAAATAAATGTATCATGCTAAATGAAAGAAACCAGACTCAAAAGGCCAAATACTGTAGGATTCCATTTATATGATATTCCAGAAAAGACAAACCATAGAGAAAGACAACAGATCATTAGCCACCAGGGGTTAAGGTTGGGGGAAGAGTTGACTAGAAAAGAGCAGCTCAAGGGAGTTCTGGGTGCTGGAACTGTTCTGTATCTCAATTTTGGTAGTTGCACAGCTCTATGCGTGTGTCAAAAGAGGAAAACAAATACTTCATTCCTCACCCATCAGATTGGCAAAAATTTAAAAATCTGACAATGCCAATCTGACCATTCCCAGGGCAAGGATGACTCAAACACTGTTGGAGGGAATGGAAATTGTTAAAACTTCAGAGGATGATTTGGCTGCAGCTCATCAAGAGGCTGATGCACATCAGCCTCTGGCCCAACAATCCAATCACAGGCAGGTGTCCACTCTAGGGAGTTCACACGTGTGCTCGAGGAGACACACACAAGGATGGTCATTAAACATGGCAGGGGAATAAATTAATTGTGGTTAGTAGTTACTTAAAAAAGAAAGGAAAGAAATGCATATGGGAAATAATCGACCCTGCTGGCTATGTATATGATATGAGAAGGTAACTCATTGATTTGTCTACTTAATAGTACGCAGCACAGAGAGCACTGTACTAGGAATCTGGAGACAAGCATCTGAGCATTTAGTTCCAACTCTGCCACTAAAGTAGCAGTCTGACTGTGGACGACTTAACTCAAGAAACCTCACGTTCCATTTCCTGGAAATTGAAGAGGTTAGGCTCTAAACCACTAAAATTATTTCCACCTCAACAATTCTATGATTCAATAAGTCAACAATCAAAAATTATATTCCAAAGTACCTATGTTGAGAAACTGTTTTTCCCAGACACCCTGAAATCAGAAAGTATCAGAGAAATAAAACATCTTATTATATTGATACATAAAATGGTCCAAATGTCTTGGAATGTCTATGACCAGGTTTTTAATCAAGATCATAACTCAGAAAGAGTGTAAAAGCAACTAAACCTGCCATATCGACTTGGGTCACCCTCAGGTAAAATTTATATATCCTCTCCCATTTTAACATTCCAAAAGAAGTTCCCCATACCAATGAGTCCATCTTGTCAAGTTCAGGTCTGTCTAGCCAAAAGTCATTCATGTGTATGGTAAGATTTACTTGATTTTTTAACAAAGATAAATTGATGAATGGCTTTTTGTATTTTTGCCTGTTTCATCTATAAAGAGCTTACATTATAATTTAATAGCTTCAGCCTGCTACAATAATTTAAAGAGTCTTTTGAAACTTGTAACATGCCATGTCCAACAGGATCTAGTAAAAAAATCAGTAGTTCAGAATCCAAAAAAGCTCATTTAAAAGTTTCATTACCGCCAATACTTACACTTCAAAGACGCCAATAACCAACATGTCATTTCTTTCTACTGCAGAATTTAATAGGTTATCAACTTCTGGTATCACCCAAAAGCATAATTAGGATGCTATCATTAAAATGTATTTTTTAATAAGAAATATTAAAACTAATGATTAAACTATTGAACTAAATGATTAACTAAATATGAAAACTAATGACAACTAATGATCTGTTGTCTTTCCCTATGGTTTATCTTTTCTAGAATATTATATAAATGACATCCTACCGTATTTGACCTTTTGACCTTTCCCCTTGTCAGTCAAATCAAAATTTCAAACTTCTTGTTCTATGGGCTTTCCAAATCTAAATTCTTACAATTCTAAATGAGTACGGAGACAAAACAGACACTACATACAACTTCCAAAATCCTCCTCTTTATCCGATTTTAATTTTAGCACCGACTGCCAAGAAAATCTTTTCAACCGAAACCAAAATTCCATACACATTATGTCAATCATCAATTGATCAGTCATCAGTCTATGTTAACAGAAGGTGAGTTAGTATTAGGAAGCTACACAATTTGCACCAAAGACTGTTTAAAGCTCCTTTCATTAAATGCAGTTTACAACAATTCACAGGCTTCAAAGTTCACCTTGCAAATATAGAATCAATTATCAGAAACCATGAATGCGATCAGGCTTTTCAATAAAGGTGGTCCCAAGGATGTAGGAACCGTTCATTTGTTTAATGAAGGCAATGAGGAGCCCAATAGCCTGAGCGGAGTCAGGCAGAGGAGCGCTGACCACAGGCCCTCTTCCGAAGGAAAGTGTTCACCCAAAGATGTCGCGACCTGGCCTAGACGGGGTCCCGGGGGGCGCGAACTCAAGGGCGGGCGCACAGGGCAGGCGACTCCCTGCCGCCCCCTGCACCACGGATGGGTGTGACCCCGCTGAGGTGGGGCCCCGCCAAGGCACAGGGACAGGCTGGCCAAGCGGCGCTCTTCTGCTCCTCCAAGGGACAGAGGTTGGGCTCCCCCGCCTGGAACAGCCCGCCGGCAGCCCCGGCCCCGGTCCCATCCGCCGCCCCGGACACCGCGCTCCCGCCATACGCGGCGGAGATCTCCACGCCGAGCCCGCTGCCCACCGCCTACCTCAGCGCCGCTCCTGCCCAGCGCTCCTCCACACTGCAGAAAGGAGAGCTCCCCGCGCTGAAAATCCTGGAGGAAGGATCCAGAAACTGCCCGAGCCCCCCACACAAACTCCAGTGGCCACCACTTCCGCATCAGGGACTCCGCCCCCAGTGCATGCGCCCCGGGGCTCTCCAGCTCGGCGGCCCCTCTGCCACTCTGAGCACCGGTCCTGCGCTTGCTCGGGACTCTGAGGATACAATGGGAACCCTTGTGGGGGGCACTGGGAGGGGTGTCGGGGATTGGGGACCGAGGTGTCCATGAGATGGAGAGCAGGAGCCGGCTGACGCTGTGCAGCCCTTGACTCTGCTCTCCCTGGATGACCTTCAGCTCCTGGAGAAGTTCTGCCTTCCCTTGAGGTGGCTTCTCCTGTGCTGAGAAGCCCGTTACACGATCTAACATCTGTTTATAAAAGAACAATGACATCCTTAACACCCAATGTGTTGTGTCTCCAGAAGAATTCTCTGCTTCCCCAGAAGATGATACAGGGAGCAGCTGGGACCGGGTTCTGACCAAGGAAGGAAGGATGCTGAGGGCCCAGCTGACTCCCCTCCACTGGCTCCTTCCCCTGATCCATGGCCCTGATGGGGCAACAGTGCTGGGGACTCCTGCAGGTGACAACTCTCAAGTGTTTGCCCACGGTATTACATTTCTTATGGTTTAGTGGTTAAAACAGGGGGCTAGCTGTCAGTTTTTCAGACGATTTCATTTGCAGAAATGTCTTTGGACAAAGAAGTTTGTTTTCTTCATCTCTGATTTTTAAAATCAATAACAATAATTAAAACACTTATTTTCTTAATCTCATTGGCATGCAAAAACAAAAAAGTCACTTGGATTTCACCAAATTGGCCACATTTTCATTAAGACTTTGGAAGTATTGCTGATTGAATTAAAGAAAGCATTTGGGAAGAACAATTACCTTCAGATAGTATCTGCCCAGATAAATGTACAAACAGAGTTATGAGCCGTTTTGAGGGGCCTGGCAAATCCAGTTTGCGTTTTACAATGGATCGTCCAGAGTACAGGTTAAATTAGTAATTTTCTGTGGAGTTTTCGAGTAAATGTTCATGTCGGCTTCATCAAATAGGTCTGGTGATTTAAATGAATGTTGAGCTAGAGATAAAAGTTTTCAAGAGACTGAGAAATATTAGGTAAATGTACTTTAAAAGGGGTGCAAATTAAAGTAAATCTGCCATTATCCTCTTTAAAACAGATTCAGAGTAACATTATTGTCAAGGTATAAGAAGGAATAGAAATGTTTTATAAAAACAATTCTTCACTTCTAAAGGACCTAACGTGACATTCTAGAAGTCTCCATAGTCTTTCACTCATCTAGATTTAAATTGTTCAATTAATACTTTAAAGACTAATGAATCTGAGGGCAAAATATTCAAGGTCATTGTTTGTTTTTCATTGTTGCAAAGTAGATGGGTATGAACTGTGGCTGAAATTCATGGTCTTGAAGAAGAAAAATATATAGAACTTATTTATCACTCTCACAGTGTGTCCTGACTTAATCCTACACATATCCCCAGAATAAAGCCTCAAGGAATTCCATTATGTTATTAGAAATGACATCTTTCATTCACCATGAATATTCTCTAATTAATTCTCTAGCTAGTAATTATGTTCCTGATGCAAATAGGCAAGTAAAAGAATCCATGCTTGATTAAATTGGGCTCATAACATGTATCCATGGGAGACACATGAGAAATGGAGTCTCTCAAAAGAATGGCAGAGATGCTCCTCTTAAATACTATCTTCAGATAAGACAAAGGAGGATGTTGGGGGTGGGGTTTGGGATGTGAGACTGGAGAAGACAATTCTCATGGAGAGGGACATGTAAATGTTTGTCTGAACCAACTCCCCTGCACTGGGCTCTGGTCCTGAAGGGACGACAGGGAGGTGACCAGGAACAGGCCTCCCAGTGGTGGTGCCTTCCCAGGGGTAGCATGGGGATGCTGGGGGAAGGGGGATGGTGTGTGACATGGCACCAGCGGTGGAGGCAGCAATGCAGAGGTCAGGGATCTCTCTCGCTCTCTCACTCTCTCTCTCTCTCTCTGTCTCTCTCTCTCAGGGACCTGAGAAGAGGAAGTTGGCAGAGCCCGCGCCCCTCGCCTACCTCTCTCATGGGCCCTTCTTTCTCTGGCCGCTCGCTATGGGAGCCCTGCGGCCTTGGGTTTAACCCATGAGGCCAAGGGCACGTGCACAGCCAGCGGGCCTAGGGGGGGCCTTGGGGGTCCTCAGTGAAGGCCCCACCTGCCCGCGAGGCCTTGACACAGTGACACCACCTGAAAATAAAGCAAACACATATAAGCATATGTAGTTTTAAAAGGAAAAGCACACAACTAAAAGAATTGATATCATTAAATACACTATTCTATTTGTTTATGTGTCAAATTACTGATAGGAAATAGCCCGGTGTAGTGATAGTAGAATTGATCAATTTCATAGAGAATTCTTTTAACGGTTGCTCATAGCTTGTGTTTTACATCATTGATTAGGGTAATATTTTCATCTTTTCCTTTCCTAGTGTCTCCATCAATCAGCCTTGAAGTGGAACTGAGTACATGCTTTTCAGAAGCGGCATCATTCTCTACTCAGCCAGAGCATTGGGCCTGACAATAGCTGGATCCAGCAGAAAACTGGGCACTCTAGGAGATGTCATGTGGAGATGTGCCTGGCTGGACTAATAGTCACGTGGATATGATTTTTAAAAAAATCTCTCAGAGCTTTCCCAAAATCAAATAATATTCTTAAGTTGCTTTAGTAGACGAGACATTAGTTAGTGTCTTTTTAATTTCCACAGAAGCTTTTTGTATGTTACTAAAGAAACTAAACATTATGTCTTTTTTCTTGTTACCAAAATGGACTTGGTATTAAAAACAAGAAACCTACAAGAAAGGAAACACTCATATGGAATAGAAATTGTGGGTCGCAATTGCTACTTTTTTATATAAAATCATGTTTTATTTATTTACAATTTCTCTCAACTGTGCTTTTGAAAATAACTTAGTATTAGAAATTACCAGTAAGAAGAGGGTGTGCTCCCTTGAGTGTGGTCCAGTAGAAGTCAGGTGACTCAGACCTGAGTTCTAGGCCCAGGTCTGTTTCTGGTTAGTGTGTGACAACGTACTTAGCCTCTCTGGAACGTAGTATTCCTTTCTGTAAAATTAAAGTGTTTGATGATTTTTGAGAACTTTTCTAAATATTAAATGACTTCTCTTTTATATTTTTTATAATTTTATTTATTTATTTTTCCCCCAAAGCTCCAGTAGATAGCTGTATGTCATAGCTGCACATCCTTGATGTATGTGGGACACTGCCTCAGCACGGCCGGAGAAGTGGTGCGTCGGTGCGTGCCCGGGATCCGAACCCGGGCCTCCAGCAGCGGAGCGCGTGCAGTTAACCACTAAGCCACAGGGCCAGGCCTGACTTCTCTTTTAAAAAACAAAAAGATCCTTCTCAAACTTATACATTATCAAAAATTTTTTCTGAACTTTCACTTACCAAGAACAACTGATGTCCCTTCAATTATATTGATTGAAAATAAAGATCATAAAAGTATAAATTTGGTAATCTAATAAATGAATTAGCATAAAAATGAGCCAGGAAAAAATTTATGATCAATCAAGATATTACACTATGAAAATATTACTGTTTGTTACAGTACATAAAATGATGACACTGAAATAGTATCTTTTTGCTGTCTGTAAGTTTATATTGTTACTCATATATCACCATTAATCCTATTATGTTTTACAAGTAATAAAATGTCTTGAAAGGAGAGAACAATAAAGCAGCAGCCCTGCATTACACACGAATGTTGTGTTCTCCCTGGAGGGAAAATGAGGATACAACATTGGTCAAGTACTTCATTTTGTAATCCACTGGTGCCTTTCAAACATATAGCTATTATTGTAAGAGTAAAGATGTTCTTTTTTTTTTAATAATTTTATTTATTTATTTATTTTTCCCGCAAAGCCCCAGGAGACAGTTGTATGTCATAGTTGCACATCCTTCTAGTTGCTGTATTTGGGACGCGGTGTCAGCATGGCCAGAGAACTGGCATGTCAGTGCATGCCTGGGATCCAAACCCGGGCCGCCAGCAGCAGAGTGTGCACACTTAACCACTAAGCCACGGGGCCAGCCCAAGTGTAAAGATATTCTTAAGAATAGTGCCACAAAACAGGTTTTCCCAGCTACTTTTTGTCAGAGCTGAGACAGACATTAGGCTGGGGCACTTGAAGAGGCATGGTGGACTCTGCTGAGGGTGATTTAATTACTGTGAGATGATTAGCCAATAGCGAATAAGACGGAGAAAGATTAAAAAGAGGTAAAGGGAAATAAAGTTGGAAATAATTAAGAAAAATAGTGCCTTCAAAATATCCTCTCATTATTTTTATAGCTTGTTTTATTTTTGAGGCATGACTAGGATAGTATGTTAGATTTTTATAAACCCTTTTCTCCTGGGCTTATATTACTGAGATCTTCATTATTTATGATAATGCCAAAGAAAGCCTGGACAAAAGTATTCTGTACTATCAACAAGCACAAAACATGTACAACATTGCTCTATATATTAAGAGTCCAGCTGTAATAGTCAAGACATATATTCATGTGTGTAAAATTATAATGATTTTCTTATTTTCTCTGGCTGTGAACCATGTTAAAATATATAGTAATAAGCAGAAAACCTGAAGAACTAGGTGATTTAAAACACCTGTTGTTACAGCTAGGCCATTCAAGGGTGAAATTAATTTCAATTTCACACTTCTCCTTTCCTTGTAGCCAGTGAAGTGTCTGGAAGACAGAAAACACATAAAATTAATTGAGAGTTAACAGTATTTGGAGGCAGTTGAGGTTAAGCACTCAACAATGATGTCCCTTACTTCAGGAGCCATTGACTGTTTGTCATAAGTTTACTTTATACATGGGTTCTATTCTTAGATTATTTCTGTATGTTTCTTAGAAGAGAGACAGGGCAGGAGAATTAACTATCAATCTACTGTGCGCCAGTTCCTTTACTGTATTCCCTTATGCAATTCTTACAGTAATCCTTTAAAGTAACTGTTATAATTCATATTTAACTGATAAAGAAAACCATGTTTACAAAACTGGGTCAAGGGTAAGGGGGAAGATGTGAACATCAGTCCGTTGGGTTATGCCTCATATTCTCTCCATTGTGATAAAAATGGTGCTTCAACATGGGTTCTCACCATCTGGCTATTTAATACCGGCTCCTGCCAACAGCATTGGATGAGATGAGATGAGAAGTTTGTTTCCAAAGTTATTCTATTATATTTAAACTCTACTATTTATGAGTAGGATGTCAAGACATGTTTTAGAGGCATAGAGAGCAACTGATTAGTCCACCTACACATTTTTCAGGTTTACTATAACTTTCGTGTGCCACATTGTATCAACTTTACCAACTTTAGTGCTTCACTGTTCTGTTTTATAAAACTCAGAATTTCACTTTTCATGTAAAGCACTTTGCTGCTCTCTTAGTCACTAGATGGCAGTTCTGTATCTCTGTAAATTACCACTGCAGCAGGAAATGAGAGATCTTAAGCCAGTTTGCTCTGCACAAATGATGGACATAGGAGGACTTCTGCTCCATCAAGACTGCCTGTGTTATTCCATGGCTGTAACGGGGATGTCCAGGACTGCTTAGTCAGAGGCACGAAGCAGAGTCAGAAAGCATCCTCTTAAGTTCTTCTTCAGATGTGAGTTCAGGCACCTGTCTTCTCACCTGAGCACATTGGAGTTTATTGAATGTGTTCAGACTCTTACTCTCTCCCTGTACTTAATAAGTCTGGGAGCTCCATACCCCTAGAAAAAACACATGACTCATAAAGCCTTTTCTCAACTAAACAGAGTTGAGGGCTATGGTGTTGCCCGAGAGTCTGATGCTTAAAGAAAATACAGCTGGTGCTCAGGCGGAAGGAAAGAGCATCAGCTACTCCTGGAGGGCTTTTACTGATGCTCCTATGGAATGAGCAATTTCAAAATAAAACCACATGGCTTAAACCTCACTAAGTGATTATTTTATTTTCAAGTAATAGGCTCTGAAAATCTGCTATGTCTAAAAAGCTATTTCATAAAACTGAAACAGTTCTGTTTTTTATTCTCTGGTATTTGAAATACTATTAAAACTGTAAATCCTTTAACATTCTACAATATACAAATAGGCAAATATCAATTATATTCTCTAAAAATGTCTGCTCCCATGTTAAAGTTTAGTATATAGCAGCAAAACTGGTTACCACCCAATTTTTAACTCATTTTTTGCTTTTGAAATTACATATAAAATTTGTGTTTTTAAGTATTTTCCTAAAACTCAGCATCTTTCTGATATAAATAGACTAGTTGCAAGGTAACTAGAATGAAGTTTGATCTTTAAAACTTTAGCTTTGTGTAAGAATTGATAACAAGAGGCAATTGGGTCTCTCCACGTTATGATATTTATTAATTGTGAATAGCCACCTCTATTACAAAGTGGTGAATAATAAAAAGAAATCAAACAATATCAGCACTCTCTTACCCCACACGTACAGTTTATATGCAAATAAATTCTCATAGGTCAGAAAAATGCCTATGATTTCAGATAACTGGTAAAATACTATCTCATTCCAGTTTTAACCTCATTTGAAATTGACTTAAAACTCTTCTCTTAGATTCCTGCTCTGATCAGTGCCCCCTGGTCCCCTCAATGCCTCATTGGATTGCAAACTTATCTGAGGAATTGAATATTCTTTTCCATTTCTTCTCTTTAAGGTATCTGTGATAGTGCTTTTTATGCAATGACCACTTGGTACAATTCAGTATTAGTTTCAGAAACATCTTTAGTTAGGAACAAATCAAGGAAACAGATGTGAGGAATGTGGGGATGCCTAGCTGATGGTGCTTCAGGGATTCCTCACGTGAGTCTTGTCATAGAATAGTTTAAAGAATAAAGCAGCATTAGTCAGTTCAAAAGTGTGGGGTGAGCATAATTCTAAATAATGATGGAGACGTAAAAACAAGAAGCCACTTGAATTTCGTTGAAAGGTGTTAGACACATCAAAGGGCTGGGAAAAAACATTGTTTAATGTAAGTTCTTTCTAAACTCTAAGGCAACAAGTAATATGAATTTACATGATAATTATAAACCACAAAACAACAATTCACAAGACAAGTAAACAACTAAAGTAGAAACCAGAGTAAGAAAAATAGAGGTTAAAGCAGAGATGGAGAGTGATGGTTGGGGTCAGAAACCATGGCTTAGTCATCCTTGAAGTCTCCCTCAGACTCTGATCATTCCTAGCGCTCAGTAAAGAGTTTGACCCCATGAGCCTGGGGAGGGCCAGAGTGAGAGGTGGTTGGGAGGGGAGACAATGCAAGGATACCCTTGTGGAGGCACTGACATTGAAAATCAGTGACATTTTTGCCAAGGTGTTTACCATATTCAAGATTATTCTGGAAAGTTAAGGATTTTTCTGGAATGTACATTTTCATTTTATGGAAACTCCAACTAGCCCAGAGAAAGATTTAGACATTTTAGCTTTAGAAATAAAGAGAGGGGCCAGCCCGGTGGTGCAGCAGTTAAGTGAGCACGCTCCGCTACGGCAGCCCCGGGTTCAGAGGTTTGGATCCCGGGCGCACACCAATGCACCGCTTGTCGAGCCATGTTGTGGCGGCATCCCATATAATGTGGAGGAAGATGGGCACAATTGTTAGCCCAGGACCAATCTTCCTCGGCAAAAAGAGGAGGATTGGCATTGTAAGTTAGCTCAGGTTTGATCTTTCTCATAACAAAAAAAAGAAAGAAAGAAATAATGAGAAACTTTTTTGTCAGTTTCAATAATGAAAACCAATTAGCAACTGGGAAACAGTTACAATTTGAGATGAGAATGTGAAGAAAGAATTAGACGTCACATGTTGTTGCTTTTCTCTGGGGCAGTAAGGCTTGCAAGGGGAATGAAGTTCCATCTTTGCTCTATTGAGTTTGAGAAGGTGTAAAATTCATTTGTGCTGGGCAACACTGTTGACCTGTGGAGAAAAACAAATGGTTCAAGCAGCTGATCTAAAGGAATAACTGAACTCATAAAAGTTTTTAGCTTATAAAGTGTGCTTCCACTCTATTTAACTTTACTGGACATCCATTGACCTCTATGTGCAAGGTATTTGTGGTAGGTATCGAAGGAAATATAAAGAATTATACGGTTCCAAGCTCCTCCACATACATGAAATTGTTTGCAAGATATAATTTGATTCTGCCAAGGTATTTAGTGTATGTTGTATTACAGAAACTTAAAAAAAATGAGAATGTTATCGAGAAATTGTAATTAAGGACAGCTTCTTAGGAGAGGTGGACTAGATCAAGTCCTCAAAGGGACCACTTTTGAGCAGGTGGAGGGAAGAAAGAGTGAGGATTTCAGATGGGAGAAGAGAGGAAAGGTACTGAAGTAGAAAGGAACATGGCATTTGGGCATGGGAGTGGGGAGGCCATGACAGGCACAGTCTTCCCGTGACTGAGAGGCAGCTCAGTTTCCTCCTGCAGGAGCCCAGCACTGCTTCCCACCTCCTGGCCTCCTCCACCTGCAGACTCCGTGGTTGAGCCAAGGCCTATCTTTTTTGTGTGTGTGAGGAGATCAGCCCTGTGCTAACATCTGCCAATCCTCCTCCTTTTTTGCTGAGGAAGACTGGCCCTGGGCTAACATCAATGCCCACCTTCCTCCACTTTGTATGGGATGCTGCCACAGAATGGCCTGCCAAGCGCTGCGTTGGTGCGCACCCGAGATCCTAACCTGCGAAGCCCGGGCCACCGCATCGGACCATGCATGCTTAACAGCTTGCGCCACCGGGCCGGCCAAGACCTATCTTATCTGGATCGCTGCCTAGTCTTCCAACAGGTCCCTTTCCTTCAGTCTTAATTTCTTCTAATCTTTCCTTCACAATGCGTCCAGAGTTACCTTCTAGAATCCAAATTTGCTTAAATCTGATATCTGCTTAGACTCCTTCAATGACTGCTCAGAGCATCCGAGAGAACATTCAGACTCCTGAGCTGGACACGCAGGCTTTCTCTTGCTGTCCTCATCTTTAGCCTCATCACCCACTGTGTCCTACATGTTCGCTTTGTTCCAGCCTTAAAAATACCCCCATTTTCTGAAAGCTTTAGCATCCTTTATATCTGTCTTTTTATATGTGTTTCTTCTGCACTCCTACCCCCTTTATTAATCAACTTAATTCCTATTTCTTGATCTAAACTCATATCAAATGTTCCTTCCTCTTGGAGACATTTCCTGAGAGGTCTCCATCTAGAGACCCATTTTGATGTCCCCACTCTGGGACCCTGTACTTATTTCCTTTTCCATAACTGTTGTTTTATTCTTGTCTCATAGACAGTGAGCTCCTTAAATCTGAGACGATCTTTCTTCTTGATGAATAAATGGCCAGCAACAGGATACATTGGAGCATATGAGGAAGCCATTTGGTGTAAAACTAATTGGGCCTGACCTTGTTTTTTTTTGCTTTTCCCCAAAAGGGGCCTGTAGCCTCTGTTCATCCATTGTATATCCGCTTTAAGCAATTAACGTGTCCCAAAGACAAAAGCAATGCCCTTAAGGTGTAAATGCAACTTCCCCTACATTAGCATTTCCTTAAGGATAAGCATTTCTCCATAGGCTAGGATTTGATTGCTGCGCTCGTTCCGTGACCACCAAACTTGAGACAACAGCCACGCCCATGGAGACAGCACACCTGATACCCACAGTGTCCATCAATCCACGTGCCAACAGGTCAATGTCGTGGCTATTGTAAAAGGGACATTGCAATCACATGTGGTACATGCTCTTTGATGGTATATAACCACACTATACACCCCACTTCTTTGCAGTGCTCCATTTCTTTGTGAAAGGACTCTCCTTGGCTATATGATCCTCAAAGCTTGGCTCATAATAAACTCACCCCAATTTTGATTTATTGGTTGGTTATGGATTATTTGTGACGATATTCTATTTGTCCCTCCAGTATCTAAACACCGTACCTGACACCTTTGGTGCACTCAGAAAATGTTTGATGAGTGAATAAGTATGTGTGAGACCACACAGGCTGGATCAGAAGGGGCTTTTTAGGGAGTGGTAGAAAATTCGCTCACATTCCTACCATAGTGGTTGAGGCTGTGGGCTTTGGACTAGTTTGTCTGCGCATCAATCCCAGTTATTCCACTTTTAACTGGAGAACCTGTGGAAATATTTACTCTCTGAACCTTAGTTTCCTCATCTATCAAAAGGGGCTACTGAAAACTCCTGTCTTGTAGCGTTTTAGTGAGATTTACATGCATTAACTTATGTAAAGTACTTAGAAGAGCTCCTGGCACATAGTAGGCACTTAAATGTTAGCTGTTATGTTATCATTATTGCTCTTATATATAAGCAATATTCTGGTTTTGAAAAGATGCTTTCATAATATAGTTGATCCTCATTATTTGTGGATTCCGTGTTTGCACACTTGCCCACTAGCTAAAATGTACTGGCAGCCCCCAA
Organism: Diceros bicornis minor; assembly: GCF_020826845.1. Classification (NCBI taxonomy): domain Eukaryota; kingdom Metazoa; phylum Chordata; class Mammalia; order Perissodactyla; family Rhinocerotidae; genus Diceros; species Diceros bicornis. The sequence continues at coordinate 202,695 of NW_026691097.1, forward strand.
ATGAACACTCTCAGGGCTTTCATGTCCATTTGCAGATATGCACAAAGTGGTGAGAAATTTGATTCACTCGACGTGCACGTTCCCAGCTGAGGGGGAACAAGGTGCTGCTCTGCCCTCTTGTTTCAGCCCACATTGTAAACAAGTGTCCTTCTTGCAGTCTACTTAGTGCCTCGTTTCTTATCTTTTTGTGCATTATGTTGGTGACCTTGCCATTTAATATGTCCCCCATGTGTAGTGCTGCAATGCTGCCTGGTGTTCCTCAGGGCAAGAGGCTGTGACGTGCCTTTACTGAGAAAGTATGTGTGTTCGACAAGCTACTATCAGACACGAGTTACAGTGCTGTTGGTGTGAGTTCAATGTTAATATATCAACAATATATATTAAATAAGGTGACTTTAAAGAGAACACACAGAGAACAAGGTAATGTACTGATGAGTTGAAGAAAATGTGACTAAGGCTTACAGAAACCTAACACCGCATTTCCCGTAGGAGCAGTGGGTCATATTCACCGATTCAGTGTACACAATGACCTTATAGAATGTCACACTGTGCAGAAAGAGAACTGACTGTATCTTATGTAATCCTCACATACTCCTTTATAGCAGGCAGGGTACGGAACAGGGTGTCCACATTTTACTATTAAAGTAAGGCTATTAAAGACCTTGTGAACCAAGTGGAGAATTTAAAATGTCTTGTGTTCAGCATAAGAGTCATGAGTTTTTGAGCGAGGAAGATCTATGATGCACTGATGTTTAAGGAACAGTTACCTGGCAAGAGAATGTAGTATTGAGAGGAAGAGGGAGAACTGATCTGGAAAGGAGAACCAGCTGTTAAACTCTCCACGTATTCCCATTGCTAGGTGAGGAGGTTCGGAGCTAAGGTGCTGATGTGATAAAGGAAAAGTAGCAGCCAAAGGATAAAATAATGGATTTGGTAACCATACATAGGGTGTAAATCAGGCTGTGGTTCTCAAAGTGGAGTCCTTGGACCAGCAGCATCAGCATCACTTGGGAACTGGGCTGAAATGCAAATTGTCAGGTGCTGCTTCAGACCTGCTGAACTGGCAAGTCTGGGGTGGGGCCTGGCAATCTGGGTTTCAACAAGGCCTCCAGGTGCTTCTGGTGCCCATCAAGTTTAAGAACCAATGAATTAGGGGCCGGCCCCGTGGCTTGGCGGTTAAGTGCGCACGCTCTGCTGCTGGTGGATCAGGTTCGGATCCTGGGCGCGCACCAAGGTACCGCTTCTCCTGCCATGCTGTGGCCAAGTCCCACATACAGCAACTAGAAGGATGTGCAGCTACGACACACAACTATCTACTGGGGCATTGGGGGGAAAAATAAATACATAAAATCTTCAAAAAAAAAAGAACCAATGAATTAGAAAAACGATTCCAACACATCACTATGTCCAGGTAAGCTGCAAGGCAGGAGGTGGTATTTGTTTGGAGGATAAGATGCATTTTATTTTTATTTTTTTTTGTGAGGACGATCAGCCCTGAGCTAACATCCATGCTAATCCCCCTCATTTTGCTGTGGAAGACCAGCTCTGAGCTAACATCCACTGCCAATCCTCCTCCTTTTATTTTCCCCCAAAGCCCCAGTAGATAGTTGTATGTCATAGTTGCACATCCTTCTAGTTGCTGTATGTGGGATGCGGCCTCAGCGTGCTCGGAGAAGCCGTGCGTCGGTGCGCGCCCGGGATCCGAACCCGGGCCGCAGGTAGCGGAGCGTGTGCACTTAACTGATAAGCCACGGGGCCGGCCCAAGGTGCATTTTAAGTTTCAGGAAATAGTAGTTCAGCATCTATTTCATCGTAAGGATTCCAGAGATGCCATTTTAGCTCTCTGGTGTGAAGCTCTTTTGTCCACAATATGTTCTCCTTTAGAGAGCCCTTGATAAGTTATTTACCACTTCCCACATGTTCTGAGAGTCTCTTCCTTCTTGAAATCCCCTTTCAGACTTGAAAACGTACTTTATTTTTGTGCATAATCTCCTCTATTTAAAATCTGGATTTCTCTTCCTGTAGGATCCTGTGTGGCACATGTAGCCTTACTGTAAATTTGGAATGCCATTGATTTGTTCCAAAACCTTAGAATGTTTTAGAACTTAGAACCTGATGACTAGAGAATTTATATGCTTCTGTTTAGGATTCATATTTTTCAGATGTCTAGAGGTATCCCAACTTGCCAGTAATGTGGCTTTAGTTTGAGCAGAACTTGAAAATCTGAATATACTAGAAAACGAATTACATCTCTCATACTAACATTTACAAAATAAATGATCAGAATGTTAACTTACCAATAAGCACTTTCTATATTCTAGGCTCTATATTATGCTTATATAATAAACATGATAAAGTTTCAAAGAGGAGCCAATTAACTTTTGAGCAAAAGCTTGACTTGAGTGTATATTGGCTTCATTTTGACAGTTGTAGCCTTAATATTATAGTAATGTTTTCTTTTTCTGGGAATCAGATAATCTTGTTGTTGGGGGAAGAGGGAGAATCTCCCTCTGCCCTTTCCCTTAAGGTTCTTATGGCTGGCCAAATAATTAACAAGCCAAGTTAGCAGGAGAAAATAATAACAAGTTTAATAACATGTACACATGGGAGAAACCTCAGAAATGAGCAACTCATCCCTCTGTCTAAGCTGCCTGCTTAAGTATTGCAGTTAAAGGCGAGGAACGTGTTGGGGGTGGGTAGTGGTCTGGGACCTCAGAGGGCAAGAGGCAACTCACATGGAGATAGAAATGCAAATGTTTGCCTGACAACTCCTCTCAGGGTCATCTATAGATAATGTGGAGGGAGAGATAAAGTTTTTGATATAAGGGGCTTGGTGTCTTTCCTGTTCTAACCGCTATCCTACATTATCTTTACAGCCATCATGATAATAACTCCTTCCTGAAACAGATCTTTTGTTTTAAATTCTTTAGGTAGTCTGGGAGGGGAAACTCAAATATTCTTCCTGAGCTCTCTGAGTCCTTATTGTCTTCAGCTCGAAATAATCTGCATACCAGAGTTGTGCCTCCTGGGGTAACTTGCCCTGAGCACCATCAGTTCCCTCCTCTGAAACTTTCCTAGAAGTTTCACAGTCCTTTTGAAAATTAAAGACGTTTCATAGTCCAGAAGCTGAGTTGGTAGATTGTTTCATCTCACTGAGCACATTTCTTAGTCCTGATAATAGATAGTTCAATTAAGTACATTTTAGAAGGTGGTGATGCAGGTGGGCTCTCAAGGTTACACCTATATCGTGGAAGCAAGCAATCAAGTATTTAATGGAAGCATTTCTATGTAAACGAAAGAAAAACAAGGTTAATGGTTGGAGCAAGTTGTAAAGCAGTTTCTGAGTTTAGAGGACAGCCAGATAAGATTTTTAGATGTCAGCGTCAAAGCAGCTTTTGCAGTTTAAAATGTCTCTGATGATGTCATCGGGTAATCTCAAGTTTATAGCAAGTCCATCAGCTTCAGTTTGAAAGGCTTCAGGAAAAAGGGCAGGTTCAGTTTTCAGTGATTCCAAATGAAAATGATGGAAAAAATAAAAAACGTTAGTTTGGACATCTGTAGCCAGATATTTTAGGAGACTAGAAGAAATCAGGATCCAGTCAAGTCAACAATATAAAACAAAAACCTTAAAAGACAATTAACAAAACCAGGATCTAATATCCGCAAATCTACACTATAGTTTTTACAGAAATATAATTTTTCTTTCTAAAATCACCCTCATTTTTATCAAAGAAAGACAAATTAAAACTAAGTAGTTTGCAAAATAAGTCTAGTTCCAATAGAGTTGGCCCAATTATTTACATAAGTACAGCAAGAATGGCAATTGATCACATAGGCTCTTTTAAATCTGCTTTGCTGGAACTTTTTATAAGGAATCTCAGATTGAACTTTAAAGGCCTCTCCAGGCCAGGAAAGCCAAGCCAAAATTTTGTTATCAGACTTTGCCTGTAATACCTACCGATTTGGGTGAACTCCTCTCTTCCGAGGTTCCCCCAAAATATTTCGAGGTTCCTTGTGCTTGCCAGATAAGTGACATTCTTTACTTATCCTGGTAAGTGCTGCTTGGAACATAAGGTACCAGGCCAATGTTTCCACGTGGCTTTATTCTATAAAGTCCAATCTTCATTCCTCAAAAGCTGTATGGTTATATCGCAAATATGATGTTCCAGTCACAGCCTTGGTAATAGAACCAGTGTTTCCAATTGTGTCCTGTTATAAGGAGAAGAGATTCTTATTGAACTTATGCAAATAACTATATTGCCATGAAAACAACAATACTCACTAAGAGTTTCCAAATTCGAGGGATCAGATAGAGAGAAAGATAAATATTTCAATTTTACTTACAAAAATATTATTTACCAAATTGTTATAAGTCATAGCTAGCTCAGGAGAAAAGAGAAAAAGTTTTCCTTAAATCTAAAAAAACAAAACATTAAAAATTCAGCAATACTTCAAATGAAAAATAATAAAAATTATAATCATCCTTATCAGTTCATTCAGTCCTGTGTAATCCATTCTTGATCCCAATCTTTTTGTGAGCAGCTTCATGAAGTTATCAGTCTTTCCATCAGCTTTCTGTAATTTCTTACCAAGTTCAGTTTTATTATCAGAAAGTTTGTCAGAACCCTGTACTCCAGTGTAAATGTCAGAGTCTTTTCCATGAATTTTTCTGAAGTTGAAACATTTTGCAAGAGCATTAGAGCAAAGAAATAAGTCTGTAAACAAGACCTCAAAATGGCAATTGACAGAGAAATTTGGTTAATTTTGTGACATACAACACTTTAAAATAATAATAACCAGAATTATGACTGATAATCAGGACAGATCAGAATTTCAGTAATGTTATACAATTTTAAAACACCTATGTCAATAACATTTGCCCACATAACAGCACCTAAGCAGACTTACCATCACTTGTTTGACAATGCTTTCCACGTAATTTAACATACGGAATAAGCCTAATAAATTTAGTATCTTTCCCTTTGTAGGAAGAGAGGAAATTTCTTTGAGAAGTTCCAGGGCCCTTTGAAAATTCTCAAAGAGAAAAAGTAAAAAAAAAAAGACTTTATTTATATGAATTTTGGGGAGCTTGTCAAAAATAGAAAACGTTAAAGCAAAGAGAGCATTGACAGTCCAAAAACTTTAATAGAGAGACCTCAGTCTTTTGAACGCAGGAAATCATTTTAACAGATTTTTTTTTTCCTGTCTTTCAGGTAGACTTACCCAAAGGTAAAGAAAAATCTTTTATAACTTCTTTATCAAGTTCATGAAAATTATCCTTTTAAGAGAAAGAAGACCAAATTATAATTTTGTACCAGCTTCCCTCTGATATTAAAACTCATTTACTTAATTAAATTCATTTCAATCTTAGCCAACTTGACCATACAAAAACTGCTTTTCTAGAATTCCTCTTCCACAAACCTATAACTTTCTTTTTACATTCAGAATTTGTCCCATGTCTTTCTTTTCCCTCCTAGTACTTGAAGACAAATTTATCTTTCTTAATCAATCAAATAAAATATCTCCATACTTTGTTCCTTCTTTATACATCTTACTTTCCTTGGACACAGACATAATTTTCTTAATATTTAGTAGCTTCAATCACATATACTAATTAGAAATTTTAACTCTTAGAAACCCCAATTTGTAAGTAAAAACTAAGTAAACAATTATAAACTTTCTTTTACATTAGGATCTTGTAGCTTGGAAAATTTATAAAGACTTCATAACTTCTAGAAATATGTTCCTTTATAGTACAATCTTTTAATAAAACACACGTTTACCAATAGACCCAAAACACCTTTTAGTTTTCCTGTAATGAAAAGCCAAAAGTAGACAAACGTAAGTTTAGCAATCAATGTCTAATATCTTATCTTATTTGGAAATGATAATACTCAGTGAATTTTTATCACAAAATTTAGCAAAACTCTAAAGTTTTATGTCACCAAAAAGAGTTTGGAAGCTGTAACCACCATAACACATAATTATTGTTTAAAGTTCACCCAACATTCATCTTTTTCACAACTATTTAGTTACTTGTTCCCAATAATTATTTAGATTGTCTATAAGACTTCATAAGACATTAGATAAAATTAGCCATCATTTAAATTACTGTTTTTGTTAACCAGTTCTGTAATAGAAATAACGTCAGTTTTTTGTACAAAACTTCATGTAAATTTCATCACGTCTTATACCTTTAACCATAGTTATCATTAAGATTTTTATTAATAGGTCTGGGTCTTCTGATTTTGGACAAGGGAAGAATTCCCAGTCAGACATTTTAAAATATACTCAGGCAAAGTTGATGTAACCTCTTTATATAAAATTAGCTCAAACATTCCAACCTTTATAATCTTATCAACACTTACACTTTTACATGTTCTCAATTCAATTGTAACCTGAGTCAAGCTCTTAAGGCTATTTAAATTTTTCCCTTCCTTTTTCTGGCCCTTTTTTAGGTACCAATTAAACAATTGTGTGAGAGCTCTCAAAACATATTTTTTTCCCCCAATTTAGAAGTTTTCCCAATTCAAAGAATCCGTCATCTGGCCATTGACGAGTAGGATCTTCATTTGTATATTTATTCCAATAGTGACTCGATCCAATAAGACTTTTTAAGAAAGACCCAGAGGTAACTTTCCACGCTTAGAATAAATCTTTACCGTGGACGCAAGAGGCGTCCCTGGTGAGGGCGCAGATGATGTAGCCCCCATGATCCACAGAATTCACTCCCAAAGATATTCAGAGAAAGTAAAGACCTTCGTTGCACAGGCGGTAAGGATGGTGTAGTGAAAACGGTGTCTCCGGTCTCCCACAATAGTGTGGGACGCCTCCAGTCACAGACCTGCTACGCTAATCTGTGACACCGGGCAGGTGATACTGGTATGGGATTTTTCCAGCACTAACAAGCAACGAAGGTTAAGACGACAAAAGCCCTTATGGACTGGGCCCTTTATGACAAACTCCCCCGAGAGCTTGGCACAGCCAGACAAAGAGACAGTTCAGAACCCCAGTCTACTCGACTGGCCACCAAGGGGCACCCCAGTAAATGCACCTTCCATATGGTGGAGACCAAGGAGGATAGTCTCACTTGGCACAAAGCCAAGTTGTCTCAGGACACAGAACAAGACAGAAGGAAAAACCTCATCCAGTTTTTTTCTTATGTGCACAATGACAGCTTTAGCCACGCCTTAGGTCTGCTGGAGCCAGAATAATACCTAGGTGGGGAGGTGTCACGGGGTTGGGGACTGTGTGCTTTACAGAGTACCTCGTCATTGCATGGACATTTTCTTGCAGTTGACGGGGGACCTGTGTCATCTACCCCGTTCCGTGACCCAACTTATCCTGTCACGGGAGTTTCCTGAAAGTGGCGACTGCCCTAATGGCTCTTAACCGCTCGACCCGTGCCCACCAAATTTGTGGCCTTTTTGGCTTCCAAGATGCCCTTGGCAATGGCCTTCACTTCATGTGCATATTAACCCACAGCAAAGTTTGTCTAAATAGACGCCAGTCTGGTGAGACCCGCAAACTCACCAGTCTGTGGGGCCGGCCCGGACATTGGGCTTATAGGGTCTATGCCTGCGTCCTACCCTATGGTATTTCCTTCTTATGACACACGATACAAAAGACAAAGACAAAAGAGAAAAACAGAGACTATCTCTGGGAGGAAAAGGGATCAAGATCAAAACCAAGAATACTCTACCAAATGTACCAGCGTCACTAAAAGCACAAGAAACTCGTTTCCCAAATATTTTCTTCTGCCAATCTAAATTTAGAAAGAGAAAAAAATTCTCACCACTTCCTTCCACCGGACTCCACAGGTAGAGATTCTGGGAGGCTGACGTGGTAAGAAGTCTTATATTTTGCCGACTTTCGTCAGGCGTTCCCATATCTCATCATCTGAAGTAATCCAGGGAGAAGGCAGTTCTTCCAGCCAGAGAACGCAACTTGCCAGCCGGTGTAGCCCCACGTTGGGCACAAAAACTGTTGGGGGAGAGAGAGAATCTGCCTCTGCCCTTTTCTTAAGGTTCTTATGGCTGGCCAAATAATTAACAAGACAGGTTAGCAGGAGAAAATAAAACCAAGTTTAATAACATGTATACATGGGAGAAACTCAGAAATGAGCAACTCGTCCCTCTGTCTAAGCTGCCTGCTTAAGTATTGTAGCTAAAGACGAGGAAGGTGTTGGGGATGGGTAGTGGTCTGGGACCTCAGAGGGCAAGAAGACAACTCACATGGAGATAGAAATGCAAATGTTTGCCTGACAACTCCTCTCAGGGTCATCTATAGATAATGTGGTCAGGGAGAGATAGAGTTTTTGATAAAAGGGGCTTGGTGCCTTTCCTGTTGTAACCTCTATCCTACATTATCTTTACAGCCATCATGATAATAACTCCTTCCTGAAACAGATCTTTTGTTTTAAATTCTTTAGGCAGTTTGGGAGGGGAAACTCAAATATTCTTCGTGAGTTCTCTGAGTCCTTATTGTCTTCAGCTCGAAATAATCTGCATACCAGAGTGGTGCCTCCTGGGGTAGCTTGCCCTGAGCACCATCACCTCCATTTATAAGGATGCACCCATTATATAGATTCTGTACAAAATTGCAAAGATCACTTTTTCCTTTTCAAAATTTACTTGTTTTAACTTTTAATAGTGGGAACCTTAGTGTTGGGTAAACTGCTGCACAATTACTGGAAATGCTGAGAGTCTTTTTGAAAAGTGTAGAAGTCTAAAGATAATGAAAAGTACATTTTTCGAATGTCAAGTCCCTTGATGATTTGATAAGCATCTGTCTAGTTGTACCCGGAAGAGATGGAAGATTAAACACCAGCACAGCACACAAGGAAACAGGCTGCAAACTTGAGGGCTTCCCATGGACCGCAGAGTGCCTGGCTGACTCTTGGAGATTAAATCTGGGCTTTGTCCATGGGTGGACCCTGAGAGGAAAATTTTGCTTAAATGACCAGAGAATAGACAACGTTTTATGTTGATAATAATACTTACCATGTAAATTTCTTTATAAATCTTTGAATAAAATAAAAATTTATAACCCGCATATAAATTAACTCTTACTGACAAGCCCCACAGCCTTCTCTAGAGAGCTCAACAGAAAATATCTCCGCTGACTGTGAATTGTTCTTCTCTGAAAGCCAGCCAGCACTTCACTGATAGCCCTGGATAAGGAAGGCCAGATACAATTCTTTGAAGATGTTTAACTGAATTCAGAACCAAAAATCCTACCTCCAGTTGGCTCCTCTGTGAGAATGGATGGCCGGCCTTGTTTCACAGCCTGAGCAATTGAGGTTTCAGATGAGATAAATTGCTTTGTTCCCTAGGGATGGAAAAGCTGGACTGTGACATCGATTCAATGCTGAGACTTTGCAGGTAAAGATAGGGTCATAGAGGGGAATAAAGATTTCAGCAAATTGGATTTTTGTTCTCAACAGTGGAAATAATTTAAGAAGCAGATAGTCTCTCACTCCAACTTCTCTTCCCTGTTCTCTGTCATATCACTGTAAAAATTCTCTCTATGAAAATTTCAATCTTTTTTCTTTGTAGTGTGTTTATTATCATCTTCACGAATTCTTTGACTTCACCACCTTTCTGGCACCACAACATTAGCCATTGAGATATTATTATAGATTCAGTTTTGCAATTTCATCCCCTTATCTCTATTTCCTCTGTCATTTCATAGTTTTAGTTCTTATTTTATCTTATGCTTGAAAGCATTTGAAGCTTACAGTGTGTAACAGTTCCTTATTTTCTCAAATTTTTATCTAAGTGCCCTCAACTATCACTTTTTTTTAGAAAAGAAGTGAAATACATAACAGAACAATACACTGTAATAAATTGACCACTCATAATATTAAGTTCAACCTGAAATCCCTCCTCACTTAACAGAGACCATCTTTTATAATTCACAATGCTTTAGTCTGGGCAGGGTCAGTTTATCAATGATTTTTGGATGTTTTAAACCACATGAGATGAATACAATATAAGGTAAAATTGTTAATCTTGCAGAAGTTGTAGAATTTCCTGATGCTTAGGGGAGTTGGTGGTGGAGAACCTGAATCATATGAAAAGTAGTTGATTAATTAGCACCTGAGTTTGTTAATTTGGTAAGGATGATGATGAGACATACATGTTGAAAAGATAACTTTGCATATCAGAGTATTGTCAGAGGCCACTGGGAAAATTCATAATATTTTCAAATACTACAAAAAAAGATCATTTTTTCATAAAAGATGTGATACATGACGGCATCATATACTTCTGTCAGAAAATTTGCAATGAAGAAAATTAACACTTCAGTCATTTTAATTCTAACAATTTGTTCATGCTTACTAGTAGGTTAAAAAACTTTTTAGAAATAAAGTGAGGGCCGGCCCGGTGGCTTAGCGGTTAAGTGCGCGCGCTCCGATGCTGGTGGCCCGGGTTCGGATCCCGGGCGTACACCGACGCACCGCTTCTCTGGCCACACTGGGGCCGCGTCCCACATGCAGCAACTAGAAGGATGTGCAACTACGACATACAACTATCTACTGGGGTTTTGGGGGGAAAAATAAATAAATAAATAAATAAATCTTAAAAAAAAAAGAAAGAAAGTGATAAGTGATGTACTTGCTTAATTTTTAATTTTTTTTAGTAAGAAAACTTTTTCATATTTTTAAAAAATATTTATTTGTATTTATTTTATGCTGAATTTATTCCTGGGCCAAAGACTTTTTTTTTAATTAACTAACACCAATTCTTTTCAAACTCTTTCAAAAAGTTGAAGAGGAGAGAATACCCCTAAAGTCATCCTATGGGATTAACACTACCCTGATATCAAAGCCAAAGACACTGAGAGAAAAGAAAACTATAGGTCAATATCTTTGATGAATATTGATATAAAAATCCTCCATAAAACAGTAATAAACTAAATTAATCAACATATTAAAAGGATTATACAGCATTTTTCAGTGGGATTTACTCCTGGAATAAAGGATGTTTCAACATATGAAAATGAATCAATGTAATAAACCACATTAACAGAATGAAGGAAAAAAACACGTGATCATCTCAATGGATGCAGAAAAGGCGTTTGACAAAACTAAACATGCTTTCATGCTAAAACCACTAAAAAACCCCTCAGAGTAAAAGGAAACTACTTCAACATAATAAAAGCCATATATAGAAATCCACAGAGAACATCATATTCAAGGGTGAAGGAATGAAAGCTTTTTCTCTAAGATCAGGAACAAGGCAAGAAGGCCCATTTTCACCACTTCTATTCAACATGGTATTAGAAGTTCTAGCCAAGGCAAGTAGGCAAGAAAAAGAAAGAAATAGCATCCAAATTGGAAAGGAAGAAGTAATATTATATTTGTTTACAAATAATATCTTATATGCTGAAACCCCTAAAAATTCCACCAAAAATTTGTTAGAACTAGAAAATTCTGCAGAGCAGTGGGACACAAAATCAACATGCAAAAACCAGTTGTTCTTCTATACATTAATAATAAGTAATCTGAAAAAGAAATTTAAAAACTTTACATTTTTATTTACAATAGCATCAAAAAGAGTAAAATACTTAAGAATCAACTTACTCAAAGAGGTAAAAATTCCAGTGATGGTTTTGCAAAATTAGAAAAATCTATCCTAAAATTCATATGGACTCTCAAGGGACCCTGAATAACCAAAACAATCTAGAAAAAGAAGAACAAAGTTAGAGAACTCACACTTCCTGATTTCAAAACTTACTATAAAGTAATCAAAACAGTGTGGTATTGGCATAAATACACACACTATACTAATGAAATAGCACAGAGACCCCAGAAATAAAACTTTGCGTATATGGTCCAATGATTTTTGACAAAGGTACAAAGATCATTCAAAGGAGAAAAGATCAGTTTTTCAACAAATGTTGTTGGGAAAACTGGATACCCACATGCAAAAGAATGAGGTTGGACCCTTACTTTACACCATATACAAAAATTAACTCAAAATGGATCAAAGATATAAATGTTAGAGTTGAAGCTATAAAATCCTTAGAAGAAAACACATGGTAAAAGCTGTGTGTCATTGGGTCCAAATGCCATTGTAACAATGATTTCTTTATGACACCAAAGACATAAGTAACAAAAAAAATAACAAATTTTACTTCATCAAAATGAAAAAGATTTCTGTATCACAAGATACTATCAACAGAGTAAAAAGGCAAACCATAGAAAGATTGAAAATATTTGCAAATCACAAATCTGATAAGGGATTAATATCTAGAATAAATAAAGAACATCTACAACTCAACAATAAAAAAACAACTCAATTTAAAAATGCACAAAGTACTTGAATAGACATTTCTCCAAAGAAGATATAAAATGAACAGGAAACACATGAAAAGATGCTCAACATCACTAAGTATCAGGAAAATGTGAAATAAAACCACAATGAGATACCTTTTCACACCCATTAGGATAGTTACTATCACAAAATCAGAACATAACAAGTGTTGGCAAGGATGTTGAGAAATTGGAACCCTTGTGCTCTGAGTGTGAGAATATAAAACTGTGGAAAACTGTGTGGCAGTTCCTTCAAAAATTAAAAATAGAATTACTATATGATCTAGAAATTCCACTTATGGGTTCTGAAATAATAAAAATCATATTTATCAGCCTCTGTGTCCAGTTCTTGGCACAGAGCTCCTAAAACCTTTGTAATTTCCCCAGTGATAAGAACACTAGGAGAATCTTTTGTTCTATTGAGGCAACTCTGGGTGGGCTCCTGGATGGCTCCTGGATGGGGGCTGGTCACCAGAAAGACCAAGCCCTGATTAGAAGCTTGGAATTTTTAGCCCTACCCCTTATCCTCCAGAGAGAGGAGAGGAGCTGGAAATTGAGTTAATAATTGATCATGCCTATGTGAGAGAGCCTCCATAAAAATCCCAAGAGAAGGCGGTTCAGAGAGCTTCCAGGTTGGCAATGACAAGGACTGCTTGGAGACTGGTGTACCTGGAGATGGCATGAAAGCTCTGTGTACCGTCTCCATACCTTTCCCTATGCACCACTTCCAACAGTCTGTTCTTGAATTATATCCTCTTATAATAAACTGGTGACCTAGTAAATGTTTCTCTGAGTTTTGTGAGCCACTCTAGCAAATTAATCAAACCCAAGGAGAAGGTTGTGGGAACCTCTGGTTTTTAGCCAGTAAGTCAGAAGTATAGGTAACAGCCTGGGCTTGTAACTGGCATCTGAAGTTGAGGTGAGGTTGGGTGGGTGTGCAGACTTATAGGACGGAGCCATCAACCTGTGGAATCTGATGTATCTCTGGGTTGTCAGCATCAAATTGAGTTGAATTATCTGGCGACCAGCTGGCATTCCAAGAATTGCTTGTTGGAGGTGTGGGGAAGCCTCCTACATGTGAAAAAGTGAATCTGAGAACACCATTTATGGGTATACACGCAAAAGAACTGAACGCAGAGGTATAAAGACATATATGTACACCCGTGTTCTTAACAGCATTATTCAAAATAGCCAGAAGCTGGAATCAAGCCAGGTGTCCATCAATGGACGAACTGACAAAAAAATGTGGTGTATACACATAGTGGAATACTCTTCATCCTTAAAAAGGAAGGAATTCTGACACATGCTATGACATGGATGAACTTTGAGGACTTTATGCTAAGTGAAATAAAGCCAGTCACAAAAGGAAAAATACTGTATGATTCCACTCATATAAGGTACTTAGAGTAGTCAAATTTATAGGAATAGAAAGGAGAATGGTGGTTCCCAGGGGCAAGAGGGAGGGATAACAGGGAATTGTTGCTTAATGGGCATAAAGTTTCAGTGCAATGTGAAAACAGTTCTGTGGAAGGTTGGAGGTTATGGCTACACAACTATGTGAATGTATTGAATGACACTGAACTGTACACTTAAAAATGGTGAAAATTTTATGTTATGCATATTTTATGACCATTAAAAAATTAATTATTATCAACAAATGAACAAACACTAGCTACATGCGATAGCATGGATGAATATCACAACCATAATGCTGCATAAAAGAAATTATATTCAAAAGACTATATATTTTATAATTCCATTTATATAAAATCCAAGAAAGAAACAAAACCGAGGTCTGGCTTCTAGTAATGGTGGAGTAGCCTGTTGAATTAACACTCTCACAGATAACAATGATAAAATCTGCACAAAATATTATATATATTTATACAGACTCGTGTGGCTATATGTAATACACATAAAATAAATGTGTATTTGTGTGTATGTATAAATCACTTCCAAAAGCAAGCAGAACTGAGAGGGACTCTTCCTTTAAATGATGGGAATTGCACCAGGAGATATTTGCAAGCTTGAGTCTTTTGCCTCAAAGCATTCCAAAATCTGCACATGGCCTAGACAGGGGAAAAACTACAGTCTTACTTGTAATGTTAGAGGATGTATTTTTGGGCTGGCAGAGTAGCTGGAAAGTTAGGGGAGAAATTCTGGAAGGGAGGGAGACACAAAGAGGAAAATCGCAAAATATATATGTAAGTCTCTCCCCCACACACTCCAAATTGGCAGATCTTTGAACAACACACATGCAGGGTAGGCCCCAGAAGGCCTAGTGTAAAAATAGCAGTTGGAAGATGAAAGAACTAAACTAGGATTTCAGTTATGCCCACTGTAAATGAGATAGGATTGGAATTTCAGTCTAGCCAAGTTGATTCCCTGCTAGAAAAATAACAAAACTCTTCCAAGGAATACAATAGAATCCGGAGCCTCTATACCTATCTTTCATGATTTCCAGTACACAATTTAAAAGAAGCACGAGATTTGACAAAATAGGAAAATGTAATCCATATGTGACCAAAAGCAGGCAGTAGAAACTCTCCCCAATGTGTTCTAATTAGCAGTCAAGAATACGAAAGCAGTTATTATAAAGATGATCATGATGGTAAAGAAAAATATTCCCATAGTGAATGAACAGATGTGGGAACTCAGCAGAGAAGTGGAAATTACACAAAAGAACCAAATAGGAAGATGAAATAAAAAAAAATACTTTTGAGTTTACCGGTAGATTAGAAATAGTAGAAAAAACATGAAGATGCAGCAATAGAAATTATCCAGTCTGAAGAAAAGAATGTAAAAATTTTGAAGAAAAATGAAGAGAGCCTTATGACCTGTGAGATGATTGAGTCCCAAGCAGAGAGGGGAGAGACAGAAAAATGAAATGAGGCAGAAAGGCAAATCAATAAGTAATAGCATAAAACTTCCAAAATTTGTTGGAAAATCTAAAATTTTAGATCCCAGAAATTCAGCAAACCCACAAAATAAAATATAAAAGAAAAGCATACTTAGGTACACGATGGTCAAGCTACTAAAATCCAAAGATAAATAGAAATTCTTAAAAGCATCAGGGAAATACACACATACAGTGGAAGACATTACATACAGGGAGAAATATTGTGAATGATGGATGATGTACTATCAAAAACAAAAGAGACAACTCAACAACAAAATGACATCATTCAAGTGCAGAAAGAAAACCCAAAAGTCAACACAAAATTCTATATTTAGCAGAACTCACTTTCAAAAAGGAAGTAGAAGCCATAATAAGATACTGCACGCCTATTAAATGGCTGAAATAAAAAATAAAATTGCAAATACGACGTGCTGGTGAGGACTAGGAGCAATTAGAACTGGGAATGCAACATGATAGTTGCATTCAGAAAACAGTTGAGCAGGTTCTTATAAAGCTAAACATACACTTATTATATGACTCAGATATCCCACTCCTAGGTATTTACTGAAGAAAATTGAAAACTAATGTTTAAACAAAAATCTTTGTGGGAATCATTATAGCCATTTTATTCATAATTGCCAAAAGCTGGAAATAAACTAAATGTCCTTCATCAGGTGACTGGAGAAAGAAACTGTGTTGCATTGGTACATTATAATACTACTTGGCAATAAAAAGGATAAACTCTTTTTTTTGTGTGTGACGAAGATAAGCCCTGAGCTAACATCCAGTGCCAATCCTCCTCCTTTTTCCCCCCAAAGCCCCAGTAGATAGTTGTATGTCATATTTGCACACCCTTCTAGTTGATGTATGTGGAACACGACCTCAGCATGGCCTGAGAAGCGATGTGTCAGTGCGCACCATGGATCTGAACCTGGGCCGCCAGTAGGGGAGCACACGCACTCAACCGCTAAGCCATGGGTCGGTCCCAGGATAAACTCTTGATTCACACAACAACATGGATGAATCTTGGCTGCATTTCTCTAAGTGAAGGAAGCCAGATTCAAAAGGCTATATAGAATATGATTCCATTTATATGACTTTCTAGAAAAGGCAGAATTACAGGGATGGAAAATGATCAGTGGTTGCCAAGGGATGGAGTAGGGGAAGGGGTTGAATACAAAGGGATAGCATGAGAGAACTTTGGGAGTGAAAAACACAGCTCTGTATGGTACTGTGGACATGTATGCATGACCATAAAGTCAAAACCCATAGAACTGTACACAGCAAAGAGTGAATTTTACTCTGCAAATTTTAAAAATCAATCAGGATGCTGGGGAACCCAGATGGAATGCAGTGACAAATGAATCTCACTGTATTACAAGCATGTGACATAACCATACAGAAGGAGTGGGGATGAAAGGTCCTGACCTAAGTTACTTTGGAAGACAGTGTTTTGACGGGATACTGTAAAACTAAAGTACTGGACATAAACACTGTACTCTAGGTGGTCAATTTGTTTTTCATAAGAGTATGGATTAGCAATTCTGAAACTAGTTGACACAGTAAACATATTGTAGCTAACTGGAGTTAGGTTTCTCACTGTTGGTGAAAGAAGTTACAAATAAACAAAAGGAGAATGCTAGAATAAACCCAGTGGTGCTGGCTTGGAGTTGGAAGTATCAGTATGAATCCATGTCTCTTTTAATATATCTATCAAAAAAGATAGATAGATTGATAGATCGATAGACAGATGCGTATACTTGAGTTTATATTCATAGATATATTTCCAAGCTCTGCTGAGAGGGACTAGAAGCAGTGACACTCTAATATTAATGAGCACATCTAGCTCCCAGATCTTGTTTTCTAAATATCATTCTCCAATAAAAAGAACCAGGTTTTCTTGGAGAAATGGCTAATTCTAGGGCTGGAGATAGAAAATACAAAATGAGCCTGGATCATCTTGTAGTGCCAGAAAGTAGGAAAGTGCTTTAAAACACACACAAACACACACACACACACACACACACACACACACACACAGAAAATGATGGGACGTGTCAAAATGAATCAGTCTAAAAGACTTCCCAATGACTCAAGCTGGAAAACTGTGAGCAACAAAATAAATAATGGTAGCATTGGATTATTACCCAGAGACTAAAATAAATATCCACGAGGCTATACTGATATAAAAAAGATTAAATAAGAAAGGAAGGGAAGGAAGAAAGAAAAAAGGGAAAAAAAAGAATGAGAGAAAGAGAGAAAGAAAGGAAGAAGGAAAGGAGAGGGAGGGTGGGGAATCTTCCTCACAGAGTTCCAAATAATAAATGCGCTAGACAGCATGAAATTGAAAATCGCCACTAGAACGCTACAGTAATAATTACTGTTGGAAAGATTGACTGATGAATGCAAAAACGGGAGGAAACTTAAAGAAGAAACAGTACAATTGCAGAGTCTCAAAGCATTTCCTTCCAAACACTTAACTTATTTCTCTTATTTCTTTAAAATACCTATGACTATTTAAAGCAAAAATTATAACACTGTATTGTGGGATTTATAACATGGGTGGATGTAAAATTTATGACAACAATAGCACAAAGGACAGACAGACGTAGATGGAACCGTTCTGTAGCAAGTCTTCCATATTTTACATTGATTAAACTGGTGAACTATTAAGTCTAGGTAGGCTGTGATATGTTAAAGATGCATATTGTAATCTGGACCAACCAGTAAAAATCCAAAGGTGTGTCACTTAAATGCTAATAAAGGAATTAAACAGCATACCAAAAAACGTTTGTACAAGACTGTTCACAGGAGATGACCTGCACGTCCCCAGGAGCAAGATGAGCGCACTTTGGGGCATCCACAGAGCAGAACGTCCTCAGCCGTGCCAAGGAGCAAACGCTGACACACACATGCTGAGAGAGACTCATCAACGTCGTGCTGAGGGAGGCAAGCTGGACAGAAACCAACACACATGGGATGATTTCAGCCAAGATGAACCTATGCTGAAAAAACCAGAACAGGGGTTGCATCGGCTGAAGGAAAAAATTGTCTGGGAAGGAACAGGAAGGAGTTTTCTGGGGGTGATGGAACTATCCTATTCTTAAAGGGATGAAAGTTATATGGGCATGTTTATTTGCCAAAACTGTACGGTTGAGATTTGTGCCTTTCAGTGTGCACACATCTTACTCACCACACACGCACAAAGGCTTAAAAGAATAATAAAGTGAGGTGAGAATGGGATGGAGTGTGGATGAAACAAAAATAGCAGATGATTAGTAGTTGTTGAAGCTGGGTGATGGGCCTACTATGCTATTTTGCTTATTTTGTATATTGTTTAAATTGTTCTGTAATAAAACACTTGTATAAGAAGACAAACTCGATATACAGTGTTCACTGGTAAGATATCAGTTACCTTTGGGGAGGAAATAGGGAGAAAGGGATTGTCGGGGCCTGAGTAAAGCTGGTGTTAGTTCTTGGTCACACAAGTGTGTTCACTTTGTAATAATTCTTTGAGATTTACGTGGATGACTTCTGCATATATTTCTGTACGCATGTTATACATCAATAAACATTTTAAATCCTGCATATTTGCACAAAGATACTAAGTCAATATCTTAGAATAACAGCAGTGTTTTGTTTTAAAGTGGAACACATTCACTCATGACACCATTAGATGGATTTTAATACTCCCAAGTATCTATTAATGCCCTCATCCCTGCGTGGCTCCTGGGTCTTTCCATTTTTGCCTCAGTTTTGTAAGTGGCATGGATTTGAGTTTTTATGATGCCATCTTTCTCCAGCAAGGTCCACCCCCACCACGATGCTCACCAAGGCCTCGACACCTAGCACAGTGCCGTGTTCACAGCATGCACTGAAGACCTGTGAGACTGGGTTGGATGAGGAACAAAATGAGGAGCTCATGATGTTCGTAACTTATGTCTAGGTGCCATATTGTGACTTAGGAAATTGGTAGAGTTTTTCGATAGCTTTGCTATGCCTTCTAATTTTTCCTATTTAAAACAATGGGAAATAGGGTCTCAGAGTTCTTTCTCAGAGAAAGTCTGACATTTCAGGCACAGATTACTGACAATTATTAATGGCATATGACTTTCCCACCTCATCTTAGTGTTAAGTTTTTAATTCCTTACCTTGGAAATGACCTAACATTTCTTCTTCCAAATCTTGTAGTAATACCGATGCTCCAGAAAGTCAGGCCACAGATATTCTGCTGTTGTGCGTCCTCCCTGCAAAGAAGTGGAGCTGTGCATCCACCAGTCTAAGAAGTGTGTGGTGCTGTAGTATTTGGAGTCAATCAGAAAAGCTAAATGGAAAAACGACTTCAGAGAATTATCACCATAACCCCCCACAGCAACAAATTATTTTGTGATTCTGAGGGTATATTTAAACAAGGATATTAAAACTAGTTCCCAAGGAGCCAGCCCTATAGTAGAGCAGAAATTGCATATTACCTTCCTGCACAAACTTGCCTAACATTGTGGGAAGGACCAAAGGGAAGTTTCGGTGTTGTTGCCTATGTTAACGAGGCCAAGAGGTCCACACTGGGATAAGGAAGTCCAGTGAACCAGCCTGTGTGCAGCGTGGGAAAAGGGACATGTGTGTGGTCCCCTGAAGTGGCTTAGGGGTCACTTACCAGTGCACCTGAGTTTCCTGTCTGTATAATGCAGGAATTGGGGCTGTCCAATGTGATGTTTTCTCCTTTTTATGACATGGCTCAGGGCAGTCCTTCTAAGACTCCTGACCAAGGTATGGGCCCTTCAGGCAGATTGGGTCCAAAGGGAGGATCTCTGCAGCGACCCTGACCACGGGTCCAGAGCGAGGATCATGGCAGCCTGGAGGGATGGGGGGATGGTAGGACAGTGGCCTTGAAAAGGCAAATTCCAGGATCCCAGGCACCTGGTAGTTCCATTTTAGATATTGAATTCACATTTCAAATACTGGCCAGGGAGCTTCCACCAGGGCTGCAAGCAACCTCAGCAATAGCCAGGCTGGTGAGCCCCACCCCTACCTGAGTACTGGCCTCAAGGGATGCAGCCCAACCACACTGCGCATACTCTGGGGGGTGGTCAGGGCATGGAGAATGGGCGTGGTATAGAGAAGAGGGTTGGATGGAGAATCAGAGGCGTGGAGCCCAGGGCCCGAGAGACAAGGCACGAGTTGGGGCCACGAGCTGTGCAGGCTGGGAGCTTTTCTCTCTTAACCGCTCCCAGCTGGCAACCCATAGGGCTGCAGGACTAGAACTCCCAGGAGGCTCTGGGCACGAGGCCGTGCCTAGCTCTGGGGGGAGGAACAGGGCAATGTGAGCTTGGCCGAGGGCCAAACCCCCTTTGAATCAGGACTCTGGCCCTGCACCCGCTCCAACAGGACTGAGTCCCGGAGGGAATGTGACAGGACGAGAGGGACCAGGGAGTTAGGAGGGTGTGGCGGCTGCATGGGCAGCCGCGGGCCTGCAACGTGCAACTGCTTTTGTCCAAAATTGAAGCTGGACTGGCACCTCTTCCCCACCACCTCCCTCCGTTGCTTGATTCCTCCTCCCACCTGCATGCCTGTGGGTCTTTCCACAGCCTCCTACCTAGTCCAAGGCCAGGTGCTTCTCTAAAGTGCTTATGGGAACTGGTTTGACATCCCAGAAACTTTCCAGTTTGCCTGCTGCCCTCTGCCATCTCCAGCCAAAGTGCCATCATTTCATCAGCTTTGGGGAGACATTCGCCCTTGTGGCCCCTCTTGCAAGCACAACTTAAGAGTTTGCAGGGTGGTAGCATTGGCTGCTGCTTGCCTTTTTCACAGGTGTGGAAGTTGAGGCATCCTCGGGGTTAATCATTGGTTTCCCCAGGATCTGCTAAGAGCAAAAGGGAACAACACAATTCCCAGGCAAGTATCCAGTAAGCCGTTTTCACTAACCCATTCCAGTGCAGAGGCCTCCAAAACAGCATCCTTAAGATGAGAATAGCTTAAGCATTTTGCCCTTTAGATTGATCACCTAATCTCAGCTCAGGCCTGAGTGGCCAGTCTCTCAGGGACATGAGTGATGACTCTGATCCTTCAGGAAGAGACCGGTGGTCCAGCTTTGGGAGAGGCGTGTTCATGGTAGACAGCACCTGGGCAGCATTTGAAACCCGTCAGCTTTAACATCTCTGCTTGGGATTCTGGCAAGTTTCCAGGATAAACATGCCCAGGAATAGTCAAATGTACCGTATTCTTTAAAAATTGATTAGAGTAGTGAAAGGAACAGAGCATAAAATATCCTGATTATTTGCAAAAGATGAAATGCAAGCAAGACCTTCTTGTTAATTTTTTTCTCCTCATTCTCTTGGCTGTACTATACGCTTGAATGCAGAAACAAAAAATTTGAATTGCCAAGTTATCTTTTCCTGAGATTGGTAAATTAACTTAAAAGTCTTATTGAAACCTGTGGAGGAATGGTTAGCAGCTTTCATGATTCATGTCCTCCCTAAAAACCTGGGTGCTGATCTACATGAAAAAAAGTCCTTGTTTATATTACACACCCCAATAGGTTACATTTCCGATTCCTGAATGTGGGATGTCATCAAAACAACTGAAAAAAGCTGGTCATGGAAACTGGACCCTGTCACTATGTGAAGAATTTACCTCTTTATGAATTAATGACTCGAATTCTTTAACATTTTTGTAAAGAACAGACGAGAAACTCTGCAGTGTCTCTGAGTGTGGCAAGACGGGGAATTCTCCTTAGACCACATCCTCGAGTTCTTCTCTCGTGTTCAATAGACCCGGGTGATAGTCCCTGTGGTCAGGTGCAGCGCCGCTCCCCCAGCCCCCAGTGTTCCATCCTACTCTGGCCTGTGACCTCTTCAGGGGGTTCTGATGACACTCATCCACAAGGGTTGG
This sequence comes from Diceros bicornis minor, assembly GCF_020826845.1. Lineage (NCBI taxonomy): Eukaryota > Metazoa > Chordata > Mammalia > Perissodactyla > Rhinocerotidae > Diceros > Diceros bicornis. Next base: position 224,801 of record NW_026691097.1, read on the forward strand.
AAGGAGACATTGTAACATGAGGATATTCATCATTTTAAAACAACGATTAATGGAGAAGAAAGTCTCGGGTTCTGTGTGCTCCGATGCAACTGCTGTTGGGGTGTGGCTTCAGTGACCACTGTGCTCCCAGCAGTCCCCACAATGGCTGTCTCAGACATTTGATCTCCTGGTGCAACCACAGCAGCTGTTGACAGAGCTGAGCGCTCGTGGTTCAGTGTCTTCCGTCAGATTTTGTGGCTCTGACCCTTCTATGCTCACCCCCTTCCCATTCCTATCTGCTGAGTTGATTGCTTTGTAGTTGTTTCCTAGGAGCCACTGTGTGTAACTGGATTTCACAGTGTCTTTAGAGACCCATCTTCACTACACGAGTCACTGTACAACAGTGACTTATCCTGGTGTAGCCCGTGTTCATCATCTCCAGTGGAGCTGTGAAGAACCCTGCTTACTAGTACCCTGTCTCATTCTCATGCTGCTGGGGCTGCTTATGAAGTTGAGCATCCCGTCTTTGGTCTCATTGCCATTATTCTTTTCATCGATTATTTTGAAGTCGGATATGACTTTGTTAATAATGTGGACACTTGCTGTCACAGGAACTTTTATGTAACTTCCCCAACAGCTCTGTGAAGTAGTCCTGTGATCCCCATTTTACAGGGGGGGACACTGAAGCTCAGAGAGATGGAGTAGCTTCCTTCACGTCACACAATTTCTCGGTATATTTTGTGTCTCCACCTGGAGCTCCGCTTCTCAGGTGAGTGCACTTAGGTGGTGTTCCACTTTATGCCTCTCTGCCAGTCTCCCCAAAGGCACACGCCCCATCCTGAGTCCATTGTCTGCTTGATGGCAGTCACCCTGCACAAACAGTCTCCGGGCAGGGATTGGACTAGCGGGGCGTGGTCCTCCGGCTTACTCTGGGCAGGTACTAGGTTCATGGCGAGAGCTGGAGCAGTGGAAGATACTGACCGTCACTCACCTGGAAGGTTTGTTATGTAGAAATACTCCACTGACTTTTTGCAGGTGTCATGTCTTCTTTGTCTTCATTGCTCCTCTGGGCATTCTCCTACAGTCCATGCTGTGCAGTAACATAGAGTACAGAGACTGGTGAACATAATACTGTTGCCATGCACCAAATGGTCACATCACTCATTTTTCTAATTATGAAACAAATACACACTGTAAAAAAGTCAAATTGCACTGATCTATGTAGAGTAAAGTGAAACATTCCCCTTTCATCCCCTTCCCTGCAAACTCACTCTCCTACTCAGAAGAAACTATTGTTAAGAGGTTGTGGCTTATTCTTCTGGAAATTTCTTATGAATTTATAAATACACAAAATTTTTTTTAAACATAAATTACATAACTACATCGTTTGCAATTTGCTGTTTCCTAAACCATATATCATAGACCTCTCTCCTTATCAGTGCACATCACTCTAACTTACCTTTTTAGAAGTTTTAGAGGTATTCCAAAGAATAGGAATACCATGATCTGTTTATATCTTCTTTGATAGCAAAGGGATTACATCCAGTTTCACTATTATACATAATGCTGCTATAAGATCCTTGTATGGAATTTATTACACTGCTTTCAACTGCTCAATATGCTTTGTTTCCTTTTAGTCAGAGACTATGATATATTTTTAACACTTTTACGGGAATTATTTTATAGGGAAATTAATTTTATCACTGAATAACGACATTTATGCGGAAGCTGGACTTCAAGGTCATCCATCTCAGTATTCTGGAGAAAAATAATGAAACTTAGAAGGTATTATGCTTGCTCCATCACATTCTAACAAGTCATGTTAACAATGTGAGTTGAATCTTTGAATAGCCTCTACTTTCTCTGTTCAGATGAACGATGACTTTTTCTTGTCTAGAAAACTTCTGACTCCAAGAGCTCTCAGTTGGGTTTCAGAGAGGGTAAGATATTGGTGTTGTATCCATTTCTCTTCAGCTGTAGGCTGCGTCTTCTAAAGATCATAGAATTGATCATGGTCCAATTGATATATGTGATTTGGTTCAAAAATTCAAAGTAATGAACTCAACATAGGACTCTATATCTTTTGTTCTTAATAAAGAATTTCCTTTGATATCCTTAAGTCTCTGTGATTACTAGTAAAAACTCACCTATGGGTGAAGAGATGTGGTTCTGCTGACAATGTCTGGCTTGAACATCCATAGTTAAGCCTGCCACATCTGTAGGTAGGTTAGACTTGACCTCTTGATGACCTCTGCCCTTGGTCTTTGACCTGGGAAAAATAAGAATTTAAAAAAGCTGCTGTTATTAGCACTCAATGCTAGAAACGCCCATTAAAGAGTGAGTTTGGTTTGGTAAACCAAAGGGAGTATAAGCAGAACAAAGTCACTAATATCTATAAAATTTCAAAAAATTCTAATTTTTAAAAATATAACTCTGTTTTTGCCACACTGCAAACTGTGTATATATGAATGACGTATCCCTCTGTCCATTTCTTAAGTTATTTCCATTGATTTGATGGATTTATCTTCAAACCCGGATTCCAAGTGTGAAAGGACATCTTGGTCCTTCAAAAAAAAGAAACCATTGAGATTTAATTTTCCTGTAGCTCGGCATCCCAAAGGTTTGAGGAATAAATGATCGTGTAATGATACAATGATTTTGAAATCTAATTGTTAATTAGAGGGGTGTAAGAGATGATCGAATGGTGGTTCATCACCATGGTCAAGGGTATTGTACACATGGACATGTAAACACGATTCAGGAAGCTGCTTCAGCACCGTGACATCACTGAGAACCACAGTGCAGGGGGATCTAGGCACAAAGCCGTCTGCCTCGATCTCCTGGGTTACATGTAGATGCAGGTGTCTTGACAGTGGCTTCAGAGAAGCTAACTTTTATCTATTTCTCCCCTTCCTTATCTCCAGTTTACCTCAAACACTCCTGACTACCATATTTTAAAGTAAGACCAATTATAGTTATCTATGTGAGATTCTTGTTTATTATTAGAGAGTGATAATCAAGGATACCATCAAATATCATTTAATTGACCTAATTAAATTTGTTGTACCTTATAATTGATTAGAACACTACGTTTAGTTGAGCGTTTGATATTCACCAAGTGTGTTAATCTGCTTACAACTGCTATGTGCCTGACTCCTCGTAGAAGTGTATCTTTGGCCCATCACAAGATTTTAATGACTCAAATCATCATAAATTAAGATAATGTACTGTCTTTTGGATGATAGGGAGACATATGGGTCCATTTTGGAAATATGCCCATCTGTCTTTGCTGCCCATGGGAAGTTGCTGGTTACTAGGTCTCCAGGTGGTTTGCACAAGCCCTAGGTCTGTAATAGCTTGGTGCCTCTCCTTCTACTTGGGGTAGAAATAAAAGAGATCAGAGAGACTTATTAAAGTTTTGGTTGCATGAAGCCTTCTATGAAGACCATCCATGCATATTGTTCTGGATAGCTCTCTGTTCCTAAGACTGCTAGTTACTTAAAGGGCTTGTCGGGAACTGTGAAAGGTCTGATATTTTACCTTTCCTGCAAGCTAATAAGTTAGCCTACAATGGTTTTACAGATGCTGGCAAAAGACAGGAGACCCATGGGTCAGAGACAAAGGACTTAATGACACAGCAACAGCAGTGGCCAGAGTATCAGCATTGGCACTGGTTCACTAAATCCCACTTCCTACAGGGTGATACACAGTGGGCCAGGTGACATGCAGAGGGTTGCAAGATCTCAGAGCCTAAGGAATTCAAATCTTTGATAACGGGCAGGATGTCTGCTAACCTTTGCCCTGGGGGGGTGTTATTTTTATTATACTGGGCAGTAAGCAAGCCTACCCTTTGCTCCAAAGGAGGCCACTATTTCTATCTTCCAAGCCTCCCAGCTCTACACACATCCTTGAAAAGATAACCTGGTCTTACTGGCTTTCAAAGATAAACTTGAATGAGACTTGATCATCATTCAGTTCTTCTGTTTCCTTTATTGAGATTGTGCAAATATGCTCTTTTCTCTGTAAAGTTCATTAACTTTATTCATAAATAAGGGATGTTTTTGGTTTTATTTATTAAGTTGAAATTGTCTTATTAGAGGAAATGATGATACTGTTATGGGTTGGATCTGAAAGTATGCTTTTCCAGGAAAAATGGGAAAGAAGATCAGTGCTCACAGAACTTTGCCACAAGGAGCTGACAGCAACTTAAATTATTTTAATTTGAATAGTGTTTTGTACATCTTTCTTCCATTTACTTCATCCTCTCTGCTTCCTGTAACTCTCATATGGGAATGGGGCACTTTCAGGGATTCACTGAACTCATTTACAATATTCAAATGGTTTTGTTTTTTGTGTTTTTTTTATTGAGGTAAAGTTGACATACAATATTATATCAGTTTAGGGGTACAACGTAATGATTCAATGTTTGAGTATATATTGAAACGATCACCACAATAAGTCCAGTTAACATCCGTCCCCATACATAGTTACAAATGTTTTTGTCTTGTGATGAGGACATGGCATATTTCAAGGTGCAGAAGACTCAACGATGGTGTCATACTTTTCTATATACAGCTTGATGAATTTGGACATAAGTATACACCCTTGAGACTGTCACCACCATCAAGGCCACAAACATATCCATCACCTTCCAAAGTTTTCTCTCACCTCCTTTATTACTATCATTCTGTGGTAAGAACTCTTAGTATCTACTCTGGTAGCAAATGTGACGTATGCAATAGAGTTTTGTTAGCTGAAGGCACTACGCCACATCCTACATCTCCAGAACTTATTTATCTTGATAACTGAAACTTTGTATCCTTTGACAATCAGCTCCCCATTTCTCCATCTCCCCAGCCCCTGTCAACCACCATTCTAACCTCTGCTTGTATGAATTTCACAATTTTAGATTCCACATATAAGTATTTGTCTTTCTCTGTCTACCTTATTTCACTTAGCATAATATCTTCTAGGTCCCTCATGTTGTCAAAAATGGCAGTAATTCCTTCTTTTTTCAAGGTTGAAGAATATTCCATTTCTTTATCCATTCATCATCAGCGACGTTTAGGTTACTTCCATATCTTCGCTATTGTGAATTAGCTGCAAGGAACATTAGAGTACAGGTATCTTTTTGAGACCCTGATTTCAATTCCTGTGTGTATATACCAGAAGTGGGATTGCTGGATCATATGCTAGTTTTCTTTTTTGGAGGAACCTCCATACTGTTTTTCATAATGGCTGTACTAGTTTACATTCCCATAAGGGTTCCTTTTATTTACATCTTCACCAATATTCGTCATTTTTAGTTTTTCTGATAATCGCCATCTTAACAGGTGTGAAGTGATAGCTCATTGTGGTTTTGATTCGTATTCCCTGATGATTAGCGATGCCAAACACCTTTTCATAGACCTATTGGCCACTTGTATGTCTTCATTGGAAAAAGTCTATTGTGGTCCCTTGCCCATTTTATAAATTGATTTGTCTTTTTGTTATTGAGCCAACACAAAAAAAGGAGAACAAAATTTCCAGGCATTATGGATGCTTCCCAGTTGATGCAGATGGTTTTGTGTTTACAGTGGTACCAAAAGATCATGTTTCGTGTTTTTTCTTCGGCTTGTTATAAGACCCACAGTAGCTGCAGCATGGCAGATAATCGGGATCTTCTGGGTTTGGAGGTTTACAAAATAAATGGGTGGTAAGGATTTTTTTATTTTTCCAAGGAAGTTATTGTGATCATTGTCCATGGAATCCAGGATTAGATAGGTGGAGGAGAAAATTAAGGTCAGGAATGGTGATCTGGCATTACTTCTGATCTTGAGGGACAGGTATTTACTGCATGAGTGTTTGAATAAAAATATTAGAGATCAGGAATTTGTGGTGGGTGACTATGTTTTCTGAATTATTTACTTTTGAACACAACCACTTGGATTATGTGAACATCTGGGATATGGGAGTAAGTCGTTAGCAGGGGGTGGTTGATAATATCACTATTGATTTAACCTCTATGAACACCAAGTGGTCAATGGATTAAGCAAATGAGTAGACAGAAAACACAGAAATGGTAAAAATTGGGATTTAGTAAAGGACTGGGGACTGACTGTCCTGAGGGGGAGTGCCAGGACTTGTGCGGTTGAGAGTGACAAGGACAAGAAGAGAATAGAATCACACTCAAACAAGGAGGGGGTGTTAACAGGATGGAGGGGGAGAAATTATCTGGAGCAGCTTTGAGTTTTGACCTTGAGCTTTCTGTTCTTGATGCAAATCTGCCTGATGACATCCTGGGACACAGGTCAGATCTATCCCCAGGGGATCGAGGGAGGGTAGAAGTACAAAACAGCCAGGATAATTGTCCTAAAAAGGCAGGCTTCCTTTATCATTTGACCCACTTTCATGATTGGTTTATCTAGGGTAAGAGGAAAAGAAAGATGATAAGAAGGATGATAGTCACGTCTTCGCAGACGTGGTGAACACAGAAGGAGCAGCAGGGGCCTGGCTTCCTGAGGACAGGTTTAGGCTGAGGGCTAAACCCACCGCAACAGCCTGGAAGAAGCTACATCCAGCAGGATAGACGAGCACGGAAGCCAGAGACCTGCTGATGGCACCAGCTCGGCAACTCCTCCTGGAACAGCCCAGCCAACACCACTGTGTCCCATGACCAGGGCCTCCTGCCCAAAAATGGCACCCTGTTGCCCATGGGCTGAACAGATCCCTCTGCTTGTTAACCTGGACAAGATAGATGGGAATGTTTCAGAGAAAGTTCAAGTGAGAAACTATCAAAACCACAGCCCACTCAGTCCCCCTGCTACGCACTCCTCTCCTCTCTTTCCAGACCCACAGCCTCCACTCTATCTTGGTCATCAGTTCTCTGCTCAAGGACTCGTCTTGGCTATAGAGCTCCTTAAGTTTTTCAGAGCTTTACCTGAGGGGAGGGGAAAGAGGGAAGGATAAATTTAGGGATAATGTGAGGAGTCTGAGTGCAAATCCCTTTTCTTTGACAACCCAAGAGATTCAACCTGCCTGGAGGAGTGTTCTCACTGGGCTCCTCTGAGCGCTAAGGTCTCATGGGACTGAGAGGGGACTCTCCTGTTGGTCACTGGGGTCTCCACTCCCCAGCTCTACAGAGCAGCTCTGTTTTGACCACTATGAGTTTCAACTGACCATAGAGTTCTGTTGCTATAAACACTTGAAAATCTCCAATGTGGCTCAACCCAGTACCTGACATTTAGGGAAACTGAGTCCTGAAGCAGAACTGGTTCACTAAGGACACCAGGAGACTTAGAGACCAACTGCCGATGCCCAGGCCCTGTCCCCAGCATTTGCTGCCTCCCAGGAGTTCCCAGCTGACTGAGGTGCCAATGGCAGTCATACAGGAGATCCCCCATCCATCCTGGTCCTCCTATGGAGAGAGGCTTACCCACGGGGAATCTTCCCCCGATGTGTTCTTCAGGTGGCTTGTGGAAGTTTTCTGCAGAGCAGAGATGACAGTGCAGGGCGAGGAGAAGTTCTTCCAGATCTCGCACTCTTGGGGAAGGGAAAAGAATGAGGTGTGAGGTTGGGCACTGGAGCCCCGCTTGCTCTAGTTTCAGTCCCTTCTATTTAAATCTCCCCTCCTGGATGAGACAGATGCTCAGGGAGCCCCAGAAGGACATTTAGGACTCAGAGAGTAACACTCACAAGGAGGAGGAGTTTAGCTCAACCCAGGGAATTAGACAGGTAGGAAGTGAGCATCCTCCCACTGGGACCTGGAGTCAAGGTCAGTGGGCCCCTGGCAGGAAGGGCCTGGGGACTTGCAGGAGCTTAGACCACACACTGCAATCCTGGGAGCTGATAAAGGTGGAGAGGCAGTTCCCAAGTCTCCAGAGAGGGGCTCCACTGGGCCTCCCACGGCGCGCCTGGGCCACCTGGACCCAGTGCTCTACCACCCTCGCCCTGTCCTGGGCTGTCATGCTCACATCCCTGAGGCAGGTGGTGATGACGAGGCTGGCCACCCTTCTGAACTTGTCGATGGTGGCCTGGATGGTGGGTGTCTAGTGCTCACTGCCAGGCTTGTTCTTCTTGTGCCAGGTGGATCCCAGGCACTGAGAGGGCACCACCTTCCAGAAGAGCTCCTGGGGAACAGGGGGAATGTCATCCAGCCCTGCCACAGGCCACCTCTGTGTCCACAGCCCCTAAAGTCCGACACAGGTGTCACAGTTTAGAGCTGGAGCTCAGGAAGCTCAGGATGTGGCCTGAGCCTTGTGAGAGTCCCTGGGTTTTCTTCTCTGTCCACCGAGGGTGCCCAGCACAGGATGACCCAGGACCCAATCCCGGCAGGGAAGGGAGAGGGGCATTTGCACCCAGCCCATCCTGGCTAACTCCAAGCTCCAGATGGTGGCTCAACTCTGCTCATGTCAAGGAGGCATCTTCCACCACCTTGATCTCCTCTCTAATCCCACTCCCCATTCTGATGCACATTCCCCCATGGCAGCTACAACCACTGGCCTTGTCTGTCTCCCTTGTAGTGAAGCACACATCAGGTGTCAAGTCCTGAGGCTGTTGAGCCTCCTGAGGAGACGGCAGGGCCACCGTAGACCTGGCTGCACACAGTGAGTTCCCCTCCACCACTGATGGGCCAGGCCCTGTCCAGCTTTCCATCTCTTCTACCTCATGGAGCTGGCACAGCCACTCTGTGCAGCAGGTCCTGTTAGTGTCCACCTCTACGATCTGCAGGTGGACAGCAAAGGCTTGGGGGTTCCGGAAGTTGCCCAGGTCATATGGTTGGAAAGGGGTGGAGCTGGGATTTGGGCCCAGATCATGGGAGTCTGGATCAGGTCTGGGACAACGATGGCAGAGGGAAGGCCTGTTCCACCCCGCCCTGAGAGCCCAGCTGCTCACCGCATCCATCACGGTCAACCGCTCTACCACCTGCTTAGGAGAGAAGGCCGTGAGGTTGGGCTTCTTCTCACGCTCCTTAACAGCCACAGGTGGAGACAGACTTCCCACTAGAAATGATGGTCCAGGTGACTCCAGCTCAGCAGCTCCCACTCCTGCTGGAGCCGATGTTGGCCCTTGCTCCAGCTCCAACACTGCTGATGGAGGGGACGCTGGCTCCAACGCTAGAAGGGGTGATGTCAACGGAGCTGTAGCCAGCTCTACCTCCACCACTGCCCACTGCTCTGCTTCTGCCACTGGCTAGAGCTCTGCAGCTGGCGCTACAGTGGGATAAAGAGAAAGATTCACCCACATAGCTGACTGTCCATGTGTCCCTCTAAACACAGGAAAGATCCCACTTCCCTTCCAGGAATATGCAGCCTGCAGTCCCCCTTACCCTCTGCCTCTGCCTCAGTGACCTCCAGAAGCTCACACCAGGCAAAGGTAAGAGGGTCATGGTAGCTCAGCTCCGAACCAGGCAAGGTTACCTGCATGTACATCCCCTTTAGCTTGAAAAAGGGACAGCCCCAGTCTGGTCATGCCCTAGTTCTGCTCCAACCTGGTTATCTCAAGGTCCTGAGTGTGGAGACCCTCTGGTCCTGCTCTCATCTCAGAGCAGCACTGGATGGTGTTTGTGGCCTCAGGCACCTTCCCCTTGCCTAGTGAGTTGGTGAAATTGAAACCATTGGGCAGCTCCTCGATGACCTTCTGATTGGAGTTCTGCAATGACTGCTCTGGAGCTGGGCCAGAAGGAATCAGGGGCTGCCTGCACACTGCCACTGGGGTCAACCCCCAAGAGAAAGTCTGCTCCTCAGTTCAGGCACAGAGGGACATCCCTGCAAAGAACTGTGGTCAGGCAGGAAAAGAGATGAAACCTCTATGGCTCAGTAACTTAAGAGTAGAGGAGCTCACCTTCTCATGCTGCCAGCCATGACCTGGGCTATGAACATGACAGGCCCACCATGCTTCCGACACCTAACAACCAGCTCCTGCCCAAGAATGGCCTACCCCTCATACCCTGCCTTCTCCCCTCCACACAAACACACACAGACACACACACACACGATGAAGTGTAAGGGGTGTGGGGCTGATCAGGTGGGATCACAGTTGTGTCCTGGCCTGCACTAGCCTTTCCTGGGCTGCCCCGTGTTACCCTTCACTGCCTCCTGCCAGATGTCCAGAGGCGTCGGGGATGAGGGCTGAGCCAACGTCGGCAACGACCAAAAAGTTTCTCTTTCTGGGTTTTTTTTGAGCCTAGATCCTCCAAAAGTTGGGATACAACAACAAAATATTTTTGCCTGTTGACTGTCTCCAGTCAAGTGAGCTGGATGGGGGGCTGTGAGTGCCTGGTTACCAGAGTTCTAAGATCTGTTGAGGTTTATGACCAAGGAAGTGAGGTCATTTTTCAAGATTCCTTTACCTGGGCCCCTTCCCTCAATCAGACTTGTCCAGAGCTGCCCCCTGTGCCCTGGCTGCTAACCCTCCTCCCCCATGTCATCTCCTGAACTGTACACAAGGAGCCTACACAGCCCTAGCCACAGCTCCCTGGAAACCTAAGTCGGGTCTTAGCTTTGAGGAGACAGAGACGAATGCAGACCTCCTTTTTCTTACCAGTTCTTCATCCTGAGAAAGTCCCTGTACCTCTCAGGTCCTCCTCAGTCTCTAAACCTGCACCATGGGGATCAGGCTAGAATCTACTTCCTAGGGATGTCACCCGGTGTATATGACATAATATCTATTACCCCTGTGGGCTGGTGTCACATGTACGTAAGGCACAAACTTAGAGATGGAAGAATAACAAGAAGGGGTGACAGGTAGCACAGAACACCACTCAAAACAGGCCTGGGTTCTAGCAATGTGATATTGGAACAGTCGCTTCCAACTTGGCCTCATTTCCAGGTCAGCATCATGAGGGGGTTGAAACTAATGGAAATTTAGATACTGCCATCCTGTGGCATAAAACCATTCAATTGTTTCCTGTTTAATGGAGAATGTGACCCAAGTGTCTCATCTTCGCCTACGAGGTGGGCAATCTCCACAGTGGTACCCAGTAAGCCCCACCCATGGTATAGCCATCCCAGTGGAACCACTAAGTAGTTAGTAACTGGCTTCTTAACATAATAACAGCCAAAGTGATGGGATGTCTTGTCTAAATTTTAACTAAAAAAGTCTCTCACTTCCTCTTACTCCCTCTTTCATGTTCCATCTCTGCCTCTCTCTCTCTCTCTCTCTCACTCTGTCGAATCCCTGTAACTGAGGAATCAAATACCAGTGTTTTTGGGCTGCCCAATGTGGACTCCTAGAGAGGAGAGAAGCACGAGATTGCCCAGGCCAACAGACAGAAAGAAACTCAGGCTCTCAGTCCAAACTGAACCCTGAAAGCTGAGAGTGAACTTGGGGGCCAGTCCTCCCCAAGTTGAGCCTCAGTTGCAGGCCACACAGGGGGGTGATTAGGTAAGAGGGAAGAAAGGACTGTGGGAGCTTTCTGCCTGATCCACCTGGAAAGGTGAGGGCGAGAACAGTGTCATGTGACACTGAGTCCTCAGGAGAACCTGTGAGGTAGCTGGAATTCTCACACCTTCCAGATGAGGAAACAGGCTCGGGGAGGCCTGGCCCAAAGCCCAAGCTCACACCCAGAGTGAGAGTTGGAGCTTGGCTTGTTCTAGGATCACAACACCTTGGAGGATGGAGTGCTATTGGTACCAGATGCCTGGAGTCAGATGTCCACGGTCAGAGGACAGTGGTGTTGGAGAGAAATGGGGTGAGGGGACTATGGCCTTACTGACACTCACATTGACCCTGGCAGCAGAGGCCCTCCACGTTTGCCCCCCCACAGATCAGCCCCCAGAGAGTGCAGGAGAAGCAGCAGCAGCAGCAGGTGAGTGTGCCTGTGGGGGAGGGGCTCTACCCTCCCAGCTGGAGGCCCTCAAATCAAGAGAGGAGGCCCCTTCCTCTTGGTGCCACAGTGCCTGAATCCCCCAGTAGAAGTGACCGGGAGGAGGGCCTGGAAGAGCTGGTGCAGGATGGGTTTGTTGTGGGGAGGGCCAGGGACCGCACACCCTGTGATTTGCCAGAAGCCGGCCCTGGGAAGTGAGGAGGAGGAGTGTGGTTTTCTTGGGCTGTGAAAGGAGGAGGAGTTGAGGGGAGGCTGCTAAGGGTCTTGGCTGCCTCCCGTGGGAACCCTGAGGTGGGCCAGGAGGCTGAGGGTGAGGACTTTTCAGGGGAGGGTCTGCAGGGGGCCGACTTGAGAGCAAGGACTCATCCCACCCACACCCCGATGTCACAAAGTGTCGTCCCATATCTTGGCACTTTCCTTGGTCACCTGCTGATGCTGCACCTGTTGATGGGTGATAATCTCGAGATGGGCGCACCTGAGGACCAGGCAGGGAGGACCAGGATCCTGAGCCTTGGGATGGGGAGCCCCCGAACTGAGCTCTGAGCTCTCAGCACTTGGCACATCTCCTGTCATAAGAGCCTCTCAGCCACCCCTGGGAGCTGGGGCATGAGGCCCATCTTAGGGATGAGTGAACAGAGGCTCCACCTGAGACACCCATTCCGGTTCCTCAGGCTGGGGAAGCTCAGAGCTGCCTGACGGCACAGCTGCTTGAGGTTTTATCTGAGCTGAACGCAGCCTCTCCCTCCCACGCTGCCCATGGAGGGAGAGAGATGTCAGACCCCTCCAAGTCAGGCAGCACATAGGTGGCTGAGCAGTCCCCTCTGCCTGAGGCCTCAGCCTCCAAGTCTGTCATCAGAGAGGGTTGTGCTGCCAGGTCCCTTAGCCTCTCCCCCATGTCCTGCTTCTCTGGAGCCCAGATCCCAGCCTAGGTCCAAGTCCTGTTTTCTGTGCATGCCCGGCCCCCTCTGGGGACCTGGCAATAGTGCAACATGAGAAGGGGTGGGCCTAGGGCTCTAGTCAGGCTAGAGGGCTCTGTCTGATGGACTCTGGCTCTCTGCCTTCCAGGGGAATGAGATCAACCTGAGAAGAGGACTGAAGTGAACAGCTGCCGCACTCCCTGCAGGGGAGGGGAAGGAGGAGGAAATCAGAGACCCTCTGGGCAGAACAGTCCCTGGCTCCACCCCCTGTATCTTACATTTAGTGGAAGAGTTTGATAACAGAGAAGTGGGAGACCCAACCAATTGGCGGGTGGGTTGAGGGGAGGATGGCATCAAGGAAAACTTCCTGGAGGAGGGGCTGATTATTCCCATTCTGTGAACAGGTAGAGCCTGGATGGAACTGGAGGGAAGGAGGGCTCCCAGGATTGTCCCCTGCCCCACTCCTCACCACCCACAAGGTCCATGAAGCATCCCCCACCCAGGCCCTATCTGCATCCTCTCCTTCCCTCTGGTCCCAGGAATACCCAGTCATGAGGGCGATCCTTCTGCTCCAGGTGGCCGCAAAGAATTACAACCTAGAGCCCGAGGAGCGATTTGGGGCCTGCTTCTAGGACATGGAGCTGCTCAACGAGAATGATAGGTGAGGCCGGGCAGGAGTTGGGTGAGGGCAGGGGTGGACGCTCCCTGTTGGCCAGTCCAGAGAGCCTGTCTCCGTGGCCCCCCACTCAGCCCCAGGTCTTATTGCATGGCGACCTCTGGGACTCCTAGACTCCAGCTGCTGGGCAGGCAGTGGGGAGACACCTGAGGTGTGTCTCCTGGTAGGCTTACAGGTGCCTTTCTGTCCTGGAGCTACAGCCTGTCCTGCCAGCTGGACCCCCCAGACCTAGTTGGCCAGCAGAATACTCAAGGATAAGAAGAACCCGCCATCATTAAGGTCAGGGGTGAGTGAGTGTCTGGGCCGTGGTGACTGACTCCCAGGGGTTCAGTAAAGCTTCGGGCTAAACGTGCCCTTGGGGAGTTGGACAGCTGGCACTGGGATCCCAGTTCCACTACTGAGCAGTCCTGTGACTGGGGTGACTCTCTTCAGCTTCCTGAGACTCCATTTCCTCCTCTGTGAAATAGGTGATACCAAATGGTCTCTTGCGTGGCAGGGACAAATGGGGTACTGGTGGCTGACAGCACTGAGCACAGAGTCTGGAGCACTCAGTGCAGTGGGGACAGGGTGGGGGCCATGATTCTGAGGGAGGCCCCCCAGGGTAACCCGACTCTTCTACTCAGTCCCCAGGTCCCAACACCGAGCCCTGTACCAGTGGCCGATCACAGCCCCATCCTCAGCAGCGGGGACACAGCTGAGAGGCTTTCGATGCACTGGGCCAGCTCCTCCCACCTGACGGGAAGGGGAGCATTGTAAGCTGATCTCTGAGGTCCCCTGAAACCCAAGAGAGAGGGGACGACCCCACCCCAGCTCCCTGATGTCTCTACCCCACCACCTATTCACCCATTGGGGAGGGACAGTAGTTATTTGTTGTAAATAATAAATGCCATATTTGAATATTATATTAAAGTCCTGTTCCCTTTAAAGCTGGGAGTTGTGGTGTGGTTCTGTCGCTTTCTGTAGGCATGTAAGTGAGACACTGAATCTCACATTTCTCCTTGAATCACGAACTCTTCTGGCTCGTCAGCTTATTGTCTGTGGGCGAAGGGAGAAGGGCCAGCCCCTTCCCTGCTTAGTGGGGACACTCCCAAGTCCCCATAATTCCAAAGATCAGTTCATTTCAGTATCATTCAGCTCCTCCAGGAGCAGACATGGCCCCCGCCCTTTCTCTTGGGATTTTAAGGTTGAAGGTACTTTCACAGGCAGAGCAACAACCACTGAAATGTGGGTGTCTTTAAAACAGCACTACCCAGGACAACGTCGTGCCACAGGCAGGGGCTGCCTTTCTCCATTCTTGAGGAACAGGGAACTTTTTCTGCTTCTCTTTTTGAGATTTCTTTTGACTAAATTTTAGGAACTTGTAGTTTTCTAGTTCAATCTCTGGAATTGCATCAGCTCTAAGTGATGAAAACAATGTAAAAAGATCAAAACGTGCACGTTGAGAGGACAAGGCCCAAGGAAGCTCATTTGCAAATGGACTAAAGGCAGGCAGGACCTCGCTCCTGAGGCCCCTCTAGGGGCTCCCTGTTCACCCCTGACGTGGATTTGAATCCTGCTGGGATCCTTGTCCAGGACTCTGAATTCCTTCTCCTGCTTGTTTTGTATCCAGGCGGAAAGATTTGTGACGCAGCTTTTAAGGCTACTGCTGGGTCTCGTTCCATAAACATGACTGCTCCCTGTGAACTAGGATTTTCAGCACCCCTGCCTTCCTTAAGCAATTCCCTTTAGGGCAGAAATTCCCCAGAAGGCCCCAAGCCTCCTTCCTCGATGGATCCCGGGTGAGCTCTACTTTGCCAGTATAAGGGACCATAATCCTTGTCAGTGAGTGACCTCACACTGTCCCTTGCTGTCCAAGGTGACTTCTGAGCCCGTGTCATTCTGAGGTCCATGGTCTTGGACAATCCTCCAGTTTACACACTAAGTGTTGGTGTTACCAACTCGTCCAAATGGGGCAATTGGGCCTGAGCCCATAAACTGTGTTGCCCCTGGGTTTTTGTGTTTTTGTCCCCAGTCCTGTGCTGTGGTTACATTACCACCACCTGCTGGGGTGTGAACACTGTTTGGAGCTTTCAAAGATGACGCACGACAGAGGTGTGGGGGGCTACAGCAGGGAATGCCACTGAACTGATGGTCCATGGACGTGCATGAACACAGCCTTACCAATTAAAATACTGAAATGCTTCCCATCTGGTGGTGAACAGACACTGCTCTGAGCTCGCACCGAGAACCCACCCCATGACTAGGAGCTTTCAAATGGTTACCAAGTGGCATTTTGAACCTCATCCCTTGGGAACACCCTGTAAGACAAGGACCAGATGAATCGCTTGGCATTTGTGAGTTATCCCCTCATTTCTGATGGCTGCAAGTGTCACCCAGACACACAGGCTGCACTCTGCCAGGGAAGCCTTCTCAGGACAACCAGAAGCTGAAAATGAATCCTGGTTCCCAGCATCCCAAGCCCTTCCTGACATGGCACAGCCACCCAGGAAAGTGATTTTGTAACGGAAAGACTGGGAAGGCTGTACTTTCCCTCCAAAGAGAAAGAGAAGAGCCAACAGTGAAAGCTTGATCCCTCAAATAGACAATTAAATCCCAACAAGCAGTGGGTTCTTTCCGCATTATTGATGCTGAAAAGATCTCTTTTGATAATCGCACGATCCCCCAACTGCCATGTTCATCTCCATGAATCAAATTTCCAACACATATGGATCTAAAAAACTGAGGGAAATCTGGTATTTCCTTAGATGCAACTCTGAATTGGCATGCAACAGAGAACAGAAAAATGGAGACCAAGAAGTAAATATCTAATTTGAGAACATAGACACAAAAGTGCGTTTGAAATAATATTTTGGAGTCTATTGGAATATTATACAAAAAGAATAATCCATTTTTAGTAGGTTTTACTGTGACTGTGAGGGGAAAAACTGAATCATCCCGTGACATTGATAATTCGCTGCTGACTTTAAAGTACAAATAAATAATATACATAGTAAAGGAAAATGAGAGAACAGCATGAAAAAGGAAGATCTTTCTCTCCTCCCCTGAAACTCAACCTCTCACCTCAGAAAGAAACTGTTGTCTATATTTTCTATGTCTCGAAGCAGAGTTTAATAAAAGAAAAGTATCAATATATTTTAAAGTTTCAAGAGCTCAAAGCAAGGAAACATTAGGGACGCTGCCAAGAGACCACACTGAGGTGCCTGCTCCATTTCATCTGCTGTCAGGATGGCCTTCTTAGACCCTCACTTTCTCTGCCTTGCTAGCAAGTGTGTCCGCCATCAGTGCTATCACCAGTCTCGCTCCTGTGCTCTTCACTGCCCTTTCCTCCTTCCTGATACCTCCACAGTGGAGCTGTGGAATGCACAGATCAGTTCCTGGAATCATCTCTGCCAAATCTGAAGACCAGCAGGAGTGGGAATGGGACCTGGAATGCAGACCACCTGCGAGCACACCTGGCAGGGATTCACCTGTGTGACTAGGTGCAAGTTTTTACAACGTTTTGGCAAGATTGAAAGGACTTACGCGTTGTCATGCACTGCTGCAGGCCTGGAGTCCTTGCGGTCTCTCGGGTCAGCAGATCTGGTGGGGCTGGTCCAAGTTGTCCTCTCAGAGACCAGAAATTGCCAGGATGGGATGGGATTCTAGTAACTGGCCTCTTGAATATGTCACTGGACAACCTCAAAAGAATGGAAATGCTTAAACCAGGCTTTGGTTTGGACTGGTTCCCACAGTTACGCTGCTTCTTCTGTGAAGACGTGACTTATCATCCTTCTTTTCCTCTTACCCTATAAAAACAAACCATGAAACTGGGTCAAATGATAAAGAGGCCTGCCTTTTTAGGACAATTATCCTGGCTGTTTTGTACTTCCACCCTCCCTCTATCCTCTGGGGATAGATCTGACCTGTGTCCTGGGATGTCATCAGGCAGACTTGCATCAAGAACAGAAAGCTCAAGGTCAAAACTCAAGGCTCCTCCAGATCATTTCCCCCTCCATCCCGTTAACACGCCCTCCTTGTTTGAGTGTTAGTCTATTCTCTTCTTTTCCTTGTCACTCTCAACCGCACAGGTCCTGGCACTCCCTCTCAGGACAGTCGGCCCCCAGTCCTTTACTAAATCCCAAATCTTACCATTTCTGTGTTTTCTGTCTACTCATTTGCTTAATCCATTGACCACTTTGTGTTCATAGAGGTTAAATCAATAGTGATGTTATCAACCACCCCGTTAACAACTTACTCCCATATCCTAGATGTTCACATAATCCAAATGGTTATGTTCAAAAGTAAATAACTCAGAAAACATATTCACCCATCACAGATGCCTGATCTCTAATATTTTTATTCAAACATTCATACAGTAGGTACCTGTCCCTCAAGATCAGTAGTAATGCCAGATCAACGATTCTCACCTTAATTTCCTCCTACACCTATCAATCCTGGATTCCATGGACTATGATCACAATAATTTCCTTGGAAAAATAAAAAATTCCTTACCACTCATTTATTTTGTAAACCTCCAAACCCAGAAGATCCCGATTATCTGCCGTGCCGCAGCTACTGCTGGTCTTATGACAAGCTGAAGAAAAAGCACGAAACACGATCTTTTTGTACCACTGTAAATACAAAGCCATCTGCATCAACTGGGAAGCACCCATAATGCCTGGAAATTTTGTTCTCTTTTTTTGTTTGGCTCAAAAACAAAAAGACAAATCAATTTAAAGAATGGGCAAGGGACCAGAGTAAAATTTTTCCAGTGAAGACATACAGGTGGCCAGAAGGTGTATGAAAAGTTGTTCAGCATCACAAATCAGGGAATGCAAATCAAAACCACAATGAGCTATCATTTCACACCTGTTATGATGGCGATTATCAAAAAAACTAAAGATGACAAATGTTGGTGAGGATGTGGAGAAAAGGAACCCTCGTGGGAATGTAAACTAGTACAGCCATTATGGAAAACAGTATGGAATTTCCTCCAAAAGTGAAAACTAGCTTATGATCCAGCAATCCCACTTCTGGTAGACACCCACAGGAATTGAAATCAGGGTCTCAAAGAGATATCTGCCCTCTAATGTTCATTGCAGCAAATTCACAATAGCCAAGATATGGAAGTAACCTAAACGTCACTGATGGATGAAGGGATAAAGAAATGGCATATTCTTCAACATTGAAAAAAGAAGGAATTGTTGCTATATTTGATAACATGAATGCACCTAAAAGACATTGTGCTAAGTGAAATAAGGCAGACAGAGAAAGGCAAATATTCCCTTATTTGTGGAAGCTAAAATAGTCAAACTCACACAAGCAGAGGTTAGAATGGTGGTTGCCAGGGGCTGGGGAGATGGAGAAATGGGGAGCTGATGTTCAAAGATACAAAGTTTCAGTTATCAAGATAAATAAGTTCTGGAAATCTAGGATACGACATAGTGCCTACAGCTAACAAAACTGTATTGTATACGTTACATTTGCTAATAGAGTAGATATTAAGAGTTCTTACAACAGAATAATAGTAATAAAGGAGGTGAGAGAAAACTTTGGGAGATGATGGATATGTTTGTGGCCTTGATGGTGGTGACAGTCTCAAGGGTGTATGCTTAAGTCCAAATTCATCAAGCTGTATATGGAAAAGTATGACATCATCGTTGATTCTTCTGCACCTTGAAATATGCCATGTCCTCATCACAAGAGAAAAAATTTGTAACTCTATATGGGGACGGATGTTAACTGGACTTATTGTGGTGATCATTTCAACATATATACAAACATTGAATCATTATGTCGTACCGCTGAAACTAATTTAATGTTGTATGTCAACTTTATCTCAATTAAAAAACCACGACAGACAAAACCATTTGAATACTGTATATGAGTTCAGTGAATCCCTGAAACTGCCCCATTCCAATATGGGAATTACAGGAAGCTGAGAGGATGATGTAAGATGGAAGAAAGTTGTACAAAACAGTATTCAAATTAAAATCATTTAAGTTGCTATCAGCTCCTTGTGGCAAAGTTCTGCGAGCACCGATCTACTTTCACATTTTTCCTGAAAAAACATACTTTCACATCCAACCCATAATAGTTTCATCATTTTCTCTAATAAGAAAATTTCAACTTAATAAGTAGAACCAAAAGCATCTCTTATGTATGAATAAAGTTAGTGAACTTTACAGAGAAAAGAACATATTTGCACAATCTCAATACAGGAAACAGAAGAACTGAATGATGATCAAGTCTCATTCAAGCTTATCTTTGAAAGCCAGTAAAACCAGGCTGTCTTTTCAAGGATGTGCGTAGAGCTGTCAGCCTTGGAAGATAGAAATAGTGGCCTCCTCTGGAGCAAAGGGCAGCCTTGCTTACTGCCCAGTATAATAAAAACAACACCCCCCGCCCCCAGGGCAAAGGTTAGCAGACATCCTGCCCGTTATCAAAGATTTGAGTTCCTTAGGCTCTGAGATCTTGCATCTCTCTGCATGTCACCTGGCCCACTGTGTATCACCCTGTAGGAAGTGAGATTTATTGAACTGGTGCAAATGCTGATACTCTGGCCACCGCTATTGTTGTGTCATTAAGTCCTTTGTCTCTGACGCATGGGTCTCTTGACTTTTGCCAGCACCTGTAAGACCATTGTAGGCTAACTTATTGGTTTGCAGGTAAGGTAAAACATCAGATCTTTCACGGTTTCTGACAAGCCCTTAAAATAACTAGTAGTCTTAGGAACAGAGAGCTATCCAGAACAATATGTATGGATGGTCTTCATAGAAGACTTCATGCAACCAAAACTTTAATAAGTCTCTCTGACCTCTTTTATTTCTACCCCAAGTAGAAGGAGAGGCACCAAGCTATTACAGACCTAGGGCTTGTGCAAGCCACCTGGAGACCTAGTGACAAGAAACTTCCCATGGGGAGAAAAGACAGATGGGCATATTTCCAAAATGGACCCATGTGCTTCCCGGTCATCAAAAAGAGAGTGCATTATCTTAATTTACGATGATTTGAGTCATTAAAATCTTGTGATGGGCCAATGATACACTTCTAAGAGGAGTGAGGCACATGGCAGTTGTAAGCAGATTAACGCACTTGGTGAATATCAAACTCTGAACCAACTTTAGTGTTCTAATCAATTAAAAGGTACAACAAATTTATTTAGGTAGATTAAATGATATTTAATGTTATGCCTGATTATTACTCTTCAATAATGAACAAGAAGCTCATGTAAATAACTATAATTGGCCTTACTTTAAAACATGGTAGTCAGGACTGTTTGAGATAAGCTGGAGAGAAGGAAAGGGAGAAATAGACAAAAGTTAGCTGCTCTGAAGCCACTGTCAAGACCTCTGGATCTACATGTAACCCAGGAGATCGAGGCAAAGGGCTGTGCCCCTAGATCCTCCTGCACTGTGGTTCTCAGCGATGTCACGGGGCTGAAGCAGCTTCCTGATTCGTGTTTACATGTCCATGTGTACAATACCCCTGACCATGGGGATGAACCACCATTCAATCATCCCTTACACTCCTCTAATTAACAATTAGATTTCAGAATCATTGTATCATTACATGATAATTTATTCCTCAAACCTGTAGGAAGCCGAGCTAAAAGCAAATCAAATATCAATGGCTTCTTTTCTTTGAAATACCAAGATGTTCTTTCACACTTGGAATCCTGATTAGAGGATAAATCCATCAAATCAATGGAAACAAGTTAAGAAATGGACAGAGGGATATTTCATTCATATATATACATTTTGCATTGTTGCAAAAATAGAGTTACATTTAAAAAATTTAGAACTTCTTGAAATTTCATAGATATTAAAGATTTTCTTCTGCTTATACTCCCTTTGGTTTACCAAATCAAACTCACTCTTTAATGGGCATTTCTAGCATTCAGTGCTAGTAACAACAGTTTTTTTAAATTCTTATTTTTCCCACGTCAAAGAACAAGGGCAGAGGTCATGGAGAGGTCAAGTCTAATCTACCTAGGGATGTGGCAGCCTTAACTATAGATGTTCAAGCCAGACATTGCCAGCAGAACCACATCTCTTCATCCACAGGTGAGTTTTTACTAGTAATCACAGAGACTTGAGGATATCAAAGGAAATTCTTCATTAAGAACCAAAGTTATAGGGCCGGCCCAGTTGCTTAGCAGTTAAGTGCGAGCACTCCACTGCTGGCAGCCCGGATTCGGATCCCGGGTGCGCACCGACGCACCGCTTCTCCGGCCGTGCTGAGGTCGCGTCCCACATACAGCAACTAGAAGGATGTGCAGCTATAACATACAACTATCTACTGGGGATTTTGGGGAAAAAATAAATAAATAAAAAAAAACTTTAAAAATGAACCAAAGTTATAGATTCCTATCTTGGGTTCATTACTTTGAATTTTTGACCCAAATCATATATACAGATTGGACCATGTTCAATTCTATGATCTTTAGAAGATGCAGCCTACAGCTGAAAAGAAACAGATACAACACCAACATCTTATCCTCTCTGAAGCCCAACTGAGAGCCCCTGGAGTCAGAAGTTTTCAAGACAAGAAAATGTCATCCTTCTTCTGAACAAAGACTGTAGAGGCTATACTAACATTCAATTTTATTTATTTTGTTTTTTATTTTTGCTTTGTGAGGAAGATCGGCCCTGAGCTAACATCTGCCAATCCTCCTCTTTTTGCCGAGGAAGACTGGCCGTGGGCTAACATCCATGCCCATCTTCCTCCAATTTATATGGGACGTCGCCACAGCATGGCTTGACAAGCAGTGCATCGGTGAGTGCCCGGGATCCGAACCCGCGAACCTGGGGCCGCCGCGAACCCCGGGCCGCCGCAGCGGAGCACGCGCACTTAACCGCTTGCGCCACCGGGCCAGCCCAAACATTCAACTTTAAATTGTTAACGTGACTTGTTAGAATGTGATGCAGCTAGCATAATATCTTCTAAGTTTCATGATTTTTCTCCACAATACTGAGATGGATGACCTTGAAGTCCAGTTTCCCCATAAATGTCTTGATTCAGAGATAAAATTAATTTCCCTATAAAATAATTCCCATAAAATTGTTAAAAATATATCATAGTCTCTGACTAAAAGGGAACAAAGCAAATTGAGCAGTTGAATAGCAGTGTAATAAATTCCATACAAGGATCTTACTGCAGCATTATGTATAATAGTGAAACTGGAAATAACCCCATCTCTATCAAAGAAGAAATAAACAGATCGTGGTATTCCTGTTCTTTGGAGTAGCTCTAAAACTTCTAAAAAGCTAAGTTAGAGGGACGTGCACTGATAAGGAGAGACGTCTATGATATATGTTTTGGGAAACAGCAAGCTGCAAAACGATGTAGTTATGTAATTTATTTATGTTAAAAAAATCTTTATGTGTATTTATAAATTCATAGGAAATGTCCAGAAGAATAAGCTGCCACCTCTTAACAATAGTTCCTTCTGAGTAGAGGAGTGAGTGTGCAGGGAAGGGGATGGAAGGGGAAGGTTTCACTTTACTCTACATAGATCTGTGTAATTTGCCTTTTTTTACAAAGTATGTAATTCTTTCATAATTAGAAAAATGAATGATGTGACCGTTTGGTGCAGGGCAACAGTATGATGTTCACCAGTCTCTGTACTGTATGTTACTGCACAGCATGGACTGTAGGAGAAAGCCCAGAGGAGCAATGAAGACAAAAAGACATGACATCTCTAAAAAGTCAGTGGAGTATTTCTACATAAGAAACCTTGCAGGTGAGTGATGGTCAGTATTTTCCACTGCTCCAGCTCTTGCAATAAACCTAGAATCTGCCCAGGGTAGGCCGGACGACCACGCCCTGCTAGTCCACTCCCCATCCAGGGCCTGTTTGTGCAGGGTGACTGCCAACTAGCAGACAATGGACTCAGGATGGACCGTGTGCCTTTGGTGAGGCTGGCAGAGAGGGACAAAGTGGAACACCAGCTAAGTGCACACACCTGAGAGGCGGAGTTCCAGGCGGAGACTCAAAATGCACCAAGAAACTGTGTGAAGGAAGCTACTCGACCTCTCTGAGCCTCAGTGTCCCCCCTGTAAAATGGGAATCACAGGCATACTTCACAGAGCTGTTGGGGAAGATACATAGAAGTGCCTGTGACAGCCAGTGTCACATTATTAACAAAGTCGTATCCGACTTCAGAATAATCGATGAAAAGTATAATGTGATGAGACCAAAGACGAGATGCCCAGCTTCATAAGCAGCCCCAGCAGCATGAGAATGAGAGGAGCTCCGAGTAAGCAGGGTTCTTCACAGCTCCACTTTAGAGGACGAACATGGGCTACACCAGGATAAGTGGCTGTTGTACAGTGACTCGTGTAGTGAAGGTGGGTCCCTAAAGACACTGTGAAATCCAGTTACACACAGTGGCTCCTAGGAAACAACTACAAAGCAATCAATGCAGCAGTTAGGAATGGGAAGGGGCTGATCAGAGGAGGGTCAGAGTCACAAAATTGATGGAAGACACTTAACCATGGTGAGCGCCCAGCTCTGTCAACAGCTGCTGTGGTTGCACCAGGAGATCAAATGTCTGAGGCAGCCATTGTGGGGACTGCTGGGAGCACAGTGGTCACTGCAGCCACACCCCAACAGCAGTGCATCGGAGCACACAGACCCAGAGACTTTCCTCTCAATTAATTCTTGTTTCAAGATGAGGAATATCCTCACGTTACAATGTCTCCTTCCAACACTTGTGGACGAGTGTCATCAGAACCCCCTGAAGAGGTCACAGGCCAGAGTAGGATGGAACACTGGGGGCTGGGGAGCGGTGCTGCACCTGACCACACGGACTACCACCCGGGCCTGTTGAACACGAGAGAAGAACCCGAGGTTGCGGTCTAACGAGAATTCCCCGTCTTGCCACATTCAGAGACACTGCAGAGATTCTCATCCTTTCTTTACAAAAATGTTGAAGAATTCATGTGTCATTAATTCATAAAGAGGCAAATTCTTGACAAAGTGACAGGGTCTAGTTTCGATGACCAGCTTTTCCAGTTGTTTTGATAATATTACACATTCAGGAATCGGAAATGTAACCTATTGGGGTGTTTGATATAAACAAGGACTTGTTTTCATTTAAATCAACGCCCAGACTTGTAAGGATGACATAAATCAGAAAAACCGCTAATCATTCCTCCACAGGTTTCCATAAGACTTTTAAGTTAATTTACTAATCTCAGGAAAAGAGAATACGGCAATTCAAGTTTTTTGTTTCTGCATTCAAGCGTACAGTACAGCCAAGAGAATGAGCAGAAAAAAATTAACAAGAAAGTCTTGCTTGCATTTTATCTTTTGCAAATGAGCAGGATATTTTATGTTCTGTTCTTTTCACTGATGTAATCAATTTTTAAAGAATACGGTACATCTGACTATCCCAAGGTGTGTTTATCTGGGAAACTTGCCTGAATCCAAAACAGAGATGTTAAAGCTGATGGGTTTCAAATGCTGCCCAGGTGCTGTCTACCACGAACATCCCTCTCGCAAAGCTGGACCACCGGTCTCTTCCTGAGGGACCAGAATCACCACCCATGTCCCTGAGAGACTGGCCACTCAGGCCTGAGCTGAGATTAGGTGGTCAATCTAAAGGGCAAAATACTTAAGCTATTCTCATCTTAAGGATGTTGTTTCGGAGGCCTCTGCACTGGAATGGGTTGGTGAAAACGGTCTACTAGATACTTGCCTGGGAATTGATTTGTTCTCCTCTGCTCTTAGTGGATTGTGGGGAAACCAGTGAGTAACCCCACAGATGCCTCAACTTCCACATCTGCGAAAAAGGCAAGCAACAGCCAATGTTACCACCCTGCAAACTCTTCAGTTGGGCTTGCAAGAGGGGCCACAAGGGCGAATGTCTCCCAAAAGCTGATGAAATGATGGCACTTTGGCTGGAGAAGGCAGAGGGCAGCAGGCAAAGTGGAAAGTTTCTGGGATGTCAAACCAGTTCCCATAAGCACTTTAGAGAAGCACCTGGCCTTGGACTAGGTAGGAGGCTGTGGAAAGACCCACAGGCACACAGGGGGGAGGAGGAATCAAGCAACGGAGGGAGGCGATGGGGAAGAGGCATGAGTTCAGCTTCAATTTTGGACAAAAGCAGTTGCACACTGCAGGCCCGCAGCTGCCCATGCAGCTGCCACACCCTCCTAACTCCTTGGTCCCTCTCGTCCCGTCACATCCCTCCGGGACTCAGTCCAGTTGGAGCGGGTGCAGGACCAGAGTCCTGAGTCAATGGCGGTTTGGCCCTGAGGCAAGCCTTCACAGCCCTGCTCCTCCCCCCAGGGCTAGACACCGCCCCGTGCCCAGAGCATCTTGGGAGTTGTAGTCCTGCTGTCCTGCAAGCTCCCAGCAGGGAATGGTTAAGAGACAAAAGCACCAAGCATACACAGCTAGGGGACCCCACTCCCACCTGTCCCTCCACCCCTGGCCCACGCCCCTCTGCTTCTACACCCCACCTTCTACTCCGCCTCTTCTCTATACAATGTCATCTCTCCATGCCTTGCCAATCCCCCAGAGTTGTGCAGTGTGGTTGGGCTGCATCCTTTGAGGCCAGTACTCAGGTAGGGGTGGGGCTCACCAGCCTGGCTATTGCTGAGGTTGCTTGCAGCCCTGGTGGAAGCTCCCTGGCCAGTATTTGAAATGTAAATTCAATATCTAAAATGGAAATACCAGGTGCATGGGATCCTGGAATTTGCCTTTTCAAGGCCATCTGTCCTACCATCCCTTCCATCCATCCAGCCTGCCATGTTCCTCCCTCTGGACCTCGTGATCAGGGTCGCTGCAGAGATCCTCCCCTTGGAACCCACCCACCTTAAGGGCCCATACCCATCATAAAAACTCAAAGCCATGCCACTTGCCAAATTGAGGCAAAAATGGAACCACCCAGGGGGGCCACTCAAGGGTGAGGGCATTACTAGATACTTGGGAGTATTTAAATCCATCTGATGATATCATGAGTGAATGTGTTCCACTTTAAAACAAAACACTGCTGTTATTCTGAGATATTGAGATAGGATCTTTTTGCAAATATGCCAGATTTAAAATGTTTATTGATGTATAACATGCGTATAGAAATATACGCAGATGTCATCCATGTGAACCTCAAAGAATTATTACAAAGTGAACACACTTGTGTGACCAAGAACTAGCACCAGCTTCACTCAGGCCCCGACAATCCCTTTCTCCCTCCTTCCTCCCCAAAGGTAGCTGACATCTTACCAGCGAACACTATATATCGAGTTTGTCTTCTTATACAAGTGTTTTATTACAGAACAATTTAAACAATATACACAATATACAAAACAGCATAGTAGGCTTGTCACCCAGCTTCAACAACTACTAATCATCTGCCATTTTTGTTTCTTCCACACTCCATCCCACTCCCACATCACTTTATTATTCTTTTAGTCCTTTGTGTGTGTGGGGGGGTAAGAAGTATGCACACTGAAAGGCACAAATCTCAACCTTACATTTTTGGCAAATAAACATGCCCATATAACCTTCACCCCTTTAAGAACAGGATATTTCCATCACCCCCAGAAAACCCCTTCCTGTTCCTTTCTAGGCAATTTCATCCTTCCCCCGAGGCAACCGCTGTTCTGGTTTTTTCAGCATAGGGTCATCTTGGCTGAAATCATCCCACGTGTCTTGTTTTCTGTCCAGCTTGCTTCCCTCGGCACGAGGTTGATGAGTCTCTCCCAGCATGTGTGTGTCAGCGTTTGCTCCTCGGCACGGCTGAGGGCGTTCTGCTCTGTGGATGCGCCGCAGTGGGCTCATCTCCTCCTGGGGACGTGCAGGTCATCTCCTGTGAACAGTCTTGTACAAACGTTTTTTGGTATGCTGTTTAATTCCTTTATTAGCATTTAAGTGACACACCTTTGCATTTTTTAGTGGTTGGTCCAGATTACAATATGCATCTTTAACATATCACAGCCTACCTAGACTTAATAGTTCACCAGTTTAATCAATGTAAAATATGGAAGACTTGCTACAGAACAGTTCCATTTACCTCTGTCTGTCCTTTGTGCTATTGTTATCATAAATTTTACATCTTCTCATGTTATAAATCCCACAATACAGTGTTATAATTTTTGCTTTCAATAGTCCTAGGTCTTTTAAAGTAATTAACATTAAAAATTATATATTTTGAGGCAGATGATTTGAGGCTCTGCAAATGTATTCTTTTTTTTTAATTTCACCCACAGTTTTTGCATTCATCAGTCAGCCTTACCCACAATAATTATTACTGTGGTGTTCTAGTGGTGATTCTCTATTTCATGCTATCCAGCCACATTTATTATTTGGAATTCTGTGAGGAAGATTCCCTCCCTCCTTCTCCCGTCCTTCTTCCTTTCTTTCTCTTATTCTTTTTTATGCCTCTTTCTTTCTTCCTTTCTTATTTAATCTATTTTATGTCAGTATAGACTCATGGATATTTATTTTATTCTCTGTGTAATAATCCAATGTTACCATTATTTATTATGTTGCTCACAGTTTTCCAGCTTGAGCCATTGAGAAGTCTTTCAGATTGATTCCTTTTGACACATCTCATCATTTGCTGTGTTTTATTTAAAGCACTTTTCTACTTTCTGGCACTACAAGATGGTCCAGGCTCATATTGTATTTTCCATCTCCACCCTAGAATTAGCCATTTCTCCAAGAAAACATGGTTCTTTTTATTGGAGAATGATATTTAGAAACCAAGATCTGGGAGCTAAGTGTGCTCATTGATACTAGGGTGTCAGTGCTTCTGGACCCTCTCAGCAGAGCCTGGAAATGTATGTAGGAATATAAACACAGCTATACACATCTATCTATTCATCTATCAATCTATCCATCTATCTGGATAGATATATTAGAAGTGACATGGATTCATACTGATACTTCCAACTCCTATCCAGCACCACAGAGTTTATTCTAGCATTCTCCTTTTGTTTATTTTTAACTTCTTTGACCAACAGTGAGAAATTTAACTCCAGTTAGCTACAATATATTTCCTAATGTGTCAACTAGTTTCAGAATTGCTAATCCATACCCTTATGAAAAACAAACTTAACACCTAGAGTAGAGTGTTTGTGTACATTACTTTAGTTTTACAGTATCCCATCAAAACACTGTCTTCCAATGTAACTTAGGTCAGGACCTTTCATCCCCACCCATTATGTGTGGCTATGTCACATGCTTGTAATACAGTGAGATTCATTTGTCACTGCATTTCATCTGAGTTCCCCAGCATCCTGATTGATTTTTAAAATTTGCAGAGTAAAATTCACTCTTTGTAGTGTACAGTTCTGTGGGTTTTGACAAATTTATGGTCATGTATCCACCTCCACAGTAGCATACAGAGCTGTTTTTTTCACTCCCCAAAATTCTCTCATACTGTCCCTGTGTAATCAACCCCTTCCCCCATTCCATCCCTTGGCAACCACTGATCATTTTTCATCTCTGTAATGCTGACTTTTCTAGAAAGTCATACAAATGAAACCACATACTGTACAGCCTTTTGAATCGGGCTTCCTTCACTTAGAGAAATGCAGCCAAGATTCATCCATGTTGTTGTGTGAATCAAGAGTTTATCCTTTTTATTGCCAAGTAGTATTCTAATGTCCCAATTCACCACAATTTCTTTCTCCATTCACCTGATGAAGGACATTTAGTTTGTTTTCAGCTTGTGGCAATTATGAATAACATGGTTATGGATATTCACCCAAAGATTTTGTTTAAACATTAGTTTTCAATTTGCTTGAGTAAATCCCTAGGAGTGGGATATCTGAGTCATATAATAAGTGTATGTTTAACTTTATAAGAACCTGCTAAATCGTTATCCGAATGCAACTATCATGTTGCATTCCCAGTTCTAGTTGCTCCTTGTCCTCACCAGGACTTGATATTTGCAATTTTATTTTTTATTTCAGCCACCTAATGGGTGTGCGGAATATTATTGTGGCTTCTGCCTCCTTTTTGAAAGTGAGATCTGCTAAATATAGAATCTCGTGTTGACTTTTGGGTTTTGTTTCTGCACTTGAATGATGTCATTTTGTTGTTGATTTGTCTCTTTTGTTTTTGATAATATATCATCCATCAATGACATTATTCCTCCCTGTATGTAATGTCTTCCCCTGTATATATGTATTTCTCTGACTGCTTTCAAGATTTTGTTTTCATCTTTGGATTTTAGCAGCTTGACTATCATGTGCCCAGGTATGGTTTTATTTTGTATTTTATTTTCTGGGTTTGCTGACTTCCTTGGATCTAAAATTTTAGATTTTCTACCAAATTTTGGAAGTTTTATGCTATTACTTATTGATTTGTCTTTCTGCCTCATTTAATTTTTCTGTCTCTCCCCTCTCTGCTGGGGACTCACTCATCTCACAGGTAAGGCTCTCTTCATTTTTCTTCAAAATTATTACATTCTTTTGTTCAGACTGGATAATTTCTATTGCTCTATCTTCATGTTTCTTCTACTGTTCCTTTTTATTTTTAATTTTATTTACTTATTTATTTTTTGCCCCAAAGCCCCAGTAGATAGTTCTGTGTCATAGCTGCACATCCTTCTATTTGCTGTATGTGGAACGCAGCCTCAGTATGGCCAGAGAAGCAGTGCATCCGTGCGAGCCCAAGATCCGAACCCGGGGCCGCCAGCAGTGGAGCCCGCACACTTAACTGCTAAGCCTCAAGGCCTGCCCTCTTCTACTGTTTCTAATGTACATGTAAACTCAAAAGTATTTTTTTTATTTAATCTTCCTATTTGGTTCTTTTTTGTAATTTCCACTTCTCTGCTGAGTTTCCAGATATGTTCATTCATTATGAGAATATTTTTCATACCACCATGATCATCTTTATAATAGCTGCTGTCTTATCCTTGTCAGCTAATTGCAACACCATGGGGAGAGTTTCTCCTCCCTGCTTTTGGTCATATATGGATTACATTTTCCCATCTCTTCAAATCTCATGATTTTTTAAACTGTGTACTGGAGGGCCGGCCCCATGGCTTAGCAGTTAAGTGTGCATGCTCTGCTACTGGCGGCCTGGGTTCAGATCCCGGGTGCACACCGAGTCACTGCTTCTCCGGCCATGCTGAGGCCACGTCCCACATACAGCAACTAGAAGGACGTGCAGCTATAACACACAACTATCTACTGGGGCTTTGGGGGAAAAATAAATTAAAAAAAAATTAAACTGTGTACTGGAAACCATGAATGATAGTTATAGAGACTCTGGATTCTATTGTATTCCTTTGAAGAGTGTTGTTATTTTTCTAGCAGGGAGTTAACTTGGCTGGACTGAAACTCCAATCTTCTCTCCTTTACCGTGAGCATAGCTGAAATCCTCATTCAGTTCTTTCATCTACCAATTGCTGTTTTTACACTAAGCCCTCTGGGGTCTACCCTGCATGTGTGTTGTTCAAAGATCTGCCAATTTGGTGTGTGTGGGGGGGAGACTTACGTACATATTTTGAGATTTTCCTCTGTGTGTCTCCCTCCCTTCCAGAATTTCTCCCTTAACTTTCCAGCTACTCTGTCAGCCCCAAAATACATCCTCTAACTTTACAAGTAAGACTGTAGTTTTTCCCCTGTCTCGGCCATGTACAGATTTTGGAATGCTTTGAGGCAAAAGACTCAAGCTTGCAAATACCTCCTGGTACAATTCCCATCATTTAAGGGAAGGCTCCCTGTCAGTTCTGCTTGCTTTCGGAAGACATTTATACATACACACATATACACATTTATTATATGTATATTACATATAAATACATGATTCTATATAAATACATATAATATGTATTCAGATTTTATCATTGTTATATGTGAGAGTGTTAGTTCAACAAGCCACTCCACCATTACTGGAAGCCAGACCTTGGTTTTGTTTCTTTTTTAGATTTTATATAAATGGAATTAAAAAATCTATAGCCTTTTGAATATAATTTCTTTTATGCAGCATTTTGGTTGTGATATTCATCTATGTTATTGCATGTAGTTAGTGTTTGTTCATTTGTTGAAAATAATTAATTTTTTTAAATGGTCATAAAATATGCATAACCTAAAATTGACGATTTTAACCATTTTTAAGTGTACAGTTCAGTGACATGCAGTACATTCACATTGTTGTGTAGCCATAACCTCCAACCATCCACAGAACTATTTTCACCTTGCACTGAAACTCTGTGCTCATTAAGCAACAACTCCCTGTTATCCTTCCCTCTTGCCCTTGGGAAACACCATTCTCCTTTCTATTCCTATTAATTTGAGTACTTTAAGTGCCTTATATGAGTGGAATCATACAGTATTTTTCCTTTTGTGGATGGCTTTATTTCACTTAGCATAAAGTCCTCAAGATTCCTCCTTGTCATAAAATGTGTCAGAATTTCTTCCTTTTTAAGGGTGAATGGTATTCCACTCTGTGTATACACCACATTTTTTTTGTTATTTCATCTGTTGATGGACACCTGGTTTGCTTCCAGCTTCTGGCTATTTTGAATAATGCTGTTAAGAACACGGGTGTTTATTTATGTCTTTATACCTCTGCATTCAATCACTTTGGGTGTATGCCCATAAATGGTTTTCTGAGATTCATTTTTTCACACGTGGGAGGGTTCCCCACACCTCCAACAAGCAATTCTTGGAATGCCAGCTAGTCGTCAGATAATTCAACTCAATTTGATGCTGTCAACCCAGAGATACATCAGACTCCACAGGTTGAGGGCTTAGTCCTATAAGACTGCACACCCACCCTACCTCACCTCAACTTCAGATGCCAGTTACAAGCCCAGGCTGTTACCTGTACTTCTGACTGACTGGCTATAAACCAGAGGTTCCCACAACCTCCTCATTGGGTTTGATTAATTTACTAGAGTGGCTCACAAAACTCAGAGAAACATTTACTACATCACCAGTTTATTATAAGAGGATATGACTCAAGAACAGCCAATGGAAGTGGTGCATAGGGAAAGGTATGTGAGAAGGGGCACAGAGCTTTCATGCCATATCCAAGTGCACCACTCTCCAAGCACTCCTTGTCATTGCCAACCTGGAAGCTCTCTGAACCTCCTTCTATTGGGATTTTAATGGAGACTCTGTCACGTAAGCATGATTAATTATTAACTCAGTTTCCAGCCCCCCTCCCCTCTCTGCAAGATAAGGGGTAGGGCTAAAAATTCGAATCTTCTAATCAGGGCTTGGTCTTCCTGGTGACCAGCCCCCATCCAGGAGCCATCCAGAAGCCCATCCAGAGTTGCCTCAATAGAACAAAAGCTTCTCCTAGTGTTCTTATCAATTAGAAAATTACAAGGAGGTCAGCCCCGTGGCTTAGCAGTTAAGTGCACATGCTCCGCTACTGGCGGCCCAGGTTCGGATCCCGGGCGTGCAATGATGCACCGCTTCTCCGGCCATGCTAAGGCCACGTCCCACATACAGCAACTAGAATGATCTGCAAGTATGACATACAACTATCTACTGTGGCTTTGGGGAGAAAAAAGGAGGAGGATTGGCAATAGATGTTAGCTCAGAGCCGGTCTTCCTCAGCAAAAAGAGGAGGATTATCACGGATGTTAGCTCAGGGCTGATCTTCCTAAAAAAAAAAAAAAGGAAATTACAAGGGTTTTAGGGTCTCTGTGTCAGGGATGGTGTCAAAGACAAATATTAGAATAAGAGTTGCTCCTAGTGTTCTTATCATTTAGGAAATTACAAAGTTTTAGGAGCTTTGTGCCAGGAACTGGAGGCAGAGACTGATAAATGTATTTTCTATTATTTCAGAACCCATAAGTGGAATTGCTAGATCATGTGGTGAATTCTAGTTTTAATTTTTGAAGGAACTGCCATACTGTTTTCCAATTTTATGTTCGCACCTTCATTGCACAAGCGGTCTAATTTCTCAACATCCTTGCCAACACTTGTTATTTTCTGATTTTGTGATAGTAACTATGCTAATGGGTGTGAACATGTATCTCATTGTGGTTTTATTTTGCATTTTCCTGATAGTTAGTGATGTTGAACATCTTTTCATGTGTTTACTGGCCATTTTATATTTTGTTTGGAGAAATGTCTATTCAAGTCCTTTGTGCATTTTTAAATTGGGTTGTTTTTTTATTGTTGAGTTGTAGAAGTTCTTTATATATGCTAGATATTAACCCTTTATCAGATATGTGATTTGCAAATCTTTTCAACCATTGCCTTTTTACTCTGTTGCTAGTATCTTGTGATACAGAAAACGTTTCATTTTGATGAAGTGCAATTTGTTATTTTTTTTGTTGCTTATGTCTTTGGTGTCATAGTAAAGAAATCATTGTTGGCAATGGCATTTGGACCCAATGACATGCAGCTTTTACCTTGTGTTTTCTTCTAAGGATTTTATAGCTTCAACTCTAACATTTATATCTTGGATCCATTTTGAGTTAATTTTTGTATATGGTGTAAGGTAAGGGTCCAACATCATTCTATTGTATGTGGGTATCCAGTTTTCCAGCACCGTTTGTTGAAAAACTTATCCTTTCTCCAATGAATGATCTTTGCACCCTTGTCAAAAATCATTTGACCATATATGCAAAGGTTTATTTCAGGGCTCTCTATAATATTTCATAAGTATATTGTGTGTATTTATGCCAGTACCACACTGTTTTGATTACTTTGTAGTAAGTTTTGAAATCAGGAAGTGTGTGTTCTCTAACTTTGTTCTTCTTTTTCTATATTGTTATGGCTATTCAGGGTCCCTTGGGAGTCCATAGGAATTTTAGGATAGATTTTTCTATTTTTGCAAAAAAATCATTGGAATTTTTACCTCCATGAGTAAGTTGATTCTTAAGTATTTTACTCTTTTTGATGCTATTGTAAATAAAAATGTAAAGTTTTTAAATTTCTTTTTCAGATTACTTGTTATTAATGTATAGGAGAACAACTAATTTTTGCAGGTTAATTTTGTGTCCCACTACTTAGCATAATTTATTAGTTCTAAAATTTTTTTGTGGAATTTTTAGGGGTTTCAACATATAAAATATTATGTGTAAACTAATATAATATTACTTCTTCCTTTCCAATTTGAATGCTATTTCTTTCTTTTTCTTATCTAATTGCTTTGGCTAGAACTTCTAATACCATGTTGAATAGAAGTGGTGAAAGTGGGCCTTCTTACCTTTCTCCTGATCTTAGATAAAAAGATTTCAGTCTTTCATCCTTGAATACGATGTTCTCTGTGGATTTCTGTATATGGCTTTTACTATGTTGAAGTAGCTTCCCTTTACTCTGAGGGTTTTTTAGTGTTTTTAACATGAAAGCATGTTTAGTTTTGTCAAACGCCTTTTCTGCATCCATTGAGATGATCACTTTTTTTCCTTCATTCTGTTAGTGTGGTTAATTACATTGATTCCTTTTCATATATTGAAACATCCTTGTATTCCAGGAATAAATCCCACTTAAAAATGATGTATAATCCTTTTAATATGCTGCTGAATTTGCTTTGTTACGATTTTATTGAGGATTTTTGTATCAATATTCATGAAAGGTATTCACCTGTAGTTTTCCTTTCTCTTAGTGTCTTTGGCTTTGATATCAGGGTAGTACTAACCCCATAGGATGACTTTAGAAGTATTCTATCCTCTTCAACTTTTTTAAAGAGTTTGAAAAGAATTGGTGTTAGTTAATTTAAAAAAAGTCTTTGGACCTAGGAATAAATTCAGCATAAAATAAATACAAATAAACATTTTTTTAAATGTGGAAAAGTCTTTTCCTAAAATAATTAAAAATTAAGCAAGTACATCATTTATCACTTTATTTCTAAAAATTGTTTTTAACCTAATAGTAAGCATGAACAAATTGTTAGAATTAAAATGACTCAAATGTTAATTTTCTTCATTGCAAATTTTCTGACATAAGTATTCGATGCCATCACGTATGACATCTTTCATGAAAAAATGGTCATTTTTTGTAGTATTTGAGAACATTATGAATTTTCCCAGTGGTCTCTGACAATGTTCTGATATGCAAAGTTATCTTTTCAACATGTATGTCTTATCATCATCTTTAACAAATTAACAAACTCTGTCAGGTGCTAATTAATCAACTACTTTTCATATGATTCAGGTTCTCCACCATCAACTTCTCTAACCATCAGGAAATTCTACAACTTCTGCAAGATTAACAATTTTACCATATTGTATTCATCTCGTGTGGTTTAAAACATCCAAAAATCATTGATAAACTGACCCTGCCCAAACTAAAGCATGATGAATTATGAAAAATGGTCTCTGTTAAGTGGGGAGGGATTTCAGGTTGAACTTAATTTTATAATTGGTCAATTTATTACAGTGTATTGTTCTGTTATGTATTTCACTTCTTTTTTTAAGAAAGCGATAGTTGAGGGCACTTAGATAATAAAAAGTTGAGAAAATAAGAACTGATACACACTATAAGCTTCAAATATTTTCAAGCATAAGATGCAATAAGAACTAAAACTGAGAAATGGCAGAGGAAATAGAGATAAGATGATAAAATTTCAAAACTGAATCTATAATAACATCTCAATGGCTACCGTTGTGGTGCCAAGAAGATGGTGAAATCAAAGCACTCATAAAGATGATAAAAAACAGACTGCAAAGAAAAAAGACTGAAATTTGTGTGTGCGTGTGTGTGTCAGGAAGATCAGCCTTGAGCTAACATCTGTGCTAATCCTCCTCTTTTTGCTGAGGAAGACTGGCTCTGAGTTAAGATCTATTGCCAATCTTCTTCCTTTTTTTCCTCAAAGCCCCAATAGATAGTTGTATGTCATATTTGCACATCCTTCTAGTTGCTGCATGTGGGACGCGGCCTCAGCATGGCCGGAGAAGCAGTGCATCCGTGTGCACCTGGGATCCGAACCCGGGCCGTCAATAGCGGACCGCACGCACTTAACCACTAAGCCACGGGACTGGCCCAAGACTGAAATCTTTAAAGAAAGAATTTTTACAGCGATATTACAGATAGATAACAGGGAAGAGAAGTTGGAGTGAGAGACTATCTGTTTCTTAAATTACTTCCACTGTAGAGAACAAAAAACCAATTTGCTGAAATCTTTATTCCCTTCTCTGACCCTATCTTTACCTGCAAAATCTGAGCACTGAATCAATGTCACATTCCTCCTTTTCCATCCCTGTGTAACAGAGCAATTAAGCTCATCTGAAACCTTAACTGCCCAGCCTGTGAAATAAGGCCGGCCATCCATTCTCACAGAGGAGCCAACTGGAGGTAGGATTTTTGGTTCTGATTTCAGCTCAACATCTTCAAAGAGTTGTATCTGGCCTTCCTTATCCAGGGCTATCAATGAAGGGCTGGCTGGCTTTCAGAGAAGACCAATTCACAGTCAGCGGAGACATTTTCTGTTGAGCTCTCTAAAGAAGGCTGTGGGGCATGTCAGTAAGAGTTCATTTCTATACTGGTTATAATTTTATTTTATTCAGAGATTTATAAAGAAATTTACATGGTAAATATTACTTATTAACAAGAAAAAAGGTGGTCTATTCTCTGATCATTTAAGCAAAATCCTCCTCTCAGGGCCCAGCCATGGAGGAAGCCCAGATTCAACCTCCATGTGTCTGCCAGGCACTCTGTTGTCCATGGGAAACCCTCAAGTTGGCAGCCTGTTCCCTTGTGTCTTGTGCTGGTACTTAATCTTCCATCTCTTCAGAGTACAACTAGACAGAAGCTCAAAGGACTTGACATTGTAGAAATGTACTTTTCATTATCTTTAGACTTCTAGACTTTTTCAAAAGACTCTCAGCATTTCCAGTAATTGTGCAGCAATTTACCCAACACTAAAGTTCTCACTATTAAAAATTAAAATAAATAAATTTTGAAAAGGAAAAAAGTGATCTTTGCAGATTTGTACAGAATCCATATAATGGGTGCATCCTTATAAAGGGAGGAAAGATAACAAATTTAACTATTTTGGTTAGTTAACACTGTAAGTAATATACTTTACATATTAGCATTTTTGAGATTATTTGTATTTAAAGATACTGCTTCAAACCCCTAAATCATTGTATGTGGTAGAGTCTACCATCTGCTTTGGCTGAACAATTATATACAGTAAGTCAGCCAAAACTCTTCCATTCCTGTATAATCTTATATGTGGGTGGTAATGGTTAGTTCTTATAGATTATTTGAACACGTGCATATCACAAAATACAGGTGACCATTAAAAATTAAAGTGTTCACCAAATAGAAGATTATCTGATTCCCAGAAAAAGAAAACATTACTGTGACTTTAAGGCTAAAACTGTCAAAAAGGAAGCCAAGATACACTCAAGCAAAGCTTTTGCTGAAAAGTTAATTGGATCATCTTTGAAACTTTATCAGGTTTACTGTGTAAGCAAGATACTTTCAGAGCCTAGAATATAGAAAGTGTTTATTGCTACGTTAACAATGTGATCATTTATTTTGTAAATGTTAACATTACAGATGGAATTCATTTTCTACTATATTCAGATTTTCAAGTTCTGCTAAATCTTAAGGCCACATTACTGGCAAGTTGGGATACCTCTGGACATCTGAAAAATATGAAACCTACACAGAAGCATATAAATTCTCTATTCATCAGGTTCTAAATTCTAAAACATTCTAAGCTTTTGGAAGAAACCAATGGCATTCCAAATTGACAGTAAGGCTGCATGTGCGATACATGATCCTATAGGAAGAGAATTCCAGATTTTAAATAGAGGAGATTGTGCACAAAAATAAAGTATATTTTGACGTCTGAAAGGGGATTTCAAGAAATAAGGGACTCTCAGAACATGCGGTAATTGGTAAATAACTTACCAAGGGCTCTCTAAAGGAGAACATATTGTGGAAAAAAGAGCTTCACATGCAGAGAGATAAAATGGCATCTCTGGAATCCTCATGATGAAACAGACACTGAATTACTTTTTCCTAAAATTTAAAATGTGTCTTATCCTCCAAACAAATACCACCTCCCTGCCCTGTGGCTTACCTGAGCATGGTGACGTGTTGGGATCATTTTTCTATTTCATTGGCTCTTAAACTTGATGGGCACCAGAAGCACCTGGAGGCCTTGTTGAAACCCAGATTGCCAGGCCCCACTCCAGAATTTCCAGTTCTGCAGGTCTGCAGCAGCACCTGACAATTTGCGTTTCTTCCCACTTTCCAGGTGATGCTGATGCTGCTGGTCCAGGGACCCCACTTTGAGAACCACAGCCTAACTTACACCCTATATATGGTTACCAAATCCATTATTTTATCCCTTGGCTGCTACTTTTCCTTTATCACATCAGCACCTTAGTTCCGAATCTCCTCACCAAGCAATGGGAATACTTGGAGAGTTTAAGAACTGGTCCTTCTTTCTGGCTCAGTTCTCCCTCTTCCTCTCAAAACTACAGTCTCTTGCCAGGTAATTTTTCCTTAAACATCAGTTTATCATAGATCTTCTTTGCTCAAAATCTCATGGCTCTTATGCTGAACACACGACTTTTTAAATTCTCTACTTGGCTCATAAGGTCTGTAATAGCCCGTAGAATGTGGACACCCTGTTCCCTACCCTACCTGTTATAAAGGAGTATGTGAAGATTACATAAGATACAGTCAGTTCTCGTTATGCACAGTGTGACATTCTACAAAGTCACTGTGAACAATGAATCAGTGAATATGACCCACTGTCCCTACAGGAAATGCAGGGTTAGGTTCCTGCAAACCTTAGTCACATTTTCTTCAACTGATCAATACATAACCTTTTTCTCTGTGTGTTTCTCTTTAAAGTCACCTTATTTAATATATATTGTTGATATATTAACATTGAACTTAGACTAACAGCACTGTACCTCGTGTCTGAAAGAAGCTTGTCAAACACACATACTTTCTCTGTAAAGGCACGTCACAGCCTCTTGCCCTGAGGAACACCAGGCAGCACTGCAGCACTACACATGGGGGACATATTAAACAGCCCAGTCACCAACACAAGGCACAAAAAGATAATAAATGAGGCACTAAATAGACTGCAAGAAGGACACTTGTTTACAGCATGGGCTGAAACAACAGGGCAGAGCGTCACCTTGTTCCCCTCAGCTGGGAACGTGCACTTCGAGTGAATCAAAATTTTCACCACTTTGCGCTTATCTGCAAATGGACATGAAAGCCCTGTGAGTGTTGACTTGGGGGCTGCCAGTACATTTTAGCTAGTAGGCAAGTGTGCAGACACGGAATCCACAAATAATGAGGATCAACTATATTATGAAAGCATCTTTTCAAAACCAGAGTATCGTTTAGATATAAGAGCAATAATGATAACCCCACAGCTAACATGTTAATGCCTACTATGCGCCAGGAGCTCTTCTAAACACTTTACATAAGTTAATGCATTTAAATCTCACTAAAACCCTATGAGACAGGAGTTCTCAGTAGCCCCATTTTATAGATGAGGAAACTAAGGCACAGAGACTAAATACTTTGCACAGGTTCTCCAGTTAAAAGCGGGATAACTGGGATTGGTGCCGAGACAAACTGGTCCAAAGCCCACAGCTTCAACCACTATGGTAGGAACGTGAGTGAATTTTCTACCACTCCCCAAAACGCCCCTTCTGCTCCAGCCAGTGTGGTCTCCCACATACTTATTCACTCACCAAACATTTTCTGAGTGCCCCCAAGGTGTCAGGTACTGTGTTCAGACACTGGAGGGACAAATAGAATGTCGACACAAATAATCCATAAAAAATCTATAAAATCAACTTGGGATGAGTTTACTATGAGCCAACCTTTGAGGACCATATGGTCCGGGAGAGTCCTTTCACAAAGAAATGGAGCACTCCAAAGAAGTGGGGTGTACAGCGTGGTTATATACCATCAAAGAGCATGTACCACATGTGATTGCAATGTCCCTTTTACAATAGTCGCAACCTTGACCTGTCAGCACCTCCATTGATGGACACAGTGGGTATCAGGTCTGCTGTCTCCATGGGCGTGGCTGTTGTCTGGAGTTGGGTGGTCACAGGATGAGTGCAGCAATCAAATTCTAGCCTAGGGAGAAATGATTATACTTAAGGAAATGCCAATGTGGGGGAAGTTGCATTTACAACTTAAGGGCATTGCTTTTGTCTTTGGGACATGTTAATTGCTTAGGGCAGATATACAATGGATGAACAGAGGCTACAGGCCCCTTTTGGGGAAAAAAAAACAATTTCAGGCCCACTTAGTTTTACACCAAATGGCTTCCTCATATGCTCCAATGTATCCTATTGCTGGTCATTTATTTATCAAGAAGAAGGATAGTCTCAGCTTTAAGGAGCTCGCTGTCTATGAGACATGAATAAAACAACAGTTATGGAAAAGTAGATAAGTATATGGTCCCAGGGTGGGGACATCAAAATGGGTCTCTAGGTGGAGACCTCTCAGGAAAAGTCTCCAAGAGAAAGGAACATTTGACATGAGTTTAGATTAAGAAATAGGAATTAAGTTGATTAACAAACTGGGTAGGAGGACAGAAGAAGCACATATAAAAAGACAGATATAAAGGATGCTAAATCTTTCCGAAAATGGGTGGTATTTTTAAGGCTGGAACAAAGCAAACATGTAGGACAGAGTGGGTGATGAGGGTAAAGATGAGGACAACAAGGGAAAGCCTGCGTGTCCAGCTCAGGAGTCTGAATGTTCTCTAGGCTACTCTGAACAGTCATTGATGGAGTCGAAGCAG
The DNA here is from genome assembly GCF_020826845.1 of Diceros bicornis minor. Taxonomy (NCBI): domain Eukaryota; kingdom Metazoa; phylum Chordata; class Mammalia; order Perissodactyla; family Rhinocerotidae; genus Diceros; species Diceros bicornis. The sequence goes on from NW_026691097.1 coordinate 265,833, forward strand.
ATATGAGATTTAAGCAAATTTGGATTCTAGAATGTAACTCTGCAGGCAAGGTGGAGGAAAGATTAGAAGAAATTAAGACTGAAAGTAAAGGGACCTGTTGGGAGACTAGGCAGCGATCCAGATAAGATAGGCCTTGGCTCAGGCGTGGGGTCTGCAGGTGGAGGAGGCCAGGAGGTGGCAAGCAGTGCTGGGCTCCTGCAGGAGGAAACTGAGCTGCCTCTCAGTCACGGGAAGACTGTGCCTGTTATGGCCTCCCCACCCCCATGCCCAAATGCCATGTTTCTTTCCACTTCTGTACCTGTCCTCCCTTCCCCCATCTGAAATCCTCACTCTTTCTTCCCTCCACCTGTCCAAAAGTGGTCCCTTTGAGGACTTGATCTAGTCCATCTCTCCTAAGAAGCTGTCTTTAATTACAATTTCTCAATAACATTGCCATTTTTTTTAGGTTCTGTAATGCAACATACACTAAATACCTTGGCAGAGTCAAATTACATCTTGCAAACCATGTCATGTATGTGGAGGAGCTTGGAACCCTATAATTCTTTGTATTTCCTTCAATACCTACCACAAATACCTTACACATATAGGTCAATGGATGTCCAGTAAAGTTGAGCAAAGTAGAAGCAACCTTTATAAGCTAAGAACTTTTATGAGCTCAGTTATTCCTTTAGATCAGCTGCTTAAACCATTTGTTTTTCTCCACAGGTCAACAGTGTTGCCCAGCACAAATGAATTTTACACCTTCTCAAACTCAATAGAGCAAAGATGGAATTTCATTCCCCCTGCAAGCCTTACTGCCTCAGAGAAAAGGAAAAACAACATGTGACATCTAATTCTTTCTTCACATTCTCATCTCAAATTGCAACCGATTTCCAAATGCTAACTGGTTTTCATTGTAAAACTGACAGAAAAAATTTCCCATTCTGGCTTTGTTTCTTTCTTTTTTTGTGTGAGGAAGATCAGCCCTGAGGTAACTTTTGATGCCAATCCTCCTTTTTCGCTGAGGAAGATTAGCCCTGGGCTAACAACTGTGCCCATCTTCCTCTACTTTATATGGGATGCCACCACAACATGGCTTGACAAGCGGTGTGTCTGTGCGTGCCCGGGATCCGAACCTGTGAACCTGAGGCCACCACACCGGAGTGTGTTCACTTAACTGCTGCACCACGGGGATGGCCCCTCTCTTTATTTCTAAAGCTGAAATGTCTAAATCTTTCACTGGGCTTGTTGGAGTTTCCATAAAATGAAAACGTACATTCCAGAAAAATCCTTATCTTTCCAGAATAATCCTTAATATATTATGGTAAACACCTTTGCAAAATGTAACTGATTTTCAATGTCAGTGCCTCCACAAGGGTATCTTTGCATTATCTCCCCTCCCAACCACGTGTCACTTTGCTCTTCCCCAGGCTCATGGGGTCAAAGTGTTTACTGAGCACTAGGAATGATCAGAGTCTGAGGGAGACCTCAAGGATGACTAAGCCATATTTTCTGACCCCAACCATCTCTTTCCATCTCTCCTTTAACCTCTATTTTTCTCACTCTGGTTTCTACTTTAGTTGTTTACTTGTCTTGTGAATTGTTGTTTTGTGGTTTATAATTACCATGTAAATTCATGTTACTTTTTGCCTTAGAGTTTAGAAAGAACTTACATTGAACAATGTTTTTTCCCAGCTCTTTGATGTGTCTAATACCTTCCAACACAATTCAAGGGGTTTCTTGTTTTTACGTCTCCATCATTATTCCTTCAGAATTATGTTCACCCCACACTTTTTACCTGACAAATGCTGCTTTACCCTTTGAACGTTTCTATGCCAAGACTCACATGAGGAATCCCTAGAACACCATCAGCTAGGCGACCCCACATCCCTCACATTTGTTTTCTTGATTTGTTCCTAAATAAGCATGTTTCTGAAACTAATAATAAATTGTACCAAGTGGTCGTTGCATAAAAAGCACTATCACAGATACCTTAAAGAGAACAAATGACAAAGAATATTCAATTCCTCAGATAAGTTTACAATCAAATGAGGCATTGAGGGGACCTGGGGGCACTGATCAGAGCAAAATCCTAAGAGAAGAGTTTTCAGTCCATTTCAAATGAGGTTAAAACTGGAATGAGATAGTATTTTAACAGTTATCTGAAATCATAAACATTTTTCTGACCTTTGAGAATTTATTTGCATATAAACTGTACAACATGTGGGGAAAGAGAGTGTTGATATTGTTCAATTTCTTTTTATTTTTCAGCGCTTTGTAATAGATGTGGCTATTCACAATTAATAAATATCATAATGTGGAGAGACCCAACTTTCAGCTGCCTGATATTATAAATTCTTACACAAAGCTCGAGTTTTAAAGATCAAATTTCATTTTAGTTACCTTCCATCTAGTCGATTTATATCAGAAAGTTGTTGAGTTTTAGGAAAATACTTCAAAACACAAATTTTATATGTAATTTCAAAAGCAAAAAATGAGTTAAAAACTAGATGGTAACCAGTTTTACTACCATATATTAATCTTTAACATGGGAGCAAACCATTTTAGAGAATATAATTGATATTTGCCTATTTGTATATTGTAGAATGTTAAAGGATTTACAGTCTTAATAATAATTTCAAATACCAGAGAATGAAAAACAGAAGGTTAAGCTTTATGAAATGGTTTTTTATTTTTTTATTGATTTTTTTAAAGATATTTATTTATTTTTCCCCCAAAGCCCCAGTAGATAGTTGTCTGTCATAGGTCCACATCCTTCTAGTTGCTGTACATGGGACGCGGCCTCAGCATGGCCGGAGAAGTGGTGCGTCAGTGTGATCCCGGGATCTGAACCCGGGCCGCCAGCAGCAGAGCGCGTGCACTTAACCGCTAAGCCATGGGGCAGGCCTGAAATGGTTTTTTAGACATAGCAGATTTCAGAGCATATTACTTGAAAATAAAACAATCAGTTAGTGAGGTTTAAGCAATGTGGTTTTACTTTAAACTTGCTCATTCCATGGGAGCATCAATAAAAGCCCTCCGGGAGTGGCTGACGCTCTTTCCCTTCACATGAGCCCCAGCTGTATTTTCTTTAAGCATCAGACTCTCGGGCAACACCATAGCTCTCAACTCCGTTTAGTTGAGAAAAGGCTTTATGTGTCATATGTTTTTTCTAGGGGTATGGAGCTCCCAGACTTATTAACTACAGGGAGAGAGTAAGAGTCAGAACACAGTCAATAAACTCCAGTGTGCTCAGGAGAGAGGACAGACGCCTGAACTCACATCTGAAGAAGAATTTAGAGGATGCTTTCTGACTCTGCTTCGTGCCTCTGACTAAGCAGTCCTGGACATCCCCGTTACAGCCACGGAATAACACAGGCAGCCTTGATGGAGCAGAAGTCCTCCTATGTCCATCATTTGTGCAGAGCAAACTGGCTTAAGACCTCTCGTTTCCTGCTGCAGTGGTAATTTACAGAGATACAGAACTGTCATCTAGTGAATAAGAAGAAAACAGCAAGGTGTTTGACACGAAAAGTGACATTCTGAGTTTTTTCAAAAAGAACAGTGAAGCACTAAAGTTGGTAAAGTTGACACAAAGTTGACACGATGTGGCACACGAAAGTTATAGTAAACACTAATAATGTGTAGGTGAACTAATCAGTTGCTCTCTATGCCTCTAAAACATGTCTTGACATCTGACTCATAAATAGTACAGTTTAAATATAATAGACTATCTTTGGAAATAACTTCTCATCTCATCTCATCCAATGTTGTTTGCAGGATCCGGTATTAAATAGCCAGATGGTGAGTACCCATGTTGAAGCACCATTTTTATCACAGTGGAGAGAATATGAGGCATAAGCCCAACAGACTTATGTTCAGATCTTCCCTCTTACCCTTGATCAATTTTGTAAACATGGTTTTCTTTATCAAATATGAATTATAACAGTTACTTTAAAGGATTACTGTAAGAATTGCATAAGGGAATACAGTAAAGGAACTGGCGCACAGTAGATTGATAGTTAATTCTCCTTCCCTGTCTCTCTTCTAAGAAACATACAGAAATAATCTAAGAAGAGAACCCGTGTATAAAGTAAACGTATGACAAAAAGTCAATGGCTCCTGAAGTAAGGGACATCATTGTTGAGTGCTTAACCTCAACTGCCTCCAAATACTGTTAACTCTCAATTAATTTTATGTGTTTTCTGTCTTCCAGACAAATCACTGGCTACGAGGAAAGGAGAAGGTGTGAAATTTAAATTGATTTCACCCTTGGATGGTCCAGCTGTAATATTAGGTGTTTTAAATCACCTGGTTTTTCAGGTCTCCTGCTTATTCCTGTATATTTTACCACGGTTCACAGCCCGAGAAAATTAGAAAATCATTATAATTTTACACACATGAATATATATCTTGACTATTACAGCTCGACTCTTAATATATAGAGCAATGTTGTACATGTTTTGTCCTTGTGGATAGTACAGAATACTTTTGTCCAGGTTTTCTTTGGCATTATCATTTATAACGAAGAACTCAGTAATATATGCCCTGGAGATAAGGGTTTAGAAAAATCTAACATACTATCCTAGTCATGCCTCAAAAAAAAAAGTAAAATAAATAAAAAGCTATAAAAATAATGAGAGGATATTTTGAAGGCACTATTTTTCTTAATTATTTCCAACTTTATTTCCCTTCACCTCTTTTTAATCTTTCTCCGTCTTATTTGTTATTGGCTAATCATCTCACAGTAATTAAACCACCCCCAGCTGAGTCCCCCATGCCTCTTCAAGTGCCCCAGCCTGATGTAGGTCTCAGCTCTGACAAAAAGAAGCTGGAAAACCTGTTTTGTGGCACTATTCTTAAGAATATCTTTACTCTTACAATAATAGCTATATTTTTGAAAGGCGCCAGTGGATTACAAAATGAAGTACTCGACCAATGTTGTATCCTCATTTTCCTTCCAGAGGGAGCACAATTTTCATGTGTAATACAGGGCTGTTGGTTTATTGTTTTTTCCTTTCAAGACATTTTATTACTTGTAAAACATAATAGGGTTAATGGTGATATATGAGTAACAATATAAACTTACAGACAGCAAAAAGATACTATTTTACAGTCATAATTTTGTATACTGTAACAAATAGTAATAGTTTCATAATGTACTATCTTGATTGATCAGGAATTATTCCTGGCTCATTTTTATGCTAATTCATTTATTAGATTACCAAATATATACTTTTATGATCTTTATTTTCAATCAATACAATTGAAGGGACATCAGTTGTTCTTGGTAAGTGAAAGGTCACAAAAAATTTTTGATAATTTATAAGTTTGAGAAGGATCTTTCTACTTTTTAAAAGAGAAGTCATTTAATATTTGGGAAAGTTCTCAAAAATCATCAAATTCTTTAATTTTACAGAAATGAATACTACATTCCAGAGAGCCTAAGTACGTTGTCACACACTAACCAGAAACAGACCTGGGCCTAGAACTCAGGTCTGAGTCACCTGACTTCTACTGGACCACACTCAAGGGCGCACACCCTCTTCTTACTGGTAATTTCTAATACTAAGGTATTTTCAAAAGCGCAGTTGGGAGAAAGTGTAAATAAATAAAACAGATGATTTTGTATAAAAAAGTAGCAATTGCTACCCACAATTTCTATTCCATATGAGTGTTTCCTTTCTTGAAGATTTCTTGTTTTTAATAGTAAGTCCACTTTGGTAACAAGAAAAAAAACATGAAATTTGGCTTCTTTAGTAACCCAAAAAAAAGCTTCTGTTGAAATTAAAAAGACACTAACTAATGTTTCATCTACTACAGTAACTTAAGAATATTATTGGATTTTGGAAAAGCTCTGAGAGATTTTTTTAAAACTCATATCCATGTGACTATTAGTCCAGCCAGGCACATCTCCACATGACATCTCCTAGAGTGTCCAGTTTTCTACTGGATCCAGCTGTTGTCAGGCCCAATGTTCTGGCTGGGTAGAGAATGATGCAGCTTCTGAAAAGCATGTCCTCAGTTCCACTTCAAGGCTGATTTTCTCTGCAAAGTGTAAGTGGAAGAAAACATCCCCTTCCACCTGACTGGATTCCCCTGCAGGCTTAGAGAAACAAGGTGGCCTAGTCAGATGGGCAGACAGGAAGGTAAATGAGAGTCTGTCACAATTTTATGATAAATAAGAGAGAAAAGGATTTGACATCCTAACAAGATTTTCTTACCTGTTGAACAGCATCTGAACATATTTTTCAGAGTTTCCAAAATAGCAGATTGAGATTCTAAGTTGGAAAGGAAGAAGATAGTCAATATATTAAAAAAATAAATTTTCTCATTTCCTCAATCGGAAAACAAAATTAAATAAAATATATCTTTAACCATAAGTACCAAAAACATCCAGTTTATCTTCCAGTTATAATTCTGTGTTATGAGAACATGAATACTTTTCAATATATTTAATATGTACAGTGACTAACACTCATGCCTTTAATTACTTTTGAATTAGACTAGCCCTATGCCCTTATTGACAGACATCAATCATAATTACTTTTCTCAATTCCTAGTTTCTATTTTGTGTCAGAGACTACCTGCTGAGACATTCACTTTTTATATTATTCACTTAGAATAAGTCTGTAAAATGATGGACGACAACTCAGCCATCTTGAAGGATGGGGTCTCAAATGCTATATCTCACTATTGACAAATCACCTTCTGGTTTGAATGAGAGACAATGAGCACTGTCACAAGAGACACTCGGAAAAAAGGGATCTTGCTCCTTTTGTCTGTCCTTTGGGAGTCTGTGAGACAGCAAATTCTTCATATTGGAAAACCTAAGTGAGGACCAAGTCCAGGAATCTTTTTAAAGCTAGGGGACACTCTCTTCTACGTGAAGCTTGCATCGAAGTTTATAAACATAAGAAAAAAAACAAAGAGCCTTCAGGGCCAGCTGGGTGGGGCAAGCGGTTAAGTGCGCGCGCTCTGCTGCAGCGGCCCAGGGTTCACCGGTTCGGATCCTGGGCGCGCACCGACGCACCGCTTGTCAGGCCATGGTGTGGTGACATCCCATATAAAGTGGAGGAAGATGTGCATGGATGTTAACCCAGGGCCAGTCTTTCTCAGCAAAAAGAGGAGGAGTGATAGATGTTAGCTCAGGACCGATCTTCCTCACAAAAACAAACAAACAAAAACCAAGAGCCTTCAGGAATATCCAGCGCTCCATGGATCGGAGTCTGAAAACCACTCATCTTTTCCGTCCTCCGCATTTTACAGATGAAACATAACACAAACAGTTGGCGACAACCTGAAGACTAGAGTTCGTCTCCTGACTGTCACATCACTCCCACCCGACTGCTGTGCAGACCAGACGCCTGACAAGATACAGCAGTCACTCCTGGGGATAATTTAGACATTCCCATTTTAGCAGCATTTTAGTTTATGTACTTGACAAGACTATAGAAAAACAAAAGGTATTTACTACTTAAATTGTATAACGTATAGTTAAATGACATTGAAAGTTTTCATTTCACTTACAGCACAGTTTTGATGGGCCCAGGGGCCTTCTTTCATCTGCTCACCCTCCCTGGCATCTCAAACCTTCTCTGCCTTTCCCCTCTTGCTCACTGTGCTCCAGCCACACTGGCTTCTTGCTGCCCAACAACATCCGAGTCACAATTCCTCCACAGCATCTCTGCAGCCCTGGGATATCTGCATGTCCTCCTGCTCTGTCCCTTCCCTCTGGGCCTTGCTCCAGCCTCCCTGGCCTCTCTAATTAAAGTAGCAACCCACTCACTCTCTAGCTCTCCCCATTGCCTGTCACTTACCTTCTTCTTGACACAGATCATCACACGATAGACTATGTAATTCACTTGTCTGCCTACTTATCCATTATCTCACTTAACCAACAAAAACAAGTTCTGTGAAGACAGAGATTTTGTAGAAAATTTTTTCCTTAGTGTATCCCAAGCCTGGCATACAGTAGGTGTTTAAATATTTGTTGAGTAATTGTAAGAGGGAATGAAAGGAGTGATCAGAAGAATGATGACACCATGGAAGTAGGTGCCACCATGAAGAGTGGGTATCCTGGGAAGGGAAAGAGGGAGGAAAGATTTTATGTCAGGTAACACGGGTACCACTGTGCCTTTACTACTTCCTGCACATCAGCTTGTCGACGTAAATAATCCATAATCAATCTATAAATCAAAATTGGGGTGAGTTTATTATGAGCCAACTTTTGAGAACCATGACCTGTGGCCTTCCTTCCCTAAGGAAGGAAGAGCACCGAAGAATTGGGGTGTACAGAGCAGTTATATACCGTCAAAGAGCATTTATTGCAAGTGATTGCAATGTCCCTTTTACAATAGCCATGAGATCAGCCCTGCCAGATTGCCCTGCCAGAACAGCTATTGATGGACACAGCGGGGGAGCAGATCTGCTGTCTCGATGGTCACGGCTGGTGTCACGTCTGTTGTCTGGAGCTGGGTGGTCACAGAATGACTGCAGCAATCAAATCCTAGCCTAGGGAGAAATGCTTATCCTTAAGGAAATGCCAATGAGGGGGAAGATACATTCTTATCTTAAGGGCATTTACTCTTCTCTTTGGGACGTGGCAAAGCAGATACACAGTGCAGGCGACAGACCCTTTTGGAAAAACAAATTCAGGCTGAATTAGCTTTACCCCAAATGGCTTCCTCATGTGTTCCAATATATCCTATTGCTTGCCATTTATTTATCAAGCTCAGTATGTCTTTCAAACAGAAATCATCGAGAATAGCATGAAGTAGTCACTTACCAACAGATGTCACTGTGGCAACAGAATAGGAACAAGTGACCTTCAAATATAACCATTCTCCCAAATACTGTATTTCAGTGACTTAATCAAAAAGGGATTCTTCTGACAAATCTCCACTATGAACTTAGCATTAGAGGTAGTCAATTTTGAATAAAGACCTTTAACATCAAAGCCAGCCAATAGTTCTTGTTAAAGCAAATCCAAACTCGGGAACACTTTTGTTTTCAGTCACCTCCAATCCTCTCAAACTCAAGATAAGGTCTTGGTTTTGTGCAGATGGAGAAAACCTTCTCTTCCTCTTTTTGTAGTCAGATAGTTCAGGGAAGAGCCCAAGGTGTCTCCTGGTGGAACACTAACAGATGTTCACATTAGATATGCATGCAATGTTTCCTAGCTTCTTTTCTATAGGCCGAGGTCTGATGAGTTGCCCCAAGGAGCAAACATCTGGGCTCCAGCAGTAAATAAGACTCTGTGCAGTTTACCACAACAATGAACTACAAATATGTATCAGGAAATATTTTGAACACCTAGACCTAAGCTCTCAGTTTCCCTCTGTCTAATTCCATGGCTACCTGAACTGAATTCACTCTTCATCCCCATCCCATTTGTGATAGTTTTTATTTCCTTGAATCAGCATGTTATAACATCTAAGAGAAATTTATCAAAATACTCTCTTCAAAATAGCTAGCTGAGGGCCGGCACTGTGGCTTAGCGGTTAAGTGCACACGCTCCGCTGCTGTCGGCCCGGGTTCGGATCCCGGGCACGCACCGACGCACTGCTTCACTGGTCATGCTGGGGCAGCGTCCGAAGTGCAGCAACTGGAAGGATGTGCAGCTGTGACATACAACTATCTACTGGGGCTTTGGGGGAAAAAAATAAAAAATAGATAAAATCTTTAAAAAACATAGCTAGCTGAAGTATAGGAGTTGTAGAGGGTCAAGATTTTAAGATGACAATGATGTACAAAGTAACTGTACTACAAAATAAAAAGAAAATGAATGAGAACAATAAGAGACAGAAAAAATGATAAGGAGAAGGAATATAATAGAGAGTAAAACTAAGAAAAAGAGAAAAAAGAAGAAAGAAGGTGTAGGAAAGAGAGAGAGTCAGGAGAAGCATGAGAAATGGCAGAAAGGGGCACGAGCAGAGGGAGGACACCAGGCTCAGAGCGAATGACAAGTCAACTGGCTTCTGAGCAGGGCTCAGGTCTAGAGTCACTGGGCTGCATCTGAGAACTCCACTCAGTTCTAACATCCTGAGAAAGACCATGCCTCATCTAAACTCGGACGGCACTGGTTACCAACGCTCTCCTCTCCAAGGACCTGCTGGAGCTTTGAGAACTGCCTCTCTCAGCTCTGGGACTGACAGAGTCCCCATTAAATATTCATCAACTGGATGGTTGTTTTGAAAGAGTAACCCAGAGAGAGCTCTATCAAAGTGTACATTTAAACCTGCCAACTCCTTCACTCATCCTTCCAAAGAATTAACAAACTAAACTGTTTAAAAAAGATAAAAACTACTGTTAAGCAAAGTAGCAGAAAACTTTCCTGGTAAACTTTAAATGTTCCATCTTTTTTGAAGTTACCTCACAACATTCTGAGCATAGTCTAAAATTCTGGGCTCCCTACAGTTCCAAATATGTTTCAGAAATGATCTGTTTTTCATCACAAAGTAAGCCTATACCTTATGAAGCAAAATAAACTTGGATGAGTTTTATCTTGTAGAGAGAGGACAGCAAGAAAAAGAGTAGGATGTGCCTCTCTGCTATGAAGGATAATAAATAAAATCACACCAAAATATACAAAATATGCCTCTAAAACTGAATGAAGCAGACTCTAAAGCGTTTTACATTTTAAGTAAAAATGCACTTATATAAAATTATACATCAGTTTGACTAAAATATAATTAATTTTATAGAAGAAGAATTCATTAAGTTTCATTTAAATAGCATGACATGATTAGCTGCATAATAAATGGTAGATATTTTAATTTGGGTATGCCATGTCCTCCCACCAATGAAGGTGGGCTTAAACCTGTAATTTTCCTAAAAGACACCAACCGTATGTTCTGCTTATTTGATTATTTAATAGTATGGATCTGCTCCTCATTGCCAATGAAGGATGTCTACACACACGCTTTAGCTTGCATATGTAAGGGGAAATGCAGGATGAGTTTATAAAAAGAAAAATTGAAAATGAGCATTGTCTTTAGGAGACGTGGTCAATCTGTTCAAGAACATTTTCTCCCTTGGTCAAGTGAGAAGCTGAAAGAGAGAATACTATCAGCCTCTTCCTTGGCCCCTAATAGAATTCTGCATTACCTCAATTAAACGTGTGCTAAAGTGTTTGTAATAAACTTGGAAATGAGTTGATGATACTGTATTTGCATTACATGACACAGACTCTCTTTCATTAGGCACGATTCAAAACACTTTTTTGGACATTAGAGTCCATACAAGTTTTGCTTCTCTGACAGACTGTAGCTTTAATCTCATGGACATGAAATGATAGAGAATTGTTCCCCTTTCCCTTTCTACTTTAAACCTGAGTGATAAATGTCCAACTACCTTTAAAAACTGCAGGTCCTTCTGAAACACATTTTAGTGTGCTGGTTTACTTTAGCTTCATTTCTTTGTTCTATCCTAAACTCCTTTCAGTTTGATCTATGTTCCTTTGTATTCCTTTTGTATACCTAGATATTTAAAATCTGCTCTAACCTATATTGGAGAAATGTTGGGTTACATATCTTTCAGCCAGCATGTTAACTCAAGTTTTAGGGTTTCTACGCAAAAAGTTTCTGCCATGTTTCTACCAGCTCTCCTTCCATATATTTTCCTCCAGGATTTCCTGTGACAAAATTGCCTTTCTAAAAACCAGTCCTCTGTTCAACCTCTTGGCCTGTCACATTTTCATAGAAAAATAAAGGACTGGATTTTACAAAGATGCAACAAGAATGATCAAGTGCTGCTTCATACCTAGATATCCTGCTCCAGTTCTCCATGAATTTTAAAAATAAAGTTAATTATCTCTTTCATTTTGTCTCAAACTATTGAGTAACCTTGGCACTGAACCCCTAAATTGGTCCACAGCCTGCTTCAGCAGACACAAAACTCTCTCTCAAATGCTTGAATTCATGTGCTGAGTAGGTATTGTATTTATTTAGATTTTATTCAACAAGAGATCGTCATTGATTCACTCAAATACTTAAGTATATATTATGTGCCCAAAGGTCTTGAAATTTTGGGAGTCTGCAAGGAAGACAGATATGTATAAACAGATAAATTACTCTATAGAAATAATTTGATTGAAAGAGATATGAATAAAATGCCATGGGACTCCAGGAAAAAGAACCACCATAGGTTGACCTACAACTAAGATATATAGCAATGTACTGGGGCTTTGAGGAAAAAAGAAAAACACTATGGGGGGTGGATAGGGTTTATACCATATAAGTAAAGGAAAATGAAGAGAGAGAAGATAAAGAGAAAACAAGATAAATGGAAAGGTTTTTTCCTTATTAATGTTTCTGTCAACAACTTTTGGAGTACACTGCTTGCTGATGTCCTTTCTAGCCAGTCTTATCCTTCAGCCGGCTTCTAAAGACTTCAAAAATTCACTTGTAACAAGCTGGGGTTCTCCGCGCAGACAATGCCAAGTATGTAGGGAGCCAGGAGGTGAGCAAAAGATTCACAGGACTCTGCAGCCATTCTGCAGCTCAATGGTGGGGAAGGACACCGTGGCATCACCTTGGCCTTTCTTTCCAAGTTCACATAAAGGAGGGTCGGTTCCTTCCTCAATATATGAAGGTGGAGATAAACCTCTTTCACAGAATGGATTATGGAAAAATTAATGTGAGAGCCATGAAAAAGGCAGAGGAGATAGCACCATGAATCTGAAGTAACTGGACATGTGAATTAGTAATCAATATAAAGAAGAGCTGAAGACAAGAAAAAGGGCTAAAAACAAGTTCATAATTTTCTAAGATGGAAATGCAAGTCTTTCTTCTTCAAAAGAAAAATGTCATTGAACACTTTCCATTAAAATAAAATTGAAAGGGGCCCCATGTTGCAAATAATGGTTTTAACCATGATGTCCTTACACAATAATGTGTAGCAATCAGCTGTTAAGTGCACTGCAAATTGTTCATTCCTTAACAATCATGTTATCAAAGCTTGCAATTGATATATATATTTTAGTAAATTGTAGACTGTGTGCAAATTTGTCACCATATTATTGACAATGTGACTCTTACAACTGAAATCATGACTAGGAGAGAGAAGGTGGTGTGACCCTAGATTGCTAGAATCACAGCAAGAAAAGTTAAGAAAGTGCCATCAGGTCATTTGGACAAAAGAATGCTATATGCCTGTTGGGTTTATAACAGATTAATAGGAGAAAAACAAGTCACTACAGTAAATTATTGTCTACTTACCTCAGTCACCCTCTCCAAGAACACATATTTTAAAATGAGACAAGTTGTTAAATTTAAAATTACCGGTTCTGGCATTTTAGAAACTATATCAAATAATGAAGTAAAAATTAGCTTACAAACATCCTGGTATCAATTCCAGCTACCATCTTTTACCAAACTAAAACTCTAATTATCACTAATTCACTTGCAATCTAGTCCTCCTCCAATATACAAAATCAACAACTTCAAATGTTTCATAACTTTTTTTAACTTTCCCTAAAATTTGAGAAGATAATATAAATATATCTCTTGGAAAAGTTGAGAAAGATAGAGACACAAGGAAAAGTAAAGATGAAAATATTACCTTAATAAATGATGTAAAACACAAGATATGAACAACTGTTAAAAGAATTCTCTGTGAAATTGATAATTCTACTATCTATACACCTGCTTATTACCTATCAGTAATTTGATACATAAACAAATAGAATAGTGTATTTAATGGGATCAATTCTTTCAGTTGTGTGCTTTTCCTTTTAAAACTACAACTGCTTTTATGTGCTGGCTTTATTTTCAGGTGGTGTCACATTAGAACACCCTCATCTCTGAAGATTTTTGCAATAAGGAACTCTACCTTGGCCCTTGATCATCTGTACTCTGTGTTATGATAAAATCAGAGCCCTACATGGAACAATGTTTCCTAAATCCTATCTCCCGTGTGTTGTTCATGTCAGGGAGTATATTCCACCAAGTAAACACTAAACAGTATTTCAAAAGCATGGGATATTAAAAGGAGTACATGCAGGGTTGGGTGTGGGACCCCATTCAGTGCCTCAGTGCCAAGAAGAAAGAGTTCCAGAGACTGGGATAAAAATAAGAGGTTATGAGCGGGAGGATCCCTCTGCAGGCCATTAAGCAGGAGCCTGGAATAAAACTGTTGACACCATGGACCATGGTTGGTTTGACAGGGAACTCACGAGGAAGTGAAGGACATGAAATAATGATAATTATAATAACAGCAGCAAACACTTCTACTGAGCCAGGCACTACACTCTGAATGTTAATTCTGTGCTTGAAGATACATTAACACACATAATCCTCAAAATATCCCGACGTAGTAGATGTTGGTCTTTTCACAATTATATAGATGAAGAGACTGGGTGCAGTGGCTAGAAAACTCATCCAGGTTACACAGCTCATAAATGGCAGAGCCCAAGCTCAATGCTGTTATGTTATGCTCTTTTACTACAACTCCAAGTTAAGTCTCTAATGACTATTTCCACTTGGCAAGTGCCAAGACCTTAGTAGTCTCTCCATGGAGGTAGGAATGGGCATGGCGGGGACACAGCTGAGGGAGGCTAAAAGACCCGAGGTGTGGCACAGCAGTTGTCAAGTGGTTCCCTTCGCAGAAGGGGGCAAGAACACACCCCAAAAAATTGGCAGCAGGCACCAAGGCTCTTTCCACCGGACATGATCCCACAAGGAAAGGGGCCCGGCGCAGATGGATGAGCCAATAGGCAAGCCTCCTTTGGAAAGAGCACGCGATCTGCGCCAGCCTTCATGTCGCCCTGGGTGTGGCACATGCACCCTTAGTCAGAGGGCCTCATGCCACACTCTGGCGAGGATTTCTCCCTAGAGCCATGGCCAAGGACTAGGAAGGCCAGACCTTCCCGACTCCAGAGAGGAGGCTGGGAGCTGTTGTGGGAAGGGATTGCCCAGTAGGGCCAGTAGGGCCAGTAGGGCCCTGGCTCCCTAGCCCTGCAGTGCCATACGCCTGTCTCGGCACTTCTGACTTCAAGAGCCTTTCCTACACCTGGCCTGGCTGCAGTCGCAAAGTGGAGGTGTGGGGTGAAGCAATAGCTTTGTCTTTCCAGGAAGAAATGAGCCAGGGGACGAAGCAGCTGGCCAGGCAGAGCCTTGAGCTTGAAGCCCGGTACGCCTCTGGCCATCAGAGCCAGAGCAATGCTTTCAAGGCAGGGAAGCGGCCTTCAAGCTGAGTGGGAGTGGGGGAGGGGAGGGAGACAGCAGCTGAAGCCAAGTCCAGAAGGGCGGCGATGAAACCGCTGCAGCTGGGTGGCGCCAGCCGGTCAGAGCCTGGCGGGTGGGCGGGGCCTTCACTGCGGACCCCCGAGGCCAGCCCTAGGCCCCGCCGATCGCGCACACGCCCTTGGCCTGTACGGGGGTGTGGAGGGTTGAACCCAAGCCCGCAGGGCTCCTGGAGCGGTCAGAGAAAGAAGGGCCCATGGGAGAGGTAGGCGAGGTGGGCAGGGCGCAGCACCTTACTCTCCTCAGGTCCCGAGGCGGGGAGAGAGAGAGAGAGGGAGAGAGAGAGAGACCCCTGACCTCTGAGTCGCTGCCTCCACCGCTGGCTGGTGCCAACTCACACGCCATCCCACTTCCACCCACCACCCCCATGCCTGCCCTGGGGCCAGCCACACCACAGACAGGCCTGTTCCTGGTCACCTCCGTGCTGGCCCTTCTGGACCTGACCCCAGTGCAGGGGAAAGGGTTCAGACAAGCCTTTCCATGTCCCTCTGCATGACAATGGCCTTCTCCCCCTCTCCCATCCCCCAGGCCCACCCAAGACATACACCTTTGTCATTAGCTCAGGAGAGGATGCAAGATGAGAATCTCTGCCCTGTGTGGAGAAACTCAGTTTCCCAGGTTTCTCCCATGGACACATGTTCTTCAGCTGGGTCTGATTTTCTCCAGCCAACCTGTCTTGTTAAGGATTTGGCCAGCCCTAAGATCCTGCAGGGAACGGTCAGAGGGGGATTCTCTCTCCCCCTTTCCTCCCCCTCTCTCTCCTCCTCCAGGTTTGGGGGAGGTGATTCCCCTCTCCCCCTCCCTTGCTGAGATATTTTCTCTCAGAACAGACAGTTTTCTTTTCTTCTTCCTTTCTCTCTCCTCTCTCTCCAGGGCTCCTTGCTACTCCTTCATTTATTTATTTATTTATTTTTAATTTTTGTTTATTGCAGTAACATTGGTTTATAACACTGTATAAATTTTAGGTTTATATCATTATGCTTCTATTTCTGCATAGATTACATCGTGTTCACCACTCAAATACCAACTACAAACCATCACCACTCCTTTCTAATCATTGGTTTGATTTCCTGTTTGACCAAACAGTTATGCATGAGAGTGTTTATTGGCTTATAAATTGTCTGATTTGTTTAAGATATGTTGGCAGTTAATGAGCATTTTTGCGTGCAAGTTGGTTAAGGAACTGGATTTCAATTCTGCCCGTTCCTCTGATGAGCTACTGAGTCAGAATATCTATGGTTGGCCATGTATCTCTCTTCTGGCGGCTTCAGGAATTGATTGCTATGTCGAAATTGCTTGCTGGACAAGGATAGACCTAATTTTATAATAATATGCTTTCTTTGTTTTGAAGTAGGATGTTTGATATTTATATGCAGGCACGTGTGTGTGTATGCTCCAAACATATTTAATGATAAATCAAGATTAACAATATATATGATTGCTATATTGACTTTTTTTGACAAATACTGAGAAGTTAATTGAATACCCTTACTTTGGTTGTAGTTAGGTTCACTTTACTTCCTATTATTAAATCCTTTTTAAAATATATGATACTATAATTGAACATATACATTTTGACTGCTAACCACCTTTTAGCCCCTAAATATTTTGCCTTCAGATATATGTACCATTATACACATTCATATATAAAAGTTTCATATTAGTTGTGGCTTTACTTTTGTGAGCACGTGTATGGAATATCACTGACAATCCCCTTTCTTTCAGCATCTATGTTCAATGTTAGTTTCCTATGTCTTTGTGGAATGTAGAGTAACATTCAATATTGAAAAAGTGATTTAAGTAACTTCAGTATAGTATAACTGCTATATGTAGCATTATCTCTGTGGTTTTATTTTTAAATTTTGTACTTTGCTTTTTTTCTTTTTTCCTTGTTTTGCACCATTTAAAGTAATTTTCCTTATTAAACTTTTCTTCACCATGTTGGATATATACATCTTTTTCACATTCTATTTTAGAATTATTTTTTCTGCTGAGGAGAACTGACCCTGGGCTAACATCCATGACCATCTTCCTCTACTTTATATGCGACACCACCACAGCATGGCTTGATGAGTGGTGCAGAGGTCCGCACCCGGGATCCGAACCCACGCACCCTAGACCACCAAAGCAGAGCGTGCAAACTTAACCACTATGCCACCAGGCTGGCCCCTATTTTACAATATTTTTAATTTGAGAAATAAGAAGAACCCAGAATCTGAAGTCTTGCCTCACTGCCTCCTCAATGTTAGGTGAAAAATTAATTAGTATTCTACTTCTTTTCTTTTTCTCCAAATCCAGTGTCTCTAGGTATAGATTAAGCTCTTGGTTCAGGATGGTTTTAAATTTTATGCACATTCTTTAAAGTAGTTTGTGTTTTGCATTTTTTAAAAATCACATTAACACAAAGTACTGAGACAATTGTTTTAATTTTTCAGTGTTCACTTCTTTGGTACGGTGCTTTTTTTTGAAACCAGTCAACCTCAAACTTGATTATGGATCTGAATTATCTGGAAGGCTTGTTAAAACACAGGTTTGCTGTACCCCACCCCAAACATTCTGATTCAGTAGGTCTCGGGTGGAGACTAGCATCTCCACATTGTGATTCAAAGCTCCTCTGCCTAACATTCCTTATTTTTTTTCATTTCAGAGGGAGTAAAATCCGTATCTGAGTGTGCGGGCTGTTCCTACCCAAGCCTTTGATTCTTCACAGGTGTTATGCCACAATAATCTTCTTGTACTCCTAACTCCACCTCAGCATTTTGAGGCCCCAACTGACACAAAAACGTTCTTCATTTTTCCTCTGAAAGGTGTGCTTTATTTTCAGAAATGTGGCACAATCAGCAATAAGTTTAATGTGGATGTTGTTCTCTGTTCTTTAGACATTGTAATATATTTATACAACACCTGCACCATTCTTCCTTGTTCTCAGTATTTAATGCTCTAACATTGGAAACACATGGGGCTTCTGGACATTCTGGACACTCTCCCTTCTTCAAGTTTAATTGATCACATCACACCTGAACTAAGTTGAACTAAAGTTGGCCATATCATGGCTTGTCACATGACGATCAGGTATATGTGTAGTATGTGTGCACCTCACAGAAACAGAATGTTCCTGGAGTGTGCATCTCAATGATTCTTCTCCTAAAACTTGATTAAATATGTTCTAAATAGAGGTTCTTAGTGTCACTTAAATGTACCTAATCCATACATATATTACTGGAAAATTATCTATATCTTAAACTTATTTTGTTGAATAGCGTGTAAATTATTTCTATACTCCCAAGCTCACACATTTGATTTTAAAATTTATTTTCTTTTCAAGTTAAAGAAAGAATTTTTATTAAAAGAAAGAAATGCAAAGAAGTATCCAAAAGAATGAAATACTAGGAGTATGGAGGACTAGATACCTCAAAGGAGTTTCCCTCCACATAACGCTATCTTCCATAAAATATAATGTTATTGCATTCTTGAGTTCACAAGATGTAAGCCAAGTCTCAAAGGACAGAAGAAGGAAATTGTAAGCACTAGACAAACTTGGATTCACCCAGTGGTCAAAGGCCAGTATGATCCTCTAATGAAAGGATTTGTCTTTGAGTCACCAGTGATTTGAGGGAATGAATCTGGGACTCACAGATTAGTTGTGAGTCACACAAAAAAGGCACTTAGCTTGGTGTCATCCCACATGACTGTGAGCAGAAACCAGTGACATTCTTCTCTGGAGGAAAGAATCTAAACTAAAGCCTTACATTCTGTACACATTAAAATCAGACAAATATGAGCTCATAATCAAAGTTCTCCAAACAAATAAGGAATACATGCCATTGTCGATAAGAGTCATAAGACATAAGAAAATTAAAAATAAAACAATAGATTTAAACACCAAAACCTTCACTATTAGACTTACCAACTTCAAGATATAAAATAACTGTGTATAAAAAATGGAACGACAAAAAATGGAATAACAAAATCAAGCAGGAGACTCTAGAAATGATATGACATATTTGGCAAAGGGCCTTATAGAACTTTAAGAGATGAAAAATACATAACTGTTGAGTTTTAAAACTTCATAGATGGGTTCTACAACAGAAGAGAGAATATAAAACCAAATTTGAATTCTGAAGGAAATAGAATGCAGCATAGAAAGACAAGGAACTAAAAAACATGAAAGATAATTTAGATATGGAGATGATGAGAGAGAGTAAAGAAAAAGGAGAAATAAAGTACTGTACAACAAAAACAAGTGAGTCATGAGGGTAAAACTGAAAGTTAAAGGGTCTATAAATTTCTCAGGAGATGAGAAACTATATCCACTTCAGGCAATGTGGGCTGGTGGTAAAATAGAAGTAGAGACTATAACTCTCACCCAAATAGAGGAGATACAATAGAATATGGAAAACAAGTATAAATCAATAAATTTTAAAGGGAAATAACATAATAAAACTTGTGGAAAAAATAGGAAAACATATAGATAGTGGGAGCAAAAGAAGGATATAAATAAAACAAATGTAAATGCAATAAATTCTCCAGTTAAATACAGATTGTTAAATTTGATGCGACAATGATAAATTTAGCTATATCTTGTTTACAAGACTTGTGAAAACTAAAAAACATGGAAAACTAGAAATTCAAAACAGAATAGAAGATATAAAGATATGCTAGGACAAAATCAATCAAAAATCAACCCAGGGTAGCTATAATAATATGAGATAAAACAGATGCGGAACAAAGCATCATTAGGAATTAAGTGGTTAATCCCCAATGGTATATAAGTTCAACTTATCATGAAGATATAGTTGTTATACTACACACGATGTCCTGTGAAGATAATATAGCCTCAACTAGGAAAGGAAGGAGGAGAAGGAAGTGGAGGAGAAGGAGAAGAAGGAGAAGACAAGAAGAAAAAGTCGGAGGAGGAGGAGGAGGAAGTACAAGAGAAGGAGGCAGAGGAAGAGGAGAGGTAGACATAATATATCATCATAGTGACGAATTTCAACTTTCCTCTGAGACAAAGAATAACATATCTAATAATAGAGTATTTGAAAAACAAATTAGCAAGTTTGATTTAATGGATACACATCGAACCCTATACCCAACAAGTGAAGAACACCTATTCTTCACAGGGACATGGGGAACATTAATAAGCAGTGAGCATGAACTAGGGTACTAATCAATCCTCAAATAATAGAACACTTGAAATAAGTATAAGAGACTGCTCTATTTTATTCTTGATGCTATTACAAATCCCAGGCAATAGAAATGCAGAGAATTTTCTTTGGCTTAGGTGTTATTTGTGTGCAGAATGTCTGTAGGAAAGATGAAGACAATATGGGCTATCAGGAATAGGTACCGTTAAAGATGTTAATGATTAATTTTAATTTTATATTTTTAAAATAAGAAATGGATGAGAAGCTTTTTAAACTTTACAATGCTCTCTCTCTTAGATTCCTAAGTGTTTCTAGTCCCTTCAGTCCTTCTTGATTCTTTCAATTGTTCCTGCCTGTTGATGATTCCTCCTTCATTGGATCTCTGAAGTTCACCTTAGTTTCCTGGTTTTGATGGTGGCAGACGCACAGGTTTGAGGGGACAGAGGTTTAGGCAATTTGATTGACAGCCTTCTGTTGCACCATTCTCAACGTGCACATGTCACGCGTCTATGCTTGTCACGTATCTTCCAGTTGCAATTATTCTTCCTCCCCAGGGCTTTCTCCAATCTCATGCTAATATTGTTGCTCTTCTAGGAAGGATTTAATGGTGTGCTCATATAAACAAGCATTTTGGATCCTGAACCAAAGAGCCATTTACAAGTCTACTCTGAATGTGATCTGTTTTTCCATTCATTGTACTTTCTTCTGTGTATTTAACCAGTTTCTTTCATGAGTGTGGAATTCAGTAAGGACGTTCCACAGCTGGAGTCATGTTATTTTCTTTAGTTATAAATTCTAAGGCTTCAAGAGTGTCATCTGTTGCCACAGACATTCGAGTCAATAGCAAATTCATTTTAATAAAGTCATTGTATTGCATTTGAAGGAAATCATTTTGAGTATTTTCCCTAAGGATCCTTATCCCTCTATGCAGGTTTCAGTACAAGAACTACTAGTATGTTCTGTCCTTGGTTTTTGCCATTGAGGAAATCAACAAGGACCCTCATATATTGCCCAACATGTCTCTGGGATTTGCTCTCTATAATGCCCTACCCAGTGAAAGGAGGACATTGGAGAGTTCCCTGATTTGGCTCTCAGGGTTGGGCAAGGACATCCCTAATTACGACTGCAGGAGAGAGAGTAAGTCTCTAGCGGTCCTTACAGGAACCACCTGGGCAATTTCTGCCCAGATTGGAACACTGCTAGAACTGTACAAATTTCCACAGGTAAGACTGCATGGGATGGGGAGAGATGAAACCACGTCTCCTTTGGTGCCATTCTCAGGGGCCTAAAAAGGAAGAAAGGAGGAGACTGGGTTTGTGCATCTCTCAAAGGATATGATCTCAAAGGATCCGTGTACAGGACCTCGATGGAGAATGACATTTCCTTTCTTTGGAGTAGAGGGAAGTTTGAGGGGGAAGGAGACAAAGCAGTTTCCTGAAACTCTGGCTGATCTTATTTTATAGAAAGCTTTCAGGGAGTGCAAAATGATTAGAAAATGAAATGAGCAATTGTCCTCTTCTACCACTGCAGGTGTTGCTGAACAGCCTTCAGGACTGAGAGTGTGATTTTTGCCAATCCCCTTCCTAATATTACTTCCAGTTGTCTTTTCCTTTTAGCTTACCTATGGTCCTTTTGATCTTACCCTGAATGATGATAAGCAGTTTCCATCTCTCTATTAGATGGCCCCCAGGGACACATCTCTAGCCATTGGCATGGACTCTTTGCTGCTTCATTTGAGTTTGAGCTGAGTGGGGCTGGTCATCTCAGAAGACAAGAAAGGTGTTGTGTTTCTCTCAGACTTGAGAGGAGAGATGGACAGGAATGGAATCTGTGCAGCCTGTTTGGAAAAGATTCCTGTGACTGAAAGGTCATATTACTCAAGGACATGGCCATATGATTTGCAAGTAGAGGAAACAGAAGGGAATGTGGTTATCATTTCTGGTGATGCCAACTCTCTCATAAGCTTGAGCTTTTCTACTTGGGAGTATTTAGTGATATGGAAAGTCTGGGTCACGACATCACAGTGGGATTTTATCCACAGTGAGAGAGATTTCATCCTTGACTCATTCCATGGGACTCTCATTTTTTCACACCACCATAGTGAGGTCCCTGGCTTTGAAAATTTTATCCAGATAGTTAACCCTTCCAAATATCCAGAAGACATTTACTTCACTATGTTGTGGTTTCCCTTTATTCCTTGCACGATTTCTGAGTCTTACTGTAAAACACTGGAGAATTGTCCACCTAATGCCTCCTTAGGATGGCTGCCTTGGCAGATGTTTGACACAAGCACGACTGAATGGAGTTACAGTATGTAAAATGTTGTGTATGCTGTGGCCTGGAACCTTCACAAGCTGCTTCTTCAACATGCAGAAATGCAGCCAATGCGAAGTGGGAAGGTCTGGTGTTTTGTCCCTGGCAGGTAAAGTCTCTTCGACTTAACAGAATGTATACTCGCAAAAGTGACTTTCTTATGGTTCCACAGGTGCTCAAACCAAGCAGTTAGGACTCTTTCTCCAAGAAAAGCACAAGAGTTTCTATACTTGTTTCACTCTCTAGGAGGTATATCTAGTCCTGAGTAGTAAGTCATCTACA
This sequence comes from Diceros bicornis minor, assembly GCF_020826845.1. Classification (NCBI taxonomy): domain Eukaryota; kingdom Metazoa; phylum Chordata; class Mammalia; order Perissodactyla; family Rhinocerotidae; genus Diceros; species Diceros bicornis. The sequence continues at coordinate 288,799 of NW_026691097.1, forward strand.
AGAAGGTTCTAGTGGCAATGAGGAAGTGAGCTATGAGTCAATATCAATGCTTTGTGTTACAAAGGATCCCAACATCCTGCCTGCCTAACGTTTCAATAGGGAATATCCTGTCTTCTCCCATGAAGCTCCTCAATGACAAGAAGAGAACTTGTCCTTTATGTGCCTATCTGGTGCTGAACATCATAGTGAATACTTTACATAAATGATCTCATTTAATTCTGTAACAACTTTAGGTATTGCTAACATCATTTTGCAGATTGATGGTCTGGGAAAATTCAGAGAGTGCATGAGGGTGGCTAGATTGTACCTTGTACTCGAGATTTGTCTGAATCCTATCACCACTGATCATCTTGATATTCTTGTCTTTAGTCATTTTCTCTCGAAACTAACTGATATTTTAGAAACATTATGATATTTTAGTTCTCCATATGATTTCCTTTGCTTTACTTCATTGGATACTTGTAATAAAGGTACACTATGAAGCAAAGATTACAGACAATGAAAGGCTGTCCCCAATTCAGGGTTTTTCTCTTTAACACCCGGGCCCACTTCACCACAGGATGATGTGTCTCTTTTAGCTGCACCCTTTTCTGAGGAACATAGAATTTAACAATCCTGCTGGTGACTCAGTGAATTTGGCTGATGAAGGAAAATCAGATTCAGAGTAAACCATTCTCAACTTTTGGAATTTTCCCGAAGGTCTTGGACTTAAGGTGAAAGTAGGAGAATATTCCCAACATGCTCCACGTGGTCAAGAATTGTCTTTATCTGAGGAGGTGATTGAGTGGGACACGGGAATTACTGAGGTGGGTTGAACCCAATCACAATTACTTACACTACACATGAATAACCAAAATCTTGTTGGGTTTTGTGCCCCCTCAGAGCTTCATAAAGGGCCACATATGGGAATTTAACAATTCACTTCCAACTGAAGTAATTTTTTCATTTACCAACAATCCAAGATGGAAGCAAGACCTTCATAAGCAAAAGATTGCAAGTTGCTGAAGGTTCAGAAGGTGGTTAGTAATTTTCAGGAATAATTTTTAAAAAAAAATTAAGTTATGTACATGATTTTTAGAGATAATGTTATTGCACACTTAGTACACTACAGTATAGTGTAAACATAACTTCTTTATACACTAGGAAATCAAAAAATTGGTGTGACTCACTTTATTGCAATATTTGATTTATTGCAGTGCTCTGGAAACAAACCCACAGTATTTCTGAGGTGTACCAGTGTTTTATATCATACAATAAGCATGGCGTCCAACCAATGAATTGGATTTAGATATTTCAAGATTAAGTTTGTTAACGCCCAATACTCTAAACACTCTAGCTACTTGAAAATTAGGTAAAAGTCACAACTGTTACCAAGTGTTATCTGATTTTCTCCAGACTCCACATTCTGTATGCAGTGAGAGTTGCAGTCCGGGATTCAGGAAGAGCCCTCAAGAGAGCAAGGCTGCCTGTTGTTTTGCTTGCATTCCCAGCCCAGAGAATGTGATTTCCAATGAAATAGGTGAGTATATGACTTGCAGCGACATTCTCCACTTCTATTTTTTTTTGAAGGGAAATATTTGTCCTGAGCTATCTAATATCTGTTGCCAATCTTGCTCTTTTATTATTGTCCCCAAAACCGTAGTACATAGTTTTATATCCTAGTTGTAAATCACTCTGGTTCTTCTATGTGAGCCACCACCACAGCATGGCAATTCACAGAGAGATGGTGTGGATCCATGACCAGGAAACCAACATGGGCCACCGAAGTGGTGAGCACTGAACTTTCACCACTAGGCTATCAGGGCTGGCTCTCCACCTCTCTTTTGTATGCACCGTTCTCCCAAAGAAATGGAAAAACTCTGATGAGGACTGCAGGGTCAAAATGTTGCCTTCCTCCATTTAGTAATTTAACTTTTATAGCCAATAATATTTCCTCCCAAAATGATACCCTCTCTCTCTACCTTGAACTAGCTTACTTGTCTCATTTTAGCATCATTGCAGGCATTATGATCTCAAGGAAACCCTTTATGACCACTCCACAGTAACTAACTTAAATCTCTCTCATGGAATCTAACACATGGTATTGTAAGTCCTTACTTTTCATCATCTTTAAAGCTACATTTAGATCACATTGAAGAAATCCTTATTTTTCCAGTGTCTGGTGCTGTTCTTGGCACAGAACAGGAGCTCAGAAGGTTGTGTTTGATTTAAGAAGTAAGTATTTCTATGGTGTACAATGAGCTTATGGAACTGCTTGGTTTCTGATCTCCTCGAGTTCACAGGTGAGTAGGGGAGACAATATGCAGTGATGCAAATTCCAGGTGGTGACATAGGGCTGCAATATAGGTATGCAGAGACCCATGGGATGAAATAAGTGATAGCATATATGTTTGTGGGGAGGGAAGTGTCATGGACTTTTTCATAGAGGCAGTAGCATTAGTATTATATCAGACTAATGTAAGCAGATTAAATTCTTGGTGGAATTCTTAGAAATGGCAGAAACTGGCAAATTAGCCCTGCATTTAATATTCTAGGGAGCTGAGAAAAGGTTCAACGTGACTAGAACACAGACAATGTGGGTTTGGGAGTTGGGTCATGAAATAGAAGAGGGACAGAAAACCAACACTGAAGATTTTTCATACAATAATTAACATCTTGGAATTACTCAGATTTATGATATTAAACGGTGCAATGTTGAAATAACCTCAATGGTGGCATTATCTAATTTTATTTTTGTGATTGATATGAAGCTTAATTTCACAACATCTTTTGTATAATTTCAATTTATTTGAAATGTACTGAGATTGATGACATAGTCTGGCATATCGTCAATTTGGATAAAGCTTCCACGTGCACATTTGGCCTGTGGTGAGTTTGGGTATATGTTCCATATGCACATCTAAAGAACACTACGTCCACTAGCTTCAATTCCTACATGCTTGGATATTAATAAATACACTTGTAAACAACCGATGATTAATGAGTAAACTATGATGGAAATTAGAATGTATTTCCAATTAAAAATATTATTCATCAAATCTTATGGGGTGGAGTTAAATCTATCCTTAAAGAGAAATGTATAATCCTAGATTATATATATTTATATATTATTGTGTATATTTAAATAAAGAAAGGTTGAATTTCTAAGTTCTAAGCATTCATCACAAACTAGAAAAAGAGCAGAAATGTAAACACAAGGAAAAGAGAAAACACAAAGTGATAAATATTAGAGGAAGTGTTAACAAAATAAAAGACAAACATCAAAAGGATAAATAAAACTAATTAGATTCTAATAAATGACAAATATGCTCAATAAAATCCTAGTACTATTGTTCAAAAAAAGAAAAATTGCAACAAAATAATACCAAGGTTGAAAAGGGAGTAATCTGTGCAGATCACATGGAAAATATTTAACATGAAGAAAACATAAATAACATCATGTTGATACAATGAAAATTTAGAGGAAATTCACGAATTTCTGGCAAATAAAAGTTACCAAACTGCCTCAAGAAAAAATGAAAAATCTGAATATTGCCAGACCTATTACAGAAATTGAGACCATCCTTTAAAACATTTCTACAAAATTTTATTGTAAGCTATTTATTTGGTACAAAGCTGATGAATCTGCCAAAATATTCAAGAAAAAAATAATATACATCTACTCAAACTCTTCCAGAGAATAGGAAAAACTGAAAACTTTTTGACTCACTTTGAGAGACTAGATTAACATTGGTACCAAAATCTAACAAAATCATTGCAGGAAAGGAAATTACAGGCCACATTCTTTGTTGGGTTAAATTCATTTATCCTAAAAAAAAAAATCAAATCAAATCAAGGTTCCAAATCTAGCTATATTTTATAAGAAGAACATATCATGACCAAGTTAGGTTCATGCAATGTAATTCAGTACACTAATCTCTGAAAAAAGAGAAATAATAATCTCAATAACTGTAAGAAAAACTAGTAAAATTAAACACCTATTCATATTTTAAAACAAACAACAACAACAGAAAAAAAACACTTACCAAATCAGGAACAGAACGAAACTCTCTTACTCCCATACACAGTATTCACAGAATGGAACTTTATCTTACACTGATGAAAGCAAGGATAAGAGAAGAATGTTCAACATCACTGCCTCTATAAGCCGTTATGCTGGAGGTCTTGCTTGATAAAATATTGGCAGGAAAAGAAATAAAAGGAATAATTTACTTCAAAGGAAGAAGTAAAATTGATGTTATCTTCAGATGATATTATGGTATAAATGTAAAATCCATATAAATTAAGGTATTAACTGAGTTTATTGGTGGCTGAATACAAGGTTAATATAGAAAGTTTTGCTTCCATCTACCCGTCATAAGCATTCAAAATTTAAATTTAAAAAAATGACATTTACAACATCTTAAAGTATGAAGTACCTAGAATAACTTTAATGAGACTTTCAAAAGATTTCTGCCCATTAATTTATAGAACAGCATTTAGATAAATGGAGGAAAACTGAAAGAACTGGAGGGATAAATCAAATTCGTGACTGAACAGACTCAAAATTCTACAGATATCAAAACTCTCCAAATTAATCTACAGCTTCCACAAAATTGCAGCTAAAATGCTGACCTGCTCTGTGGAAATTACAATTGATACAATTCTTATGGAAATGATAAAGGAAAAACTTAGCTAAGAAAATCTTGCAAACAATGAATAGAGTGGGAGGACTTACTCTACCTGACATCAAGTATTATATCATCACAATACAGGAGGTTCATCAAGAGGATAAACAAGAAAATCAATGGAACCAAATGGTGAGTTCAGATAAAAGCTGCTCATATAGGGACTCACATATAGACGTCTGATTTACAAGGAAACACTGAAGAGGAGTGGGAAAATGAAAGCCTTTTCAATAAACCATGTTGGGTAAATTGGCTGTCTTCATGGAGAAGGCAATGACTCACCAACCCTAACTCACACCATCCACAGAAAACGTTATCAGGCAGATTGTACTTCTAAACGTGAAAAGTGAGAGAATTTAAGAGGACGTAAAGAGGAAGGAGCAATGCCCCTGTAGAAGGAAAAAGCATGTATTCATACCTGCAGGGATGAGTGGGCACGGAACACTTTCAGAACCACATGAAGATTTGGGAATCTTAAAAATCAGAGCAGAGGTAGTAGAGGTAGGCATGACCAAGGTTATACAGTCTTTTTGGTCTTCCTACGATTTTGTCGGATTTTTTAATGGAGGATAAACATGATCCCACTTACATGTAGACGTATCACTTGTGATGCAGGACAAGGGCAGGGAACCAGTGTAAAAGGATCTTATGATAACGTAGGAGAGAAGTGACTAAAATCTTAACAGAAGTGGTGGAAGTGAAATTAAGATGAAATGTTTTGTAGATCATTTTAGATGGTAGAAATGGTCTCATTTTGAAACTCCCGAGGAGTGAGGTCTATGACTTGGTCATCTCTGTTTCCCTAGTATGTAGCATATTATCTGCCTCATGGAGGTTTTCCAATAACTGCTTGCTCATTGAATGAGTAAATCTAGGCCATAGTTTACAGGGGTATAGCTCAGAGAGACAGGGAGGACGTTTGGTTTTCAGCTGAGAAAAATGTGCTTTCATGAATATGCAAGATAAATACTGAGATGGATAATAGCTTTACTTAACCATAAATAAGATGGGCAGTATTAACTGGGAATGGTTCTCTGCAGAGCATTCTGTTATTTGGTGCCTGGAGCAACAAAGGAAGACAATTGGCTAAGCTTACCCCATGCCTTCTTTGGGAGCATGCGAATGAGAGAGAATGACTGAACCTGGGCTGAGGACACTTTGCATCTCTCCCCAGACATGGATCAGTGTGTGAAGTGTCCAGATCATCAGTATGCCAACAGAGGGTGAGATTGCTGCCTCAAAAAAAGCTGTGACTTTTCTGGCTTAGGAGGACTCCTTAGGGATGGCCCTGGTGCACAGCTCTGTGCTTTTCTCTCCTCACAGCTGTGGTGCTGGGGGTCTTTGTGAAGCACCAAGACACTCCCATAGTCAAGGCCAATAATCAGACTCTCAGCTACATCTTGCTCATCTCCCTCACCCTCTGCTTCCTCTGCTCCTTACTCTTCATTGGTCGTCCCAACACAGCCACCTGCAGTCTTCAACAAATCACACTTGGAGTTGTATTTACTGTGGCAGTTTTCAGTGTCTTGGCCAAAACTATGACTGTGGCTGTGTCCTTCAAGGTCACTGCACCAAGGAGAAGGATGAGGCAGTGGTTGGTGTCAGAGGAACCTAACTTCATCTTTCCCATCTGCTCCTTTATCCAGCTGAGTCTCTGTGGAATCTGGCTGGGAACCTCTCCTCCCTTCATTGACACAGATGCACACTCTCAACACGGCCACATCTTCATCGTGTGCAACAAGGGCTCGGTCACTGCTTTCTACTGTGTCCTGGGATACCTGGGCTCCTTGGCCCTGGGCAGCTTCATTGTGGCTTTCCTGGCACGGAACCTGCCTGACACCTTTAATGAAGCCAAGTTCCTGACGTTCAGCATGCTGGTGTTCTGCAGTGTCTGGGTCACCTTCCTCCCAATCTACCACAGCACCAAGGGCAAGGTCATGGTGGCCATGGATGTCTGCTCTATCTTGGCCTCCAGTGTGGGGCTATTAGGCTGCATCTTTGCTCCCAAGTGCTACGTTATTTTCCTAAGGCCAGAGAGAAACACATCAAATGTGTTAATGAATAAAACACATTCAGCGAGAAAATAATCGAAATGTAAGTTATTTTCATAGGTCACAAGAACTTGCCTACACTTGAAAAATAAACTACCACATTTGTGCAGACCTACTTTAAGTACCAACTAAACTTACCTTACATCTCCACTTAATTTTTTGCTTTATGTTTCTTTTGGCTTTGTGCAATTTTCCTCGGGCATTCAAATGAACAAATACAAAAACATTCATACTAATTCTCCTCTAAACTTATGTGTTAAAGATTGCAAAAATGGCCACACATTAGTCCTCTCCCACTGTCTCTTTGGTTGTACCATCCCACGTTGACTCTGTGTAAACTTGGCCTTGTAACTTGCTTTGGCCAATGGGACATTAACAAATGACATAAGCAAAGGCTTGAAAAACACTTGCTCATTGTTGGTACTTGTCCTTCTCTGGCTGCCCTTGGGAAGCCTGAGGCCATCAATATGTGAATGAGTCTAGATAGACTGCACATCTCCATCACTCCAGGTGACTTCAAGTCAACAATCAGATATGTGAGTAAGGCCGTCCTAGACCAGCCAATCCTAGCTGAGCAACCAATAGGTCCAGATCAAAATAACTGCCCAGTTAACCCACAGTATCTTGAGAAAAAGTAAACTATTCTTATTTGAAGCCACCAAATTTTAGGATGGTTTGTTATACAGCAAAAGCTAACTGATACATTATGCTACCATTTATATATGTCATCTCATTATTTGTGTAATTATCACAGATTTCTATTTCTTTATCCAATATCGTAGACTGGAATATTCTTCTCTAGATTAAGTCTCTGAAAGAAAATCAGAGACAATATCACGTTCCATTTTACTTTTTCTCCTTCCTCTTTTCAACCAGACATCTTTAAGCATATATATTAAGAATATCTTCACTAATTTTAAGATTATGGATATTCTTCTATATTGTCATCCACTACTGTTATACGCAGGGGATTTTTACTTTTAATTTTAGCCCTTATAATCCATTTGGAATGATTTACTTGTGAATAATGTTAGTTGATGGTCCAGTGTTTTATTTTACAAATGGATATCTTTTAGTCTATAAAACAAACACTACATCATTTTAAAAGTTGATTTGAAGCATATGGAATCTGAATAATGTTTGGAAACATTAAACTTATATCTTTGAAACACTGTTTTCAATCACAAGTATAGTATATCTCTCCATTTAATCAGAGCTTTTACACGCTTTGTATCTTTTTATAATCTTCTTCATATAACTAATGTGTAGTTCCAATTATTTTCACTACTCATCTTAAATAATTCATTGCTCTTATGAATGGAATAATTATTTACATGTTTAAACTAATTCTTGCTCATGTAACAGTATTTTTGATGTTTCATATAGAAATCTAGCTTCCTTACACATTACTGCATTTATTTACCAGTTCTAAACTTTATAAGTTATGTCCCACTAAAATAATAGATTTTCTCTTCTTCTCTAATTTTATTTACCTCTTATTCTGTTGATTCTCGTTTATTCATGACTGGGTTCTCCAATGCCACACTGAATCACAGTAGTGTTTGCCAGGAGCATTTTCCTCTTCTTAAGTGTAGCGTAAACATCAGATAAATTCCTTGTCAGGGCAGAGCAGGCATCTAAGGGAGAAAAAGTAAAAACGTGAAGGGGAATCATTTCTGCCTGGAAATCAACAGACTTGCGTCTCTTGGCTGTTTGGAGCTGGAGATCTTATGACAATGTGGCCAGCTGAGAATCAGAAGATCTTTCTCTAGTCCCAGGAATTAGTCTTGGTCAAATCTCTCAACCTCTTTAGACCTCATTTTCTTCACCTGTAACATGAAGAGTTGGGCGAGTCTTTTTGAGTTCTCAAATCCAGTGACAACAAGATACCCTTCACCCAGATGCACTTGACAAAGACCAGAGAGAATTTTTAGTTTTCTTCTGCATCAACATTATTATCCATATCACCCCTTAAAGACATGTCAAATGTCTACCTTCGCATGACACTGATAAAACAGGTTCCATAACAAATCGCTGTTCATTGGGATAACAAATCTATAGTTCATTGTTTAGAGGTAAGTATAGAGATGGGCTCTGCTGGAAACAGCAATCAATGGGCCAAAAAGTCTTGCTTTATTTTACAGCAAGGCTGTGGAAACACTCCCTAATAAAACAGAATGCTGAAGTACTTAGAAAGTATGAAATAAATGGGAGCCTTGTATCCATGGTTATGAGCTAATAAGGATATGATTTTTAAAATTTTGTTAATGATGCCATTTGCCTGCTATGGGGCTGTTCTCTGGTGAGTAAAGAGCAGATGTATTCAAGGCCACTTTCATTCCTTTAATAAATATTTACTCAGCGCCTACCACTTGCTGCACGATAGCAGTCATCTACCCTGAGAGCATTTATATTCTAGTAGGGTGACACAGACCATAAACAAAAAGAGAATCTTGAGGTGATCAATAAAGTTACATATACGTCAAACTTTTTTCATTCTGGACTATTTTTCACCCTTTCCCTTCTTTGGCTGTTTACCAGAAGTCTAATCATGGACTTGAAAACCCAGAAAGCATTGGTCCCAAGTTTCTTCTCTCAACACCCTTGTTTCAAAGACATAGTGTTTATCATCTGAGAGTATGTCTCTTTAAGACTAAGTTCCTATGAATCAGCATTATTTCCTCACTTTTCTGAGAGGACAGATGTTATTATGAAGGGGAAATAAAATATCATATGGGATTTATACTTGAAATGATGTTTCCACTCTAATTGTGTTATTTAATGTGGTGTGATTTGGGGAAAGTCAGTTACTCCTTCAGAGACAGTGGTAATAATACCCTGAAAAGCATTCTATAGAGATTAAATGAAACAAAGTATGAGAAACTGCTTTGTAAATTGCAAAGCAATCTATTTCAGCTTATTTTTTCTAAAAATATTTTCATTTATCCAATCCTTTTTGACTCTATGCAACCTGCCTTGACTGAGTTTTATCATTTATTCAACAATAATGGGTCAAAATGGTTGAATATTAGAAATTTCATATGGTTTAACTTAATTAATAGGCCATCACAATATTTAATTTGGTTATAATTACAGTTAAATTTTTCATGATGCCTTACCATATGCCAGGCACATGCTAGGCATCTGACATGAATTCACTCATTTAATCCTCACAACAATGCCATGGAGACAATACTATTAACCTCTATTGTATGGATGAGGAATATTAGAGGTTATATAATTGACCAAGGTCACACAACCGGTACCCAGGCAGTCCACCTCCAAAATCTGTTTTAGGGATCCATTAGAGGTTGTGGCGCTTACATTGTAAAAGGATCACCCTGGTTCCTGGTTGGCGAATGGATCAGAGGGTACTAAGGAAGAAAGCACATGGCTACTGAAATGATCCAGGCAAGCAATTCTGAATACAGGATTTCCTTCCTTTTTAAGGCTGAATAATATTTCATTGTATAGATGCCCTAGATTTTCTTCATCCTTTCACCCACGGATGCACAATTAGGTAGTTTCCATCTCTTGGCTATTGTGAATAATATTGCAGTGCATTTTGTCAAATAATTTCCTGGCATTTAGTGAGTTTGAAAAAATTCTTCTTATACACATTAGTTACTGTAATGAACTACCTTTCTAAATGTCTAAAGTTTAAATATTTGTCATTCTACAGAAATACCTTGCCTAATCATGATTTGTGTTGTTATCAGTTCATGAATGATCTAAGATTTTTGTACAAAAATTTGTTATAATGGCTTTTTTTGCATGTATTCAGGAACCTTGCATAATATGGGTATTCCCTGATTCTTGATTTTTAGTAGAGTTTTCTAGTAAGCCTTTAGGATAGGAAATATCTTCGTAGATGTGAGGCAGAGAGCAGAAATATAATAAAGTGATTGTTATATTTAATTATATCAAAAGAAAACTGTAGTTTTGCTAAATTGTTTTTACACAGCCTTTGCTTATTTGTAAGAGTGACACATATCATTTTATTAATGAAAAGAAAATTCAATAAACAATTTTAACATAAAACAATATCTATTGAGAACTTATATGAAAATTTTAGCAATCTGTTGTCACCAATTTCCTCATCTGCAAAATGGAGATAGATAATACCATCTTCCTTATGGGTTGCTGTGAGAAAAGTCAAGAGTAATGTATGTAAAATGCTTATCACCATGTGGGTTGGAAAGTGATGCCCCATTCATTTTTCCACCGGGATGATGACAGCTTTTTTAATGCTTCAAGTCTGTAGTTTTCAAAATACATTCTACTGTTGTAAAGTGAATCCTTTTTACAAATTCTTTGTAGAGTTAGATGATCCCTTTGGAATACAAATTCAGGCTCCCGTGTGTGTGCATATGTGTGTATGTATACGCACATCTCCCCAATAATACTTCAAACCTGATAATGAAAAACTACCTTCCCCACTCTTGACTCTGGTTCCAAAAACAACTTCTTTAATTTTCTGGTTGAAAATCTATATTTCTAAATTAGCTACTCATACAGCTTTTTCATTCTTCAGGTTTTGACTATTTATAGTTTCTTTCTTCTCTGAAAAAAATCAGCATGAAGAGTTCTTACATATGTTAAAAACATAATTCCCCTTGCCCAATATAACTATTTAATGAATTAGGATAACTCAAAATTCGATGTCCTCTGTTTTATGACATAAGTGTTTACAATTTTATAGCAGATGAATCTTATCCAGAGATGTGCTACGTCAGATAGTATGAATACATTTTCTTTCTCACTTTTTCCTTTGACATTTTAAATGGTAAAATTCTCTTGTTTCTTTGTTGTCTTCCTATGGATTCATCACTGGTTCATCTCCTTCCACCAAAAAATTAAATCTCTTCTCATTAACTTATGATGCATGAGACAATTCATGGGCTTCAGGTTTTGCTTGGGGACATCCCTCTTGGGCTTGAACATATACACAGTCCCACATATACGCAGTATGTCTGGAAGGATAGAGGAGGAAAGGATGTTTATCTCTGTGCAAAAGTACCGGGAGACAGTGGTAGAGTGAGAATATTTTATTGACTTTGCACCACTCTTTGAAGTTTTCGTATACGTGCACCTACGACGTGGGCCTACCTCCCCCCAGATTTTTAAAATTAAAATAGCGTTATATCCTTATCTACTGGCTTGGAACAGCAAGTTGTAGACAAATGTGAATATATGATCCAATTTTTTAACGAAATTGAGAACAGCAAACGCACAAAAAATTTAGAATTCTAAATATGGGCACATCATTCTATGAGGCTGTGTAAAGGTGGGGAGAGGAATGAAGAACAGCTGTTCAACATCCAGCTACCTGTACAGTCTAGGGGTCCACAGAAAGCCTCGCCTCCAGCCCCACCCCTGGAGCTGATTTCCTCCCCCTGTGAAGTCTGCCTGAATTATTCCAGCCACACGCCCGCCTCTTCCCGCCCCTGGAACTGGTCTCCGCCCACAACGTTCGGGCCTAGCTCAGCCCACAGCCTGGTCCACGCCCACAGCCTGGTCCCGGCTCATTGCCCCTCCGGGAGCCTTGTTCCCGCCCACAGAAGCGCCTCCCCGGCCTGCTGTCACTCACAGCCTTGTCCCCGCCCACAGCCGGCCCCTAGAACTGGTTCCCGCACACAGCCCCGCCCTGGATTTTGTCCCTGTCCCTGGAGCTGACCCAGACCGCTTTCCAGCTTCTCACTCACTCTAGAAACTAGACACCTACCCCAAGGTTGTGGTGCGCGGCCTCGCCTCGCCCGCCGCCTCAACCGCCGCCTCAACCGGCATTCCCCAAACGTTCGTCCTCCCCGAACGACCGCCTGAGACCGGAACCGGAAGCGCGTGCGGCGCCGTGGATGGAGCGGGCGTTCTGCAAGGTGTGTTCCATCTTTTCGGAGCGGACCGCATTCCCGTGGATGTTCGCCCGAAGGGGCGGAGCGCGGTGAGCGGCGGGCGGTCCCGGCTCCAGTCACGGTCCACGGAGGGGCCTGGGCCAGGGGCAGCCCCGCCGGGGCCCGGCTTCCCTCCGTCCTCCCGGAGCCCCATTTCCCCTGGGCTGTTTGCTCAGGGCGCCCGAGGCTGCTGTTCCTCCTGGCTCCAGGCGCCGCCGTCCCCTCTTCAGAGTCCCCGTCATCGTCCTCCGTGTGATTTTGTCCCCAGAGGGCTTATCCGCATCTGCAGACGGTGTTTGTGTTGTTACAAATGGGGCGCTCCTGGCATCTAGAGGGGGGGGCAGGGATGCTGCTCAGCGTCCTCCAGGGCCCAGGACAGCCTGACAGAGAATTATCCAGCCCCAAATGTCAGTGATGCCGAGGTTGGGAAACCTGCTCCAGGGTCTGAAAATCTCCCGAGCCCTGAATGAAGTGTGGAAATTGTTGACAAGTCAGCGAGTCACTTACAGGGTCCCTAAATGACAAGCTTGTTTAAAGGGTCCAGAGTCACCAAAAAGTCTCTGTCCAGCCAAGTGAGTTGAGCGACTCAAGTGCACACAGCACGAAGCTGCTTTCTCCCCTCTCTGGGAGCAGCAGGTGGCTGGATAGGAATCGGGAAAATCCAGTCACAACCAACGGTTACAGTTAAATCAGTAAATATGAAAAAGAAAAGTGAATGGGGTGAACTTTCCATCCAACACCCTATAAAAGGCCTCAAAAGCTTGTTTGTGCTTTTTTTTCCCCCCTCAGACACAAGAAGCATCCGTGGAGATCAAGTTTGAGGTGAAACCAGGCTCAGGGTCCACCTGTCCTCGCTGATCCATGGATTTCTGTGTGACCAGGTGAGTACCCTGTGGACCTGGTACCAACAGGTTCCGGCAGCCTCCGTTGTGCAGAAGACCTGCCAGTGGGCTTTCCTGGGCTCAGGTTCTCACCACAGGGAGTCATTGAGAGTGAGGGTATCTTGAGAAATATTATTGATGTTGGATGGATGGAAATATGGTAAGCTGTGTGTGGTTCTGTGTGGTAAATATTTCAGTAAGTACAGTTATATGCAAGTAAAAACACATGAAACAAACGTAAATAACTGCAAATGTGTATTATAGAAGAAAATATAGATTTACTTGCATTGCATAATACTCAAAAGTCAGGATTTATATATAATATAAATACAGAAATGTTTTGCATGTGTATGTAGTATTAGAAGACATCCCATGAAATATTAGCAGGGATACTCAACAACATTCCTTAGACCCATTCAATTTGAGTTCTAAAGTCCTATAAATGATCCACAAAAATTTGAAATAAAGGAGCATTCAGGGAAAAAGATGATTTGAACTTCTTTGTATTAATAAGAAATTTAAAATTGAATTTGCCAGTAGCCAGATTTATTTTGAGCATTTTTTTTCTTTATGACATTTCAAATCATTTGGAGGAGTACTAAACAACACTGTAGATTGAAGGGAAGGGCGCTAGTCTCCAAAAAGACTGTCCTCACCACCTTGCCTTTTAAAGGGAATTAACTTTGTTTTTGAAACTTTTCTGAAATAACGGTCTGATGATTCACGTTGCAGAGAATCTTGTTAAGTAATTTTGTATTTAGTTGTTGGCCTCTACTAATTGTGTGTGTATGTGTGTGTGCCTTTTTCATTCTAGCTTTCCTGTGATGTTCTTGAGGGGAATGTGTGCTTGTCATGCAATAGATAGTCTTTGAGTGTATAATTTATGGTGACCAACCATCCTCGTTTATTCAGGACAGTGGGGTTTTCCAGGACACAGGACGTTTAGTGTTCAAACCAGGGCAGTCCTAGACAAACCGGGATGGTTCCTCATCTCATGAGCCAGGCCCTGGGACACATGCATGGGGACCTGGAGAACCAGAGAGACCTTGTCCCACCTCCATGGAATTTATATTGTATTTGGGAATTTGGATTTTGAAAAGTTAATGATAAGAGTGATGTGGGAGTTTGGCACAAGGGGAATCAACATGAGCGGGCAGAGAAGCCCTCTTGAGAAGGACTGATATTTAGCTTGAGAGCTGGAGTTGGGACTGGATTTAGCTGGTCGGAGGGTTAGAGTGGAGTGAGGGTGTGGGAGTGTGTTCAAGAGAGCGTTTCAGGCAGAGGGACCCGCATGAGGACACCCCTGAAGCAGAGAGCCTGGTGTGTCCATGAACTGAGAACAGGGATGGCCGAGCCGAGTCAACTCAGGGGGAGCGGTGTGAGCCACACTTGCGAGGGGAGGACAGGCAGGACCAGATCAGGGGTGACTTGGGACTCTGTTCTAAGACCAGTGGGAAGACTCTGGAGAGATGCGAGTAGAAGGATGATGTGATTAGCGTTTGGTCTAAGCACGTGGGTTAAAATGGACTTCATGGTTAAGAATGAAGACTTAGTAGGCAAGATGGGAGGTGCTGGGAATAAGATTAGGAATAAGATGATTGTTCCCTAGGCCTGGGTGATGGCTGTGGAGTAGGAAAGAAGTAGAAAGAAAAGACCTTGGAATGTAGAACCGAGAGAACATAACGGTACTTTCTTGCCTGCATGTGTCAGATGGCACAGGGCACTGACTGTTCTCGCTGCTGTCCGTGCAGACCTGCAGGCACCCCCTCACACAGGTCTGTGTGTTCACCCCTCTTTGCCACTCACAGGCCCCCCTCCACATCCTAAAAGAAGCCAGGCCTTACTTGTGAGGTGGGTGTCTCACACGGGAGACACCTAGGAGAGACCCTGCAGGCATCAGAGCAGCCCCTTCAGCATCTCCATCAGCCTCCTCCCTTCCCCTCTCTCGCTATCCACACCCAGAATGACCCTGCTCAGTATTCCACATCCCCATGATCTTCCTCACCCAGGCTTGAGAAGGATGGGGCAGCCACTGGGGTGGACATGATCTGCACCTTCCACTCTGACCTCCACAGGTCCCGGGCTGGACAGAGAGGGACTCTACTGGAAGCTGAGCCATGAGACCCAGTGTGTCACCCACCTGGGCGCCTTCACCCTGGACGGGGACAGCCTCTACGTCGGTGGTGAGGGGCTGTGCTACAGCCACACTCTCTCTCCCAGTCGGAGCTCTGTGTTCCCTCCGTTGCTCTAAAGTGAGCTATGATCCATCTCTCTATCCTCCTGGTCTGGGTTCAGTCTTCTCATCACTGTGTGATCACTGGGTCCAGCCACCTTCCATCTCGTTGCCTTCCCCCTGAACACCCCTCCACTCGTCCCCGCTGCTTTCCCCTCTGCTTTTCCCACAAAGGTCCCTACATCCTTCCTCTCCCTTAATTCTTTATGTTCACCCCAACTCTTGCTCAGCTCCTCTCGCCTTCTCTCCACAGGTTACACCTATGGAGCCGTGGCCCCGACTACCACCAATGAGTATTCCTGGCCCTGATCTCCTGTGTCCCGTCTGCATTTGGGGTTGGGGAGCATTTGTTCTCCTTCACCTGCTGTCCTTGGTGAGGGAAGCACCTGGAAGGGCCCTAAATCATCCCTTCTCTCCCGCCCAGGTTCTGGTGGAGAGTCCCAGCCCAGTGTGAGAAAGCCTTAGACACAAACATGTTCTCCACCACATTCTGACCCCACGTGGTTTTCACTTTAATTCTCCTAAAGCCCCCCCCTTGGTCCTCCTTTTCCAGGTATCCTATCCATCTGCCCATTTTTCTGCCTGTCTATCTGTCTCTCCTCCAAGTTCAGTCTCTCTTGTTCACCTATCTCTCTCTCTTGGGCTCCTCTCACCAACAGGCTTGTTCATCCCTCTGCTCACACAGTCACCCATCCCCTCACTCTCATTTATGCTTCACCTGTGAATGGTGGTCCTGAGAAAGCCAGTGCTGGAGCCCGTGTGAGCCTGGAGGCTCCTCCCACTCTGTCCCTCCCTGCTGACAGCCCTCTCCACAACTCCCGAGCCGGCCACCACGTCCCTGCATACTTGATCATCACCTGTGCCACCAGAAGCCACCACAGGTATCTGGGGGCCCCTTTTCCTTCCCAAGAGAAGCTCTCTGGCACCACTCCCCCACGAGCCAGTTGTGATCCAGGAGCTGGGAAGCCAGGGTGTGAAATTCTGGTTTTAGAGCAATCATGCTGATCACAAAGATTATACCAACGATTCAGTCTGAGGCCAGCCCTCAGAGAGCCCCTAGTCTTGTGAAATTAACACACCATTATAATACAATGTGGGATATTTTGGGGAGAGGCACCTGGCATAATTTGGAGGGGAAGAGCTTGCTAGAGAAAGTTACACCAGAATGAAGACTTTAAGAATGAGTAGGAGGGTACCTGGCAAATAGAGGATGAAGGGTTTTCCTGGCAGAGAGGATTCCATGAGCAAAGGCTCCGGCCAGAAACAACATGCCCTATGGGGAGAATTGAAACGAATTTGGGTTGCAAGAAGCATAATGTTTAACCTGCAGAAGATGGATAAAATGAGACTGAAAGGTCAGCAGGAGCCAGATTGAGTAGAGCCTTGAGTGCCAGGTCAAGAAGGTTGAACTAAACACTGAAGGCCATAGGGAGCCATGGGTGGTACTAGAGCAGTGGTGGCCCTAGTGAGGTATTCATTTCAGAAAGATTCTTCTAGTAGTCCACGTAGAACATCATTTAGACAGAGCATCGAGTGAGTCTGCTGGGGTGTTGGTCCGGGTGAAGGACGTTAAGACCTGAGCTAGGACAGGGATGGAGAGAGGGAGTGTATGTGAGGACCAGTGTGCAAGGTGAATGGGTGTTACTGGGAGGGAGGAGGAGCTGAGCAGATATGCTGGTTCTGACTTGGGTGACCACACGGGTGGGTGGTGGTGCCACTGGGACAGAAGACGACAGATTATAATGAGTACAGGACTCTGGTGTGGTCTCAGGCCAGCTTTCAGAGATGGCCATCGCTCTCCCTCTCGTCTTGCAGCTTTGGGGCACAACCTGAAGACCCTCACAGTCAATGTCACCATCTCCACCCTTCGGTATTCATCACACATGAGCAACGGCTCAGCCACGTTCAACTCCACTGAGAGGCTCCTGCAGATCCTGGTGAGACCCTGGTCCCAGCAGCTCCTGGTGGGTTAATTCCCACCCAGCCCCTCCCCCAACCCCTGTCCCTCCTGCTCCTCCTCCTTCCTCCCCAGCTGGATCCTTGTTTAAGAAGAGCAGCCTGGGTCCCTTCTACTCGAGTTGCAGACTGGTCTCCCTCAGGTGAGACCCTCCCCTGAGCATTTGCCCCTAATGACCATTTTTGTGACCACCCCTCTCTGTCTCCCCACTGTCCTCCCATTTCTTCCTTCCTGGTCTGGCCCCCACCCCCAGAGCTTTCAGGACCTCTCTCTAGAGTCCCCACATCCCTCTCTCCCCAGGCCTGAGAAGGATGGGCCAGCCACCAGTGTGGACGCTGTCTGCACCCACCACCCTGACCCCGTGGGCCACCATGCCTCTGTGCAGGGAGCTGAGAATCTCCACCTGTCTGCTCTTCCTCTCGGTGGCTCCAGGCTCTGCAGCCTGGAGTTTATCCATCAAGAAAGAGCACCAGCTACATTTCTACATCATCAGCTGGAACCTCAACAACTCGGAGCCCACATCCTCGGAGTACACTGCCCTGCTGAGGGACACCCAGGACCAGGTGGGGTCTCCCTCTCCCGTCTCTCCTTGCCCTGAGGGCACCGTCATTCCTCTGTCTGACTTACATCTGTTGTGTGATTGTTTCAACCCTTCACTTTCCCTGCATGTCTGGGTTCTCTCAGTGTCCAGATGTGATGTCCTAGCTGCCTTCCCCATTTCTCGCATGGGTAAACTGAAGCTCAGAAAGGGGAGTATTGTGCCAAAGGTCACACAGTGAGTTAGGGGAAGAGCCAGGATTAGAAGTCAGGTCTCCCTTGCCCCAAGGTCTGTGATCTTTCACTGGCTCCAGTGGCCCCCTGCGTCCCCGGGAGACCTCCACCTCACCCACTCTCCCTCATGTTTGTTCTAGGTCACCAAGCTCTACAGAGGCAGCCAGCTTTGAGACATATTTCATTCCTGCCTGGTCACCGACTTGATGTAGGTTGAGGAGATTGGAAGCATTGGCTGAGCTGGTGGCTGATGACTCTGAGCTCCCGTGACACATCATTGATCTGGAAGTCACTTACATCGTGCCCATTCTGCCCCACATCCCTGTCAGCTAATCCTAACATCTCCTTCCATAGGTTTTGGGGGGATGAGGAAAGCATTAACGTTTAGTGTCACCAACCTCCAGCATCCTCCTCCTCCTCCTCTTCTGGAGACTTTCAACAAATATCAGCAGTCTAACTGTGCTCTCCAATAGTCTAGCCACTAAACACATGGGGCAATTTAAATTTTTTATACACCTATTAGGATACGATTGACATATTATGTGTGGGGAGGAGTGTATTTTTTAGGTTTTTCTATATACAATATCTTCTCATCTGCAAAACAAATAGTTTTACCTCTTCCCTTCCAATCTGGGTTTCTTTATTCCTTTTTCTTGCCTAATTGCCCTCATTAGAACCTCTAGTACCTGTGATTAACATACGAGATATGGGAAGAATCATTGTCTTGTCCCTGGCCTTAGGGGGAAATTTTCAGTCTTTCACCATTGAATATGGTGTTAGCCGTGGGTTTTTCATCGATGCTGTTTATAGGTTGAGAAAGATTTTTTCTATTCCTAATTTGTTGAGTGTTTTCTTTTTTAGACATGAAGGGCGTTGTATTTTGTGAAATTCTTTTCTGTATATGTGATGGAGATTGCATGGTATTGGCCCGTATTCTATTAATATTGTGTAATACATAACCAAGTTTTCAGATATTAAGCTAACCCTTCAACTAGAGGTGAGAGATTAAGATGTTCTCAAGTCTTTCCTGGGCGTGCCACAGCCCTGAGCACTTGTGGCCTTCTAGATGCCCACAAATACACTGGAGCTTTTCAAAGCCCCCTGTGGACATCTCATTCCCCCAATTTTTCTTCTAAGTTTTTGGCTCACCTCTTGCCTGTCTCAGCTGGTATCACTCCCTCAGGCAACTACAATAGAAAACAATTAGCCCTGAATATTTTTATCAAGTGTCCTGGGGACAGACTTTCCACCCTGGCCAAGCTCTGAGTCAAGTAACGTCAAGCCCTGAACATGGGGCTTTTTCGGGGAGCTGCCAGGCAGGTCAGCTAGTGAGAGTTCGATGGGGATGGGTCTTTTCAGAGCTCCAAACCCATTATGGCTGCTGGGCTGCTGGTTGTCTCAGCTACCATGGTTCTGAGACTGATGGCTTTCAAAGTTATGGAGGATATTGTGAGAGCAGGATGGGAATAGTGAAAGTTGTAGTGCCACAAAGTTTGCTCCCTTTATCAAGATTCCACCGTGTGTCTTCACTAAACCCTCAGATTCTTACAAGCCTTTGATTAATTTCTAGACTTCTGAAAAGATGATTTCGACCATTTTTACCAGTGTTCTCATTGTTTTTATGCATTTGCAGAAGTCCTTACTCCAAAGTTTCAAAAATGTTCTCCCTGTAGTTATTTATTTATAAATTAATTACTTGAAATGAAATTACATGAGAAATTCAGTTCCTCACTCACACACACTAGCCACATTTTAAGTGCTCGATAACAACATGGGGCTAATAATGAGTGTATTTGGTAGTGCAGACAAGTGTTTACATTATTGCAAAATGTCCTCTTGGACAGGACCCAGAAGCAGGGAATCTAGAATCAGGGTAGAATTCCAGGCACCCTTGTTCATCCTTTGTGCCCTTCCAGGTCTGTCCCCCACAGTAACCACACTGGAGTGGACTCCCTGTGTACCTTGCCGCCTTGGTACAGAGACTGGACAGAGTTGCCATCTATGAGGAATTCCTGCGGCTGACCCAGAATGGTACCCAGCTGCAGAACTTGACTCTGGACAGGAAGAGTGTCCTTGGGGATGGTAAGGCTCCCTGGTCATTGTAAAAGGAAGTGAGGCCTTTCTGGGGACTCTGGATGCCTGGGGCTGAGAGATCATTGAACTTTCTCAGGCTGGCAGGAGGTGGCATAGTCCCCCAGTCTTTACCCACCATTGAGAGAGAGAAAAGGACACCAGTGTAGTATAGGAGGCCCTCACCTTCTCCTAGACAGCTCTGTGACCTCAAACTAATCACCTCCCCTCTCTGGACTTTTGTTTCCTTATCTCTGCACTGAGAGCCACTGGGCCAGATGGTCAGTGAGGGACTCCAGCTGTGTGTGAAGCAGACTTACTGGTTTGGTGGTCATGTGGTTCCTGATCCACAGGATATAATTTGCCAAGTCCCACTCTAGATGAGCACCAATGCGCTGGAACTTTCTGCAGTGGTGGAATGTTCTATCTGTGCTGTCCAGTGCATAGCTGCATGTGGCTGTTGAGTCCTCAAAGGATGGTATTGTGACTGGTCTTTATTGTTACTGATATTTAATGTTACTGAGGTACTAGAATTTGTATTTTATGTAACTAAAATTAATGTTAATTTAAAAAGAGACTTGTTGCTGCTGCATATCAGACAGCACACCTCTAAGAGGTTGTCTGGATAGAGGTACAAGTAGGGGGACCTGCACCCCTCCCCCCATGCCCACTGGGTGCTGTGTGTCCTACCCTCCTGGAGTTTATGTTGTAGCTGGCAATAACAAGAATAGAGAATTGAAATTTATCAATTATTTGATGTGAACAAACTCATACTTGCAGGTGGAAATCAGAGAAGACTTCCTGCAGGATATTACATAGTAGCTTAATCCTAGAAAATTAATATTAAGCAAATAGATAAAGGAGAAGGGGATGAATGTGTTTCTAGGCACGGAAGAACACTTTTGAGTGGGAATTTACAAATTTAGAGAGATCCCATAAGCTTGCCAACTGTGATGACCCATTCTCCCCCCGGCCGTCATAAGAAAGTCCAGCCCAAATGCAGTCCTCTGTGCCCAGAGGTATGAATTTGGTTTAATTTATTACATTTTTGTTCTGTGATAATGGTCTTGGATTTTGTAGCAAAGTGTGCTCACTTTTTAGAGATGGAAACTAAAATGGGGTGAAACATCATGATGTCTACTTGACTTTAATATTTCATTGAAAACATGGGATGAATCAAGGGTGGCAAGTGTTAATAATTTATAAATTGATGAAATATTGTTTTAATTAGATGGAATATACATGGTTAAATTAGATGATGGATGTTTATGAGACTGTTCCGTTTATTTTTCTGCGTCTAAAAAGTTTAATTAAAAAGAGTGAAACACATTCACATGCCTTCTCCATTTCATTCATTTCCAGAATATTCTCCCAATAGAGATGACACCTTGACTGATAAGCCTGGTAAACCTGCAGGAAGCCCCAGCCCACGGTAGCTGGCGAGCATCTTGATGCTGTGCCTCATCTAAGAGAACCATGCGCACAGCGTCTTGGATGATGAGGAGAGTTGGCCAACCCTTGTCAATGATGGTTGAGGCACAGTGGGGTCAGCAGGAGCCTTGGGGCGATGACAGGAGGTGGCTCACCCCAGCACATGTCTCCCCAGACCACCCTGTCTGGGCCCTCATCCTCAGCTGTTTGGTGGGAATCCTGGTGCTCATCACAGGCCTGATCTGCTGTCTGCTGGTAAGCCATGACGTGTTGCTTGTCTTCTTACTATTGGGTTGTAAGACCTCTTTATATATTAAAAATACACATCCTTTTCTAGGGATATGTTTTGCAGATGTTTTCTCCCAGTCTGTGTGTGGCTTGCCTTCTCCTTCACTACATGAGTCATTGGGGAAATGTAAGTGACAGTCATCATGAGATTCCACCATACTTGAGAATGGCTATAATTAAAAAAACTGACTATAGCAAGTGTTGTTGAAGATGTCAAGTCACTGAAACTCTCATCGAGTGCTGGTGAAAAATAGCTTGGATGCATCTTTAATAATTATATACGTCTACCCAGCCATTCCTCCCCTAGGAATCCATCCAAGGGAAATAAACCCGTATGTCTATACACAGACTTGTACACACATGTTGATAACAACCAATTTATAGTAGACAAAAACGGAAAACAACCCAAATGTCCATCTACTGGTGAACGGATACACAAAGTGTGGTATATCCCCACAGTGGAATACTATTCAACCATAAAAAAGAATGAATTATTTTTTTTCTTTTTTAATTATTTTATTGAAATTATAAAGGGTTTTAACATTGTGTAATTTCGGGTGTTCATTATTATCTGTGAATTTCTGTATAGACTGCATCCTACTCACCACCAATAGTCTAACTTTTATCCATCACCATGCATATGTGCCCCTTTAACACTTTCACACAACCCCCAGCCCCAGCCCCCAGCCCCTCTGGTAAGCACTAATCTGTTCTCTTTATCCCTGTGTATGTTTATCTTCTACATATGAGTGAAATCAGGCATATTTGTCTTTGTCTGGCTTATTTCATTTAACTTCATACCCTCAAGATCCATCCATGTTGTTGCATACAGGATGATCTTGTCTTTTTTTTCTGGCTTAGTAGTATTCCATTGTATATATACCACATCTTCTTTATCTATTCATCTGTAGCAGGGCACTTGGGTTGCTTCCATGTCTTGGCTATTGTAAATAATGCCGCAGTGAACACAGGGGTGCATAAATCTCTTTGAATTGTTGATTTCAATTTCTTTGGATAAATACCCAGTAGTGGGATAGCTGAAAGGTATGCTATTTCTATTTTTAAGTTTTTGAGAAATCTCCATACTGTTTTCCCTGGTGGCTGCACCAGTTTGCATTCCCACCAGCAGTGTGTGAGGGTGCCCTTTTCTCCTTATCCTCTCCAACATTTGTTATTTTTTGTCTTGGGAATTATAGCCATTCTGACAGGTGTAAGGTGATCTCTCATTGTAGTTTTGATTTGAATATCCCTAACAATTAGTGATGTTATACATCTTTTCATGTGTCTGTTGATCTTTTGTATATCTTCTTTGGAAAAATGTCTGTTCATATCCTCTGCCCATTTTTAGATTGGATTATCTGTTTTTTTGTTGTTGGGTAGTATGAGTTGTTTATATATTTTGGAGATTAACCCCTTGTCAGATATATGATTTGCAAATATTTTATCCCAGTTGGTGGGTTGTCTTTTCCTTTTTTTTTTTTTTTGTGAGGAAGATCAGCCCTGAGCTAACATCCGTGCTAATCCTCCACTTTTTTTCTGAGGAAGACCGGCTCTGAGCTAACATCTATTGCCAATCCTCCTCCTTTTTATTTTCCCCAAAGTCCCGGTTGATGGTTGTATGTCATAGTTGCAGATCCTTGTAGTTGATGTATGTGGGACGCGGCCTCAGCATGGCCGGACAAGAGGTGCGTCTATTCGCATCCGGGAACCGAACCTGGGCCGCCAGTAGCGGAGCACGCGCACTTAACCACTAAGCCACGGGGCCGGCCCTGTCTTGTCGTTTTGTTCATCATTTCCTTTGCCTTGCAGAAGGCTTTTAGTCTCATGTAGTCCCATTTGTATATTTTTTCTTTTCTTTCCCTTGCCTGAGTAGACATGGTATTGGAAAAGATGCTGCTAAGACCGATGTCAAAGACTGTACTGCGTATATTTGCTTCTAGGAGTTTTATGGTTTCAAGTGTTAGATTCAAGTCTTTTATCCATTTCGAGTTAATTTTTGTGTATGGTGGAAGATAATGATCTACTTTCATTCATTTGCATGTGGCTGTCCAGTTTTCCCAACAGCATTTATTGAAGAGACTTTCCTTTCTCCATTGTATGATCTTGGCTCCTTTGTCAGAGATTAACTGACCACAGATGTGTGGTTTTTTTCCTGGGCTTTCAGTTCTGCTATATTGATCTATGAGTCTGTTTTTGTGCCAGTACTGTGCCATTTTGATTACTATAGCTATGTAATATATTTTCAAGTTAGGATTGTGATGCCTCCAGCTTTGTTCTTTCTTCTCAGGATTTCTTTGTCTATTTGAGGTCTTTTGTTATTCCATATATATTTTAGGATTCTGTGTTCTGTTTCTATGAAGAATGTCATTGGGATTTTGATTGGGATTGCTTTGAATCTGTAGATTACTTTAGGTAATATGGACATTTTAACTGTGTTTATTCTTCCAATCCATGTGCATGGAATATCTTCCCATTACTTCAGGTCATCATTGATTTCTTTCAATAATGTCTTATAGTTTTCATTGTATAGGTCTTTAACCTCTTTGGTTAAATTTATCCCTAGACACTTTTTTCTTTTTGTTGCAATTGTAAATGGGATTGTATTCTTGAGTTCTCTTTCTGTTAGTTCATTGTTAGGGTATAGAAATGCAACTGCTTTTTGTAAGTTGATTTTGTACGCTGCAACTTTGCTGTAGTTGTTGATTATTTCTAATAGTTTTCTGATGGATTCTTTAGGGTTTTCTATATTTACAATCATGTCATCTGCAAACAGCAAGAGTTTCATTTTTTCTTTTCCAATTGGGATTCCTTTTATTTCTTTTTCCAGCCTAATTGCTCTGGCCAAAACCTCCAGTACTATGTTGAATGCGAGTGGCGAGAGTGGGCACCTTTGTCTTCTTCCTGTTCTCAGAGGAATGGCTTTAAGTTTTTCGCCATTAAGTATGATGTTGGCTGTGGGTTTGTGATATATGGTCTTTATTGTGTTGAGGTACGTTCCTTCTATACCTATTTTATTGAGAGTTTTTATCATAAATGGATGTTGGATCTTGTCAAATCCTTTCTCTGCATCTGTGGAGAGGATCATGTGATTTTTATTCCTCATTTTCTTAATATGGTGTATCACATTGATTGATTTGCGGATGTTGAACCATCCCTGCATCTCTGGTATAAATTCCACTTGATCATGGTATATGATCCTTTTAATATATTGCTGTGTTCGATTTGCTGATATTTAGTTGAGGATTTTTGCATCTGTGTTCATCAGTGATATTGGCCTGTAATATTCCTTCTTTGTGCTGTCCTTGCCTGCTTTTGCTGTCAGAGTGATGTTGACCTCATAGAATGAATTAGGAAGTGTTCCATCTTCTTCAACTGTTTGGAATAGTTTGAGAAGCATAGGTATTAAATCTTGTTTGAATATTTGGTAGAATTCTCCAGAGAAGCCATCCGGTCCTGGACTTCTGTTTTTTTAGGAGGGTTTTGATGACCATTTTGATCTCTTTACTTGTGATTGGTCTGTTCATTTTCTCTATTTCTTCTTGATTCAGTTTTGGGAGGTTGTAAGAATCTAAGAATTTATCTATTTCTTTTAGGTTATCGAAATTGGTGGCATGTAAATTGTCCAGTGTATTCTCTTATTGTCCTTTTTATTTTATTATTTTTTTAATAAAGATTTTATTTATTTATTTTTCCCCCCAAAGCCCCAGTAGATAGTTGTATGTCATAACTGCACATCCATCTAGTTGCTGTATGTGGGACGCTGCCTCAGCAGCGGTGCATCAGTGCGTGCCCGGGATCCGAACCCTGGCCACCAGCAGCGGAGCGCACGCACTTAACCGCTAAGCCACGGGGCCGGCCCAAACAATTTTTTTTTTTTTAAAGATTTTATTTATTTATTTTTTCCCCCAAAGCCCCAGTAGATAGTCGTATGTCATAGCTGCACATCCTTCTAGTTGCTGTATGCGGGACTCAGCCTCAGGATGGATGGAGAAGTGGTGCCTCGGTGCGTGCCCGGGATCCAAACCCGGGCCGCCAGCATCGGAGCGCGCGCACTTAACCACCAAGCCATGGGGCCGGCCCATCTCTTATTGTCCTTTTGATTTCTGTGGTATCTGTTGTAATTTCTCCCCTTTAATTTCTAATTTTAGGTCTTTGAGGCTTCTCTCTTTTTTTCTTAGTGAGTCTGGCTAAGGGTCTGTCAATTTTGTTTCAGTCTTCTCAAAGAACCAGCTCTTTATTTCATTGATCCTTTCTACTGTTTTTTTAGTCTCTAATTCATTTATTTCTGCTCTAATTTTTATTATTTCCTTCATTCTGCTGACTTTGGGCTTCATTTGTTCTTCATTTTCTGGTTCTATTAGGTGTAGTTTAAGGTTACTTATTTGGTATTTTTCTTGTTTGTTGAGGTGCGCTTGCATTGCTATGAATTTCCGTCTTAGAACTGCTTTTGCTGCATCCCATAAGAGTTGTTTGGTTGTCTTTTCATTTTCCTTTGTCTTCAGGTATTTTTTGATTTCTCCTTTGATTTGTTCATTGATCCAATGGTTCTTCAGTCGTGTGTTCTTTAGTCTCCACATATTTGTGACTTCCCCATCTTTTTTCTTGTAGTTGATTTCTAGTGTCATAGCATTATGGTCAGAAAAGAAGCTTGATATGATTTCAATCTTAAATTTATTCAGGCTTGCCTTGTTTCACAGCATATGGTATATCTTTGAGAAGGTTCCATGTGCACTTAAGAAGAATGTGTATTCTGCTGTTTTGGGAGGGTATGCTCTCTATATATCAATTAAGTTCATCTGATCATATGTTTCATTTAATTCCACTATTTACTTGTTGCCTTTCTCTGCATGATCTATCCGTAGATGTAAGTGGGTTGTTCAGGTCCCCTGCTATTATTGTGTTGCTGTTAATTTCTCCCTTTAGGTCTATTGATAGTTGCTTTATATTCTTTTGTGCTGCTGTGTTAGGTGCATATATCTTTATAAGTGTTATGTCCTCTTGGTGGAAAGTCCCCTTTATCATTATATACTGCCCCTCTTTGTCTCTCATAGTCTTTTTTTATCTTGAAGTCTGCTTTGTCTGATATAAGTATGGAAACACCTACTTTCTTTTATTTGCCATTTGCTTGCAGTATTGTCTCCCATCCATTCATTCTGAGCCTGTTTGTTTTTTGTGCTCAGATGTGTTTCCTGGAGGCAGCGTATTGTTGGGTCTTGTTTTCTAATCCACCCCACCACTCTGTGTCTGTTGATTGGAGAATTCAATCGATTTACATTTAGAGTGATTATTGATACATGAGGGCTTAATCCCACCTAATCTATATTTCCATTGTTTCTCTTCCTTTGTCTTTCTGACTACCATTTCATTTTGGGGGTTTTCTGTGGAGGTTTTATCTTTTTTTATGATCTATGGCTCTGCTCTGACTTTTTGTTTGTGGTTACTGTGAGGTTTGTATGAAGATCTCATAGATGACATAGTCCATCTTCTGAGAGACTCTTATCTCCATTAGTCTAAGCAGGTTCCGTTCCTTTCCTCTTCTCCTTCTGAGTTATTGTTGTCACAAGTTATTTATTTTTGTGTTGTGCATTTGTGACTAAGCTGAAGTGTTTATAGTTACTTTTGATGCTTTCCTTCCCTTCTTCTTTTAAGTTATAATTAAGTATTTGCTACCCTGTTGTGAAGCAGAGCTGTAGCTTTCTGATTTTGTCTGTCTATTTATCTCTTTGCTCAAAGCTTTGTAGACATTTACCTTCTTTTTGTTTCAGGTATGAGGGCGTTCTTGATCATTGCTTGTATGGGAGATCTAGTGGCGATGAACTCCCTCAGCCTTTGTTTATCTGGGAAAACATTTATTTCTCCATTGTATCATAAGGATCGTTTCACTGGATAGAGTATTCTTGGCTGAAAGTTTTTGTCTTTCAGTATTTTTAATATATCATTCCATTCTTTCCTTGCCTGTAAAGTTTCTACCAAGAAATATGCTGAAAGCCTGATAGGGGTTCATTTTTAGGTTATTTTCTTCTGTCTCGCTTCCCTTAATATTTTTTCTTTGCCATTGGCTTTTGCCAATTTTACTATTATATGCCTTGGAGAAAGTCTTTTAGCATTGATGTAATTAGGCATTCTGTTGGCTTCATGTATTTGTAAGTCCGGTTCTTCCCCAGATTTGGGAAGTTCTCAGCTATTATTCTTTGAACAAGCTCTCTGCTCCTTTCTCCCTCTTTTCTCCCTCTGGAATACGTATAATTCTTAGGCTGCTTTTATAATTGAGTCATATATTTCTCCAAGAATTCCTTCATTTTTTAAAAATCTGAGTCCTCTCTCTTCGTCCACTGGAAGCATTTCTATATTTCTATCCTCTAAATCACTAATTCTTTCATCCATAACATCAGATCTATTTTTTAAGGATTCTAGATTCTTTTTTATCTCATTAATTATGTTCTTCATATCCAGAATTTCTGCTTTTTTTTTAATAGTTTCATTCTCTTTGCTGAAGTATTCCTTTTCCTCATTAATTTTATTTTGAGTTCATCGAACTGTCTGAACATTCTTGTAACTTGGTGAGTTTCTTTATGACAGTTATTTTGAATTCTCTGTCATTTAGATTGTAAATTTCTGTGACTTCAAGGTTGGTTTCTGGAGACTTGTCATTTCCTTCTGCTCTGAATTTTTACTGTAGTTTCTTATGGTGTTTGATGAACTAATCTTTTGCCTGCATATTTGTGCTAGTATCAGGTCACAGATTCCACCTCCTACCACTGTGGGGGAAGCATGAGCTGTGTTTCTGATCCCACCCCATATGCTGGAAGTTGCATGGGTACTGTGGGTGTTCCCACCCGCTGAGAAAGCATTCACACTGGGCTCAGAGTTGCCGCCACACGGAGACACGTACCCAGTTGTGTGACCATAGCACTACTACGGGTATTTGTGCCATCTGGGAAAGCACTTGCATGTGCACATATATCTGATGCTGCCTTTTCTTATGCTCATGCCAGCCTCTGTGCTTGGTGGGTGGGTCTTCTTCAAGGGTTCTGAGCATTGGCCAATCATTGGGACTCCAGTGGCAGGGTGGGCTTTCCAACCATCCAGGAAAGCATTCATGCGTGGGTCCAGGGCTGCTGCCAACCCCTCCCAGAGTTGCACTAAGGCGCCTTCCTACTTTTGGGGATGCAGCAGTACTATTGGCTCTCATGCCAACCTGGGAAGTGCTCGGGTGTGTGCACAGTGCTGCCAGGGAAGGGATGGGGATAGGAATGAATTCATAGTACATGCAGTGACAAGCATAAATCTCAGAATAATTATGCTGAGTGAAAGAAGCCAGTAAAAATTGAGTACATAGTATATGATCTCATTTATAAAAATTCTTGGAAAATACAGGAAAATCTGTAGGGACATATACCGGATCACTGGTTGCCTGGGAATGAGAATGTGTTTGCAAACGGCAGGAAAGGAGGAATTAAAATGAGCATGAGGAAATTTGGGGAGGATGGGCATTCCTTTTCTTGATTGTGGTGTTGGTTGACTAAGTTATAATCAAAATGTATCAAATTGTTCACTTTAAATGTATGCAGTTAATTGTATGTCGTTAATACCTCAATTAAGTTAGAACATGTAGGGGAAAGAGAGGAAGAGAGAGCCAAGAGAGGGAAAAGGGAAGGAAAAGAAGGACTGAGGGTGAAAATTAAGTGGACAAAAGGAAGAGGGAGACACAGGAGGCATCGGGTCTCTGTGACTTTGACATATCCTTCCCCTGGAGTCTCCCATACTGGGCAACTGACTGGAACATTCTGATGTGCTCTCCTCACCTCACAAGTCACTGTCTGCCAGCGGAGGAAGGAGAGCGACTATGAGGTCCAGTGACGGCGCCTGGGCTATTACCTGCCTCATGGCGACCTATGGAAGCTGCGATGACTAGATCTGACTAGATCTGAGGTCCCCTTTTCCCAGCTTGGTTCCAGAGGAGCTTGGCTGAAACAGAACGAAATCACATTGGATGGACTCAGGCTCCAAGCCTTTCTAGACTTGGCCCCTGACTGGCTCACAGGGGCCTAAGCTGAAAGATTTCACCTTCTTTAAGTCCTGAAAGTGACTGCAACATCTGTCCTGTGGTGTCACACCAGTTCATCCCTCAGGGACACCAGAATTGGTGAAACCAGCACAGACATTGCCATCATGTAAAATCGAATCTCCACTTCAGTGCAAGGTTTCCCTTCTCTTAGGAAACTTTGGAACATCCCTCCCCTTGACTCTGTGCAGCCATCACACCCCTCTCGGTTCCTCCATATTCCTCCCCCACTGAAGGCCTGGCAGTCTTAAGTTCCCCTTTTCTGCTTCATTCTCTGAAGCTCAGATTCACCAGGACTTCCAGATCAATCTCCCTCGATGGCTCCTCTCCCCACTCATGGGTCCTCCATGACGGGAAACAGGCCAAGATGGGAGGAGTGGGTGAGACATGACTCTGCAGTCACCTTGGCCTTGGGAGCTGAAATGACTAGGTGTCTGGGAAGCCTGAATCCCAGAGTAACACCAAGGCTCTGGGAAGAGAGTATCTGCTCTGGATGTAAAACTGAATAAAACTCGGGGGGAGAAATCTGAGGGAAAAGAAAGAGTCTTTTTTCATCTTTCTCTGTACAGAGTCCAACTAGCCTCACAGCAGAGGCTCCCCAAAAAGCAGCCCAGAGCATCCCAAGCATGAGGCAGGCTGCGCTGTTCTGCTGTGGGTCTGTGGGAACAGATTACATTATCTGCACACACTGTGCAGATGACCACAGCTGAAGATACGCAAGGGCTGAGAATTAAAATCATGGTCATGCCACTCTCTCAGACTTTTTGTGTGTGAGCTTCATATTCTCAATCTTAGGCAGTGATTCTCTGAGAATGCACACTCTGAGGATTATAATGATTAATAATATTAATATATTATTATTATACATTGCATACATTATACACTGTACATTATAATTATAAATTAACGTATAATTATTATTATACATTAATATATTATTATATATTACATTATTATAATAATATCATTATAATGATTAATAATAATCATTATTGATTATTTAATTTCTGCTAAGCAACATGACTGGCATGCTCTGCGTGTATTATCTCAGTTACAGTCACCATTTTTAGGGTTTTATTCCCATTTTAAGCTAAAGATATGGAGGCTCAGATATATTAAATAACTTGACAAAGAAGGAAAAAAATTACTCCAAAGCTAAATTAAATACCTATTCAAACTATGTGTCAAAGAAAGAAAGACGTTATCTGACCTACAAACAGACTCAAAGTTGACCTCCCACAGGCCTGCAGTGAAAGAACCGGTAAAGAATGTACATCAGGAAGAAGAAATGTGAACCCAGGAAAACATAACAGGAGTCACGAGGAAAGGAAAAAACAGTCTGTCTAATTTAGTATTAGTTTTAAAACAAGACATTAAAAACACATTCGAACCAAAATTCCAGATGATTACCACATGGAAGAATAGAGGAGAGAAGATTTAGCTAAAAAATAACTCATTTTTTAGGGAAGATATAAGTACTAAGATACTCTATTATTGTTTAACACATTGCTCTCAGAAACTGATAAATCTGTGGGACAAAAGTAAGTAATGATAAAGAGGATTTGAAGAGTGCAACGTACTCGATCAGGCAAATAGACAAATCCCAACACACTGGCTTATTGTGAGACTTGTGATGCTGAAAACAGTCATTCTCCTGAGAGCATGATACCACAATGGCATATCAATTTTCATGAATCAAATTTCCAACACATATAAATCTAAAAAAAGGGACGATCCAGTATTTCATTATATGCAACTGTGATTCAACATGCAACAAATACCAGAAAAATAGAGACCCAGAAGTAGGTGTCTTTTTTGAGAAGACAGATATAACAGCTCTTTAGTGAAATATGTTGGAATCTATTGGAATATTACACAAAAAGGACAATCCATTTGGACTAGGTATGTTTTCTCTGTGACTGTGAGGGCAAAACTCTAAAGAATCCCCTGACTGTAATAACTCTCTGTTGATCTTAAAATACAAATGCGTAACACTCAGGAAAGGAAAATGAGAGAACAAAATGAGAAGAAAAGCTCTCCTTTCTCTCCTCACCTGAAACCCAATCTCTCACCTCAGAAGGATCACTGTCTGTATCTTCTCTGTCATGCAAAGGAATCAAAGAAAAGAAAACTATTGGTATATACTAAAGTCTCAAGAGCTCAAAGCAAGAAGACATCAGGAGCCCTGCAGAGGCATTAATGTAGTGTGAGCTCCATGTCATCTGCACCGTCTTGTCTTTTCTTCATCGTGTTTGTCGGGACGTCCTTCTTGGCCCCTCACTCTCCCTGCCTCGCTAGCGAGTCTCTCTGCCTCAGTGTTACTGCCAGTCTCTCTCTTGCCGTCTTCACTTTTTTTTCCTGTTTCCTGATATCCTCCTCAGTCACCAGAAGTTGTTTGCAAAGGAGCTGTGGGATGTACAGACCAGCACCTGGGATCGTCTCTGCTGAATCTGAAGACCAGGCAGGGGTGGGCATGGAGCTGGAGTTCAGACCACCTGTGAACACACCTGGCAGGGATGCATCTGTGCAAATAGGTGCAAGACTCAGCAGGGCTTTGGCAAGGTCCAAAGGTCTTAACAGTTCTCCTGCACTCTGCAGGCCTGGAGACCTTGCAGTCTCTTCTGCCAGCAGAGTTGTTGGGGCTGCTCCAACGTTTCCTCCCATTGATGGCATCTGACCTCATTGCCAGGATAGGATGTGATTCTAGTAACTGGCCTCTTGAATATGTAACTGGACATCCTCAAAGGGATGGAGATGCTCAAACCAGGCTTTGGGTTGGATTGGTTTCCACAATCATGTCGCTTCCTCTGTGATGATTTGACCCTCATACTTCTTTTCCTCTTACCCTATAAAAATAAATTGTGAATGTGGATCAGAGTGATAAATGAAGCCTGCTTTCCCAGGACAATTATGTCAGATGCCTTGTACTTCTACCCTCCCTCTTTCCCTGTGGGGATTAATCTGACCTGTGTCCTGGGACATCATCAAAGAGATTTGGGTAAAGAACAGAAAGCTCGAGGTCAAAACTCAGGATTACGGCAGGTCATTTCTTCTCCCCCATGTTGTTAGACACTTATGAGTATGACTTTATTCTCTTTTTGTCCTTGTCACTCTCAACAAGAAAAGCCCTGGTGCTCCCTGTCAGGACACACGGTCCCCAGTCTTTTTCTAAATCCCAAATCGTACCATTCTTCTGTACTATATTCATTTGATTAACCCATTGACCAGTTGGTGTTCATAGCTCCATTAGAGCTTAAATCAGTAGTGAAATTATCATCCACCCCACTCCTAGTGACTCTTATTTGACGACTGTGAACATTAAATCTCAGTACAGAGAATGTATGAAAAAACTCAACTTCCAAATGGAGATTGTGCTGAGAGTGGGAAGTACACACTGGATTTATGAAACCGAGGAAAAAAAGGTAAACTTTCTCATTATTAATTTTTGTATAGATTGCACCCACATTGATAATATCTTGGTTCTAGTGGGTTAAAATATACTATTAAAATTAGTTTCACCTGTTTGCTTTCATTTTTTAAAATGTGGCTACTAAGAAAAAAATTAAATTCTATAACATAGAGTGCTTAATGTTACTATTGGACAGTGCCGAGGAAGCCACCAGTGAAAAGAAAGTCCGGAGAAAGTGGCTAGGGAATTTTTTTCCCTAGAAAAGGAGTCTACACTGGCCCACACTGCAAGATGCAGCAAAAACTGTCATACACACACACACACACACACACACACACGCACACACACTGACAGAAAGAAACAAACCTCTTCCTAGAGTCACCACTTCTCACATGGCATGAGGTTGCACTCCTACTTAGTCCTAAATGCACTAATCTCAAGAAAGAAGGCAGAAGTCAAGGTAATTTACCAGTTAGGAAGATCTAAAACCAGAGACTAAAGCTCAAGATATGTGGTGAATTTCCTGTCGTGGCTTCTGTTATTAATTCAATATGTTAGGGAGACTTTTCCAAGGAGAGTTGTTTTAAAACTCACTTTTTCTTTACTATGTAAAAACAGACAGGCTATGTAAAGAATAATTACTCTAGCCAATCAATGAAAAGGAGATAATAGAACACTAATACCTTTATTATAAGTCACTACTGGATTAGAGAGTCAGGGAACAGCTGACATTGGGTTAACTTGGCCTTAATTAGGCTGATTCTGATTTCATGACCATTATATTGATTGTATTATGCTAGAACCTAGGAAATTTCCCAGCCCCCCTACTATTTAACCACCAAGGCCCACCAACCAGACCAGTCCTTGCTGACACATCCCCTGCCTCCATCCCTTCTGAAAACACCTGGAGGATTTTCCCCAAATCCCACTCTGTCCCTGCGCTCTTCTACCTGCCCCAGGGCCAGGGAATCATTTTCTCCAAGGCTCAGCCTCTGCGTGTGCCCAGCTCTGGGGATGGCACTTCTCCCTCGAGTGAAGACAAGGATCAGAGTGCAGACCCTGTGAGCTGCAGCAATTGGACAAAGACTGGGGTTTGCTGACAGAAAAGAACCTTTAGTGGGCACGGTTACCAGGGTCTAAGAATCCCCAGTGATTCCTCCAGGGAATGTGATGCAGGACAGAGCAGGAATGTCTGCATGTGGTTCAGCTTGGGGATGCCTGTAGGGTGACATAGGTGACATTGGTAATGCATTCGCCAATGTTGTTCACTCATTTATTCATCGTATGTCATGGAGTGCTTTCTACATACATCCAGGCAACAGTCTCACACTCTGGGGCACACAGGCAGTGTCAGAAGAATTTCTAAATTTTATTTCTAATATATAGGTACAGCACTGGCAATACACTAGGTGTTCCAAACATTTTTCAAACATTAACTCCTTTAATACTCTCCATAAACCTACAAAGTAGGTATGCTGATCATTATTGCCAACTGAGAGATGAAGAAACTGAGGCACCAATCAGGTAAATAACTCTGCCAATACAAATACCTAGTAAGGGATGCAGCTGGAATTTGGACATGAGGAGTTAGCTCCATAGTCTGCGCTCTTAACCGTGACATTTATTCTCTAAAGACTTCACATCATGAAAAAATTTGATCAGTTATCCGTTTTCTTGGTGCATTGAGTAGCCACACTATTTTATATGTGTCTGAAAAACAGGATACCTGCGTAGAAACTACTGCACATACACACTCAAATTACATCTACCAATATCCCCAGTCCCTGAAAATTAATACAGAGAACATTTCAGAATGTTTCTTGCCCAGGTTGGGAGAACTCTGAGGATATTTCGGTGTTACTGTAAGAAGCTAAGGACAGGTTGGGAGTGGGTCTCAGGGGAAAGGTGTCCTCAGGAGTCACCATTGAATGACAAAATTGATGGGAAGGTCTCAGCAGTGCCTGAATTCAGGATATGGTGGTGATTTAAACTTGTGCATATCTTCTGGCTGTGGGATTATGGTGATGCAGCACAGGGAGAGGGGATGGTTCACTGTGTTCTTGGGGGAAACCAGACCCATGAAAGAGAGGGAATGACAGTTTCCTTAAACAGTGGACTCGTGGTGGGAAAAATTTGGCCTGGAAGAGACAGTCGTGTGCCTGGTATTACCAGCAGGTATTACCTGCTTCAGACAAAGCAGACAGCTCTTCCTCATGCACTCATTTTATCTCTATGGGAGGAAGGATGCGGAAATCATGTAATGCTCTTCTGATGTGAGATCGGTGATGGTAGAGACTGTGCTAGGTGCTTTTGAAAGGCCTCCCTGAGGCATTTCAGAACTTTGCTGTGACCAGAATGACAAGTGTTAGCACTCCTGCCTAGGTCTGGGAACAGTTAGTGTGACAAGGAGAAGGCACCCTGGTGCAGAGACTCACAGGAAGAAGTGAGTTTGACTAAGGAAGGTCAGAAATGTGGCCAGTGTGACAATGGCCAAACTGGGCAAGCCCCTCCTCTAGGGAGTTGGGAAGGCATGGCCTTCCTAGTGCTCAGGCCAAGGCCCCAGGGAGAAATCCGCCATGGAGGGCACACGTGAGACCCTGAGCCTGGGGTCACAGGTGGCCCACCCTGCCGACCTCGCCTACCTCTCCATGGGCCCTTCTTTCTCTGGCCGCTCCGGGAGCCCTGCGGGCTTGGCTTCAACCCACCACACACTGCCCAGGCCAAGGGTGCATGCGCGACATCCGGGGGCCTAGGGCTGGACTCGGGGGGTCCTCAGTGAAGGCCCCGCCCTCCCTCCAGGCTCTGACCCAGCTGCAGCTGTCCCATCGCTGCTCTTCTGGACTCGGCTTCAGCTGTTGTCTCCCTCCCCTCCCCCACTCCCACTCAGCTTGGAGGAGGCGTCCCAGCCTTGGAAGCATTGCTCTGGCCCTGATGGCCACCGACGTACTGGGCTGCAAACTCAAGTCTCTGCCTGGGCCAGCTGCTTCGGCCAGGGGCTCATTTTTTCCTGGAAAGACAAAGCCATGGCCTCACCCCATGCCTGCACTTTG
Source organism: Diceros bicornis minor (assembly GCF_020826845.1). Taxonomy (NCBI): domain Eukaryota; kingdom Metazoa; phylum Chordata; class Mammalia; order Perissodactyla; family Rhinocerotidae; genus Diceros; species Diceros bicornis. Next base: position 325,563 of record NW_026691097.1, read on the forward strand.
CCACTGCAGCCAGCCCAGGTGTAGGAAAGGCTCTGTGGAGTCAGAAGCGCCAAGACAGGCAGATGGCACCGCAGGGTTTGGGAGCCAGGGCGCAACTGGGCTAGCCCCTCCTCCCGGGAGTCGGGGAGGCCCGGCCTTCCTAGTGCCCAGGCCACGGCTCCGGGGAGAAATCCGCCATGGAGGGCACGCGGGAGGCCCTCTGCCTGAGGTCGCAGGTGTCACGCCAGGGCCACTGCAAGCCTGGCTCGGCTTGCCTGCTTTCTCCAAAGGAGGCTGGCCGACCCGCTGAACCTGGCACCTGGGCCAGGCCCCTTCCAAGGGGACGAGTTCCAGAGGATAGAGCCCTGGGGGCGGCTGCCAAGTCTCCTGGGGCGTGTGCTGGGCCCCCGTCAGAGGAGGAAGCAGCCTGGTAAACGGTGTGCCAGGCCTGAGATCTGGAGGCCTCCCACACCCGGGTCCCTGTCCTGCCCAGGCCCCCCTAGGGAGGACGATGGTCGGGCAGTGGCGAGCGGGGTGGGGCTGGCGCCGAGCCTGCCCTTGGATGCCCCGGGGAAGGGCGCCAGGGGATGGGCTGCCCCTGGCCAGGTCTGAGGGACCAACCCAGCTCGGGGCTGTTGGGGGCAGAGAGAGAACCCCCCTCCGCCCTTTCCCTTCAGGTGCTTAGGGCTGGCCAAATCCTTAACAAGACAGGCTGTCTGGAGAAAATCAGACCCAGCTGAAGAACATGTGTCCGTGGGGGAAACCCGGGAAACTGAGTCTCCCCACACAATAGCAGAGATTGTCATCTTGCATCCTCTCCTGAGCTAATGACTAAGGTGGATGTTCCGGATGGGCCTGTGGAATGGGAGAGGGGAGGAAGTCTATTGTCATGCAGAGGGACATGGAAAGACTTGTCTGAACCTTCTCCCCTGCACTGGGGTCAGGTCGGGAAGGGACGGCACAGAGGTGACCAGGAACCAGCCTCTCTGTGGTGGGGCTGGCCCCGGGGCAGGCGTGGGGGTGATGGGCGGAAGTGGGATGGCGTGTGAGTTGGCACCAGCCAGCGGTGGAGGCAGCAACTCAGAGGTCAGGGATCTCTCTCTCTCTCTCCTTCTCTCCCTCTCTGTCTCTCTTCTCTTTCTCTGTCTCTGTCTCTCTCTCTCTCTCTCTCCCTCTCCCTAGGGCACCTGTTGCATGGGCCCCCTGTGACATCCTGCTCTGAGCCTCCCAGACCATCCTCCTAATAGCCTGGTGATGTCTCCTTGCCCCTCTGAACAGGCCCTGTTCCAGGCCGCTGCCCCGCACATATGTCTCACCGTGGTCCTTGTGGGTGCCGTCCAAAGTAGTCAGTATTTTCTCAGTAGAGCTAGGGAGGTGGCCCTGGACATGCTGTGGATACCCCAAATCCTCTGTAGAAAGTGACTTGGGCAAGACCTCAGAGTACCCAAGAGGGCCCCAGCTTCTTCCTCAGAGATGGGGCGCTCTTCTCCTTGTCACCTCCTGGAACAGGCAGTTTCTCCTCTCCTGGTTCTGTCCTCTTCTCTCTCCTTGTCTCAGCTCACGCCCTCTAGCTGCATGTCCTCGGTGACAGAGACCTGGACACACGCCATGGCTGGGCTGGTGTTCCCTGGGAAACACTTTCAGTGAAAGTGAGCTGTGAGTGTGCGTGCGTGTGTGTGTGTGTACATGTGCGCACATGTATGTCACTTATAAGCATGCCTAAGCCAGCAGTGGCACACAACACACACACGTGCTCATTCTGAGGGTGGGCCCAGTCCCCCTCACGATACCCAGCGTTTCCCACCGTCTTGACTGTGTCCGCCAGCTTCAGACAAGTGCAGTCAACCTTCAAGAAGGAGAGAGCACTTGGTTCCCATAGCTGCTCTCGAGGGGACCAGGATGCAGACAGTTGGAGCAGAGGCTCCGCACGCATGTTCCAGGAGCTTCCGAGTCTGGCCAGTCTGGCTGCTCCCCACTCAGGAAACACATGGCTGGACCAAGTTCTTGAGCGGCTCCAGTCACGGCATTGCATCTGTATGGAGGGCAAGCACCCCCACGAAGCTCGTGTCCTGGCCCTGAGTCCCGGCTGTGGCGTGGCTAGCAGAGCCAGCAGCATCCCCCTCATCTCCTCCCACCGTGTCACCCTGTCAGCTCACCAGGACCATCAGACAACCCCATGGGGTCTACAGGGTCACAGTACTGTCAACCCTTTGTTGGAGACGGGGAAGCTGACCCTCTAAGGCCGGGGATGGCGGAGGTGGCTCTGCATCTAGGCTTCCCGTGGGCCCCATGTGTTCATCTCAAGCTGGACCCTGATGGCTGCCCCGCATCAAAAACGGAGAGGAATCCCCACTTCCGGGAGGTGGTCAGAAGGGGAGGTGGTGCAGGTGAAGCACGGCAGGAGCATGCGCTTGATGCACGGTGGCTGCTGTTACAAGATTTACTGTCTTAACAACAGTGTGTCCGGGTTCTGGGGCCCTGCCGCCCCATCCACAGGAACTGAGTGTGCAGGTGAGACCTCCAGCCCTTAGACCATCACCTGAACACCGAGCGCCCCAGGACCATGACCTGCACCCGCTTTCCTGTCCTGTTAATGTCCCTGGCTGGGCTCCCCGTCAAATCCCTGCTTACCCCCGCCCTCCCATGCTGGATCTCTCCACCTCCTCTCAGCTCCAAACCCAGGACCACAGCCCTTCCCCCAGCACTCGGTGGGGAAATACTGCTGCCGGGATCCTTCTGGCTTGCGTCTACCCCTTTCTGGAGACGCACTGGGCGTGTCAGGGGCTGAGGCTGGATGGGAACTTGTTAATGTTGAGTGAAATGCAGTCGGATCACAACGCTCCTGGCACAACACTCCTCGGTGCCCCAGCTCCTGCTGCCTGCAGAGTGAGGACCACCCTCCTTCCGTGGCACAAGGGGGCCCCCCAACTTCCCTCAGGTGTAACCTCCTCTGTCTTGACCCTCACCCATCTCCCTCTCACCTGGCGTCTGTTAGCATGACTATCTCTGCTGAGCTGTGAGGCAGAAACCAGACTGCTCAGTGGTGTGTCCTTGGATCCTGGGCCCACTCTGACCAGTGGGCATGGTGTCAGGCTGACACTGAATGACTGGCGGGTTGGTGGGGATCGGGGGGGAAGGAGGTTGGCTTTATTTTTCTCTAAGGACATAGAAAGAAGGAGGGGAGGTGGCTTCTGGGCAGGAGCAGACAGCTGTGCTGAGATGGGGACTCTGAAAACAGAATAGGCTCCAGCTGTCCTCTCCTCTTCCCTCCTGTGGTAGCCGGCCCCAACCCCCGTCTAGTGCACCCGTGGCTATTCAGGGGTTCCGTTCACTATGCTGCACTCATGTCCTCTGGAAGATGGTAATCTGTTCCTCAAGTCCCCTGCAGTGAAGCTATCTCGACCTTTGAAACAGATGAAACGTACGCTTTTTCCAACTGGGACTCAAAGGATGTGAGGTTCGTGCACAAGGCAGTTCTAAAAGTGGACAGGTAATTGCTGGTTCTGCGTCCTGTAATGATTTTGTAAGATCATGCCACACTGCCTCCCCCGCAGAGAACAACTAGAAAATCTGTACATAATGCAACCAGGAGCCGCTTGATGGCATTGGGGAGTGAACGGCAGCAGACAGATTCCTGGGGAGTAGTTTGAAGTGAATTTCTGTGGCTTCCAGTCTGGGGCCATGTGCAGTCAGAGCAGGGCATGGGAGGCAGTGGCTCTGGGAAAACCACAGTCTTCACAGCCCAAGAACGAGAAAAATGAAACTGGGGGGCTGTGGTTGTTACCGAACCAAGTGGGCTTGTTACCAAACCAAGTGGGCTCACCTCCTGGTGAGTTAAACAAGACTATACCAGTGGAAGTTGTCTCACAAAGTAAACTGTATTTGCAGCAAATAGGAGGCCATGAGGAATCATTTCCAAAGTCATGGCGTCCCAGAACGAAGGGAAGCAGGAAATTTTATTTCAGTTGGGGAATAATATTCAAAAGGGAGAGGTGGGTATTCACTTCCACAAGCTCAGTTCGAGAACATGCTTCCACATAATGAGGCCTAAGCTCCTCCTGGAGAGATCTTTGCATTAAAAATAAAGCAAAGGTCATGGGCATAGCTCTTGTGGTGTGGCTTGTTCAGTTTCAGGATGGCTGGTGGTTACATCTCCCTTGAGTGCCTCATTTGGTCAGTTTCAGGATGGCTGGTGGTTACATCTCCTTAACCTACAAAAGGAAAAGAAACAGCTTGGAAAAACAGTTAATTGCTTCCAAACCCACCTTTGAGTTTCTCCAGGCACCTAGTCCCGGACATAGTCACTGAAGAGGGAGGGGGATTGCAGGAGGGGAAGAAATGTGCAGGGGAAACTTCAGACTCTGCCCCCACCTTTCTGACGGACTGAACCACACATGCGCAAGCCACCCGCTAACAACAGAAGATCTGAACTGAGGCTGGAGCTGCAGCTAGGAGCCAGTTTGCAGTTGAAGACCAGCTGAGATCACTACCTGCTGAACCAAGAGACACAGTTATTGGTGGAAAATAACAGAATCCAAAATTTCCACCACACCACATTCATAATGTCCAGGACACAGTGCAAAATCACCCAACATCCAAAAATCAAGTAAATGGGACACATTATTAAGAGAAAAGAGGACCAACTGAGGTAGATCCCAAGATGACCCAGGTGTTGGAACTGGCAGATAAGGATTTTTCTTCATGTGCCATGAAGCTCGGTTATTAGGTGCATAAACAGTCTATATTATGTCTTCTTGATAATGGATCCTTTTGGATTTCACAATGACCTCCTTTATTCCTGGTCATATTCACTGCGCCTGAAATCTGCTTTATCTAGTATTAGTATAGCTTCTCCAGCTTTCTTTCAACTAGTGTTAGCATGGCATGTTTTTTCAATCTCTTTATTTTTAATTTATTTGTGTTTTTATATTTAAAGTGGGTTTGGGGTAGGCAGCATATAGTTGAGTTTGCTTTCTTATTCAATCTGACAAATTATGCCTTTTAAATGGGGTTTTTAGACCACTGTCTTCTAATGTTACTGCTGATAATAGTTAGATTTGAATCTATCCTGCGATTTGTTTCTTATTTGACCAATCTGTTTTTTGTTTCCTTTTTCCTCTTAGACTGCTTTTTTTTTGGATAATTTAAGTATTTTTTATGCTTCCATTTAATCATCTTTTTTGGCTTATTCTGGATAAGTCTTTGCTCTATGTGTGCGTGTGTGTGCATGCCTTAGTGTTTACAGTACACATCTTTAACTTATCACAGTTTATCTTCAAATAATATCAGACCACTTCATGACGTCTGAACAACGTCACAACAGTGCTCTCCCACCCCCACTGCAGCCTCCGTGTCCACGTTGTCACACGTTTTATTCGACGTGTTACATACCCCACAGAAAGTGCTCTCTATCCCTTTCTTCACATAAGGTTTCCATATTGTGTCATTTTCCTTCAGCATCTCTCAGCGCTGATCTGCTGGTGACCATGAATTATCTCAGCTCTTGTGTGTCTGAGAAAGTTGATATTTTATCTTATTTGTACCCTTTGCTGCCAGGCATAGAATCATAAATTAGCAGCTTTTTCTCTCAATTCTCTGAAGACCTTGCTCTACTCTGCTCTGGCCTCAGTTCCAGTAAGAGATCTGCCTTCATCCTAACCTTTGTTTCTCTGCACTCAGCAGGTCTTTTTATCTCCTGTCTGATTTCATGATTATCTTGTTATCACCCTATTTAAGCAATTTAATTATGATGTGCCGTCTTCATACTTCTTAGACTTGGGGTTCATTAAGTGTCTTGGATAAGTGGGTTTATAGTTTTTTTTTAATAAAATATGGAAAATTTTCAGTCATTATTTCCTCAAATTGTTTTTTCTGTTTTCTTCTCTTTCTCTTTCTGATTACACATATTTTAGGTCATTTGAATTTGTCCTACAGTTAACTTTCTGCTCATTTTCTTTGGTCTATTTTCTCTCTGTATTTTATTTTGAATGGTTTCTATTATATGTCTTCAATTTCATTAATCTTTTGACTAATTTGCTCTTAATCTCATCTAGTAAGTTTTTCATTACAGATGTTTAGTTACAGACATTTCATCTCTAAAAGTTTTTGGGTCTTTTTCATATCTTCCATATTTCTACTTAACATCATCAGCCTTTTCTTTTTTTTACTGAAGTATTGACATACAATATTATGATAGTTTCAGGGGCACAACATAGTGATTTGACATTTATATACATTATAAAGTGATCACCGTGATAAATCTAGTTCCATCTGTCACCATACAAAGTTATGACAATATTATTGTCTATGTTCCCCATGATGTAATTCCATCCCCATGACTTATTCATTTTATGACTGGAAGTTTGTACCTCTTATCCCCTCACCTATTTCACCCACTCCCAACCCCCCACATTGTCAATCTTGTCTCTAACTTCTTGAACATGTGGAATATGATGACAGTAATAACATCTCATCTTTGTCTATGAATTACGTCATCTGTGCTATTTGTGGTCAGTATCAGTTGACTGATTTGTCTCCTCATTACATGATGTGTTTTCCTGCGTACCAGGTAATTTTTGGTTGGCTGGTAGACATTGTGTATTTTTCCTTGTTGGAACCTGGATAGTTTGTACTCCTAAAAATATTCTTGAGCTGTTTCCTGGGACAGAGTTGTGTTACTTTGAAACAATTTGAAACATTCAGGCTGATTCTAAGCTTTGTTAGGTGGGATCTGAGTAAACTTTAGTCCAAGGCTGACTGTGTTCCACCACTGAGGCCACTCTGAATACTGGACACAATCTCCTGTGAGTTATGGGGCTTTCCTAAGCCATGTGTGGACTAGTTGAACCCAAACCATTCCTGTCTGTGTGAGCTCCAAGAATTATTTCCTCTAATTTTTTGGTGTTTGATTCTGTAGTGTTGGGTAGTTTCCTCACATGAGTGCACTGGTCAGTACTCAGTGGAAGATGCAGTGGGCCCACTGAGAATCTGTGACGTTCTCTCTTGCTGCAGTTCTCTCTTCTTGGGTGGTCTTCTCTATGTGCTCTAGTCACCTCAGCCTCCCAGGACACCCAGTGCCATCTCTTCAACTCAGGGAGAGTTCAGGGGTCCACCTGGGTTCTCCTTCCTTGTGCTGGAGCCTGGAATTCTCTCTCCAGGCAGCAGGGCCACCACAGGGCCCACCTTGTCGGTTCCAGATCTCTCAGGGATCACTGAACTCTGCTGCCTGAGACCCAATGTGTGAAAACTACTGTTTGATATATGTTCCCCAAGATTTTCAGTTGTTGTGGGAAGAAGGGTAAATGTGTTCCTTGTTATTTCATCTTGGCTGAAAGCATAAGTATTAAACAAAGATTTTAAAGTGATTGTCATAACTATCCTCCGTGAAGGTAAACAAATATGCTTGCAGCAAATGAAAGAGTAGGAAAACTCAGCAGAAAAATTTAAAAAAGAAAATTTTAGAATTGGAAAATACAATATTAGAAATAACAAATTCTTTACATGGAATTTAAGTAGAGCAATAGAAATTAACATGGAAAATAGAATGAAAAAAGGGTGGAAAAATAACAGAGCCCCAGTCACTCTTAGGTAAGATCAAACTTTAATATACATATGGTCGGCTTCAAAGAAGGAATGGAGAGAGAGAATGTGCAGACAAAAATACTTGAAGAAATAGTGGCTGGAATTATCCAAGTGATGGAAGATAGACATTTGCAAATATGATGCTCAACTAACACCAAGCAGAATGAAGACAGTCCCACATAAAGACACATCAGATCAAGCAGCTGGATACCAAGGCCGAAAAGCAAACGTTGGAAGCAACAGAGAAAAATGACACTTCACACAGAGTGGAGTAATGATTTGATTAATAGCTGACTTCTCATCAGAAACTATGGGGACCAGAAGAGAATGAGAAAAGAGATTTAAAGTGTTGAGAGAGAGAAAAAAAAGACCTGTCAATCCAGAATCGTATATCCAGCGAAGATATCTTTTGAAAATCACTGTTGAGAGACAACATTTTCAGATTTAGAAAAACTAAGAGAAATTATTACTAGCAAATCTCTACAATAGAAGATGCTAAAGGATATTCTTTAGGAGAAGGGAAATTATACCAGAAAAGGAATCTCAGATCCTCAGAATGGAATAAGTAGCTTCAGAAATGGTAAATATCTAGGTAAATGTCAAAGGCTACTCACTTTTTCTGCTTTCTCCTTCTAACTTTTGTATAATACACACAACTTACAGTAAAAACTGTAATATTATGGGGAGGGTAGAAGGATGAATAGGTGAGCATAGAGGGATTTTAGGGCAGTGAAACTATTCTGTATGACACAATAATGGTGGATACATGTCATTAGACATCTGTCCAAACCCACAGAATGCACAACAGCGAGAGTGAACCTGGTGTAAACTGTGATTTTGGGTGATGATGACATGTCAGTGCAGGTCCGTCATCTGTAACAAATACACCATCCGATGGGCAATGTTGATAGTGGGGGGGCTGTGCATATGGGAGCAGGGCATATATGTACCAAACATTCAATTTTTTTGTGAAACAAAAACTGCTCTAAAAAAATAAAGTCTTTAAAAAATGATAATATTTTCTTCTGAAGTTCATAAGATATGTAGATGCAGTACATACAGTTACTACAGCATAAAGGATGGGCAGGGTGGCCCAATATGGCTGCAATATTTCCATATTTTACCTGAAGTACTAAAATGTTCATTGTAAGTGGAACAGGAAAAGTTAGAGATGGAGATTGTGAACCCTGGAGAAATGACTGGAAAAAAAAATAGACAATAGGACAAAAAATAAAACAATGTAATCCACCACACCACCAGATTAAAGAGGAAAATCATGTGACATGCAGAAAATGCATTTGAAGAAATTCTACATCCATTTATAAAAGTCCAGGAAAGTAGAAGTAGAGGGAACTTTATCTTGATACAAGGCATCCATGAGAACCTGCAGTTATCACAGACAGTAAGACTAAAGGCTTCCCCTGTAAGTCAGGATCAAGGCAGAGACATCCACTCTCATTGTCTCCAGTCAACACCACACTGGATTCTTAGTTGGTGTGAAATAGCAAGAAAATCAAATAAAAGGAATACAGATTGGAAAGGAAGAAGTAAAACTGTCTTTTTTCACAGATGACATGACTGCGTAAAAAATCCTTAAGAATATAACAAAAAAAAAGGCTACTGGAATTCATAAATGAGTGTAACAAGGTCATAGGATACAAAGTCAGCATACGAAAATCATTTGTATTTCTATACGGTGGCAATAAATGATTGGAAATTGACATGTTTTTTCTTTTGCTTGAGGAAGATGGTCCCTGAGCTCACATCTGTGCCAATATTCTTCTACTTTGTATGGGATGCTCCCACAGCATGGCTCGATGAGCAGTGTGTAGATCTATGCCCAGGATCCGAACTGGAGGACCAAGGGCCGTGGAAGTGAAGTATGCGAACTTAACAACTGTGCCACCAGGCCAGCCCCCAGAAATTGACATTTTTAAAGTGCAACTTACAATAGCAACAAAGATCATAACATATTTAGGAATAAGTCCTATAATATGCCTGTAGAATCTCTATGCTGAAAACTACAAAACACTGATGGAAGAAGTAAAAGAAAACTTCAATAAGCAGGGAAATGGTCTTAGTCTATTCGGGCTGCTATAACAAAACCCACAGACTGGATAGCTTATAAAAAACAGACATTTATTTCCCACAGTTCTGGAGGCTGAGAGTCCAAGATCAAGGCGCCAGCATGGTCACATTCTGGTGACAGCCCACTTCCTGGTTCATAGCCGGTGCCTTCTTGCTGTGTCCTCACACGGTGGAGGGGACAAGGGCTCTCTCTGGAGCCTCTTTTGTTTTAAAGGCACTAATCTTGTTCATGAGGGCTCGACCCACATGACACAAGCACCTCCCAGAGGCCCCATCTTCAAACACTCTCAACCTTGGGGGTTAGGATTTCAACATGGGAATTTTGGGAGGACATAAGCATTCAAACCCCAGCAGAAATATGCTGTGTTCGTGGATTGGAAGACTCGGTATTTTAAATATTAATTCTCCTTAAGTTGATCTATACCAATTACAATTCCAGCATATTTTTGATAGAAACTATGAAGTTGATTCTACAATTTTTTTGAGTAGACAAAGGAATTAGAATATCCAAAACAATTTTGAAAAGAAGAACAAAGTTGGAGGCCTTAAACTACCTGCTTTCCAGGCATATTATAACATTACGATAATCAATAGTGTACTGGTGAATGAATAAACACAGAGATCAGTGGAACAGAAGAGAGAATCCAGAAACAGAATCACACGTGTATGAGCAATTGATATTTGACAAAGTTGCAAAAATAACTTAATGGAGAAAGAATGGTATTTTCAAAAAGTGGCACTGGAAAAATTGAATATTCATATGCAAAAATATCCACCATAATATATAACTCAAAGCAAAACAAAACCCCAAAATCCTTGGACCCATGTCTCACACCACATACAAAAATTAACTCAAAGTGAATCATAGCAGTAAGTGTAAAATCTAAAACTATAAATCTTCTAGGAGAAAATATTCATGACCTTGGATTAGGCAAAGATTTCTCAGGTGTGAAACCAAAAGCACACCCATAACCAATTGTGTTTAGTTAAACTTTATCAAAACTAAGAACTCCTTCTCTTCAAAAGACACTGTTGAGAGAAGGAAAACAAGTCAAAAACTGGGAGAAACCATTTCTGCAACACATATCTGTGAAGGCTTTTTATTCGGTGTATATGAAGAACCCTTAAATCTGAATAACAAAACAAACAACCTCGTAAAAAATTGACAAAAGATTTGAAGAGGCACTTCAGCAAAAATGATACACAAATGGAATGAAAGTACAGGAAAATATGCTCAACATCATCAGTCATCAGAGAAATTCAAGTTAAAACCACAATGAGATACATGTGTGCACTTTTCAGAATGGCTTAAAATATTAGCAACAATATCAAGTACTGTCAAGGATGCAGAGCAACCAGAATGCTCGTACACTCCTGCTGGGAAAGCAGAATGTTTCAGCCATATTGGAAAACCTTTTGAGAGTTGTTTGTAAAGTTAAAGAAATGTTGACCATGTAATCTTTCTGATCCAGTAATCTTATTCTTGGATATATGTCAAAGAGAATCAAAAAGTTACGTTCACACAAAAATCTGTATGTTGATGTTTATAGCAGACTTATTCACAATTTCCAAAAACTGGAAACAACCCAAACAGACAAACTGTAGATATAAACGGTCTTCAGCTAGTAAATAAGTGGCACATCCATCCAATGGAATATTATTCAGTAATGAAAAGGAATAAGCATTTTATATGTGAGACGAAATGGATGAATATCAAATACAATCTGCTAAGTAAAGAAGGTAAATCTCAAGAAGTTGTTACACAGTGTGTGATCCCACCCCTGTGAGATTCAGGAAGAAGCAGAACTACTGATAGGGAGCAGATCAGTGTTGGCTAGTGGGGAGGAGGGGCTGCCACAAGGGGCAGACGGGGAATTTTGGGAGCAGCAGAGCTGTTTTCTGTCTCGATTTCTGTGGTGGTTTATGAATGTATGTGTTCATAACAAATAGTACTGTAAAATAAAAAAACTTGACTTTTATGGCATGTGAATCATGCCTCCATTACTTCCTTTGAAAAAACTAATAGGAAAGTTTTAAAAAGACAAATAAAGGGGAAAAAACTGGAGGAAACGAATAGAAAAAAGAAATAAAATTATAGACCCAAAACTATGTCAATAGCTATTTATTTTTAATTTTACATACTTTTAATAAAAATTATATATTTTAGAGTATCCAATGCTGATTTTATGTACATGTACTTAGTGAAATAATTACTGCAGTCAAGCTAATTGACACCTCATCTCCTCACACAGTTACCATTTTTTTGTGATGAGAGCACCCAGCTACTCTTTTAGCGGATCTCAAGTATTCAGCACAGTAGTATTAACTGTGGTCATCGTGCTGTAAGTGAGATCTCTGGACTTATTCAACCCATGTCACTGCATCTTTGTACCCCTGACCACCATCTCCTCCCCCAACCCCAGCCCCTGGTAACCGTTCTAATCTCTGCTTCTATGAGTTCCATGTGTTTTTTTGTTTTTTTAGATTTCACGTATAAGTGAGATTATACCATATTTGTCTTTCTCTGTCTGGCTTGTTTCGTTTAGCATAATGTCCTCCAGGCTCGTCCGTGTTGTCACAAATGGCAGGATTTCCTTCTTTCTCATGATTGAATAATATTCTGTTGTGTATATGTACCACATCTTCCTTATCCATTCATCTGTCAACGGACACTTGGGTTGTTTCCATATCTCGGCTACTGTGATTAATGCTGCAGTGAACATGGGGGTGCAGATATCTCTTTGAAATACTGATTGCATTTCCTTTGGATATATCCCAGGAGTGGGATTGTTGGATCACGTGGTAGTTCTACTGTTAATTTTTTCCCTTATGTTCTTTTATTTATCATATATGTGTAGATCTGTTTTATGTACAATGATTGGTTCTATCAATCATACCAAGGTGTTCTATTGATACTATTGCTAATTTTTTGAGGAACCTGCATACTGGTTTCCACAGTGGCCACACCAATTTACATTTCCACCAGTGGTGCACAAGTGTTCCCTTTTCTCCACATCCTCAGCAAGACATGTTATTTTTTGTGTTTTTTTGATCATGGCCATTCTAACAGGTGTGAGGTGATATCTGATTGTGGTTTTGATTTGCATTTCCCTGATGACTAGTGATGTTGAGCACCTTTTCATGTATCTGTTGGCCATTCATATGTCTTCTTTTGAGAAATGTTTATTCATATCCTTTGCTCATTTTTCAGCTGAGTTACTTGTTTCTTGCTATTGAGTTGTATGAGTTCTTTATATATTTTGGATATTAACCCCTCATCAGATTACAGTTTGCAAATATTTTCTCCCATTCTGTAGGTTGTCTCTTCACTCTGTTGATGATTTCCTTTGCTGTGCAGAAGCTTTTTAGTTTGAATGCATCCCATTATCTACTTATACTTTTTTTTGCCACTGCTTTTGGGGTCATGTCCAAAAAAAGCATTGCCCAGACCAATCTCAAGTTTTTCTCCTATATTTTCTTCTAATAGTTTTATGGTCTCAGGTCTTAAATTTAAGTCTTTACTCCATTTTGAGTTAATTTTTACATACGGAGTGAGGTAAGGGTTCAGTTCTTCCATGTGTGGAAAACCAGTTTTCCCAACACTATTTGTTGAAGAGACTATCCTTTCCCCATTGTTTATTCTTGACAACTTTGTCAAAGATCAATTTACCATAAATGCATGGAGTTATTTCTGGGCTCTCTCTTCTGTTTCATTGGTCTGTGTGTCTGTTTTAATGCCAGTGCCATGCTGTTTTGATTACTATGGCTTTGTAGTATATATATATATATATATATTGGTGAGGAAGATTAGCCCTAAGCTAACATCTGTTCCCATGTTCCTCTATTTTTAGTATGTCGGGCACCACCACAGCATGGCTTGATGAGCAGTGTGTAGGTCTGCGCCCAGGATCTGAACGTGTGTACCCTGGGCCTTTGAAGTGGAGCAGGTGAACTTAACCACTATGCTACCGGGCCGGCCCCCATAGCTTTGTAGTATATTTTGAAGTCAGGAAGTGTGATGCCTCCAACTTTGTTCTTTTTGTTCAAGGCTGTTGCTGAACAACCTGTGCTGGAAACTCCTATCCCACCATCTTGTTTGCTCATCATTTTACACATTAGTGGACCGAAGAGTTCAGTTAAAGGCCGAGATTCTTGGGATGGATATAAAAATAAGACCCAAATGTATACTATCTACAAAAATTGCACTTTAAATATAAAGGCACAGACAGTTTGAAATAAAATAAAAATAAAAATCACAACAATTGGAAATGCAATAGAGTTGCCTCTTTATGCAGATAGAATCATACATGAGGAAAAATCCGAAAAACCCACAGTTAGTACAGGTGCTGGAACAACTGGACACCCACATGCAAAAGGGTGAAGCTGGACCCTTACCTCACACCATCCACAAAATGAGTTCAAAATGGATCCAAGGCCTACATAAAAGAGCCAAAATTATAAAACTCATAGAAGAAAACATAGGAGTAAATCTTTGTGACTTGAATTTGACAATGATTTCTTAGATATAACACCAAAAGCACAAGCAACAAAAGAAAAATTAGACAAATTGGACTACTTCAAAATGAAAAACTTTTGTGCATAAAAGGAGAATATTAAGAAGGAAAAAAAGATAATCCACAATCCAAAATGGCAGAAAATATTTGCAAATCCCACATCTGATAAAGGTCTAGTGGCCACCAGGCTAGCCCCCTCTGCCTGGCAGGATGCTCTGAGTGATAGAGGTCTCGACTCCACAGCACCTGGACGCTGGTCATCTTCCGCATTGTCAAGGAGTGAGTGCTGGACTGTTCTGACTTATTCAGAAACAGTGATGGAGCCCAGATTCCTTTCACAATCACCCTAGAGGTCAACGGCTTCAGTCTGCTCCTGAAGAACACATAGTGTTTGCAAGTCTGAGAACCAAAAGAATTGTCTTCACTTTTCTGAAAAGTGTGTCTTATTATTTCACATTAGTGACCATTTTCAAACTGGCTCCCAGTGGTGCCCTCCCACTTTGTTTATTTCTCTGAAAGTGGCCGTGGCACCTTGGCTGTTCCCTGTTCCCAACTCCCACGGTGTGACAAGGCTGATGACATCCGATTCCTGGGATCCTGACCTAGGTGGAGATTAACTCAGCCTCAGCCTGTGATGGGAAGTGATGGTCCCATCTCTTCCTCCTCTCCCTCCCCTGTTCTCATCCTCCTGCTCTGCACAGTCTCAGAGTCGCCTGACATCACGACTGACAAGCCCTGCAGAGCCCAGAGATGTCTCTTTGAAGAAAAGAAAAACTCTGGAGAAATCAGAGGGATAAATAAGGAATGCAGCCAATTCCTGCCTTGTCCTCCTCCCAGACTAATCCTGCTGATGGCCAAGAGGATGAACAATGAGAGAGAGTGGTTTCTCTCATTAGAATTTTAAAATCCTCCAAGTAATGGATCGTTTTGGAGTATCCTGTGTTTTCCTGCTTGTCCCAATAATATGTTATTACTAAACTTGAATAATTTTAATAGGGGAAATTCTTTATCTCATAAAAATGCTGAGCAGGGGATCCATTTAAAAAAATGTTATCAAGGTAACTCCAAGGGTTTACAAGGAACAAGGAGCCTGCATCCCTGTGTTCCAGACATCAGCTGAGACCTTCTTGCAAGGAGCCAGGGCCCTCGGAGGGAGGGGTGGCCATGACCCTCCTCCAGCAGGGCGGGCCTTCTCAGGTGCATCCCCCCGCATAGGCGCACACACCACAGGATCCTAGGTTGGCCAGTGGCAGGCAGCCAGCTAGGGATATGGGGACAAGCGAAAACTGCTCACTCAGACTGGGACACCCCTGGGCTAAACTCAGGAGCAAGGTGTGATCCAGGCCTGTAGACCCACAAACCTCACCATGAGTTCTTTCCATCTGGATACGGCAGTGGAAAGGAGAAGGTGCTGGGCGGGGAAAAGCATTACGCTGAAAAGAGCTCCTGCCTCTGCCACCTGCCTGGAGTTTGGTCTCCAACAAGCGTGGGTTTTCTCACCTTTAGAGAAACGAGGGGTGGAAGCCATCGAGTTTCCTCGAGTGCTTGAGGGACCTCATTTTCAGATCTACTCAGCTCCCTTCCCTGCCCTCAGTGCATCCACGGGAGCCCAGCCCACGGCCCCTCCCTTCCGATCTTTCCCTTTGGAAGCTTCAGATGTGCCCACTCAGGCACCCAGTGGTTTGGGGTCCTGAGCTGACGCAATTTTAATGAGTTTCCATCATTTCCAAAGGGAAAAATGGGAGGGAGGTGGCTTGTTACTGAGACAGATAGCAGCGCACCTGGAAGGACAGGACACTCATTTCCATTTACCTCGTCTGATGACCCTCCAGTTCCATCAGTGGTTGAGTGAACGCGGCCTGTTCTTCCCAATCACGGTGCAAGTGTGTAATTTCTCCCAGTGGAATTTGATTTTAATGAGAAGCTAGCTCATAGGAGAGAGTCTTTATTTAGATAGCATGCACGTGTCAGGTTAATTTTAAATCAGCTTTTAGGTCAATCTGTCTTAATTATTCCATTAACTGTTTTCGACTAGCAATTTCAATAATTGTTTTAGCATAATACTTGGCAGTGTAATTGCTTTTTGGATTCTGTTCATTGTGATGTCAGAGTCAGATCCTGGGCTCCCTCCCTATGCCTGAGTTGTGTGTGTGTGTGTGTGTGTGTGTGTGTGTGTGTGCATGTACAAGCATGTGGGGGGTGCTTCCTCTGATTATTAATGAATGCATTTTCACGAGGCTTATTGATATCAGGGAGCCCTGTCTTTATTTTTAAAAAATTGTTAAATAAAATTTTAATGTTAGAATAGTTTTAGATTTACAGAAAATTGTGATGATAATACAAAGTTCCCATGTACTTCATGCCCAATTTTCCCTGTGATTAGCACCTTACATTAGTATGGCCCCTTTGTCACCATTAAAAAACAGTAGAAAATATCAATGAAACAAAGAGCTGGTTCTTTGAGAAGATAAACAAAATTGTCAAACCTTTAGCCAGACTTACTAAGGAAAAAGGAGACAAGGCTCAAATAAATAAAATTAGAAATGAAAGAGGAGAAATTACAATGGACACCACAAAAATACAAAGGATTATAAGAATACTATGAAAAACCATATGCCAACAAATTGGACATCTAGAACAAATGCATAAATTCTTAGACTCATACAACCTTCCAAAACTGAATCAAGAAGCAATAGAGAATCTGAACAGACCAATCACATGTGAAGAGATTGAAACAGTAATCAAAAACCTCCCAAAAAATAAAAGTCCAGGACCAGATGGCTTCTCTGGAGAATTTTACCAAACATTCAAAGAAGATTTAAAACCTATCCTTCTCAAACTATTCCAAAAAATAGAGGAAGATGGAATACTTCCTAACTCATTCTATGAGGCCAACATCACTCTGATACCAAAGCCAGGCAAGGACAATACAAAGAAGGAAAATTACAGGCCAATATCATTGAGGAACACAGATGCAAAAATCCTCAACAAAACATTGGCAAACAGAATCCAGCAATACATTAAAAAGATCATACACCATGATCAAATGGGATTTATCCCAGGGACACAGGGATGGTTCAACATCTGCAAATCAATCAACGTGATACACCACGTTAACAAAATGAGGAATAAAAACTATATGATCATCTCAATAGATGCAGAGAAGCCTTTTGACAAGATCCAACATCCCTTTATGATAAAAAGTCTCAACGAAATGGGTATAGAAGGAAAGTATCTCAACATAATAAAGGCCATATATGACAAACCTATAGCCAACATCATACTCAATGGGGAAAAACTGAAACCCATCCTTCTGAGAACAGGGACAAGACAAGGGTGCCCACTATCACCACTCTTATTCAACACAGTACTGGAGGTTCTGGCCAGAGCAATTAGGCAAGAAAAAGGAATAAAAGGAATCCAAATAAGCAATGAAGAAGTGAAACTCTCGCTGTTTGCAGATGACATGATTTTACATATAGAAAACCCTAAAGAATCCATCAGAAAACTATTAGAAATAATCAACAACGACACCAAAGTTGCAGGGTACAAAATCAGCTTACAAAAATCAGTTGCATTATCTATACTCTAATAACGAACTGTCAGAAAGAGAACTCAAGAATACAATCTCATTTACAATCGCAACAAAAAGAATAAAATATCTAGGAATAAAATTAACCAAGGAGGTGAAAGACCTATACAATGAAAACTATAAGACATTGTTGATAGAAATCGATGATGACATAAAGAAATGGAAAGACAGCCCATACACATGGATTGGAAGAATAAACATGGTTAAAATGTCCATACTAGCTAAAGCCATCTACAGATTCAATGTAATTCCAATCAGAATTCCAATGACATTCTTCACAGAAATAGAACAAGGAATACTAAAATTCATTGGGGCAACAAAAGACCCCAAATAGCTAAAGCAATCCTGAGAAAAAAGAACAAAACAGGAGGCATCACAGTCCCTCACTTCAAAATATACAGCAAAAGTATAATAATCAAAACAACATGGTACTGGTACAAAAACAGACGTACAGATCAGTGGAACAGAATTGAATGTCCAGAAATAAAACCACACATATATGGACAGCTAATCTTCAACAAAGGAGCTAAGAACATAGAATGGAGAAAGGAAAGTCTCTGCAACAAATGGTGCTGGGAAAATTGGACAGCCACATGCAAAAGAATGAAAGTAGACCATTATCTTTTGCCATACACAAAAATTAACTCAAAATGGATCAAACACTTAAAAGTAAGACCTGAAACTATAAAACTCCTAGAAGAAAATATAGGCAGAACACTCTTTGAGATCAGTTTTGGAGGGATCTTTTCAAATTCCATGTCTACTGAGACAAGGGAAACAAAAGAAAAAATAAACAAGTGGGACTTCATCAGACTAAAGGGCTTCTGCAAGGCAAAGGAAATGAGGATCAAAATGAAAAGACAACTGAATGATGTCAGCATCATAGTGGAGTGAGCTTCCCCCATTGAACACTCCCCCTCTAAGACACAACAAAAATGGCATTCATATTCCAACAGAAGCTATTCACACAACACAGGCGACATCTGAGGCACTCAGGCAGCCATACACCCGAGGATGGAGGTGCTGGAATCCCCAGAGGAATTGGAAGGGGGTTAGAGGAGCTCCTTTCCTTCCCCAAGGACTGCGTCCCAGAGACTGAGACCACGCAGCTCTCAGAGGAGGGGGAGGGGCGGGTCACCGCGTGAAAACCTGGAGCTCTCCAAGACCCCTCACGGCCTGAAGGGATCCCCCTACGGAGGGAGCTGAACTGTTGCGAGGGTAGTTTCAACCAGCTAGCCCCTCAGGAGAGCAGAGAGTGACAGCAAGGTGAGAAACCTCTGAGATAGGGGAGGAGAAAGTAAGCGCCCCTCCCCCACCCGGCCCACCCGACTGGCGCTTCAGCACAGTGGTGCTTCAGCTCAACCCCATCCCCAGAATCAGCAGCCCCCAGGAGCCCATGCCCCACCAACAGGGGCAGCATGACCATGCCTCACCCCCACAGGCAGTGGTCCCCAGGTGCCCGGGCCCAACCACCAGCAAGGCGAACCTGTGTCCCCGCACCAGAGGCAGTGGCAGCTCAGGCCCCACCAGGCCACAGCCCCAGCTGCTCTGGCTGGACCAAGCCACGGCCCCAGCTTTCCTGGCTTCCCCATGTCACGGCCCCAGCTCCTTTGGCTGGACTGCCCCCCATTCCCTGGCTCCAGTGGCTTTGGCTTGGCCTGTGCTCAGGCTCCAGCTGACTTGGCACAAGCAACTTCAGCCCACAGCACTCCAGTTCCAGCTTCTTTGGCCCAGTGGCACCCCAGCTCCTCCTTCTTCAGCTCAGTGCACTCCAGGTCCAGCTTCTTCGGCCCAGTGGCACTCCAGCCCCTGCTTCTTTGGCCGAGCGGCACTTCAGCTGCAGCTGCTTCAACCCACCTGCACCCAAGCCCCAGCTGCTTCAGCCTACCTGCACTCCAGTCTCAGCTGTTCCCACACTCCAGCTCCAGCTGTTCCCACACTTACCCCCCCAGCAGCCTCCACTCAGCCTCAGATCAGCCAGGGGTGACGAGAGTGCCTGCAGATTGAGGCAGTCCAGAATATACGCCCCTTGACTCCCAACCAGCAGCAGCAAAAGGAAACTGCGACCATATATTTTCACTATGAGGAAAAGTAAGCCAACACTGACAGGCACCATGCAAAAATATATTAAATCTCCAGACCAAAAGGAAAAATGACAAGCACCCAGAAGTCAACCCAGAAAGCACAGAAATGTATCATCTTTGTTTTTATAATTTTATTTATTTATTTTTCCCCCAAAGCCCCAGTAGCTAGTTGTATGTTATAGCTGCACATCCTTCTAGTTACTGTATGTGGGACCCAGCCTCAGCATGGCCAGAGAAGCGGTGCATTGGTGTACGCCTGGGATCCGAACCCAGGCCGCCAGCAGCAGAGCGCATGCACTTAACTGCCAAGCCACGGGACCGGCCCCAGAAATGTATAATCTTAATGGCAGAGAATTCAAAATAGCCATCATAAAAAAGCTTAATGAAATACAAGAAAACACAGACAGACAATTCAATGAAATCAGGAGTTTCTTCACAAAGGAGATTGAAACCGTAAAAAAAAATCCAATCAGAAATCTTAGAGATGAAAAATACAATAGAGGAGATAAAGACACATCTGGAAACCTTAAGCATCAGAGCCGACAATATAGAGGAAAGAATTAGTAATATTGAGGACAGCAGTGCAGAAATGCTCCAGATGGAGGAGGAAAGAGCACTAAGACTAAAAAGAAATGAAGAAACTCTCTGAGAAATATCCAACTCTAGGAAATCCAACATAAGGATTATAGATATTCCAAGGGAGAAGAGAGGGAAAAAGGAGCAGAGAACTTGTTCAAAGAAATAATATCTGAGAACTTCCCAAACCTGGGGAAAGAGCTGTAAATACCAGTGAATGAAATCAATAGATCTCCTAAATATATCAACACAAAAATACCCTCTCCAAGGCATATAGTAGTAAAGGTGGCAAAAGTCAATGACAAAGAAAAAATATTAAGGGCAGCCTGACAAAAATAAATAAATAAATAACATACAAAGGATTTCCTATCAGGATCTCAGCTGATTTCTTGACAGAAACTTTACAAGCTAGGAGAGAGTGGAACGATATATTCAAAATTGTGAGGGACAAAAACTTTCAGCCAAGAATACTCTATCCATCAAAAATATCCTTCAGATATGATGGAGAAATAATAACTATCCCAGATAAACAAAAGCTAAGGGAGTTCATTGCCACAAGACCCCCACTACAAGAAGTGTTCAAGAAGGCCCGCATACCTGAGGAAAAAAAGAGAAAGGGGATTCAAAGTTTTGAACAAGGAGGAAAATAGGTCAACAAAACCAGAAAAATTGCAGTCCTCTATCAAAATAGATTATAATTTTATTTATTTATTGTTCCCCCAAAGCCCCAGTAGATAGTTGTATGTCATAGTTGCACATCCTTCTAGTTGCTGTATGTGGGACACGGCCTCAGCATGGCCGGAGAAGCGGTGCGTCGGTGTGCGCCCAGGATCCAAACCCAGGCAGCCAGCATCGGAGCGCGAGCACTCAACCGCTAAGCCACAGGGCCGGCCCTATCAAAATAGATTAGCAAACACTTCAATATAAAACCAAAGATCAGGGGCTGGCCCAGTGGCGCAAGTGGTTAAATGCACGTGCTCCAGTGCAGTGACTCGGGGCTTGCCAGTTTGGATCCCAGGCGCACACCCACGCACCACTTGTCAGGTCATGTGGCCTGTGGCAGGCGTCCCACGTAAAGTGGAGGAAGATGGGCATGGATGTTAACCCAGGGCCAGTCTTCCTCAACAAAAAAAGAAAAAAAAAGAAGATTGGCAGATGCTAGCTCAGGGCCTATCTTCCTCACACACACAAGAAAAAGATCAAGGGAAGGTAAGCACCAAGCATGAATAAAACCTCATCATGTTAAACACAAACTCACAACACAGGAAGGAATAAGATATGACAGCAATAACTTAGAAAGGGAAGAGGAAAGGGATCGAATCAACTTAGTCTAAGAGAATAAGAGTCCATCAAAAAATGGACTATCACATACAAGATACTTTTTATACGAACCTCATGGTAACCACTGATCAAATAACCAGAACAGAATCACACATGATAAAGAAAGAGAAAACTAAGGGAACTCCCTTACAGAACTACCAAACTAAATTGGTAGTCTGAAACACATGGGACAAGAAACAAAAGAAATGCAAAAGAACCAGAAAAAGAGCGATAAAATAACAATAAGCCCCCATATATCAATAAGTACCCTAAATGTAAATGGACTGAACTCTCCAATCAAAAGACACAGAGTGGTGGGATGTATTAAAAAACAAGACCCAATAATATGCTGCCTCCAGGAAACACATCTCAGCTCTAAAGACAAACACAGGCTCAGAGTGAAAGGATGGAAGACAATACTCCAAGCTAATGGCAAACAAAAGAAAGCAGGTGTTGCCATACTCATATCAGACGAAGTTGACTTCAAGATAAAACAGGTAATGAGAGACAAAGAGGGGCAATATATAATGATAAAAGGGACACTCCACCAAGAAGACGTATCACTTTTAAATATATATGCACCCAATACAGGAACACCAAGGTACATAAAGCAACTATTGACAAACCTAAAAGGAGATATTAACAACAACACAATAGTAGCAGGGGATCTTAACACCCCACTCTCATCAATGGACAGATAACCCAGACAGAAAATAAATAAGGAAATAATGGACCCAAACAAAATCTAAATGAGATTGATTTAATAGACATATACAGAGCACTCCATCCAAACACAGCAGATTACACATTCTTCTCAAGTGTGCAT
The DNA here is from genome assembly GCF_020826845.1 of Diceros bicornis minor. Classification (NCBI taxonomy): domain Eukaryota; kingdom Metazoa; phylum Chordata; class Mammalia; order Perissodactyla; family Rhinocerotidae; genus Diceros; species Diceros bicornis. The sequence continues at coordinate 348,123 of NW_026691097.1, forward strand.
GGAACAGTCTCAAGAATAGACTATATGTTGGGAAACAAGGCATGCTTATATAAATTTAAGAAGATTGAAATCATAACAAGCATCTTTTCAGACTATAATGCCATGAAGTTAGAAATCAACTACAAGGAAAAAACTGGGAAAGTGACAAAGCTGTGGAGACTCAACAATATGCTACTAAACCACCAATGGATGATTGATGAAATTAAAGGAGAAATCAAAGCATAGCTGGAGACAAATGAAAATGAAAATACACCGTACCAACTCATATGGGATGCAGCAAAAGCAGTCCTGAGAGGGAAACTCAAAGCAATACAGGCCCACCTTAACAAACAAGGAAAAGCCCAAATAAGCAACCTCAAACTATGCCTAACAGAATTAGAAAAATAAGAAGAAACAAAGCCTAAAGTCAGCAGAAGGGGGGAAATAATAAAAATCAGAACATAAATAAATGAAAATGAAATTTAAAAAACAGTAGAAAGGATCAATGAAACAAAGAGCTGGTTCTTTGAGAAGATAAACAAAATTGACAAACCCTTAGCCAGACTCACCAAGAAATAAAGAGAGAAGGCTCAAATAAATAAAATTAGAAATGAAAAAGGAGAAATTACAACAGATACCACAGAAATACAAAAGATTATAACAGAATACTATGAAAAACTATATGCCAACAAATTGGAGAATCTAGAAGAAATGGATAAATTGCTAGACTCATACAACCTTCCAAAACTGAATCAAGAAGAAATAGGGAACCTGAATAGACCAATCACAAGTAAAGAGATTGAAACAGTAATCAAAAACCTCCCAAAAAATAAAAGTCCAGGACCAGATGGCTTCTCTAGAGAATTTTACCAAACATTCAAAGAAGACTTGATACTTATCCTTCTCAAACTATTCCAAAAAATAGAGGAAGATGGAATACTTCCCAACACATTCTACGAGGCCAACATCACTCTGATACCAAAGCCAGGCAAGGACAATACAAAGAAGGAAAATTACAGGCCAACATCGCTGATGAACACAAACAAACATTGGCAAAACATTGGCAATCAGAATCCAGCAATACATTAAAAAGATCATACACCATGATCAAGTGGGATTTATACCAGGGACACAGGGATGGTTCAACATCCACAAATCAATCAATGTGATACACCACATTAACAAAACGAGGAATAAAAACTATATGATCATCTCAATAGATACAGAGAAGGCTTTTGACATGATCCAACATGCACTTATGATAAAAACTCTCAACAAAATGGGTATAGAAGGAAAGTACCTTAACATAATAAAGGCCATATATGACAAACCCACAGCCAACATCATACTCAATGGGGAAAAACTGAAAACAGGGACAAGCCAAGGGAGCCCACTCTTACCACTCTTATTCAACACAGTACTGGAGGTTCTGGCCGGAGCAATTAGGCAAGAAAAAGGAATAAAAGGAATCCAAATAGGCAATGAAGAAGTGAAACTCTCACTGTTTGCAGATGACGTGATCTTATATACAGAAAACCCTAAAGAATCCATTGGAAAACTATTAGAAATAATCAACAACTACAGCCAAGTGGCAGGGTATAAAATCAACTTACAGAACTCGGTTGCATTTCTATATACCAACAATGAACTAACAGAAAGAGAACTCAGGAAGACAATTCCATTTACAAATGCAACAAAAAGAATAAAATATCTACGAGTAAATTTAACCAAGGAAGTGAAAGACCTATACAAGGAAAACTATAAGACATTACTGAGTGAAATCAATGATGACATAAAGAAATGGAAAAAGATTTCATGCACTTGGATTGGAAGAATAAACATTGTTAAAATGTCCATACTACCTAAAGTCATCTACAGATTCAATGCAATCCCAAATCAGAATCCCAAGGACATTCTTCACAGAAATAAAACAAAGAATAGTAGCATTCATATGGGGCAACAAAAGATCTCGTATAGCTAAAGCAATCCTGAAAAAGAAGAACAAGGCTGGAGGCCTCACAATCCCTGACTTCAAAACATACTACAAAGTGATAGTAATTAAAACAGCATGGTACTGGTACAAAAACAGACACACAGATCAATGGAACAGAATTGAAAATCCCGAAATAAAACCTCATATCTACAGGCAGCTAATCTTTGACAAAGGAGCTAAGGACATACAGTGGAGAAAGGAAACTCTTTTCAATAAATGGTGCTGGGAAAACTGGACAGCCACATGAAAAGAATGAAAGTAGACTATCTTCTTTTGCCATACAAAAAAATTAACTCAAAATGGATCAAAGACCTGAAGGTGAGACCTGAAACTATAAAACTCCTGGAGGAAAATATAGGTAGTACACTACTCATCATCAGCCATAAAGGGATGTTTTTGAATTTCATGTCTACTCAGACAAGAGAAACAAAAGAAAAAATAAAAAAGTGGGACTTCATCAGATTAGAGAGCTTCTACAAGGCAAATGAAACCAGGATCAAAATGAATAGGGAAACCACCAGCTGGGAAAAAATACTTGCAAACCATAAATCTGACAAGGGATTAATCTCCATAATATATAAAGAACACTCACAACTGAATAACAAAAAAACAAACAACCCAATCAAAAAATGGGCACAGGAAATGAACAGACACTTCACCAAAGAAGATATACAGATGACCAACAGGCACATGAAAGGATGCTCAACATCACTAATCATCAGGGAAATTCAAATTAAAACCACAACAAGGTATCATCTTACACTCGTTAGAACGGCTATAATCACCAAGACAAAAAGCAACAAATGTTGGAGGAGCTGTGGAGAAATGGGAACCCTAATCCACTACTGGTGGGAATGCAAATTGGTGCAGCCTCTATGGAAAACAGTATGGAGATTCCTCAAAAAATTATAAACAGGGCTGGCCCCATGGTGTAGCAGTTAAGTGCACTTACTCTGTCGCTGGTGGCCCAGGTCTGGGTCCCGGGCGTGCAGTGACACACTGTTTGTCAGGCCGTGCTGTAGCGGCGTCCCACATAAAGTGGAGGAAGATAGTCATGGATGTTAGCTCAGGGCTGATCTTCCTCAAACACACAAAAAATTAAAAACAGGAATACCTTATGATCCAGCTATCCCACTACTGAGTATCTACCCAACAAACCTCAAATCAACAATCCAAAGAGGCTTATGCACCCCTATGATCATCGCAGCATTATTCACTATAGCTAAGATGTGGAAGCAACCCAAGTGTCCGTCGACAGATGACTGGATAAAGAAGATGTGGTATATATATAAAATGGAATACTACTCAGCCATAAAAAAAGACAAAATCGTCCCATTTGCAACAACATGGATGGGCCTGGAGGGTATTATGTTACGTGAACTAAGCCAGATAGAGAAAGACAAACACTGTATGACTTCACTCATATGTGGAATATCAACTAATACATGGACAGAGAGAACAGTTTGGTGGTTACCAGGGGGAAGGGAGTTGGGGGGTGGGCACAAGGGGTGAAGGGGCACATTTATATGGTGACCGACAAATAATAATGTACAACTGGAATCTCACAATGTTATAAACCATTATGACCTCAATAAAATTTTTTTTTAAATGATAGAGTAACTAATCAATATATTATTGCAAAAGACTGTCATAAAAAAGACCTTTTTCTGGAGATTCAAAGCATTATAAAAAGAAATAAATTACAATGGAACAACTTTTAGAGTTTATATATATATAGAAAACAATTTTAGGACAAAAGTTAAAAAAATCAGCAAACTAATAGTAAATTATATAACAGTAAATTATATGCTACCATATTATAGGAATTACGTAAATTGCATAGCAGTAATTCTTAAATTTCGATGTTATCGGATGCCTTACCAAAAGTATTATGTTATTGGAAGTGATATTTAGATTAATACTTTACATACATTACTTTCCTCTAAAAGATATTAAAAGTTGGAGGTACTTCATAGGGTAACATTTTAAAGAACTGCTTATCTTTCCAGATACACCTCACTACTTACGAGATCCGGGTACCATATTGCTGTTATTTACTTGGTTGGAATTCCAAAGTGTCTGGACATGAGTGTGCACTAGTGTTGGTAAGATGGCACCCCTACAACATCTCCTGGCTCTGGAGTGTTCTGGTTAAGGGACAGGTGCCTTAAGGCCCCATGCTGACCAGAGGCAGCTATGGCAGCGTGGCGATGGCAGGGGTGGTGGCAGTCATGGTGGGGGTGTGTTACATGAATGAGAGAGGGAGATGCAGAAACCTCCAGGGGTCTGAAGTCTGTCAGGGGAATTGGTTGTTCAAATATGAAGAGGTCCAAAGAAATCAGTTAGATAAACCAGAAAGAAAAGACAGTCTAGAAGTAGAAAGTGGGAAGAATGAGAATTGGCCCGTTAGTATCTTCCTTGTTCTGTTGCTTAGAAGCTGAGCACTGAACCTGGGGTCTTTTGCCGACCCAAGTGGCTGCAGGCAAGGAAGGCTGGGAGGCCTTGCCACAGATCGTCCCTGATTCTCCCGGGGCAGAGTGGAGCCAGGAGCCAGTTTGCAGGTTCCCTTCACAGGTAAACACCTGTGGGGACCAGTCAGCCCGCTGAGGCTGTTCTGAGAAGTGTTCATGCTGTCACACAGGCTGCCCTTGCACTATGGGGCTGGGGCAAAGTGCAAATAGAGACCACGTACCATATAGCTAAATGTTCAAATATATATACATATAAATCAAGCAACAAATGGTTGAATAACATATGTCACTCCTTTTTCTCTGGATAAACTAACCCTTCACACTGACCAGGAAGGCCAGATGCGAATGTAATTCTTAGGCTCCTTGGAGTCTTGCACCAGACATGGTGAGAGGAGGGGAGCCGACCCGGCTAGCTCTTTGCCCCTTCTCTTCTCACTCTCAGCTCTTTCTGATACTGTGAAGGCCCCACCTCTGCGTTCAAATCTGTCCACATTCCTCAAAACTGTCATCTCCTGGGCACACGCAAGCCTAGAGAAACGCACTCCTTAGTGGCAAGATGCCACGTCTCACTATGGCAGACCCGGGGAAGAGAGGCCCTCACAGGCCTACTCTGGGAACGGGGCTGAGGCTGTTTGGGCGTGGAATTCTGGACTTCTTGGTAGCTGGGGCATGGATTAGAAGAGGGGTCAAGCAAACTGACTCATGGGCCAAATATGCGCCGTCCACCTGTTTTTATAAATAAAATTTTATTTGAATATAGCCATGCTCATTCATTTACACATTATCTACGGCAGCTTTCTTGCTACAGTAGCAGAGCTGAGTAGTTGTGACAGAGATCATATAGCCTGCAAAGCCTAAAATATTTACTCTCTGGACCAAGTGGGAGTGGGCAGGCTCCAATGGGCTTGCCTCCTTGGCTCCAGGCTTGAGAGATGTGGCTAGAGGGAGGCCAGAGTGGAGTTCCCTAAAGGGTGGAGACCCCAACCTGAATCTGACCGTGAGGAAACTTCAGACAAACCCAAACTGAAGGAAATTCTGCTAAAACAATAGGCCTGTGCTCTTCAAAATGCCCATGTCATGAAAGACAAAAAAGGATTAAGGAACTATTCTCGGTTAAGGAAGAGTAAAGGGACATGACAACTAAAAGCAGTGAGATGACTACAAGACTGGATCTGGGAGCAGGGAAAAAATATGCTATAAAAAAAACAATATTGGGACAACTGGAAAAATTTTCACAGGTCTGTTAATTAGGTAATAGCACTGTATTCATTTTAATTCCCAATTTGAGAATTATGCTGTGATAATGTAAGTAGATGTCTTGTTTTTTAGGAAATACACAATAAAATAATAAGGATAAAGGGATATGATGGCTGCAACTTACTCTCAAATAATGATAATAAAAATGCATACATGTAGAGAGAGAAAATAAAAACAAAACAAATGTGGAAAAATGTTAACAGTGAGTCTCTGTGAAGTCTTTCTAGGATGTCTTTGTATTCTTGCAACTTTTCTATAAGTTCGAAATTACTTCCAAATAAAAAGTGGAAAAATAAAATATAGGGACAAGGCATTCTGTCTCCCCTCCTCACCCACTGCACCCCTCCTCCCACCATTGTGCTCACTATTATTCAACAAACTATAACAAATAACAAATGAAAAGGACATGAGTATAGTTATGGAAAGGAAAAAGAAAAAAAAGTCATTTTTGGCAGTGGATGTAATGACCTCTGCAAGGCCCGCAGCGGTCTTCTTAGGCTTTGCTGACTCCCAAGACGACCCAGGCCTCCTCGGCGCAGCTAGAAGGCTACAGGGCAGGACCTGCAGCAATCACAGAGCAGCCTCAGGTGTTCTTTGCAGCGAGGTCCTTGCTGCACTTCATTCAGTAGGTGCAAGGAGTCGAGATCCACACTGGGGCCTTTACGAGAACTGCTTTGATGTAAAGCCCCATGCCTCACAGAGACGATCTCACAGTTCCACAGGCGTAGCTTCCAGGGTCTCTGCACGAGTCGTGCCCAGTTACAAGAGTTTCACACGCAGGAAGCTCAAAACAATCGTTTCCCCATCGGGTAGTTAGAGGTTCGCCAGTCCAGGTGCAATTTACTAATGATCATTTTTACTGTAAGCAATGTTGCCTAGTTAAATAGTTGACACATACTTTCAGGGAGATAACCTAAGGTTAGATTCTCATGCGGAAGTGTTCGTTAACCCTTTGCCCATAGTCCACCTCCACGACTTTGGCTGACATTTTCAACATAGAAAAGGACAAGTTAGTACATTTTGTGATCACGAGGATTTGTATTAACCAGTGGGGTAAGGATGTCCCCTCCATGTCCTGTGCAACTGGAATAGTCTTTGGCCATCTGTCTTTATAATGCCTAAAATACCCCCTTTATTCTGGGAATTCTAGGCATTTTATATCAAATGATATTACACCATAGTTTTCAGCAAATCAAATATACTACAATGAAATTTATTTAACCTTTTTAGAAAAAGTGTAGTTTTTCCCTATACACTAAGCGCAAATCAAGAGTTTTATCCAGTCTAATAGTAGAGCTTAGGCCTTTACAATAACCAATGATTGCTTTAAAAATCTGTGTCGCTTTTGAAAATGTTTGCATTCCCATAAATTTTCACTCGATGGCAGCAGAGGACACTGCTCAGGCTCCAGTGCAGCCTTAAATTGACTCAAGCATTCTGGGTCCAAAGCTGTTGTCAGACTCCAGGATGCTGTTTAGGTGGCCTGGGGTTACCCTTTGCCACACATGGAGAGCTTTCTTTAACCTTGTATTGGTGACCCCAAACCATATTAAACTGCTGTCATTGTAGCTCTGCCTGGAGCTGCTGGCCACCGCACAGCCCTTTGTCTGCTTGGGTGCTCTCAAACCTCTCTTCATGTAGATTCAAGTTTGAGTGGAATTGCAGTCAACTTGGCAGTTCCGCCTGCTTTATCAGGTGGCGGCCCATCACAAGCATGGGGTCTTCAGGTTCATTCTTTTGTCTTCTCAGTCCCCCTCCAACCCTCCCAGCGAGACATTAACCTATCCCGGTAGCTCAGCTGCAGTGGGTTTTGGCCCAGGTCCCCTTCATAAACAGTGAGCAGTGTCTCCTCTTGGTATGAATCTGGTTTTACTCCAGCCCGCTTCTGCCCTAATCTCTTGTCATATGCTGCAGAGTTTTCAACTTCAGAGAACAGGCAGATGGACTCTCCCTCTCAGACATCTAATGCCTTGTCAGCTTTCCTTCCCCACCCTTCTGTCTCACAGTCCATTGGTCAAACTGCATCGAGGGTCTGAAAGTCTAGCCCACTGCTCCACCACTCTGCAATGCCCAGGGGGTGGGTCTTCTTAGATTCAACTAATTCAGATTCACAAGACCACTGCGGGCCACATACCATCCTGGCCTATTCAAGGCCATAGGGCAGGAACCACACATGCTAGCAAGGCAGTGTAGATATTCCGAGCAGTGGGAATCTTTACTGCAGTCCACTCAGCAGACGGCTCAGGTGCAGGAAGACAAGAGCTACACCAGGCAGTCACTCTGATTTAAAAACCTCATGCCCCCGACCCCCGCGAAAATATCTTTGGTGACAACTCCATAGGCATGGTTTCCAGGGTCCCCACAAGGGACTTGTGGGTTAGAAAAGGAACCTAAGGCCATGGTGACTCCCAGTCCAGACAAAAGTTACAAACCAGGAGTCATTTTTATTATAAGCAAAGTTGCCTAGTCACATAGTCTACAGATACCATCTTTCTGTTTTCAGGAAAACATAGTTAGGAAACTAATCAGAAGTCAGATTCTCATATAAAGGAGAAAAGATTTTAATACATTACTTACAACCTAGAAATTAAAAGAATCGAATGGAAAACTCCTAAAATGAATGAAGGAGTTCAGCAAGGTGGCCAGATAGGGGGAAAAAGAGCCTTTTTATATACCAGCAATGATTAGAGAAGTAATGGGACAAATATTTCTCCTATAATAGGAACAGAAACCATAATGACTTAATATACATCATATACATAATATACCAAAACATGTTCTAGCCCTACATAAAGAATAATTTAAATCTTGATTGAAAATTCCTGAATAAACGAACCATGTTGATTGGATGGAAAGAGTCAATACTGGAGAGATGTAAGTGCTCTTCAAATAAACTACAAATATCGCATAATACCAATAAAAATCCCAGTAGAATTTTTCTAAGGAATTTGAAAAACTGATCCTAAAGTTTAGCTTGGAAGCATACAGGTGCAAGAAAATTTTGGAAGAAAAGACTTGAACTTATTTTGTAGATATCAAACCTACTAGAAAGTTATAGTGATCAAAAGTGCAGCTTTGGCTCAGAAATATGTGTACGTATCAGCAGAGCTGAATAATTATGTTCAGAAAAAACACTTCAGTTTTCTTTTATGTTGATATAACATCTATACATAAAACACATAAATCTTAGGTGCAGAGCAGTGAATTTTTACATGTGTATACATCTGCTTAGCCACCACACAGATCAAGGTATAGATCATTTCTGGTACCCCAATAGGTTTGCTTGTGCTCTCTCTCAGTCATTATCACTCCCCCATCAAAAGTAACCATGGGTTGGTTTTGCCTGTTTATGAACTTTATACAAATAGAATCATACAGATGTAACCTTTTGTGGTTGGCTTATTTTGATCAACACTGTATTTGTGATATTCATCCAAGTGCGAGCAAGTAGCAGTAGTTTTTCTTTTTCCTTGTTGTAGTATTCCATTCCATACAATAGTATTCTATTATATGAATATAACATAATATAGTTATCCATTCTAATGCTGGTGGACATTGGAGTTGTTTCCAGTTTTTGATCATTATGAATAAAACTGCTATGAACATTCTCATTCGTGTCTTTTGGTGGACATAAGCACTCATTTACATTGGGTATATACCCAGAAATGGCACTGCTAGGTCGTAGGATGAACATGTAAGTATAGCTGTAGCAAATACTGCCAGTTTTCCAAAGTGATTGCACCACAGTGGGGGTTGAGAGTCTTGGTTTGTAGTGGTATCTCAATTGTGGTTTTACTTTGCATGTCCTTGATGACTAATGATACTGAATGACTTCTCATCATGCCTTGCCCTTTGGCTATCCTCTTTTGTAAAGGTCAATGCAAGCCTTCTGCCCCTCCTCTCCTCTAAAAAATTGATTCAGATGTTTTCTTATCAATTTATAGGAGTCCTTCGTCAGATACATTTCACAAATATCTTCTCCTGGCCTGTCATTTACCTTTTACTTTCTTAATGGTGTCTTGATGAATACAAGTTCTACTAATTTAATTAATGTATAAGTTAATCCTATTTAATTTATAAATTAAATTGAATTAATTTGTTAACCTTTTATAGCTACTGTTATTTGTGTCTCATTTAAGAAATCTTTGCCTGCCCTTACAATTAACATTGTCTTATGTTTTCTTTGATAGTATTATTGTCTCATTTTCCACATTCAGGTCCATGACGGTTCTGAAATTAATTTTTGTGTATTGTGTGAGATGGGGGTCAAGGTTCATGCTTTCTCGTATGACTATCCAATTGACCCAGCCTCATTTATTGGAAAGACCATCCATTCCCCCACTGAATTGTACTGGAGGTTCTAGCTAGTACAATTAAGGTAAGAAAAAGAAATAAAAGGTCCAGATCGAAAAGGAAGAAGATAATGGTCTTTATTCACTGATGACATGATTGTCTACAAATAAAATCCTATAGATTGTATAAAAAGCTACTCAAACTAATGAGCGGGTTTAGCAAGTTTTCAGGATATAAGATCAATATAAAAATCAATTTTATTTCTATATATTAGCAATAAACCATTAAAAATTTATAAGTAATACTATTTGCAATAGCATAAAAAGTATGAAATAATTAGAGTTAAATCTGACAAAAGATGTGCAAGGCCTGTACACTGAAAACTACAAAACACTTCTGAGAGAAATTACATAATACGTAAGTAAATGCAGATACATACCATTTTCACAGATCACAAGACTCAATATTTTTAAGGTGTCAATTTTCCCTAGGTTTATCTATAGATTCATTGCAATCTCAATCAAAATCTGTGCAATTTTTTTTGTTAAAACTGGCAAACTGATTCTAAAATTCATTTTGAAATGCAAAGGGTATAGGATAGCCAAGCCAACTTCGAGAAAAAAGAACAAAATTGAAAGATTTAAATGACCTGATTTCAAGACTTATTATAAAGCTATGGTAATCAAGACCATGTGATATCAATGCTAATACAGATAAATAAATCAATGAACAGAATAGAGATTCCATAAATAAACTCACATTTATATGATCAATTGATTTTCAAAAACGTGGCAAAGGCAATTTGGTAGAGAATAACTAGTCTTTTCAACAAATGGTTGAAACAACTGGGTATCTACATGCAAAGAAATTAACTTCTACCCATATCTCACACTACATATGAAAATTAATACAGCATAGATCGCAGACATAAATTTAAAATTTAGAACTATAAAATTTCTTGAGAAAAAGTGGACAGAATCTTTGGGGCCTTGGGTTAGGAAAAAATTTCTTAGATATGGAACCAACAGCACAATCTATAAATAAAAATTGATAAATTAAACTTTATCAAAATTTAAAAAGTTTGCTTTTGAAGTATTTAAAAAGTCTGCTTCTGAAACATGCTTTTAAGCCACAGACTGGAAGAAAATATTGAGTCATATAACTGGAAAGACATATCCCGATAATGTAAAGAACTTTCAAAACTGAATAGTAAGAAAATGAAGAACCATGTTGATAGCTTTGTTTGCAAAAAAAAAAAACAGAAACTGGAAACAACCTAAAAGTCCAACAATGTGTGAATGGATAAACAAACTGTGGTATATCCATGTAACGGACTACTACTCAGTGATAAAAAGGAAATGAACTATTGATACACTCAGCAACACTACTGAATCTCAAAATAATTAAGCCCGACTCTCCTCCTCCCAAAAAAGCACACAGTAAACATTCATAATACAATTCTATAAAATGCAAACTAATCTATAGTGACAGAAAGAAGATCTATGGTTATCTGAGGAGTGGTCATGGCAGTCTGTGACTGGGAGGAGGAATTGCAAATGGGCAGAAGGAAACTTTTGGGGGTGGTGGCTACGTTCACTCTTGATTGTGGTGACGGTTTCAGGGGCATATACATACATACATAAAAATCAAATTGTACACTTTAAATATGTACAGGCTTTTTGTAAGTCACCTCAATAAAGCCATTTAAGACAAAAGGTGTGGAGGAACACAGAGGCCACATACGGTGTTTTAAATGGCCCAGGTTTTGCCATGAGACAAAGCTGGACTGACAAGTCACTTAGACTCCTCTGTAGAGATAATACCGCCGTCGCAGGGCTTAAGAAACAGCGAAAACTCAGGTAAAGCCCATGGCACTTGGCTAGGCACTCAACTTGGGCGCGCCACGCGAGGTGGAAGGGCGGCGGCAGGCAGCCTGCAATCAACTTCAAGCTGGAGCGCATTTTGGGTCTGTGACTTGAAGCAAGTTCCTTCACTTCTTGGTTTCACTGTCTCAGCTGCAGAGGTGATTAAACGACACGATACACCTAACCAGCCAGGCGCCAGGGACACAGGCGAGGAGGCGTCACGACGTTCTCCAAAGGAGCAGGGGGAGGTAGTCTGACCTCGCGGGGGAGACTCCGGCTGGTTGCTGGCACCTGACGCAGGCGGGCGGAGGGGCGGCAGGAGTGACCAGAGTTGGGCGCCGTGACGGCTGGAAAGCTCAGAGGATCGGAACAGGAGGGGCAGCAAACACCCGGTGGACCCACATCAGCACCGACCACCACGGGGGCACCACCTCCCACCCTGCCCCGCACGCACCCTTGGGCGCAGGCGCAGTGAGGTGGGCGGGGGAAGAGCCCCGGCCCCTAGCCCCGCCCCTCCCTAAGCCACGCCCCTATCCCCGCCTCCTGGTCGGGGCCGCCCGGGGGAGGCGAAGCGGCCGGGCTGCGAGCTGCTGTGCAGCGGCAGGTGAGTGCAGCGAGGCGGTCGCAGGGGCCCCAGGTTATTTGCACCGGCTTGTTTGCAGGAAGGGAAAGCGAGGCGTTGCTGGTGCAGAGTGGGACGGGGTCCCTCCGCTCACTTAGGACCGAGCCCCCAAGTCCTGTCGGGAGTGGGACAACGACGCAGGAGGTGCTTCCTGCATCCTTGCGCCGGCGTCAGGGGGCACTTGCAAAACCAATGCAGCCCCTGGGTGGTTTGCTTCTTCCCGGGTGGAGAGTTTTCCGTTTAAATACAGTTGTTGCTTCCCGAGCTTGTGAAAGATTACCTATTTTAAAGTTAAAACAAAGTCCCCAGTCCCATCTAGAAATGACTTCTTAGGGGCACCTCCATTAGATTGCCACAGTAAAGGTATGTTCTTGTATTTTTTCTTGAAGCAAAACAAAATAAAATACATTCTTATCAAAGTATTGCTCTACTACTCAGTTTCATTTCTGAAGACCCCTGTAAAATATACTATATGAATGCCAATATAGTGTGTGAGCACATGAGGGAACAGGCACAGAGAAGCAAAGTCGCCTCCCAAAGATTTCACACCTATTACGGGCAGAGTCAAGGTCGGAAACTCAACATTCCGGCTTCAGAACTCTGCGCTTCTTGCCTGTTCAATATTGCCTCCAGGCTACGTTCTTGTCAAACTGTGGTTAGACATTTATTTACTTCAATTGCTTTATTTTTCATAAATAATAAAATGGCTGGATCCTGGATACTAATTTGCGTCACTAATAGATGAGGCAAAAGTCACCCAGGGTCACCTGATGTGTTCCATTCATACCTGAATTTAAAAGACGTATGTTAGGAAATTATTTTACTTGCGATCACGTTATGAAAAACTTACTTACTATTGAAAACACTCATCTATTTCATTTTTGTCTTAAGGTAGTCAAATCTGTGTGTGAGAATACTTGCAGTTTTATAGTAGCTTTTGTCCATTCCTTAGAGTTACAGTGGCTCCCTTAAAGAGGAGACCCGTCTTCACTGCGAGCTGGCCCACGGTCCTCTCCAGGGCTGCACGGTGGCTGCCAGCCAGCTAAGTAGACTCACAAGTGGCCGTGACTGTCAGACTCTCTTGATGCTCGGCAGGCTGCTGAGTTTTATTTCCCCACCATAGCAATATCAAACACTATAGGAACAAGAATAAAAACTCTCTATAGATGACACACCAAAACACAAATTTTGCTTACAAAATAGTACTACAGCTTTTCTTCTGTGTAGGCAAAGCCTTTTAGGTGGACTTGAGAGGTTCTGTCTGTGTTTCATTTCAGTGGGGTGTGTTTCACATGTTATCAGGAACAGGTGCACAGTTTTATGGATGAGTTGTCTCTTTCCCTCCTGTCTAGCAGTTTTATGGTTTGATAGTTGCCATCACGTGTTGTCCTCCGCCTCCAGCCCAGAACCAGATCTTATGATATTTTGATGCTCTGTTCTGTGATCATATTTGGGAATCTCAGACCCAGTTTAGTTCGGATTCTGTGTTCTTCGCCTCCCCAAGCCCACGGCTTCCTGTGAGGTCAGGGCACCTAGCCCCAGTTGGCAGCTGTCTTTTTCAGCTTCTTTTTAAGAAGAAGGGCCTCGAGCCTCAAGTTTGGCTTGAGACTATTGTCTTGCAGAGAGCAAGACTCCTTTACCCCATAGGAATTGAGTTATGGCTGCCAGTGCTGGGCTCCATGCCTAGGTCCCAGTAGGCGTGGGGCTGCCCTCCTGCCACCACTGCGTACATGTGTACCTTGTGCACTGAGACCATTTGTTAATTCTTGAGCCCAACTGGGGCTTATTGGCTTTTCTCTTTTTATATTTATCATTCATTGTCAGCTCCCAGAGGACAGGAGCTGTTAGTTTTGTTCACCAGTGTAACTCTAGCATGCAGAGTGGAACCTGACACATAGTAGATATCCAGTAAATATTCATTGGATAAATAAATATTCCTTGCAGTTTTGTAGGACAGGAATTCAGACAGAAGACAGTGAGGAAGATTCATTTATGCTCCGTGATGTCTGAGACCTCAGCTGGGGCAGGCTGGGCATCTCTCTCTATCGTGTGGTCTCAGGACCTCCCTATGTGTGTCTCCAGCACGGCGGCCTTAGGACAGTTGGAATTTTTACATGGCGGCTGAGGGCTCCAAGAGCAACTGTTTCAAGACACAAGAAATGGAAGCTGCTTGTCTCGTAAGTGCTGGGCCTAGAAGCTGGCACAGCATCACGCTTGAAGTATTCTGTTGGTCAAAGCAGTTATAGAACCTGCCCAAATTTAAAAGGAGGTGACATAGACCCCACCTCTAATAGGAGGAGTGTCAATTTATGGCCATCTTTAATCTACCACCTTGAATATTAGAAAAACATCTGTGTTAGAAGGCATCTCAGAGGTAATATCTTCTCACCTGCCATGCTGTGGACATTTCTTTTATAAACAGCAGCCCCAACAAAGGCAGTTCAATTTTTGCTGAGACATTTTCAATGACATGAAAGTAAGCCTTTGCTGGGATGTTAGACCAGCCTCTGACGTTAACTTTGAGATAAAGTGAGTCATAAAAATGGAGAGTTGATTTGATCACTGGGAGTCCTCATTTTTAAGCTAATCTTTTTGAAATTTGTAATACAAAACTCCAAGGAAAGCAACGGTTATAGTGCTACCCAGGGAAAGTGGGAATCTCTGGGATGTTGAAATCTGAACCATGCAAGATGTTAATGTGTCGGGCGTAAGTCCTCTAAGTTGCATTTAAAGTGGAGAAAACCGGTTGAGAGGCAACGGCCGTAATTACAGAGGGGTGCTGCAGTCCTGACGTTAGAACAAGGCAGGCAGTCAGCTCGATGGATGCTGTTGAGGCTAAATTGGAAGGACTTTTTTGTCTCATCTGGTGTGGCTGATGAGGGGTGGGGAGAACTGGTGCCTCCAGGGTTTGAGTCTTGGTGGCTGGAGTTGGACTCCTTTCACTGAGGCATTAAAGGAGGAGGATGAGAATTTGTCACTCAACTGAGATGATTATGAAATCTAGGCTATATGCTTGAACGTGACACATAAATGCATAGTTCATCAGACAGAAGATGAGACTGCCAGGCCTCTACTTGGGGACCAGACTACTTCGGACATGAAATCTGTTGGGCATGCTCACAGACTAGACTAGGTAACTGTTGCCATGTTGTTCTGCCAGGAATTTAGATAGTCTTTCACAGGTAGTGTAAATCTATTGAAGAAGATTTTAGTGAGGGAATGACATAATAAATTAGGAATTTTAGGAAGATCACTTTATTGGCATTGTAAGGAGTCAATTAGGAAAGGGTAAGTCCAGCTATAAGTCTATTTCATTAGTCCAGGGGTGTGAACTAAGCCCGGGTCATTAGTAATGGAAATGAGGTGACAGATTTGAGAGTTCTCTAGGAGAAGGATTCCAAAGTGTTTGGTGATAGAGGGAGAGACAGTGGCAGGAAGAGGGAGAGAGAAGTCTAGGATGAATTGGGCTTGAAGAATACTAAATAGGTGGTGATGTGTTAACTAAGATAAATGGTAAGAGGAAGAGGTTTGGAAGGAAAAATGATGAGTTTTATTCCTTATCCTAATCAGAGTATAATTTGCATATAGTGAAATGCATGGATCTTAAGTGTACAATTCAATCAATTTTGGCAAATGCATATACCCTTGTAACTCACAGTCCTATCAAAATATAGAGCATGTCCATCAGCCCCAGAGAGTTCCCCTGTGCCCCTTCCCAGTCAGTTCCTCCTCCAAAAGCAACCATTACTCTGATTTCTATCCCTATAGATTACTTTTGTCTGCTAGAATTTCTGAATGGAAGTATGTACTAATGGCAGCATGTACTAGTCTGTGTCGGGCTTTCCTCATTCAGCGTAATACTGCTGAGATTAATCTATATTGTTGTGTGTATTAATAATTCAATCCATTTCATTGCAAAGTAGTTTTCTGTTATATGACCATACCACAGTTTATCTCTTCTATTGATGGACGCCTGAGCTGTTTTCAATTTTGGTACTATTGTGAATGAAACTCCTGCAAGCATTCTTGTACAAGGCTTTGTGGACGTAAATTTTTGTTGCTCTTGGATGTATACCTAGGAGTGGAATTGCTGGGTTTCAGTTAAGAAACTGACTAACACTTTTTTAAAGTGATTGTACCATTTTACACACCAAAATATGAGAGTTCCAGTTGTTTCTCATCTTCACCAACACTTGGTATTGTCAGTCTTTTTCATTTTAACCATCCTAATGGGTGTGTGGAAGTATCTCATGGGGTTAATTTGCATTTTACTGATGACTTATGATGTTGAGAACTTTTTCATGTGTTCACTGGCCATTTCTTCTTTGTTCACTGTCTACTCAAGTTTTTTGTCCTTTTAAAAAAGTTGGATTGTCTGTTTATTATTGAGTTGTAGAAGTTCTTTATATATTCTTGACACAATTCTTTTGTCAGATACATGTGTTGAGAATATTTTCCCCAATCTGTAGCTTGCCTATTCATTTTCTTGATGAGTAAGTGTTGAATCCTGGATCCTAGGAAAGAGCTTGCAAATGGATCAACTCTCCCTTATTCAACTTATCTTCCAGTCCTCTTGATCAAGCACCCTAGACTCCAGTCTCACACACGCTCTCCTGACTTATGCTGGTCCATGCTGGGTAGGTTTTGTAGCTCCTTGGGGCACAGTCCCTTTGCTCCCTTGTGAGCCTCAATGTGTCAGCAGCTGGCTTATGTTGTGACTCAATCCTAATTTTGAGATTAAATCACAGTTGTAGGGATTAAAGTCCTGGTGGCCAGGAAGGGCAGATCCTGAATATCCACACCCCACTGAGATGGAGGTGGGTGGGTGAACATTGTCTTGTGGGGAAGCAGCCTCTGCATCATCTCCAAGCAAGTGGGAGACAGGAGGTTAGTGCATAATGGAAAGGAGTGGGCTGCCTCTGGAGGCTCAGAGGGTTCAGGGGAATCTGGGGATTCAGGATCTTCAGGGACATCAATCTACATAACTCCATCCATATTTTCCCAACCGGGCCCTGACCTTGGTACAGTAGACCTACCTTTGTTGGGAATTTATCCATCTTTGGAGTTTGGCTGTTCTGACCATTAAGTCTTGGGCCTGGTCCCCAGTTTCTCTGCCTTCCCACAGAGGAGATGAGAGCCTGTTTGTATACTGCCAAGGTGGCTATGGTGGTTTTAAGATATGTCCACAAATTCTTTGATATTATTCCCTTCAAAGGGTGGAGCCTAATTCCCCTCTCCTTGAGTGTGGGCAAAACTTGACTACTCACTCCTAACAAATAGAAGAAAGTGAAAGTGATGTTGTACACTTCAGAAACTGGGTCAGAAAAGGCACTGAGGTGTCTTCCTTGCTCTCTCTTGGATTTCTTGCTCAGGAGGAAGTCAGCTGACATGTCATGAGGAAACTCAGGCAACAGATGGAGAAATCCTTGAGGTGAAGAACCGAGGCCTCGTGCCAGCAGCCACATGAGTGATTTTAGAAGCAGATCCTTCAGCCTCAATCAAGTCTTCAGATGATTGTAGCCTCAGCTGATATCTTTTATTGTTGTTGTTGTGTGTGTTGATTGTGGAGTGTTGGTTAGAAGTAAGCTCGTTTTACTAATAGAGGCAATTCTCACTTTAAAGAACATTTTTTTGATGCACAGATAAAAGGAGGGCATGTTGGGAGAATAAAAAAATAGTAGATTAAAGATGGACTTTGAAATACTGGACACCAGAGATGTTCTAGAATGATAAACTCAAAGGTGATGGTACATTGTACAATAAAACAGGGGTCAGCAAACCGTGGCCTTTGTGTTGACAACCTGTTTTTTTTTTTTAAATAAACTCCAGATGTTACAATATTATTACGGTGGTAGAGTTTTTATTTTATAACTTTTTTGAGATATATGTCACATACCATACGATTCACCCACTTAGAGTACACAGTGCAGTAGTTTTTAGTATATTTACAGTTTTACAACCATCACTACAGTCTAATTTTAGAACATTTTCAACACCGCAAAATGAAACCCCGAGCACATTAGCATCTCTCCCCATTCCTGCTCCATCACTTGACCTGGCCCCAAGCAACCACTGTTCCGTCTCTAAGGATTTACTATTCTAGACCTCTGCTCATTGAGTTCTGCAGATCTTCCAAGTGTTGACACGTTTCATTATACGAAAACAAAACAAAACAAAACAAAATACCATACAGTGCTTAACACTACCCCCGACCTATCAGAAAAGTCTTACATAGTGGAAAGCTGTCAAGCTCTTTGTATCAAGTGTAAGTTTTCCATAATTTTGGCTGAGAGCTTGAATTTTGTCATTGTCAACAAATACCGTCAGTTGTTTTCCTTGAAGTGATAGGCTCTTGGAGGTAATTTTTGAGAAAATGTGTGCCAAATACCCAAAACTGAATAACCTCAGTTTGTCAGTCATTCTTTTAAGTAAAAATGACGTTCTATCAAGAGTGGCTAGGTCAGCTCAGATTGTCACACAAGTGCTTCTCCTCAAGACAGCCATTGTCCTTCAGTGCGTAACAGAAGTGCTTCCCGCCTACTTCCCATTTCATCACATACTACGTACTATATCAAAATACTAAAAAGAGGTATATTCAAGGTCAAGATTTAATAAAGTTAATAACATACGGGCCGGCCCCGTGGCATAGCGGTTAAGTGCGCGTGCTCCGCTGCTGGCAGCCCGGGTTCGGATCCCGGGCGCGCACTGAGGCACCGCTTCTCCGGCCATGCTGAGGCCGTGTCCCACATACAGCAACTAGAAGGATGTGCAACTATGACATACAACTATCTACTGGGGCTTTGGGGGAAAAATAAATAAATAAATAAAATTAAAAAATAAATAATAGTTACTGTTCCATCAAGAACGTTCTTTAGGGGCCGGCCCCGGGCGCAAGCGGTTAAGTGCGTGCGCTCCGTTGCGGCGGCCCGGGGTTCACCAGTTTGGATCCTGACACGCACCGATGCACTGCTTGTCGAGCCATGCTGTGGCAGCATCCCATATAAAGTAGAGGAAGATGGGCACGGATGTTAGCCCAGGGCTGATCTTCGTCACAAAAAAAAAGAATGTTCTTTAGTAAAACTGTTTTTTTTTTTTTTTCCCAGCGTGAGGTCATGCCTGTGAAGATTACGATGATTCTAATATAGTTTGGTGCCACCACCTTGATTTGTGCTGAGGCGTCATCTCTCTTCAGTCATATCTGCTCCCCTCCACCTGGGGACAGATGACCTCTGTCCCAGCTTCCAGTGGGTCAGCTAAGTTTTGCCTGTTTCTGAACTTCATATAAATGGAATCATAGAGCATATACTTTTTCGTGCCCGGCTTCTTTCACACAGCATTATGTTTGTGAGATTCATACGTGTGTATGGCTATAGTTTGTTCTCATTGTAATTTA
Source organism: Diceros bicornis minor (assembly GCF_020826845.1). Lineage (NCBI taxonomy): Eukaryota > Metazoa > Chordata > Mammalia > Perissodactyla > Rhinocerotidae > Diceros > Diceros bicornis. Next base: position 367,996 of record NW_026691097.1, read on the forward strand.
TATTTTCCTTGTAGAAATATTTGTCCCTTCTGTTGTAGATAGATATTTGGGTTATGCCCATGTTTTTGTTTTTGACTCGTGTGAGTAGTGCTGCTCTGAGTACTGTACCTGTCTTTGATGAACATACGTGCATGTTTCTCTTGGTATTTACCTAGGAGTAGAATTGCTAGGTTGTAAAGTATGTGTATTTCAGCTTAGCAACTGCTGCTGGTTGGTTTTCTATGATGTTATGTTTTTGAAATCATGAAATTAGATTGGACAAACAACTGTGATTTATATATAACAAAATAAAAGATGGGAAAATGTGTACTAGATTGGAGAGGCAGTTTGGGGCCACACTTTTCGGACCCTGAATGCCATGTGAAGGCAGAGTGGACCAGGTGGTACAGTGAAGATGGGGCTAAGTTGAATCCACTCCTTACATTCTGTGTTACCTTGGCCAAGTTACTTAACCTTCTTCAACATTAGTTTCCTCATCAGTAAAATGGGGATAGTACCCACCTAAAAGTGTTGTTTAGAAGATGAAATAAATAATGTATGAAAACTGCTTAGGAGAGGGCCTGGTACCTAAGACATCCCCCAAAGTATTAGTTTCTTTCCTCTCAAAGGATTTTATTTGGAAATATTAGGAGATATTGATAATATTTGAGCAGGAAGATACATCATTAACTGTTATATCCTTTAAAGTGTTTAATAAACTAAAGGTAAGTCTGAGACTGAAGTGTTGGAGTTGCAATCCCCTAGTTTTCTGCTGGCGGGTATATTTTATGCCTGGCACAGAATGGCACTGAGTGCAATTTGAGCTTCATTCTCAAGATATTGTTCTACGGAATGCACAGACCTGCCCATAGATCTACAGGGCTTTGAAGAGTAGAAATAACTTATTGTCATCACATAGCAAAAGCATTTCAGCATTCTTCTTTCTGTAGCATCTGCCCCAGAGGATGAAGCCCTAAAAGGTAAAGAGGAGAGACCAAGATGCAAATAATTGATCTTTGTCTCAGCTGTAAAGTGATGACCATTGTTGTCATAGCCAAAGAAAGGCAAGGCCAAAGGAGCTGAAGTCCCAAAGTCTTAGGACCTAATAACATGACCAGTGATGTCAGATATAAGGAGAACGTAAGGAACAGCATCAGATGAACCTGACAGGAACAAAGGGAGGTGGCCTGGAGATGCTGGTGTTTTGTCTGGATGTAAGGGAGGAGGGAGCAGAGTGGAGGGCACCTCCTGCTTTCCCAGTGGACACAGGCTGAGTAAAGACTTGTCTTCTTCAGTCTCATCATAAAAGTGTCAGCCTGTGATTTAGTTATCTGTGGTCTCTTCCAATTAAACAAGATACGTGCAGCCATGACCATCCTGGAGATGCTCATCCAGAAACTGTTGTTGGAGGATAACTGTTCACAAAGCTTATGTAAAAAAAAATGAGAGCTCCCTATAGGGAGGCTAAGTGGATTAGTGACAGCTTCCTCTCATCCTTGAGTCTCACACCATGCCAGAATAATCTTCCTAAAGTACCACATTGATCATGGGAAGCTCTACATCGAATGCTTATGTGGCTCTCATTGCCTATAAAATCAGTCAGACTTCTCACCCTGGCATTCATGGTCCTCGCTGAGCTGACCTCATTCTGTTGTGAGCCTTCTTTCTGATGACTCAGTAAACCATACTTTCTTCTTTAGCAAAACTAGTTTACTTGAGCTTTTATGACTTTTTAATTCTTTGTGCTTTTATAAATCCTACTCATTCTTCAGGGGCCAATTCAAATTTATTTTCTGTCTTCCCTGAAGTTTTTTCTTTCCAGTCCAGCTTCCAGTATTTTCCTTCCTGTGAATTTCTGTAGCAAATAATTTGTTCATATTTAATTTGGCAACTAATCTTGTGCCATCTTGTGATGATATTTTATGGTGGACTGTTGTTTACACCTTTCTCTTTGCTTACATTTTCATTGTTTTATATTTTCTCCAAACAATTCATGAGCTCCTTAAGCCAGAGTCCCTGTTATCAAGTTACTTTTTAAAAGAATGAGGTTACTTTTTATGTCTCACTATATCAAGCTAATGATTTACAAGTAATAGGCCCTTAATGAGAGTTTCTGTGTGTGTGTGATTATATGTGTCTTTTGACAGTAAAAATGAAGATAAATAAAACTATATGCCAGAAAACATCAAGGATATTTTACAAAACCAAAGATTTTCATAAGAAAAACAGAACTGAATTTTCCTGGGGCCAGACATGATGAGATGTTGCACAGAACTGAGGATGCCACGTCTACTGTGCAGAGACTGGATTGTTGGAGGCAAGTGTGGAAGCAGAGAGATGAGTGAAGAGACTGTTTCACTCATCCAGGGGAGAGAGAATTGGAGCATATGCCACTGTGTTAGCAGCGGAACTGCAGAGAAGTTGATAGACTTGATGTGTAATTTTTGACAATACAATTGATAGAACTTGATAGATTAAATGTTTGGGGAGAGGTAAAATCAAGGAGATGAGAGAAAAATCAGGGATGACTTTTGGAGGTGGTCAACGTTGTAGAAAGAAAAGTAAGAAAGTGTTGGGTCATGAAAGTTGAATATAGCCAGGAAATCAGCTAAGATGAAGAGAAGAGCATCTATTGGATTTAGCAACGTGGAGCCCAGTGGCGATCTTAGCAGAACATTTTGGGTGTGTTGTAGGAACAGAATACACATCACTGTGTGTTGAATAGTGAATGAAGACTGGGAGGGGAAGAAGTGGAGACATGGTGATGAGAGTCTTTGGAGAAGCTTGTCAGTGAAGGAGAGCAGAGAGCCATCACTGAAGGAGGCCAGAAGGTCAAGGAAGCAGGAGATAAGACAGGCTTACTAAGCAAGTCGGTATTCTGTGTCAAGGACCTCTTGTGGGCAGTGTCAGCAGAAACATGTGGACTGATGATGAGTAACGATGGTTTCTCCACCTTTGTCTTCCATGCAGATACATACCATGGCCCCACAGAAGCCCCCAGTTGAGGACACAGTCCCAGGGCCAGGGTGGACTCAGCCTCTGAATTGAAGGAGATTATTTCTGACACCTAGAGAATGGGGGATCCTAATAGACTTTAAGGTCCCAAAGAAAAAAGGCAATGGCATGGTTTGCCATCTGAGCGTGTGCACTGAAATTTGAAACCATTGCACTTCTGTGGTGTTCCCAGTGGTATTCTTCTGTTATTTCTGCTGCCTGGACTCCTCCCCAACTTACATCGCCCCTTCTCCACTTTCTGTCCTTCAAGAGTCAGCTCAGTGGCCCCAACTTCTGGGGTGAGAGTACCCCTCCATGCTCCGATGGCACCTGGGTGCCCACTTCCATCCGACTTACTGTGTTGGGTTGGGATGGCACCCACCTTTCTCTCTTTCTCTCTATGCCCCATCATGAGCCTGAAACCTGGAGGCAGAGCAGCTGAAACACAGTTGACATCTGGCAGTTAGGAAGGAGCCCAAACTCCCGAGTCATATTTGAGCGTCACCATTTCTTGACTGTGTGGCCTCAAGCACATTATTTAACTTCTCTGTGTTTTGTTCTTTATCTGTAAAATGGGGGATACTAAAAGCACTTACCTCATAACACTGTTGTGAGGATTAAATGAAATAATACCTATAAAGCAGTAACAGTACCAGGCATATAGTAAGCGCTCAATAAATGTTGCTATCATTATTAAGACATGGTAGATATTGATACATTTTTTATTGAAAGAATAAGTGAGTAAAGGGAAGAATAAAATCTGATGTAAAAGGAACCAGAACATGTGTCAGCCTGTTTTTCAATGCCTCTTCTGCCAGGCCGACTTGAGTACATCTCTGGTGAATTGCATAAGTTCTCTGAGCCAATTTTCAGGCCATGTACAAGAAGGAGTGAGGACAGACAAGCACTGGTTTCCTGGGGGTGCCTGGAACCCGACAGAGCCGTCTGGCCAGTCTGATCAATGAGGATCAAAGGAAGGCTGCCTCTCCATGAGAAGGACAGTATTACTCATGACCTCTCCCTGCTCTCTCACTCCTGGTACCTCCCAAATTAAGTATCTATGTACAAGACCTTGTCTCCAGCTCTGCCTTTATTGATAAAGCTGAGACACACATTGATAAAGGAGAAGTATGTAAATATGGTTGTGTTAATCAGCGTTCTCCAGAGAAACAGAACAACTAGGAGACATAAGAGTGCCATGACCTTCCGTCTGCAAGCTGGAGACTCAGGAAGGCTGGAGGTGTACTTCCAGTCTGAGTCCACAGGCCTGAGAATCAGGAACAACAATGGTATAAGTTCCAGTTCAAGGGCGGGAGAAGACTGATGTCCCAGCTCAAACCTTCAGGCAGAGAGAGAGAGAGAGAGAGAGAGAGAGACAGATAATTCAACGTTCCTCGGCATTTTTGTTCTGTTCAGGCCCTCAGTAGGTTGGATGAGGCCCACACACAACAGGGAGGGCAATCTGCTTTACTCAGCCCACCAATTCAACTGCTAATCTCTTCCAGAAACACTTTTACAGACACCCTCAGAAATAACGTTTAGCCAGAGATCTGGGCACCTCATGGCCTGGTGAAGTTGACCTATTTAACAGCCTAACTAATGATCACAATTATTAATATAGTTATGGGATATTTACGTATTTATGAAATGTGTATACCACTTTCAACTGTTCTTTGATAAGCAGGACTGTCTTCTGATACGAGTTTATGGCCTTTCTGATTTCTTGGTTTTAAATAGCTGTTCTTTTACAAACTGGCAATGATGATAGATAGTAGTCTCTTAAAAAATCTTGCCTTGTCAGAATTAAAAAATCCATAACCCTACTTGAGTCTCTTGTATTTCTAAAACATTTAACTTTGAAGGGATATCCAAAAGACAGAACTCTTGGTTTGAGATTTGGGGGCCAAAGGGTATGGTGATGAACCCTGCGATGGGAAGCAGAGCCACGAGGTGGTGATGCTGGCCCGTCAATTTTGTGGCTCTTGTTCGTGGAGAAACAGGCTAAAACAGCTTCAAAGCTGGTTTTGGCTAATGAAGAGGTAGATTTAGAGTGACAACTGGGCTTTTCCATTTTATTTTCAAGATCTTGTTGGTTTTATATCTTGGCTGTATCCTGGCAAATACTTGCACTTTTGTCCCAAGGTTTGCATGGCAAAGATGGTCCTACAGCAAAATATCTGCTCCCCTAATGTGTGAAAAATGTCTGCTCATGTTAGCCAAGCTCAGTTGTCCCCCACCTATGCTGACATTTTCCTGTGGTTGTTCTGATTTCTTAGTTACTTTGGGGTAGCTGAAATTCTCTAGTAGGAAAGAATGAACTTAATTAGTCTTATGTATTTTAATTTTTCATTATACAAATAATATATGAAGCAGTACCTTTGTAAAACACTATAGTTATATATGGATCAAGCTAAAGGCTCCTTTAACCACAGCCCCACATATATCTGTTGCTGTAGAAAAAATATTCTTTTCTTTTTGTTTTGTGTGTTTAAAGAAAATGGTATAATATGCACCTCATTCTGCAGCCTCCTCTTTTCACCCAAAACTATATGGGAGATAATTCTGTAACAATTTGCTTGGATCTACTCCATTCTTTGTCACTCTGACACGTTACTATGAACAAACTACGTCTTGTTGAACCATTCTTCTTTTGGTGCACATTTGGGTTGTCCCCATTTTTTGCTATTACAATATTATGAATAATATTCTTATACATGTTTCTTTTTGCATCTGTGTGAAGGTATCTCCTGGGCAGATACTAATAAACGAACTGCTGAGTCATAGAAAATGCTCATTTGAAAAACTCAACAGGTATTTTCAATTTGTTCTCCAAAAGTTGTGCTTCAGTACTGTATGAGTGGATTCATTTTTCCATGTAACCAACACCTGAAACAAACTTTGTAAATGTTTGTCAATCTGATATCTAAGGCATGTCTCTTTGTTGATTTATTTTGTATTTCTGTCATCTCTGGGAAGGTTGAACACTTCTTGGTTACTGGAATTTCATATTTCCTCCACTGAGAATTGTTTGGCTATTCGTATCCTTTGCCACACTTCCACTGGATGGTTTATCTCTCATTAGTTTACAGGAGTTCTTCATATAGTCTGCAGAGAAACCCTTGATTACATGTTGGAGTGTTTTCTTCTGTTTTTTTACTTAATTTACGGTGCCTTTGGTCTTACAAAGTTGTATTTTGCTGTAGTTAGTTTTATGAATCTTATCGACTAGAGTTCTGCTTTCTGAGTCTCGTTTAGCAAGACTGTCTATTATCCAAGATATAAAGATGTTCTATAATCTTTTTAAAACAATCTAATACTTTTAATATTCATTACATTTTTATTGTTTATTATATTCAAATTTGGAGTTGATTTTTAAGGAGTGGTATGAGACCAAATAGAATATTTATTAATGTTTTGTCAAATGAATATCTGATTGTCTCAAAATCGTTTATTGGCTATTACCAGACTTTATTAACATACATAGTGAATAGTTATGTCAAGTGCTGGTAGATCAAGTAAATCACAGACTGACAAATGACTGTAGGATTTAGCAATGTGGTGGTCACTTGTGACCTTGGCAAAAAGAGTTGTAGTGGAGTGATGGGGGTTCATTGGAATGGGTTCAAGAGAGAATGAGAGAAATCAGAGATGGTGAGTACACACAGCCATTCCTGAGGTCATTCAGTTGTTCTTTTAAACCAATCAGAAGATGTTTTTGACATTTTTAACAAATGGCTCAAAACAATGAAACTCTTCATGTAGATTTTAAAGCAGATTAGAAAGCTTTCCATGTTTAAGTTCTGAAGTATGAGTTTCATACACTCATTGTTTTTGGCAACAGAACAGAGTCAATCCTCCTTATTCAGTAATTTGATATTCGTGAATTCACCTAGTCACTAAAATTTACAGGTGAATCCAAACCCAACACACACTGTGTTTTTCCTAGTAATTCCTGGATGGGTGCAGAGTGGCAGAAAGTTGGAGTTGCCTGAGGCGCACATTCCCGGCTGAGGTAGAACAAGGTGACACTCTTGTTTCAGCTCTCAGGTCAACAAGTGTCCTTTTCCTGGTCTATTAAATGGTACGGGGGCTGGGCCCGTGGCTTAGCGGTTAAGTGCGCGCGTTCCGCTGCTGGCTGCCCGGGTTCGGATCCCGCCGCGCACCAATGCACCACTTCTCTGGCCATGCTGAGGCCGCGTCCCACATACAGCAACTAGAAGGATGTGCAGCTATGACATACAACTATCTACTGGGGCTTTGGGGGAAAAAATAAATAAATAAAATTATAAATGGTACATTTTTCACCTTTTTTGCTTCTTGCTGCTGTTTTTCCTCTTTGTAATGATCCGCATAGTGCTGAAGTGTTGTGTAGTGTTCCTAAGCACAAGAAGCCTGTGATGGGCCATATGTAGAAAACACTTGTGTTAGATAAGATTCCTTCAGGCATGGGTTATGGATAGTGATATTGGCTGGGAGTTCAAATAATGTGTCTACAGTGTATACTAAATAAGATCTTTTCAAAAGAGACAAACATAAAACAAGGCTATGTGTTGATATGTTCCCAAATATGTCACGACCAAAGGCTGCAGGAATCTAACCTTGTCCTTCCTCTAGGAGCACTGGTTCAGTCTGGCTCATGCAGTGTTTGCTAAAAATTGATAGACTGTAACTCTTCCAAATAGGGAGGATCAATGGTAACATGATGGAGATATTTTCAAACCTCTCTTTAAAAAATGATGTCTAAAAAGCAGGTACTTTCTCAACTAATGGTTGACTTGTCATCTTTATTTTGAAAGGACAAAGTTTTTAACAGCATCTGCTCAGAAACATATCTTTGATAGACACATAAAAAAATCTCAGCAAATTGGGGACAACTGTCTTTTTTCAAAAGAAAATGTGTATAGAATACATATATTAACTTCAAGACAGTAGTTACCTTTGGGGAGGAAAGAGAGAGGAAGAAGAATGGTGCCTTCCACTGTGTATGTAATATTTCTTAAAAAACGACATTAATAAGGTGTGCTCTGTTAAATCTGAGCAAAGAATAAATGGTTTCTATTATCCTATTCTCCTTCTAAGTATATTTAAAATAAATATGTAACTAGAACGGAGATGAAATAACACTAATGTAATATATGTTATTTGCTGGAGTGCTCCCACCATCTGATGGACAGCTCGTGATTGGTTGGTGATGTCACTGACCCTATCCAAAGGTCACGACATGCTGTTTACCAGCTGTGGAGCTAGAGAAGGCTCGGTCACCAGCAGCAGAGCCAGAGTTACCTCGACCTACAAAGTTAGAGCCACATAGCACCAGATCCTGCTCCAGCTGTGGACTAGTGACAGCTCTGGCACCAGCTCTAGAGCTCAGTTGCGGCCAGCTCCAGAAGGAGAGCTCCCTCCAGCTCCCACACTTGACCAGCTCCAGAGCAGCAGCCATTTCCATCACTGGCTCCTGCACCAAATCTGTCAACAATGCAGAGCTAGAGTCGGTCTCAGCACTGGAGCCAATTCTAGAGGCAGGTCTAGCACCATCACCTGAGACAGACCCAGCTCCAGCCCCAGATCAGGTCCAGCTCCTGGGCCAGTTGCATAGCCAGAGCTGGTGGGATCTCCAGCATCAGCCACAGCAGTGGCTCCAGCACTACGGCAGCTGCAGCACCACCCTCTTCGTCAGCAACTAAGGCCCGGCCGGCTCCAGCTCCACCCCAGAGCTGTCCTTCACCTTGCCTGTGAGGGCAGGATGTCTTTTCCCTTTTCTATGTTTTATGATTTCTTATGTTTTGTGTGTTCCAATTTAGATTCAATAAAGTTTAGTGTTTTCATCACTTAAAGTTGTACAATTCAGGGCCGGCCATTAACTACATCCTCTATGCTGTGTACAGTCACCATTATCTAGTTCCAGATCATTGCATCACCCCACCAGAACCCCTGTACCCATGAAGCAGCCATGCCCCCATATCCACTCTCCCAGCCCCTGACAAGCACTGATCTGCTTCCTGTCTCTGTGCATTTCCCTGTCCCTGGTATGGCTGTCCTGAGCACAGCCAACACTCCTTTGGCCCCTCCCCTCCATGTTGAAGACCCCTGAGGATGCCAATGTGTTCAGTGCCATGAACCTGATGCCTAGTATGACTTTGACCTGAAGAAGCCCACTGTCACCAAGGGGGTGAGGTCAGGCATGGAGCCAGCTCAACCCTGCTTCACATGAAGAAGAGGGACTCGATATTGCCAAGGGCACTTTCTCCTCAGTCCCTAGTGCTGTTCAGCCACAGGCCACCCTCCCCAGGGTCTGGCTAGCTGGAGAGACGATGACGTACAGACTAGAGTGACAAAAACCAAGTGGCCATCTTTTCTGTCCAACCTGCTGGCCCAGGCTACCCAGGAGCAGTTTCACCCTGAACCTCTCCTGCTGCAGGCCTGATGCCTGCCAGTCAGCAGGCTGTCCTGGCCTCCCGTGGACCACTGGCAGCCTTAGGTGCCTTCTGCCCTCTAGGGTCCAAAGGACTAGCTGACCTTTGTCAAGGAGTGCTGCCCATGGGCATGAAGCCCTGCCTGCCACTGAGGCACTGCCCTCTGTGCACCTCCCTCACACCTTCCCAGGTGTGGGTCACTTGCATCTGTGACTTCAGGTGTCCCAGAGTCCCCACTCACCCAGGGGGCGTGACCTCTGCAAATGCAGCCCTTCCATCCAGCCTCCAAGCCTCCAGGCCCCAACACAGGCTTCAGGACCAGGGATAGCTCCCACTCCAAGTGCTGGGACACCTCAGGTGGGGCCAGGACATCAGTGGCAGGGACATTGTCCAATGCTCAGCGAGCACTTGGCTGGTTCCTCCAGCTCCAAGGTGGAGGAGAGCAACATGAGTATTGACCCAGAGTCCCCTGATTTCAAGGAAAAGAAGGTGGCTGCCCTACCCATTCTCCCTGACAGCCCATTCCCAGTCCCTTCTTGCCCGGGACCACTGTTCCCCATCGACACCTACAAAGGGGCCAAGAAGCCCAGGAGCTGGATGCCGGCCTAGGGTGTCCTGCCGGGTCAAGAGACTCTGCTGATCATGCCATCCCCCCCAGTTATGGAAATCAACCGCCACCTGGTCCCCGATGGTCTCTGGTTTCATCTTGGCCTCCAGCAGCACCTCTTCCTCCTCAGCCTCCACCACACCCATGGCAGCTTTGGTCACACACAAGCGTTGTGTCTCAGGCTCTTCAACCATAGCTCCTCGCTGGCCCTCTGCATCCAGCCAGTGGGTGATGCTGCATCATCCCTGTCCACCTGCAATAAACAACAGCGACATGGACAGGAGCGTCTTTTTAGCCCACTGGTGGGACATGCCCTTGGTCCCATCACTCAGAGCTCTCTGAGCACAGACCTGTCCTGAATGGCTACTTTGACAAGAAGCCCTCTCTGGGCCCTCCAGGCAGCATCCCCAGCCCAGGCAGAAGGTAGGCGACCGCCACAGTGCCCACTGTACATGGGAGGAAATGGAAGCAGCCTTCTCATCCTGTTGGTTCTTGGGGATCTGGGCTTGAGTGGAGGTGGATAAGGTGCCCACCAAGCTCCCTCCAAATCTAGGTCCTAACAGCCTGAGGCTCTGATGAGACTGCTCGTTCAAGTCCACGCAACCTGTAGTGAGGCCCGACTCCTTGCCTGCGTCACGGCCCTGGGTGATCTGGTCCAGACACCATCCCCAGAGTGCACCCCTCACCGCACCCCACCCTCCCTAGAGCCTTCCTCCCCAAGGACCCTGCCAAGCCCCTGCCCCCTTCAGAGCTCCTAGCCTGCAGTGCCCCTCCCCCGAGCCCCCATCCAGGATGGACTCACCTCTGTGCTGGGCTCACAGGCCACCTCCTCAGGCTCCTGTGCTAGCAGAGCCTTTAGAGGCAGATTGACCTGGTGTCAAACCCACACCTGGGTCACCTCACAGCCCTGTGACAGGCAAGTTCATGTGGTGTCTTCTCGGAGACTCAGTTTCCTCCATGAAAAATGGGGTCAGTGACTCTAACCTCAGGAGGGTGTGTTGGGATTCAAGCAGGGAGAAGAAGGTGCCCAAAGTGCTTGGACTCAGGAGGTCGCCTGGCTGGAGGAGACCCAACGCAGGACAAGGCCTCGATGGTCAATGCTGGGCTCAATGGTAGTGAAAAGTAAGGATTTCTAGTCCCCTGTTCACGTCTGGACTTGGTCACTTAGAGCAGAGTGACCTTGAACGCTGGGACCACTGGTCATCTGTAAAATGGGGTTTAATAACTCAGCACCCAGGGGGCTTCCTAATAACAGTAACTCCCTCCAATAGTTGCCCAGCTGGGCTCCCTTCAGCTCCTCCTACACCCGCCAGGGCTGCAGGCAGGGATTGGCTGGACCTCATGTGGCCAGGATGGGGTGTAGAGGAGGAGGGAAAAGGGTGGCCTGGCCTTCTCCCTGCCCAGGGTCTGTGTCCACCACTGTCTTCGTGTCCACAGGACCAGCCATGCATGGAGCTGGACCCTGGGATGCAGTCTGTGGACCAGTACAGTGAGGTCGGTGTATATTCAGTGACTCTCACATCCCCAGATGTCCAACCTACTCAACTGTGCACCGTGTGGCCCACCTGGCTTGTGTGGCGTGTTCCCGGTACGTAGGGGATGTGAGGGTCACCGAGTAGTTGGCTGGGGAGGGGACAGACGAAAGCAGCCATGTCAGGGGACCGTTGTGTTACACGTGTGTGCTGCGGGCTGTGTCACCCAGAAGTGCTGTCTGCAGGGCCCCTCTGTGTGCCTGACCGTGGACAGGAGGCCTGGTTGCCCCACAGGAGAGAGGCCTATGAGACCATGAGGGTATCCCTGCCACACTCACGCGGGCAGAGATCCTGGGTCATGTCCATGTTCATCGGGGCTGATGTTGCTCCATGTCCAACCCTCACAGTATAGTTGGGAAACTGAGGCCAGGAGGAGCAGGGACAGGCCCTGGGCCCACGAGGTGGGCAAAGTCCAGAGGAGAAGAGAGCATTCCAAGCTCTTAGGCCAGCCTCAACACTTCCAAGGGGTTTGCTTTGGGAATGAGAGCTCCTAAGATCCTGGGGGACCCCTGCCAACGTCCCCCATGTAGGGCCCTTTCCTCTATGCATCCCCACGTGGACGCACTCACACACACAAGCATACACACACACTCTGACTGCCCAGCCCTGTGTCAGAAGGGAAGTGCACACTGGGGAGGTGACAGGAGGAAGGAAGAAAGAGGTTGGAGGCAGCTCTGCCATAGGGCAGGGGCATCCGGTCCCCTAGCCACATGCCCAGGCCCATAGCATGAAGGGGAGAGATGCCAGACTGGTGGGCAGGGGGTCCCCAAGGTGCACAGGGGGATGCAGGGGTTCGGGCCATCCCTAGAGCAGCCTGCAGAGAACCAGGTCTGGCGTCCTGTGTCCACCACTCTGTGCACCGGGAACTAGGATATGACCCCCCCCTAGGGGGGAGGGGCTACATGAGAGAAGGCCTGATCTTCGGCCTCTGTAAATTGGGATGCATAGATGGGGTGACTCTAAGGGTCTCACAGGCTTGTAGAAGAGTCTCTTGACCTTCATTCTCCATCCATGACCCACTGTTCTCTGAGTCGTTGTAAAATGCATTCCATTCCCTCGAGGTCTTGCTTTGCAGAGGGCAGCCTGAGAGCTTGGGGACTGGGGACCCAGGCAGTGCAGAACATGGCAGAGCACTGGTCGACTTGTCCGGGGACCAGGGACAAGGTCATCCTTGTTGGAGCCTCGGGGTCCTCCTTTGGAAGTGAGGTGGAGTCATTTTCCTGGCTGGGATGAGGATGCCTTGTGAGTCAACGGGACACGCCAGGGCCAGTGTAAGGAAAGTGGGGAGCAAGAGAGGATTCTGAGGTCCCTCACATCTCTCCTGGAGCCCACGGGTCCTGATCCTTTGCACCCTCGGCCCTGGGGGAACCACTACCTTGAGGACCCCAAACAAAGAAATGTGTGTGTTTTGCTTTCTGCTTTCCTGCCTGGGGCTGCAAGGCTAGGGCTGACCACCAGAGGTGTTCTGTGTCCACTCGTGCTCAATGGAGCAAGTGGAGCAGGGAAGGGACGCCCAGGCCTCGTTCTGGGTGTTCCCCTGTCCAAAGCAACCTTTGATTACTGGCATCCACGTTCACAATGGGAGCTGCTCAGAGGTGGGAGGGTTCTGAGATCCTCTCATGATTCTTTCAGCTACTGTGGCCCCAGCACTCACTCTGAGCAGGGCCCATGTTAGTCCTGAGGGTAGTGCTGAAAGCACCTACATGGTCCCTGCCCTCCAGGAGCTCACACCCTGGAGGTGGAAGGGACAAAATCATGAACAAATCCATGCGAAAAAGAAGAGCAGGTGCTACAGGGCAATGAAGCAGGGTGCTGGAGGAGGGAGGGCCTGGAGCCCCTAGGTGGGTGTAAAGGGCCTCCCTGGGGACATTTGTGCCCTGAGCAGAAGGACAAGAGGAACCAGCCCTGCATCTGTCTGCCAACAGCGTGCTGGGGGGAAGCTCAAAGGCACAGAGACTTGGAGGGAGAAGAGAATTTGACGAGAGAGGAGGTGAGAAAAGAGCCAGTGTGGCTAGAGTGAGCTGGGGAGGAGAGAAGAGAGAGAGAGGATGGCAGGGCCAGACCCAGGCCTGGAAGGAGGTACTAGCTGTCTATGCTGGGTGACAGCATTAGCCTCACTTAGCATTTACAAGACCTGTCATTGAGCATCTGACAATGTCTCTACCAGGGTCCAGGCTCAGGTCAGCTGGGAGGCTCCCTGTCAAGGTCTAGCAGGAGGCTGGGGCTGTGTTCTCAACTGAAGGTCGATAGAGGCAGGAGCCATCTCGGAGATCATTCGGAAGTATCGGAGCAGTGGTAGGATTCAGTTTGGATGGGGGGTTTCAGGCCTTTTCTGTCTGTGGGCCGGGGCCCTCTGCCAGTTCTTTGCACTTGGGGGTGTCATAGGGACGGAAGCTCATAATATCTGATCTGGCTTCTCCTGAATAGTGGATCCGAGAGACAGAAAGAGAGCGAGAAAGAGAGACAGAGACACACAGAGATAGAAAGATGGGTAGGAGAGACAAAAAGAGGAGACACAGACAGACACAGTGAGACAGAGAGGAGAGACAAAGAGAGAGACAGAGAGACAGGGAGAGACCAAGAGAGATACAGAAAGCCAGAGACACAGAGACAGAGAGAGACAAAGACAGGGAGAGAGATAGAGACAGAGAGATAGAATGAACACAGGAAAGACAGAAGCAGGCAGAAGTCACAGACTTTTCATTAAACCGACCATGGAAGTGACATCCCATCACTCGGTCCTATTCTGTTGGTTAGAAGCCAGCCGCAAAGTCCATTCTCCTCGAGGAGCGGGGATTACCAAGGATGTGTGCCTAGGAAGTGGGAACGCTGGGAGCCATTGTGGGGGCTGCCCACCACATAGGCTGAGATGACAGCCACTCAGGCACTTGGACCTGAGTCTAAACAGAACAGGAGGCCCTGGAGGGTTGCAAGCCAGAAGGAGATGATGTCTGAACGTCATTTCATTTCAACCCTCCCTAGGGACACTGGGAAACAGGCAAGAGGGGAAGTGCCTCTCCCAGACGCCCAGCAGACCCAAGCCTCTTTGCATTGTATTCTCTGCCACAGCCAGCCCCTTCTGTCATCCTTGCACTGCAAAGTCTGTGCAGGAGCTACGTGTGGGAGCAGCCCATGGTTTCACAGGCTCTGAAGGGATCTCTAGGTCTATGCACCTGATGACATCCCTAAGAAATAGATGTTAGAATGACCCCCACTACACAGACAGGGACACGGGGGAGGCCCTGAGAGGCACAGGGTTGTCCAGGGTGACATCACTGGCAAGAAGCAGGAGCGGGACTGAATTCAACTCTGTGTCCTCAAAGCTGGGGCCCTGGTTGTGTCCAGACCTCCCCAGAGGCTGTGGGGTGGACTGTGTTGGTGTGACTGTGTCTGGACAGGGTGTGGAGATGGAGAGTGAGCAGTCAGCAGCCCGGGGGACCCTTAGGAAGGTCTTGTGTGAGGAGGAAGCTTAGGTAAGGGGATCCCAGGAAGTGACCTCACAGAGCCCAACAGAACTTGGAACCCTGGTAACTAGGCACCCACATCCTAAACACAGCCCCCAAGTGAGCTCACTTGTCTAGCACTTGTCTAGAAGGAGCAACATGTTTAGTTGCTGCTTCCCGATGCCCAGGGGCCGGAGCCCCAGGAAAGCCCCCAAACACCGATGCAGATGCTGGTGCCCCTCTCACGGTCGACGGCTGTGGCCATTTCCCCGGAAGGATGGAAAGGTAACATCGGGAGGCTCAGGGAAGGCCATTCCAAACCAGGCTACCACTGTGGTCCCATCACGGCAGCCCTACATCCCCTCCTCATGTGTGCCTGGAAGGGCGGGTTCATGTGGGTGGACCACCGTGAGCAGGAGCAGTCGGTGAGGTGTTAGAAGCCTGGGGGGGGGTCGGTCAGGTTCAAAGCCCAGGTCAAGGCCGGCTGGGTGGGACGTGGAGTGCTGGGGTGGCGCCCTTCTGCCTGAGGTTTATCACAAGCCCCTGATGTGTATGTTTTTCCTCAGGGGTGGAATACTGTGCAGACACAGGTATGTGCCTGATCTGGGAGAATTAGGTCCAGAGGGCAGAAGCAGCAGCAAAGACAGCTGGGCAGGGCTCTGATGCCTCTGGGACAGAGCCAGTCACTGTCTTTGCAGAGCTCCAGACAGGAGATCAGCGTGGAGCTGGTGGAAGGGGATATTCCATCCATCTCCCCGATGGAGGCGCCGGTGTCCCACAGGACTGGATCAGCAGCTACAGGGAGAGGGTCTGCAGTGGCAGTGATAAAACCCTCAGAGCCACCAGAGGACCCAGCTTCAATCCCGGGAGAACAATCATATCCACCATGTGCTGCAGCAGACCAGGAGGCAGCTGAGAGCCCAGGCTCCAAGCAGGGTGCGCCATCTCCTGCACTGGCTCCTGTAGGATACAAGGAGGCAGAAGAGGCCCAAACCTCTGTGCAGGGAGAGCCATCCCCTGCACAGCCTTCTGCAGGAGATGAGGAGGCAGCTGAGATCTCTGCCTCCATGCTGGGACAGAGATCTCCTGCACAGCCGCCTGCAGGACTCCAAGAGGCAGCTGAGGCCCCAACCTCCGTGCAGGGAGAGTCATCCCCTGCACAGTCTCCTGCAGGAGACCAGGAGGCAACTGAGGCCCCAGCCTCTGTGCAGGGAGAGCCATCCCCTGCACAGGCTCCTGCAGGAAAAGAGGAGGTAGTTGAGGGCCCAGCCTCCAAGCAGGGTGCGCCAACCCCTGTACAGGGGGATGGCGCACCCTGGATCCTGTAGGATACCAGGAGGCAGAAGAGGCCCAAGCCTCTGTGCAGGGAGAGCCATCTCCTGCACAGCCTCCTGCAGGAGACGAGGAGGCATCTGAGGTCCCTGCCTCCGTGCAGGTAGCGCCATCCCCTGCACAGGCTCCTGCAGGAGACAGGGAGGCAGCTGTGGCCCGAACCTCCGTGCAGGGACAGACATCTCCTGCACAGCCTCCTGCAGGAGAATGAGAGGCAGCTGAGGCCCCAGCCTCCACTCAGGCAGAGCCATTCCCTGCACAGGCTCATGCAGGAGAACAGGAGGCAGCTGAGGCCCCAGCCTCTGTGCAGGGAGTGCCATCCACTGCACAGACTCCTGCAGGAGAACAGGAGGCAGCTGAGGCCCCAGCCTCCGTGCAGGGAGAGCCATCCCCTGCACAGGCGCCTGCAGGAGACAGGGAGGCAGCTGAGGCCAAATTCTGCGGCCTGGGAGATCTGGCTCGCGAACCTCCCTTATTAGCACCTCCAATCACAGCTGTTCCACCTGCTCCATTACCACACATTTCCTTCCCCACCCTGCTTATTGTATTTGTTTCTTTCTTGGTTCCTTTCATTGCTTTGTTTTTATTGTTTATATCTTGAATATTTAAAATAAATTTAACTTTCATCTTTTAACAATTTACTGTTTTTCATTTTAAATTGTACACTTCATGAGCATCAAGTACATTCACAATGCTGTGCATCCATCACCGTTGTCTGGGTTCAGAATATTTCATTCTCCAAAAGGAAACCCTATTCTAAAAGCAGTCACTCCCCATTTCTCGCTCGGGCCCTGGCAACCCCTGATCTGTTTTCTGTCACTTTTTTTTTTTTTAATCTGTTCTGGATGTTTCCTATAAGTGAAATCATGCCGTAGGTGGCCATTGTGTCTGCCCACTCATTTTCACACGGCCTGATAGCTTTTCCTTTTCTGTTTTTATTTGAAATAGAATTTCTCTAAATTGATAGGAAAATCCCAGATGGAGTCTAGACTTGATGTATCAAAGAAAGCCCTTTTGGTAAATATGTGCATAATCTTGGGGTACAGACTGTTGTTTTAAGTGGGACACCAGAGCCAGAAGCCACACACGAAACGCGTTGCTCTTCGTGCGGCCAAAACAAAAACAAGAAAAGGATTGAAAGCTGGAAAGTCAAACCATAAACTGGAACGTATCCTCATAACACAAGGCCAGGGAAAGGTTACGCCTCCTTGTGGTCCAAAAAAATGCTCAAAAGTCAGAGTTTTAAAAAGAGATAAAGAGCAAACACATTCAACGCCAACAAGAGGCGCTACACAGGGACAGCATGTGTCAGAGATGCTTGAGCTCCCCGAGGAGGAGACGCGCACATGGAGACACTGTGGAGAGGGCACTGGGCCCCATCAGATGAGCAGGGGTCCAATGTGGTGACGACAAGCCCTGGTGACAATGTGAGGAAGCAGAGGCCCCAGTAGACCCCTAGAGACAAGTGTGAAAGGACACTCCTCTCTGGGGACCAGCCTGCAGGACCCATCGCTGTCCCCAGGGGCACGCCTGTACTGGCGGTGCTGATCCCAGGACTTCATCCCACAGAAATTCCTTCCCAACTTTTCAAAGATGTATTTTCCAGACTATTCATCACAGCACTGGTTGCAATAGCAAGCAATTGGAAGGAATGCTACTGTCCATGGCGAGGAGATGGGATCCATCTGTCCCATCTGTAAGACCACGTATATGTGATATCAGCCGGGAGACACGCATCTATGAAAATGAATCTGTGTGTGAGCAAGAGACAGAGAGAGACAGACAGAAAGAGAGAGACAAAGCCAGAGAGATACGCACCAAATCATCCACGGGGTTCACCTCTGGGGATGGGAATTCCCACTCGCTTCTCTTCTCCTTTAGGGGCCTGCGTGATGTTTCAACTTGATAGAATGTGCCTCTATTCCTCTTATAATTCTAACAAGAATAAAATCACATGGTTAATGTTATCCATTTATCACTCATCTTTGGACTGAAGTACATTATTTAGTTTTTCTTTGTAAAAGTTTTTATTACAAAGACAATGAACTTTTATTATAGTAAAAGAATGAATTCTAAGGGAATTAAGAATTAAGTGGAAACTGAGGAGTGCCCTTAATAGGCAGTGTTCACCGTTTCAGTCCTTTGCATTTGTATGCACGTGTGTGTGCACGTGTGTGCATGTGCACATTCAGCTGTGTGCATCTGTATGCACATGGGTATGTCTATGTGCAAGTGTGTGTGGGTGTGCACTTGCGGCTATCGTGTGGGAAGGACTGCAAGGAGTGTGCTCTTCTGGAACCTGATTTCCCCAGGGCTGGACCCTGGCCAGTCAATCCTCTTCCTCCCCTGCGTCGGCCTCAGAATTTCCTAAGAGCCTCTGCTGGGCAACACGGATCATTTCTGATTTTTCACTCCCGTCAGCATGCTGAAAGGAACACCTGCATCCATAAATCTCTACTTCTTTAGGACCGATCCCTAGAGGTGGAGATTCTGGCTCATAATGTAAACGTGATGTTAAGGTGTTGGTCACAGTCTGACACCCAAGGTCTCCTTCTACGCTGTGATCTTGTTTGGGAACGGGGATTCCAGAAACCCTGAAGCAGAGACCTGAGGGGGGGAGGGAGAAGGAGGAGCAGCTAGGATGCAGGGGATGAAGGTACCTGGGGTGACCTGCCCAGCTGGAAGGCCCCGCTCCTGTTCCTTCTGGCCCTACCACTCCCCTCACCCCTGGCCCCGCCCCTACCACACCTGACTCCGCTTTGGCCTTGCCCATGCCCCTCCTGCTCCCTAACTCACCTGAGCTGAGCAGCCTGGCCTGCCATCCAGGACAGATGATGATGAGGGTCTGGACACTCCTGCCTGCTCCCTCTCCCTCCAAGCAGAGAGCTCCATCCTCAGTAGGGAAAGCACATCTAGGACAGAGCAGTGAGTCACAGGGACCTCCTTGAACATACTCCCTCCAGGGGGAGTTCTCAGTTGCAACAGCAGGACCCACTTGAGCTTGTGTGAGCAGAAGTGACTTTGACAAGACACAGTGGAGGTGTCATAGAAGGTGCCAGAAGGTCAGAGCATGGGGCTGGAGGCTTTGGAGAAGGTCATTGTGCCAAAGCACACCTCAGGGTCTTCCAGGAGTGATGGCTGCCTCAGGCACTGTGCCAGCCCCAGCCCACATATCCAGCACATTCAGCCTCTGCGATGGAGGGCCCCTGCTCAGTGGGGATGAGCGAGAGAGCCCTGGTGACCTCGGAGAGGAACTGCCATTGGAGCCTTGGTTTCCTCAACTGTGAAGTGGGGTGGCAGCCGACCTTTCATGGTGGTGTCAGACAAGTTTGCTCAGGCTGCACCTGGAGTGTCCTGCACCTTTTCAGAGCTCAACAGCTACTAGCTGTAATGAAGAGGAATCACGGGAGGAGAGATGGGGCTGGGTCCTGGATCCCCAGCTGGCTGGCTGACTCCCGTGGGACAAGATGGGGTGGAGAAAGGCATTCCAGAGGAACAGCGGAGTCAGAGCGAGTAGGGCATGCCTGGTGGGAGACCAGAGTGGGCAGAGGCGAAGGGCCCCAGGGGCCTCTCAGTGGGGTGACATCAGCAGGAACAGCTCACGGTGATGAGCACTTACCGGGGACTCTGTTCTCCTCTTGAGCTATTTCCTTGAATCCTCCCCACAACTCCTTGGGGGAGGAGCAATTATTGTCTTCATTTCACTGATGAGGAAACTGAGGCTCAAAGAGACTTGCCCCCTCTGTGCCCTGCAGAGTGGCAGAGCCGGGATTTGAACCCAGTGCCTCTTAGACCCCATGGGGCCTGCCTGAGAAGGGCTCCCCCATGCTGAGGGAGGGACCTCTTTTCCCTAAAGTTCTGACAACTTTTGGTCCTGATGCCCAGAAAGACCTCACTCTGCGGGGGGATAGGCTGGTCCTTGGTACTGGGAGATCCCACAGCGCCCACGGCTGGCCATTCCCCGGCCACCATACCCAGCCCCAGGCAGACGGAGTGGCCCTGTCCCTTTAGTTCAGTGATGGCTGGAGGCCAGAAGGGTGCCGGTCCCAGGGAGGCCAGGACCCTTGAGCCCGAGGAGGCCGCAGTGCAGGACAGTGGTTTGGAATAATCCAAAGTCAGAGAAACAGGGGTCCTAGTGCCTGCTCAGCCTCTTTCTAGCTGGTGATGCAGGTGATGCTCTCAGCCTCAGCTTCCCCATCTGTACAATGAGGAAATGACTTGGCCTCCTGATGGGCTGTTGGGAGACTTCCCTGAGGAATGGCTTGAGTATTTCTAGCCTGGTGCCTGGAGCGTGTTAAGAGCCCCCTGCCAGGCTGTCACAGTGGTCTTCCAGGGCGCAGGGTCTGGGAAGTCCCTCCTCAGGTTCCCTTCCTGCTGCTCTGCTCCCGGGAACATTCAACATTGTTTGAGGTGGAGCTGAAGAAGAACCAGGACCACACTGTGTTGCAGGTGACGGAGGCTCAGTGCTGGAAGGAGAGCTGGACATGCTCCATGCCACCGTCTAGGCCTTGTGCTGTGACACCCTGTGAGCCCGACACAGATAAAGCCTCCTCCTGTGTGGATCCAGCTGCTGTGGTTTATTCACTTATTGCTTCATTCACCCAGTCATTCCTTCACTCATTCCCTCACTCACTCACTCCTGCACTCATGTACTCATTCATGCATTCGTTCATTGTTTACTCACTCATTCACCCAATACGCTCTGGTCCCTGCCATGGGCCGAGCACTGTAACTTCACCAGTATGACCCGATGTGGTCCCTGTCCACCTGGAGCTCACATCCACGGTGTGACCTGAAAGAGGGCTGTCCTTTGGGATAGTAGTGGTGATGAGCACCAGGAATCCACTTCTGAAAGTAGAGGTCACCCATGCAAAGAAAAGAACGGAGAAAACCCATGCTTGGCACTTCATCGACAAAAAAAAAATTAAAAGTTAAGTAAAATAAAGATATCCTATATTTAACAAAATGTGGGTTCTAATCACAAGTGTGCACTCATTCCTACAACCAATGAGAAGTAATCCAGAGTGGACTGGGTATTTGTAACACATTTTTACGGCCAATAATAGCATTTCAGTAACATGTTCCAGGGCCTCACGATTTTCCTAAGGCCTCTGTGATCCTCTAACACTTAAGTCTTTCTCCTTGGAAGCCTCTGTCCTGTCACCCTCCTTGTTAATGGCTCTTCCACTGTTCAGGGGCCTACCCTGCACGGCCACACTCGTCAGTGAATCTCCACGTTGTTGGGACAGGCTGCCCGCGTTCCTCCCTCAGCCTCACGAGCTCCTGTTGCTTTGGCAAGGTTGATGTTTTACTGGGTGATCACCTGGCATCTTTCTTTGCAGCGGTTTGCATCTTCCCATGCTGTGTCTCCTCCGAAGACTCCGGGAGGCAGGCCTTTTGTCCCCATCTTACAGGTGAGGAAGCTCAAGTCCAGAAGGCTGGACGACCTGCTCCAAGTCACAGCCAGCGTGGAGCCTCGGCAGGGTTTGGGCCCCCAAAGCAGACAAGGTTGTAGGGCAAGTGGTTTGTTTGCAGGTGATGGGGGAGGCCCGAGGGAGACCATGGGGGAAGGGAGCCTGGCGGAGGAGAGCCAGTGCGGGCCTGACGAGGGAGCACTGAGGTGAGCATCCATCCTAGTCCTGTTGGGAGACGAGATCCCACCCGGACTGGCTCTGTCCCTGTGGGTGGAGGGTTTACCCCGGGTCATGAAGGTTTCTGTGCTACAGGCTGGCACAGGCTTGCAGGAGAGAAAGCTCCCGGTGCAGGAGAGAGCCCTCAGAGAGAGAGTGGATGCAGGTGCTCCAGGGGAACACTGTGGGCCTGCTGGGGACTGGCTCCCAGGGACTGCAGGGACTCAAGTGGGCTGAGGGAACTGAAGGGCAGCAGCAGCAATGTCTGCAGCGGGGGTCTGCACACATGTCCCACACTTATGCCCCCAGAAAGGCTGCTCTGCATGGCATTTCTCCTCCCAGATGCGTAGTTGGCCCAAACCGCCCCTCCACTCCATACTCCCAATTCCTTTCCACTCGTCTCAGGTTACTAGAAATTCAGAATATTTTAGTTGGTGTTGGAGTCCAGAGACTTTTGTTTGTCCTGCCCATGTTCTAACATTGCTGGCTTTTTAAAGACCTCAGGGCTTTGACTCCAAAACAGCAAGATGATGAGGATCCCAGAGAGCTTTCTGGAAGCAAGACTTTATGCTTTGCAATACTGCCATCCCACCAGCTCTTCTCAAAATCTCTCCGGGACAAAGACTCACAATCTTGGGTCCTCAGATTGCTGAAAGGATGAGCCTTTAGAAAGTGATCGGGGTGGGGCGGCAGGACACACCAAATGGTTGAGTGAGGAATTCAGCCAATCCTCTTCCCGGAAAGCCATGATCACACTGGACGCGCTGTCAGAAAACAACTTCTGGGAAGAGACCAAAGACATACAACCAACTGAGGAGCATTTGAAGCTGAGGGAAGAACAGTGAGAGTCGTGGTGTTTTGGCCCAGGGCAGGTCCCGTCCCCACCCCCTCAGTGTGACGGCCCTGTGAGTGGCGCAAGACTGAAGGGGGTGGCTTCACTGTCAGAGGTTGCCCACTTGATGTCGCCATGGTTGGGCAAAGCCCGGCCCCTAAGCATTTCTGGAAACAGTAACCATCTCAGTGGCAAGCTGACGTGGAAGGTCAACTTTGCAGCCGCCTGAGGTTGGATCTAGAACAGAGCAGCGAATCAGCCAGGAAAGTGAGACGGACAACCACACAATGAGACAGACACAGCGGCCTTGATGGGCTGCACATGACCCCAGGGGGTCTGAAATGTTGTGTGCTTGTGCAGGCCTGTGCCCAATCAGGTGAGACCAGGAAGATGGGCATTGTGGGGATGCTAGAGACCTTCCACCAGCCTAGGCCCTGCCCCCAGGTGTTGCTGCCTCCCAGGAAGTCCAAGTTGACTGAGGGGACAATGCCCAGCCCTGTCGAAGGTCCCTGTCCACTCTGGGGCTCCCATGGAGAGAGGCCTTCCCACCTGCAAACTTCTCCCCAGGTCTTCTTCAGAGGCTGAAACGAGGTGCTCTCAGAGCAGAGAAGATGGTGAGCAGTGAGGAGAGGCTCCTGAGAAGTTGGCCCACCTGGAGAAGGAAGCAAATGAGCTGGGAGGGTGGAGTGGTCCCTGCTTGCTCTGGCCTCAGCCTCTTCAGTGTACATCTCCCTCCTGGAGGAGACAGGAGCCCAGGGAACCCGGGAGAGCACACCCGGGTCACGATGAGCAACACTCCCAAGGAGGAGGATCTAAGCTCAACGCAGGATCAGCCCAGGTAGGAAGGAAGCCTTTCGCAACCAGGACACTCGAGTCAAGGTCAGCGTGCCCCTGCAGGGATGATCTCCCTGCCTGTTCTACACGTCCCTGTGGACCACTGACTGCTTAGGCACTGGCTTCTGACCAACAGACCCAGCACAAGTGACAGGACGACCCTTCTCAGATTCCATCACCGAGGCTGTCATTCTCTCTCACTCGCTCTCTTGTGTTCCCTCTTCCCTCTTCCCTTGTTCCCCTCTCTCAGTCTGTCTAACCCCTGGACCTGGGGACATACATGGATGTCCTGAGCTCCCCTATGCAGAGGCCCACATAGAAGAAAACCAAGGGAGTGCCCTGGCCAACAGACAGAAAGGAGCCGGGCTCTCAGTGAAGCTGCTCCTGACCGAGCCCACAAGAGTAAGCTTGACAGCACATCTCACCCTGTTCCAGCCTCAGTGGAGGCCACAGCCCCAACCTGGAAGTCGTCATGAGCAGAGGCTCCAGCTCAGTTGTGCAGGATTCCTGGTCCACAGAGATGGAGAGAGAGAGAATATTTGCGGTTTAAAGATGCAGGGTGGGGAGCAGTGTTCTCAGAGAGGAGGAGACACCTCACACCATCTCCCAGTTCCTGGGTCTGGCCTGCCCTTCTCCCTCCTCTCCCCTCCAGGCTATCTGCAGCCACAGTGCCCACCTCTCTAACCTCCTCTGGCCAAACTCACTTCTGCCTGGGTGTCTCCACACCAGCAGTGCCTTCTCCCTGGCACGCTGATCACAGGTGAGTGCAGCGCTGGGTCCTCCTGTCATTCTGGTCACAGCAAATGTCACCTCAGTCAGGCCTTTCAGACCCTCCTACCCAGTGAGACCCCAACCCTCCCTGCAGGACACTCTTTATTTTCATTCCAGTTCATGCTCTTCTCTTTCACGTGTCTCTGATTTTGTGCTTTTGTCCATCTGCCTCCAGACTGAGCTCCTGGTGGGCAGGGACCACTGGGTAGATTTCAGTACCACCCTTGGGACCACCAGGGCTCCCGGCCCAGGGTGAGGGCTTGGCACATAGCTGCCGAATGAACAAATAGGGGCATCTTGGATCCCTCCTTCCTGCTTTTGCTCCACTCAGTCGGTGAAGAGGAACACTAGTAATAGGAAGTGCAAGTGGGTCCTGAGGCAGGCGGAGGGTCAGCATGACTTCTGCATGACTCCTCCTTTCTCCAATTGCTCCAACAAAGCTCAGTGGGCACCACTGACACAGAAGGCTGCCACCTGATGGCCAGCACAGGAACTGCAGCCTCGGGCAGTGACAGCACAGCACCAGGCAGGCATGTATTTCTTATGGAGAAATGCCTATCCAAATGCATTGCCCATTTTTCATTGTGCTATTTGTATTTTATTGTTGAGAGGGGAGAATGTATTATATATTGTCAATAGTAGACCCTTATCAGATATGTAAAGATCTGTAAACATGTTCTCCCCTTCTGTGAGTCGTCTTTTCACTTTCTTGATCATGTCTTTCAAAGCACTCAAGTTTTAATTTGATGAAGTTGAATTGATCTGTTTTCCCTTTGGTTGCTTATGTGTTGGGTGCCATAATTATAAAAACACTGCCTAATCCAGGGCCATGTTTTCTTCCAAGAGTTTTATAGTTTTAGGTCTTACATTTACATCTTTGATGGTAAGAAGATGTAACATTTTTGTATATGGTGTAGGTAGGGGTTCACCTTTATTCTTTCACATGTGGATATCCACCTGTCCCAGCACTACTTGTTGAAAAGATTATTCCCTCCTCATTGTCCTGGCATCTCAAATAATTCTAGAATCTGTGGTTGTTGCAGGTGGTGTGACTCACAGTTCCTCAGAATTTTTCTTTACACGAAGGTTGCTTTTCTCTGGCCTTGTGGACTTTCACCCACTGCATTTGTAGACTGATCATTAGCAAAATAATCATATCACGTATTTTGACTAGTTTTTTCTTTGCTTGCGGTGAGTATGTAAGTCAACACCCTGTTACTCCCTGATGGCTGGGTGGACCACATTGCACCATTGTTCTGGCCTGGATTATCACTGTATCCTTCTAACTGGGTTCTCTGCCTCTATATTTGACCCACAATCTATCTCCAATGCACCAATTGGAGTGACCCTTTAAAACCAGATGTCACACCCTGACATTGTGAAATCTCTCCAGGGGCTCTCCATTTCTCTCAGGGGGAAAGTTCAAGTCCTTATGCTGGACCTCAAGCACCATACAGTTGGTCCCACACTCTCTCTGACATCATCTTTGGCCAGTCATCCCCTGTACCTCTGCACTCCATTATGCTCCTGGTACATGCCAGGCACTCTCCCACCTGTAGACTTGCACTCTATGTTCCATCCACTTGGAATCCTCTTCCACATGATGATTTCATGCCTCATCTTCTTCACTATCTTTAATTCTGTGTTCAAATGTCATCTTGCTGAGGCTGTATTGACCATGTCATTTAAAATATAAACTATCCTCTTGTCCTGACACTCCCTATCCAACTTGTTCTCCTTTCATTTTTCCCCTTAGCACTAACACCCTATAAAATAATATATAATGATAAGAATCAGGGTTCAATCAGGACACGGAAACCAACCAATAGATTGAGCAGGGACAGTTTATATAATGAACAATTAACCATAAACCTTTAAAGGGAACTATAGAGAATAGCCCAGAATTACAGTAGAGTAGTTAAGAAAGAAACAATTTTGGGAGAGGACCCCCCTCGCCAAGGCTGCCTTCAGGGCTTGTTGGAGAAGGAATGATTGCAGCACAGGGATGGTAGAGAAGATTGTCATGTTTCCCAAGGCCAGTACCGGTCCCTGGTCAGGGCAGAGCTCAGCAGGTAGGGAACAGCAGGCTGAGACTGGCAAACAGGAAAGCCCTGTCCCCTCCCAGGTGCAGGTAGGCTGAGGCTGGGATGCCTACTGGATTCACTGGGATTCCACTTGCAGGGGTGCCACTCATTCTCCTTATTAAGCCATCCAAGGGGATCCACTGAATCCACTGTGGATCACCCACTGTGGGTGAGTCCCTGTAGACACCCCTGAATTGTGCCACTGTTGGTTGTACTGCAGGAGAAAGAAAAAGAAAAGAATGGAAGCACCCTGGAATTAGGAAGGAAGGCCCTTTGTCCTAAACCTTCTCTGACAAAGCTTAACCCCTGCCAGGTGCAAAAGAGAAATGTCTACTGGGTGCAGCTCCATTATTGCAGAACAGACAATAGAGGTCAACACTCTGATGTTGTTACACAGGGGCAACCCATTGATAACTGGCACCATAATTCCCTTATTATTTTGTTTATGTATTCCATGCTTTTACTTCCAACTTGCCTCTATTGCTTTATTTGAAGTAAGATTTTGAAGACAACATATGGTTGTATCAAGGTTTCTAAAAAAAGGTATTTTGACCCCCCAAAATGCCATTATTAGATCAAAACAACAGAAGAATTAAAAGTAGAAAGTAGCTATACTATCAGTATATGCCTTAAGTAAATAGTTTATTGTCAAATTCCTCTTATATAAGAAAGCACCATGCAGTTACATTTTAATGATGTTAGCCTCAATAATCTAGTATAATAATAAACTCCTTTGTAATGAGTAACTATATAAAATGAAGTTACAATAATTTACAATTTATGTCTGTGACATGAACCAACTACTCTCTACAAGCACCACTGAAATCTTGATTGATGCTTGGCTACCTTGTTCTACTAGAACTAACGGGAATATTTCACTGCCAACAAATTCTGTTTACCTGCTGTGTAGTTTATAAGGGTTGAATTCTTCTCTACTTGAAAATCACCATTTTTATCTCTCCATATGGATACCTGTTTAATGGCAGATAGCTTTGCAGCCAGTATAGTTTTTTTCGGGAGAGTCTTATATAAGAAGTCATAAAAAATGGGTATAAATAACTTACACTTAGGAAATTTTTCTTTTTCTTTTTCGTTTCCCTGCTTGGAAAGATTTGCCTTGAGCTAACATCTGTTGCCAATCTGCCTCTCTTCTTTCTCCCTTCCCAAAGCCCCAGTACATAGTTCTATATTCTACGTGTAAGTCCTTCTAGTTCTTCTATATGAGCCACCACCACAGCATAGTCAATGAGAGACGAGTGGTGTGGTTCACGCCTGGGAACTGAACCTGGGACGCCGAAGCGGAGCGTGCCAAACTTTAACCACTAGGCCATCAGGGGTTGCTCCAGGAAATTTTTCTAGAAAAAAATTGGAATCAAGATGTATGATTTATTTCTAAAAATTTCATAACATACTTTAAAACATGAAATGCTCAACATGTTTAAAAGCACTTTACCACTCAGTTTACCTTAACAAAGATATAGCAAACATTTTGAGAAATATACTTTCAACAGGAAAGTCCAATTGTAGCTTTATGCTTTTGTAGACCACTCCCAATAACGTGGCTTAAAAAATATAACTGTAAGATTCTCTCAAGAAAATGTATTTCATTTCTATAAAAATCGTTCTTTACAGTGTCTCAATGTTTGTTTCCTACTGAGCTTCTCAATGTTCTTTAGGCTTAACAATATAGTAGAATCAAGCTCCTATAATCTAGCTTTTAATCCCACAATCCGGAAAGCTCTATCTCAAGGTCATCAATGACCTCTTAAATCACCGAATAATATTATTCCCATTTTATAAGTGCGAATACTAGGTTTGAAAGAAGTCAAGTTCATGCCCAATATTGTTTAGCTAGTAAGAGGCAGAGCCTAGATATGACTGACTCCTGCTGTCTGATTCTAAAATCCATAAGCATAACCTCTAGGTATACAGCCAAACGTAACACTCTGTATTCTTGCAACAGAATAAATGCATTTGCTTTTTCCTTAATGTCTGTAACACGGTTCTTAACTATTGCAATGCAGTGGTTTCTCGCTTCCTGTAAATGAGAGTGTTCTTCAAAGTACCTTCCTTCCTCTCTGCTCTTCTCTATACATTCCCTCCACTCCCAGTGCTTGAATTCATTTAACAAGCATTTATTTTATTGAGTCCATACAATTCCAGACCCCATGGAAAAACAATGAAAAAAAACCAGTCCCTGGCCTTGAAGGATTTACAGACTACTAGGGGAGAAAGCACTATAAGCAAGTCCAATACTATTTTCAAAAAAAAAATAAGGTTTGAGTCTGCAAAAACACAGAAGGCATTCTATGCCACACAGCACAGGTTTTCAAGCCTTTTCTGAGGAGGACTACAGTTTTTTAAGAAATAGCGTTTAAAATTTCCAAAAGAGCACTCAAGACCTAGAACTTCCCTGATCCACTGTCCCCTTCCCACTACAAGCCATGTTTTTTCTAAGACTCTTAAGAACATCGTTTGAAAACCACTATATTCTAACATCTTAGTAGTTTTGCCTTTCATGCTTAGGTCTTTAATCTACCTGGAATGGATTTTTGTGTACGGAGTAAAGTAGGATACCAATTTGAATTTTTTCCATACTGATATCTAATAGTCCCAGGACCACTTATAGAAACGCCCCTTCTTTGCCCTCTGCTCTGTAAGAGCACTACTATTAAAAGAAATCAAGTTTCTGGATACACACGGAACTGGATTTGGGTTCTCTACTGTTTTCCACTGGTCTAATACTGTGCTAATACCAAAGTGCTTTAGTTATTATAGCTTTATATATAATAAATCAGGATATCTCATAGAACAAGTCTTCTCACCTTGACCTGCTGCTTAAAAAATATCTTGACTATTCTTAGTCCTTTGTATTTCCATATGTATTTTAGAAAACACACGTAATTTTGAGCTCCCTAATTTCCTGGCAAACTGGTAAAATACCCACAAAACAAATCTAGATCAGTGGTTCTCGACCAGGGCAATTTTAACACCCCCACCTCCCACCCCAGGGACATTCAGCAACGTCTGGAAACATTTTTGGTTGTCACAAAGTGGGGGGTAGGTACTACTGGCCTCTAGTGGGTTGAGGCCTGGGAGATGCTGCTAAGCACCCCACAGTGCACAGGACAGCTGCCACAACAAAGAATTATCCCATTCAAATTTTAATAGTGCCACTTTTGAGAAACCCTGTCCCAAATAAATCAAGGGGCAAATTTGCATGTGCCCATTAAAGGCCAGGGAATGTCTACCAAAAACAATAATTTAATTTTAGAAAAACTGAACTGCCATATGCCAATGAGATTTACCCCAATTCATTAAAAAAAAAATCATATTATTTGCATTGACCAAAAGGCTTATCTTCCTGTTCTCTATAGCAGTGACGTTGGCAGGAAGCTTATTGGAGGGGTTAAGTCTTTAAAATACAAAGTTATAAAGAAACAAGACATAGCCAGAAGTTATTAAAAAAAAAAACTCATAGAAATCAGTAATAAACAACTCAATAGAAATATGAACAATCTGAATAGACAATTCACTACAAGGAATATTCAAATGACCAATAAACATATATAAAGATTCTCAACCTCATTAGTCACCAGAGAAATATCAATTCAAACTCACGAGAACACCATCCATGCACCAGAATGGCTAAAATTTTAGAAGACTGGACATATCAAGTGTTAACAAGAATGCTGAACAACATAATACCCATATACAACTGGATGTAGTGAAGGGGTTGCATAAACTGGTTCAACCACTTTGGAAAATGTTGGCAGTCTCTACTATAGCTGAACATATCCATACACTATGACCAGCAATGCCATTCCTAGGGATATATCCAACAGAAAATACTTACCTATTTGCAAAAGAATGAACAAGAATGTTCATAAAAGCATTAAAAGCCCAAAGGAGAAACCACCCAAATGTCTAATAACTGCAGAATGGATTAATAAACTGTGATATGTTCATAGAAGGAAATAATATACCACAACAAGAACTACTACTATATGCAACAACACAAATGAATCCCCAAAATACAATGTTAAGCAAAAGTACGCAGACTCAAGAGTACAGATATCACTCCATTTCTATAAAGAGGCAAAACTCATCAATGGTGACAGAAAGGAGGAGAGCAAATACCTGCGCAGAGAAAGGACAGTGACTAGAAAAGAGCATCAGAAGGGGCTGTAGGGTGTTGGGAATGTCCTATTTTTATCTAGGTGGTAGATACACGAGTGTGTTTATTTTGTGAAAATTCATCAAGCTATACACTTAGGATTTGTATGCTTTTCTGTATTTAGCTTATATCTTATTAAAGAATTTGCTTAAAAATATAAAGAATACAACCCTGATTTACCGCATCTGATGCTTCAAGAGACTATTCTAAACCCTATTCTAGCCCTAACTCACAATGATGTTAAAATGCAAGTTTTGTATATATTGACAACTGATTTTTTACCAAGGCACAAAGGCAATGCAGTGGATAAAGGGTAGCCGTTTCAATAAATGGTGCTGAACAATGAGCTATCCATAGGCAAAATAAATGAACTTGGATCCATACCTCACACCATATACCAAAAATAACTCGAAATGGATTTTAGACTTAATGGTAAAACCTAAAACTATATTTGATAGAAAAACACTTGTATTCAAAATATATAAAGAACTCTCAAAACTTAACAATAAGAAAAAAAAAACAGGCAAAAGATTCGAACAGACATTTTATCAGAGAAGATACACAGATGGCTAATAAGCACACAAAAAGACGCTCAACATCATAAGTTATCAGAGAAATGCTGATTAAAACCACAATGAGATACAACACTACATGCCTATTAGAATGGCTGACAAGACTGACCATACCAAGTGTAAGCAAAGATGTAGAGAAATGGGAACTCTTGGACACTGCTGGTGGGAATGTAAAATGGTATAATGTATAAACACTTTGGGAAACAGTTTGGAAGTTTCTTAAAGAGTTCAACATAAGTGATCCACTCACTCCACTCTTAGGTATTTGCCCATAAAAAGGAAAGCACATGTCCATAACAAAGACTTACATACAAATGTTCATAGCAGCTTTATTTGCAATAACCCAAAACTAGAAACAACTCACATATACATCAACACGTGACTGGATAAACAATTTGTAGTATATCCACAGAACAGAACATTACTCAGCAACACAATGGAACAAATTGTTGATACACACAACATGGGTGAATTTCAAAAGAATTATGTTAAGTGACAGAAGCTAGACAAAATCAGTGTACAAATTGTCTGATTCCATTTATATAAACTCTCGAAAATGCAAACTAATCTCCAGTGATAGAAAGCAAATCAGTGGTTCTTGGGGGAGAGGAAGTCACAGAGGGGTGGGAAGGAGGGATAACAAAGGTGCATGAGAAAACTTTTGAAGGTAATGGATATGTTCACTATCTTGACACTGACTGAAATTTTCATAGAGGTACACCTTATGGTGGAGGTCATAACTTATCAAAGCATACCATTTAAATAAATGCAGTTTGTTTTCTCAAGTATATTACAATAAAGCTTTTCTAAAAATAATACAGGTTGTATATAAATATTGTAAACCAGAGTTCTTATAATTAGCTCAAAATCAACTCCATTCATTCACACAACAAATATTTATCTAGCACCTACTATATGCCAAGCACTCTGCTAGGTTCCAGGGTTCCAATGGTGAGCAAACTGACATGGTTCCTGACCTCATGGAGAACACAGTCTGCTAGGGGAAGCAGAGATTAATAAAAGATGCACACAGACACATGGATAATAAAAACTTCACAGACAAGTGCTGTCAAGGAGACAAGCACAGTGAGATGACACAAAATAACAGGGAAACCAAATCTGATCTAACGGAAAGGTCAGTATGGCTCCCTCAAGGAAGCGACATTTAAGCAACACCTAATGGAAGAGGAGGATAACAAGTTGAAGATGTAACTTTCCTCTGAAGAGACACTAACACAAGCAAAGGCTCTGAGGCAGAAGAAAGCATGACCCTTTGAAGGAATGGAAAGAAAGTCAAAAGGGCTAAGGGTCAAAACAGTGTAGACAACACTATTGGTCACCTCTCCAGTACTATCCCATCTCCTCTTTCTCACTCCTAACAGAATCACACTTAGGTTCCAGCAGCCACCCTCCTCCACACATAGTCACGTGCTTTAGAGGAAGATGACTCCATTCTTGATTTTAGGAAGTGGATACTGTTGCGACTTAAGTCAGTCATGGCCACCTCTTTTCTCCCTGCCAGTGATTAGTTAAAGAATGGCATGAGTGAAAGCAGGAAAAGAAGTTATTGCATGCTCTAAACAAGAGATGGTAGTTTGGACCAGGGAGTTGTCAATGGAGATAGAGATTTGCCCGGAGAAATAAGGTAGAGTAACATGTACACGATGTCTCCTAGGTTTCTGGCTTAGGCAAATAAAGATCAATCTTTTCCATATAGTCAAAGCCAGAGAAATATTTTTTAAAAATGAATAGTCTTATGTTATTCTTAATATATTTCTCTTAAATAAACCTAATTAGAACTAGTCAAGGATCATGCCTAAAACATATCTCATCCTCATGCAGGATACTGGCTTCAGAAGTTCATGCAGACTTATCAAGAATGAATGAGGCTAACTAGATTTTGTCTTACAATACAAATCAATGTTTTCTAAAATTCTAACCTATAATTAACAATCCTGCCTACAAATAACATCAATTTCTGAATATCATTTGTTTTGTCTTGCCTGCTTCAAAAAATGATTTAAGCTAGCAAAATGTCCAAATCAATTAAAAGCCAAACCAAGAATAAAGTAGTCCAAGGATTTCTGACCACTCTTGTGTTATCTAAAAATAATTCCAGAGAAATTAGATGGAGGTACCTAATCAATTATGCTCATCAAATTTATCAAATTAGGTCTCATAGCAACAGTAATGATGTTTCCTGTTACAGATACCAACAGACCCAGGCAAAACTATAACCTACCTTGACAAGTTGATGAAGTGCCATTTCTTTCAGAAGGTGGCGTACTTGGACTGTTGAAATGACGTGAAGTTCCTCGGTCCTCGCCATCATTTGTAAAATTCTTTGAATGGCACATACAACGACTCGACAACGGTACTTCAGCTATTTTGCTTAAGCTTTCATCCACTGGCTTCCCTAAAAGTGAAAGAACCTCTATTTATAATATTTCTAATTCAAAAAACATTAATCATCCTCTGCAGATACAGTGAGCAACTACTCGAATTTGCCCAGGATTGGTAGGTTTCCCAGGCTGTAAGATTTTCAGTGCTAACCCTGGGAAAGTACTTGGCAAATCTGGACAAGTTGGTCACCCCATCTGTAACATCAAATTAGGACAGGAGAGAAACACTTATGGTGTCAGAGACATTTATAGAGAAATTATCATCAATTTGCCTAATTTACAAAAAGATAATAGTCAAAGATTAATAATGTAATAAAGGCACAACCACTTGAGTATTCGTTTATATTGAGACTTATTAAAATATCAAGCAGGGAGGATTAAAAGAAAGACCAAAAGTATATTCTTAGTTACTGCTATTTCTTTAAATGAATCATTCTGGATAAAAAGTACTTTATTATATTTTTTTTAAGTCCCAATAATCAAGCTGAATATATCAACCAAATACTTACCACGAAGAAGAGACTGTTGCCACGCTAAAGCAGCACAAAGTAAGACTAAGCTTTTCCCACTTTCTGTAGGGCTCTCCAACAAACGATGCTGCTTACTTTTTAATCCTTGGACAATCTATTGACACAAAAACAATAAAAAAAACTCAGTAAACAATTTACTTCATTAGGGTCTGTCTCCATCACAAGTACAAACACAACAAGAAGTAAGGTTGTACAACAGCAGAAGGGAGAATTAGTATTTAGTTCAATCTAGACCTTATTCCTTTATCTTTCTCCCTAAAATTATGTTGGACTTAAAAGCATATAGGCATAAAAGAAAAGAACAAAGCAATTTGTGCCTTAATGATGCAAGCACCGTCATTTCTTTAAAACTAGAGTACACTAATATCTTGGATGAAAACTTAATGGAGGATACTGCTAAGGGGAGTGTAAATCGCTACAACCACTTTGGACAGAAATTAACAATTTCTAGCAAAGTTGAAGATACCCAACACCAGGAAGTCCAGTCCTATGTATATATCCAAAAGCTTTCCCACAGGAACATAAGGAAACATGCATAAGAAAGTTCATAGCAGCATTGTTTAGAATTGCAAAAGAATGTAAACAACTTAAATGTCTGTCAAAAGGAAAATGGATAAAAAAATTCTGGTATATTCATACAATGGAATACTACACAGCAATTAAAATAGATGAACAATCAATAAGGCTACTTCTTAAAAATAATGTTAAGCAACTAAAAACACTTCCGAACAAATATGGGTACAGTATCATATCATTGTACAAAGTTTAAAAACAGGTAAAGTAATGCTCTATATTGTTTACGGATACATACATATGTAACAAAAGTATAACAACACGTCTAGGAAAGAAAAAGAATAAATTCAGCATACTAGTAATGTTACTTGCAAAGAAGGTATAAAGTAAATATGGCAAAATATTAAGATTGAACAACTCTGGAAAGTTGGCTTACTCATTGGTCTATTAATTTTCTAAATGATTGAAACATCTCAAAAAATATGGTGAGAAATATAGTATTCTGTGTAAAAGACAGTAAATACTTTGTAGAAGGTAGTAATTCCGTAAAGTAAATAGAAGTGCCAAATGAGCTGAGAATAGTTTTCAGAATATTCTCCTTTGCCTCCTAGCCACATACAGTTCATAGCGATCAGGATTATTTTTTGAAAGGTTACATGTTCTTCCATGAACCCAGCAAATATTTTCAATCCATTTACTATCTGAGAAAATGAATGTAGTCACAGATTCAGTATACGTTATGAATTATCAGCATCTTTATCTTAATGAAGACTTAACTGCTGAAAAATACTTGCAGAATTCATTATAGCAAGCTATGATGGACAAGCTTTACAAGGAAAGTTCATCTTCACCCCACCAACTGTACATTCAGACCATATTGAAGAGTCATGCTTTCCTGTTTACTTAGATTCCTAACTGCAGCAGAAATGAAAATCAAGACTGAAACAATGCCATTCAAAGAAAACCAGATACCCAACTAGACTAGGACAGAAGTCTAGAAATAAAAAGGGGATTTCTAAATGTATCAACAAAACAAATGCAAGTAAAAGAATTTCCTAGTCTTAACCATCACAGTGGTTTAGAACATGTCTCGGAATCTGACAAATCCGGATTTGTATCCCTACTCTGCCAAAGCTGTGGACCAGGAGGTAGAAGTATGAGGTCTAGATCAGGTTCCCACAACTCAGATGTGTTTCCTTGATCATGTCTTCACTTCTCTAGACTAGGATCCTCATCTGTAATAATCCCTAATTGAAAAACTGTTGTAAGGGAGAAAATGCCTTGGCACACAGTAGGTGCTTGATAATTCTGATTTAAAGGTCAGAAGGGTATAATGAAAAGAAGATGGGCTTTGGAGTAAAGCAAGCCTAAGTGTGAGTCCCACTGTGTGAATCACTGAACCTCAGTCTGTTTCTTCATCTGTGCAATGGAGATAAGATTATCTACCCGATAGAGATTTGACGAAAATTAGCCAGGCATTGAGTTAAGAATTAAGTAAGTTAATGGATAGAACGTGCCTAAACTCCAGTATTTGACACAGAGGAGGTGATCTACATTAATCCCCACCTCTTCTAAACCACCTATGCTTAATCTAGGATCCAGAGACGGAAGTCAGAGACTGTGCTCTCTTGCTATTGCATGCAGAAGTCTTGGTACATGACTGCGTTTCTCTGAAGAGAAAGTCCGTGGATTTCTCATTCCCAGAACTATATCCTAATAAAATAACTGAAAACAGAGGGGAGACTGATATGCACTGTTATCAACTGAGGACTTCCTTGCAATAGTGAAAAAAAACGGCAAATTCGACCTGGGGATGGAGGGATGGTTAAAAGAGTAATTCAACAGCTTATGAAGCCAATTATACCCTGACCCCTAGCCTACGTGTTCCAAAACAAGCTAAGAACCACTATTCTGAGGTATTTCCCAGTTCTACTATTCTGTGATTCTATCTGTGCAACTCTTGAGTAGAGATTTGGTGGTCTCTAACCCCTTCACCCCAGCCAATAACGCAACGCCAGCTAGTTCCTCAGATACAGCATAGAAATCCATCCCGCCTGCAGTCACCACAACCCCCCAGGGGATAAAGGACGAGCCACGATCTGCCTCCTGCCATCGTCCCCGCTGCCACGAGTCAGCGGAGGGTCAAGGGGGTCCGGAGCCTCTCCTCGGGGTTCAGGACAGGATCCCTCTGGCCTCCGCGTGTTCAGAACCCCGAGGCCCGGGGACGCGGTCACCCCGACAGCCCGCACGGCGGCCAGGCGAGAGCAGAAGGCTCTCTTCGGGCAGGCTGCGCGCCACCCCAGGAGAGACAGGCTGGCCTGTTCTGAGGAAAACCGAGGCAGCGCTGCCTGGGCTCCGAGTCCCGGGAGAAAAGGAAATGGTATCTGCGAGCACACACTGCGGAGCCTGGCAGAGAGGAGAAGCCCCAAACCTCTCGCCTCCTCACCCTGGCCGAGTGCGGACTCCCGGCGCCTCACCCACTCCCTCCTCCGCTCTCT
This sequence comes from Diceros bicornis minor, assembly GCF_020826845.1. Lineage (NCBI taxonomy): Eukaryota > Metazoa > Chordata > Mammalia > Perissodactyla > Rhinocerotidae > Diceros > Diceros bicornis. The sequence continues at coordinate 405,139 of NW_026691097.1, forward strand.
CCAGGCCGCGCGCAAGCGCTCTTGCGGACGAATTCCTGCCTCCCGCCCCCTCGACTCCCAGCACCCAATCACCCGCCAGAGCAGAAACCAAGAAACCAGTCCCGGCATGAGGTTAGGGGGCGAGAACGCTGGCCCCCGAGAGAAGCCTCCGCAATAAAAACCAACGCAAAGTATTTCGTGGCCCGGAGGCGAACGCTTGAACAGCGAAGGATGGGAGCAGAGCGCAGCGTTTAAAGGAAAAGTCTTCTCCATTTTGAGATTTTGAAACCGGCGACTTAACCCATGTATCCGTTTCCTTGGAAACTCGCATTCTCATTCTTCAGGTCTGTAGACCAAGCGAAAGGAAAGCCTTGCCGAGTTCTTCCCAGAGCGCCCGTCAGTGCCGCTCAGCTCACGTTTCCGAACTTCACGGCGGCCCGGGTGTCGCACAGACGGAGGCGGGAACTGCCAGAAGCCTGAGCCCGGCCAGGCGACAAGGCTGGTTGACGAGTGGCCGCAGACCCTCAGGATGTTCCAGGCTTCCCCGGATAGCGACTTCAACCAGAGCAACGCTCTAGAGTGCTCCCGCCCCGGTCACTTCTGCTCCATCAAGGCTCATCCGCCTTCTGTCCCTCCTAAAACCGGGTTATTATTCTTTGCCACGAAGTACACTTCAGTTTCCTCAAAGGTAGGGAGTTAATCGTGATCTCTCCAAAGTGTGATTTTGTCAATTTCTGAATAGCCTAAGCTTGGCTCCGATACTAGTGTCTCAAAAAAGTAAAACGTGAGACAGTTTCTCAAGTTTGAGCAACTAGTTTGGGGAGATGTTTTATGCAGGCGGAGCAGCGGGAGGAGAGTGGATTTGTTTGCTTCCCTTTCAGTTTTACTGCATCTTCCCCAATTGCAAAATGTACAGTGCTAAAAATAAATTCTACCTTTTAATTTAGTAATCTCAGGCTCAAAAATTCATCCTAAAAGAGTAATCCAAAAGAAAGAAAAAGTAAAAATACCTAAATTGATAACATTGCCTATTGTAATCCTGAAAAAAGTCATCAACCTCCCGGTCTAGTAATAGCACCCTATACGGTTATGATACATCAGTTTGATCATTAGGAAGCCAATAAAATAATTATCAAAAGTAAACAACTTGCAAAAAAGATTTCATATAAATTTAAATGAAAGAAAGCAGACTCCCTACTGGGTATTATGAATTCCATTATGTGAAAATATATATGCATAAGCAAAGATGGAGGGAAAGTATAAAAAATGTAACTTACTGTTAAAACAGTGGAATGAAGGATAATTTATCAATACTTAAAAATATCTTCAAATTTTTATTCTGCTTTTACAATTTTTTTAAATATCAAATCCTTTAAGTAACTGCTCCAGGGAAACTACTACGATTTTCGATTTTCCTCCACTCAATTCCTAAGGCTCCCAACCGACTCTAGCCTTGTATGGCCATTTGACGTGTGTGGCGTTAACAGAAGTGGATACACGTAGGCTCTGGAGCCAGACAGTCCTGGATTCCAGTCCCTTGAACTGTTCCTTTCAGGTGAACAGTAGTGAAAGAAAACATAAATAAACTACAAGTTCATTTGATAAAGAATATGCATGTTTATAAACCAATATTCAAAATAGCTGCACACATCTGTTTTCACTGGAATAAAAAAATCACATTGTGACAAATTTTGTAACCTTAACTTAAAATACATGAATATTAACATTTACTAATATAGTTACACATTTTGTTTACATCATCAACGGATGTGATGAAAAACAGCATGTTGTTATTTAAACACAGCAGGTTTTGATCAGCCTTTGAAAACTGATCCAAGAATGTGCGCTGCATTTAGTTAGAAACCATTTATTTCAACCTTTTTTGAACTCCTAGAGGTTTCCTACTCACATAAAATATTCCAAAGCCTCAGTTTAAAATAAAACAAAACAAAAGAACACAGGACCGCTGTATTTAATCTTAGAAGACTACAAAACAGCCTTGTTTAAAAATATGAAAATTCTTACAGTATTTTTTAAGTGTATGCTTTTATTTTTCACATCGAACTTACTTGATTGAACATTAAGCATCTGATATCTCAGGGAAGGCCAGCCCAGTATCCTGGTTTTCAGAGCTGACCAGGTGTTTCTGATGCAATCTATGGACCAGCAGAGACCCATTTGACTAAAGAAATAATTAATCAAGTGTTCTCTAAACATTGCTGCATAATGGAATCAACTGGGGAATCTTAAAAAAAGAAAATACTAATGCTTGACTCCCAACCGCAGACATTCTGATTTAATTGGCATGGGTTACAATTGGGGAACAAGAGTTTTAACAGCTGTCCAGGTGATTTTAATGTGCAGCAAAATTTGGAGCCACCACAATGATGCAAGACACACAGTGATTTAAATCACAATTAGCCACAAATGACAGATGCCTATAGAGGAGAACTCACTTTTAAGGAAGTTTCTCAAGTTGGAAATACTTTATAGTTTCTCTCTGTTTCTTAAGATCAAATTTATGCTTTTTCTGAAAGTTATAATGACTCTTTAATTAGTAGTCTTCAGAGGGGATTTATATTGTTAAACACTCAACAATTTTTTTCAACCATTAAGTTTAGGTTACTGTATATAATCACTGCTATACACTTATCTATTACGTGTAACAATACACTGAAATTACCTTCTAGGCATCACAGTATTAAGAACCATCCATAGTTTATTGACTGTTTGAAGCATTCTCCACAGAACCCCTGAATTCAATAGCTGGCTCATATTGGATGTTAATACTTCTGCCTATGGTATAAGTTCACTGGCAGAGAGTAGAGTCAAGCGTTCTAGAATCTGTATCGTTTCCATATGTCTTACTGGGACAGCTGAAAATGCTAAAGGGGAAACTTAGCAGTCATAATCTAAATTCTATACAGCTTAGCAAATAAGAAGTAACATTGCTCTATCAGACTACAGGCCAAACAAATCAAGAAAACAACGTTGCTCTAAACGTAAAACTTTCAATCCTAGCCATAGTTTTGGTCATACTTAAAATAAGGACCTTAAGAAAAATTCATTTAGGTGTAGTTATTTCACAAAGAACAAAACATATCTCATTTAAGAAATCACATTAGTGACCCAAAGACAAGGTTCATTTCCTTGGTGATTCAGAAAGATTTTAAAAATTGATTGAAATATGAAAATATACACAAGTATTGCCTTTGGTAGTCACATTCATTTGAAAGATGGGAGTTTGTTGATACCTATAAAGGTGGCCCCCTTTATAGGTTATAAGCACTCAGCAGATTGCTGTTATTCAATAATATCAATCCTGTGCTCTTCAATAGAACAGACACTAACCACATCTGGCTGTTGAGCACTTGAAATGTAGCTAGTCCAAAATGAGATGTGCAGTAAGTATAAAATATACACTGGATTCCTAAGACTTAGTATGGAACAACAGTAAAATATCTCATTAATCATTGTTTATATCGAGCACCTGATGAAATAATATATTAGATATATTGGGTTAAATGAAACAATTATTAAAATTAATTTTGCCTTTCTTTTTACTTTAATGTGGCTATAGAAAGTTTCAAATTATATGTTAAAATTATATGTGTGTCTTGCGTCTTATTTCTATTTGACAGTGGTGATCTAGAACGCTATCCAGTAACCGCAAGTCCGTTGCTCTATTCCATGGCACTTATTTCTGACTTCTTTCTATCGACCTTTCACACAACCTATTCAGTGATATAACGTAGGACCTATGAGGTAACAGATACAAGCATATCAGAAATAAATGGTTAAAACTCCTTAAACTCAAAGAGAATTATTAAAATTATATTCACGAAAACATTATTATATCCCCAGGGAAATTCTGCATGATTTTAAGATTTCAATGAGCCTAACATCTCTTTGCACTACTAAAGGGGAAAAAGGAGTATCAATCTACTATACCTTCTTGGAGTTGTTTAGGAGAGTGGTTTTTGGCATTATTAGTCAGGAGCATTTCCCTTAACAGGGCGTCAGTCCCTGTGATTTTTTCTTCACAGATCCAATCTTTCACAATGCATAAATGTGAGTAGTTAGTTACAAGGAGACATAGTAAAGCAGAATGCGACCCTTAAAAATTTACAGAAAGTCAACTGGATTCTTCATTCTTAAAGACAAAACTCATCTCTCTCCTCTCTCCCCCTCCCTTCTCCCTTTCACTCTCAGCAATCCAAAGGAAGTTGCACTTCTTGTGCATGCATACTACAGTTTGAGAATTTCTGTTAGGTAGTTCAGCCAGGGAATCTGCTTAGATAAAAATCCCCAAGTGATCTGATACAGGGAAGTTGGAAACTACTACTTTTATCAAAAGTTCTCAAGCTTTCTTCCACTCTATCCCAACATAAAAGTCTTTCATCAGGAAAAGTTGTTTGACATAGCCATAGTTCAAGAGTTGAGAGGGGGAGGAAAGAAAAAGAGGAGAAAAGAATGTCCATTTGGGGGAGATCATATATGATTTTAAAAAGGCCTCACTCAGAAATTCTGATTACTAGTGGTGTAGTGATTTGCATGCTCTGCTGCAGTGGCCCCAGGTTTGCAGGTTCGGATCCCGGGCACAGATCCACACACCATTCATCAAGCCATGCTGTGGCAGCATTCCACATACAAAATAGAGGAAGATGGGCACAGATGTTAGCTCAGGGCCAATTTTCCTCAAGCAAAAAAAAGAGAGGAAGGTTGGCAAAGGATGTTAGCTCATGGCCGATCTTCCTCACCAAAAAAATTAAAAAAAAAGAAATTCTGATAGGTTTCTATAGGAGAACATGTCCTCTCCTCCAACCCAGTTGACAATCATTGCTATACATGGGTAAAATTCAAGTTGCTCACTTTAAATACCTAAAAGTTCTCAGGCACTTTATGTATATTTTCTCATTTCACCCTAACATTCCTACAAGGTAAGCAATATTGTCTCCATTCTACTGTAAGGAAACAGGCTGAAAGACATTTATTAATATCCCAAAGCCACACAGCTAATTATGTCAGCCAGTCGAAGCAGTACTGGTGATACCCACAAGAGGATGCATTTGTCTTCCTTCAAGAAGGGTTAAGGAAGCCCCAAAGGAATGGGAAAGCTTCCTTTTTGTAAATCTAATGCTTGTTTTTAACCTTTTGCTTATACCATGGTTTGACTATTCATGACTATTATTGTGTAATATCAATAATGAGAAAGTAAATGATGATATTGTAAAAATGCCTATTTAGATATATGAGATACCACTATGCTAAGTGCTTGGCACATAAATACTTAACAAATATTTTTGTTACTATACTACTAGTATCGTTATCAGAGTTGTAAGTATACTAGTAATAATATTAGTAGCAACAATGGTACTTTAGATACAATCATCAACTTCTCATGCAACTTAAATCAAATGTTACCAGTGCTTAGTCCCAGTAGAGATGGTATCTGCTTCCTTTCTCATAGAAACTGCTTAAAATTGATGTTTCTGTTTGAAAAGACACAGTAACAATCAAAAGTGGTATAATTTTAAAGTTCGAAAGTCTCAATGCACAAGTACGTGTACAGTGAAGACTATCCCAGGGCCGGCACCGCAGCATAGTGGTTAAGTGCGTGCGCTGCGCTGCTGGCGGCCTGGGTTCGGATCCCGGATGTACACTGAGGCACCACTTCTGAGGCCGTGCTGTGGCAGCGTCCCACATAAAGTGGAGGAAGATGGGCATGGATGTTAGCTCAGGGCCAGTCTTCCTCAGCAAAAAGAGGAGGATTAGCATGGATGTTAGCTCACAGCTGATCATCCTCATAAAAAAACAAAACAAAACAAAACAAATTTCCAAAAACAGTCATACAAGTGACTGCTTACAATAGTACAAATCAATCTACATTTCATAATCTCTTCAATAAAACAGTTCCCAAATGCTGCCAAATACAACATAATTTCTTTGCAATTAGATTATGCAAAGATACGAGTAAATAAATGAAGACACCTGGCTGAAGATGACCAAAGAAGCTTCATGTTCCTCCTTGAAACCAACCATAACACAGAAAGAAAAAGAAAATTCCAACTTCCAGGAAACAAACCAAAAAAAACACACTCAAACGTTATTAAAAAAAAGAAAATATTATTAAAAAAATTAAATTTCAAAAATATCACTATTTCTATGACAGTTTTACACTAAAACTATTATAGTAATTCTATGCTGTGGAATATTATAGAGCAATTAGAAACAATAAGGTAGATCCACATGTACTGACATGAAAAGATTTCCAAGAAATATATTAAATCTCCAGACCAAAAGGAAAACGACAAGCACCCAGAAATCAACCCTGAAAGCACAGAAATGTATAACCTTAATGACAGAGAATTCAAAATAGCTATCATAAAAAAGCTCAATGAAATATAAGAAAACAGACAATTCAATGAAATCAGGAATTTTTTCACAAAAGAGATTGAAACTATAAAGAAAAATCCATCAGAAATCTTAGAGCAGTTAGTTAGTCTTCACTAAGTGATTTCAGAGATTTGATCAGTTTTAGAACAAGTAGAAGGGATCTTCCTAATGCACACCCCCTCTTTTCCCAGAGTGTGTGTGGCATGAGGGTGGAGGCTGCACGTGCAAGCCGGTCATGGCAAATATCACTTCAGCACTGGTTTCTGGGCAGAACTGCAAGATTTAGGGTGGAGTTATTTCCTTCTTTCCTCCTTCTGGGGTGCCTCCCTCTCCCCACAGTCCCCCAGCTGGGCTCAAGCACCCAGGATGGCAGCTATGATGATGGGTGACCCGAATTCACTTTTGGTTGGAGAGGCCTACAAAAGGCCAGCAGCAGCCTTTTGTAGGCCACATTTCACATGTGGTGCCTCAGAGAGTCTTTGGAGCCGCAGCAGCACAGAACATCTGATTTCGCTTGTTTTAGTCTCAGAGAAACTGATACATGTTGTTTTGCATGTAGTAGCATCAAAGGGAATTTGTCCTGCAGTTCTGAGTGTGCCCTGCCCTGCCTGGCTCTCGACTCTTCATTTTTCTTGCCACATCTGCGTCTGTGGGTGCCATCCACCTGTCTTTCTCAGCACCTGAAGCTCAATGAGAAGCGAACACTGGCCTTGCCTCCCTGGAGTCTTCAAGGGCGCCCTGCTCTATGATCACGTACATTGGGGCATTAGCTCTAAGCAGCCTGTCCATGGTGGCTATCTGGCTGGTGGCTCACCCTGCCTGGATGCCAACCTGGTTTCCACCCTTCTCCTTGAGCGAGTAGTGGACACCCACCCCAGCCTGCAGAGACTCCTGCCTGGGCTCTGCCAGTGAGCCTGGGGACCACCAATGTGAGTTTTGCAGGAGGAAGAGAGGAAGAAGTCTAAGCTCATACCCAACTATGTCTGGCAGTTAGTCCCTTCCAACCTCTTCAGATACTTAACCTGGTCATTTACTGGGAAAGTAACAGGTTTAAAACATGATTCCAGTCCGATGCCCACACCAGGGAGCAGAAGAACAGAGTCTGTCCCCATTAGTCCTGTTACCAGAGAGGCAGGAGCTGGGCAGGGAGCAGGACAGAAGGAAAGACCAGTGCTGCTGCAGCTGCTGTACTTGTCCCTCACCCACGCGTACCAGGTTTCCAAATGAGCCTGTGGGGCCAACACAGGCCACAGAGGAAAGGCTAGAGAGAAGCAAAATCCTTCTTGACTCTTCTTTTGGGTGTCCACTGGGCTCAGTGGAGGTCCAAATGCTTACCCCATTTCTAAGGAAGTGCTTTTGTGGGTCTTCAGACCTCCCCCCAGCTGATGGTCTCTGTCCTCAAGCCCCGGACAGAGGTGATGGTGCTCTGAGCTGACAGCTTGTGACAGCCCTTCAGGCCTGGCCTCTGAGGTCCACTCTCATCATAGGCAGAGTCCCCCTGAAGACAGCTCAGCCTGGGCCTCCTCCCAGCATTCACGCCTGGTGCCTGGGAAGCATGCACAGCCTCACACAGCTCGCTGTGGCCCTGATGACCTGGGAGTTGGCCAGTCTCTGCCTTTAGAGCCTTGGGACAGGTGTCGGGTACCAGTCTCTGTGAACTTTGAGCCCCAGGGATGCTCCACATGCCTCAGCTCAACCTCACCCAGGGAAGACAGAGGCAGAATGCAGAGACACTGACAACTCACTCAAAAAACAATCTCTCTTTTGGACTTCTGAACCCATAGGCAAGGTGGGATCCCACAGCAGAGGAACCTCTCCTGGAAGGAGGAAACACACTACTATGGTCTGGTAGCTTGACAACACAAGAGTTATCTGGAGGGGAGAAAAACGTGGAAAGATCAGATGAGAGTGACTAAAAGCTGGTGTCTAATGCACAGCTCATACACGTTTACAAAATTAACATGTCAGAACAAAAATAAGCCTTTGTTCTTACAGCTCCTCACCTCCTTCTGAGATTTACTTGCTGCTGTGGGATCCAGGTGACCATCCAGAGCCCAAACGCAGCCCTGCAGGCTGTAGACATCAGACTGGAAAACCCTGCACCCTGGCATGGGAGGGCCACCGGGGGAAGATTTGAGCCCCTGGAGCCATTTAAAATTTAGGAGAAACCAGCCATGAAGACTTGGACACCATCCTCAAGGGCAGTTCCTTGCCTTGGTCTGTGTGGATGCACGGTGAAGGAGGGTGCTCCTAGGCCCCAGTGGGTGTCAGAGTCCCTGGCCCACACCAGGTGTTGTCCAGTCTGTCCCCAACACCTCCACTCGGCCTGATGGAAGAGGAGACCAGCAACCAGTAGGGTGCTTAGCTGCTCCCCAAACCTGCTGGTCCAAGTTGCACTGCAGAGATTCCAAAAGAACAGAGGATGTTTTGGGGGGGAAAAATAACATGTTCCATCTGTCATTCATTGCTCCTGACTAGACACATTTCATCTTTACAACTGAGACCAAATGGATGGTGAAGGAGTCCTGAGAGGAGAGGGGAAGTTGGAGATGCATGACAGCTATTGCTGGGTTAGCCGGTGTGAGCAACACCAGAGCACACTTCCTGTGACCCCATTCACTCCCATTCAGCTCTGGGCTCTCTGAAGTCCCAGGGAGCAGAGGCCAAGGCTGGGACCTTAGGAGTCAGACGGGCCCGACCAGCTATGTGACCATGGGCCAAGTGCCTCCTGGATAGGGGGACTCAGGGAGACATAGTATGTGCCGATGCTCACTTATTATTATTCTTCTGATTGCTGTTGTCTTTCCCCACCCCAGACGAGATGCTGGGCTGGATTCAGTGCAACTGCGTCTCTGGAGTGTCTGCCTGTGGCAGGTGCCAGAGGGGCAATGATGAAAAGGATGCTAAGGAATACTTTAGACCCATCGCAGGCACTACTCAGGAGGCGTGGAAAAGTAGAGGGTGGAGTTCTCAGGAATGGATTGAGTCTTTAGAATATATGTCCCCAAATGTCCTTAAATAAGACAGACTTTTGGTGCTAATGTGCCGCATTATTAAAACAATATGACAAAATAACCCTGTAGGAATTGTGTTCACGGGTTTCCATATCTGAGGGTCTCATCTTTGCAGGGCCTTGATCGAGTGCCAGGCCTGAGAAATACCAGACTTGCTGCCAGTGGCTGAGGACCCAGATGCCAAGATGTGGGGTTCTGAGCCTGCTGGTTGGGCAGGACACACTGCTAGCACGTGCTGTCTATGGGCATCCGATCCTTTCTTGACCTACTTGGTGTCAACGCCCATACTCTCAAGTTTTGGGGTGGGGCTTTTTCTAGCAGTGACAACTTGGCCCTCAGCTTCAAAAAGTACGAACCAAAGCATATGCTTGCCTTTTGAAATCCTGGGGCCGAAGGCTCTGTGGCCGCCCCATTTGGCCGCACTCTTCATTCTCACACTGGAACATTCACGCTATGTCTGCAAGAACAAGTTACTCCCTACACATGCAATACAGCAAAGCCTTTTTTCCAGGAACACACATGACATCCAGAGAGCTCATCATGGAGACACTGGGACCCCAAGGGGTTTGACTATGTAGAGTTCATCTTTCCTGCAGACACAACATTTCTATTTCTCCCTTTCTACCCCTGGCGCCTTTTTTTGGTTTCTTACTCAGTTGGGTCATTTGGAAAGTGGCTGCTGAGCTGTGTAGGAGAGCGAGAGGGGTGTGGGGGCTGAGGCCTGATATGAAGGAGAAGGAAGCCCAAAGAGGCAGGAGACCCTCCCAGGAGCCTCACTGGCCCAGCAGGGAGGTGGGGGCCATGGCTGCCCCTGGAGGAGCCTGCAGAGTGGAAAGGCCAGCCCAGCGCCCTCCTCCCCAAATCTCCCCATGTGCTCCATCCTGGGGCACTGCCACTGGTGGCCTTCAGCCTGCTGCTGGTCTTGCAGCTCAGTGGCGAGCTCTCTTGTGAAGAGGCTCTGAGCGGTGCTCTGTGAGGACAACACAGCCCATCTGCCGTGTCATGTGTGCAGGTAAATGCCCCTGCTCACCTTTGGGGAGCAGATTCTCCGGGTCCAGGAAATGTCCCTCCTGAGGGGACACTCAGAAGAGGGAGGTCAGTGGTCAAACCACAGCCCCGACCTGCTGCAGCTGGTCCTGGGGCCAATCTGACTGTCACTGCCTCCCCTCAGCTGTCCCTTCTCAATGCTACTCACCCTGAGACCCCCTCATCTCAGTCGTTCCCCGGGTAGGTGATGCCAGACTTCCTCCTGCTCACACGCTGGTCAAGAGGGCGGTGCATGTCCACTCATGGTCACTATGCCTAGGAGCAACTGGTCTGCACATACGAGCTGCCTGCCCACTGAAGTCTAGTTACGAAAGTGTTGGGAAGAACCATCTGGAGCAGGAGTCACGCTGGTCTCCTCCCAGAGGAACTCAGTTTGAGTCTGCCCAGCACTTCAAAGGCCCTGCCATCCAACTCAACAGAAGGAAATGACCCACAGCCAAGAAGCTGGCCCTGTGGGGGCTCACTGACCTCAACCCTAACCTTGCTGGGGTCAACCTTGAGAGGTCCCAGCCATAGATGGGGGTTGCAAAGGCCACTAGGCCAGCTAAGGTCGCTGATCACTGCACTTTTGCTCCACATCAAGTTCAGAAAGTCCACTCAACTCCTCCACTGCCCCTTCTGAGATGCACAGCCCCCGGCCACACCTCCTCCACCCACTGTCTTAATCCAGAATACTTTCATCATCCTATAAAGCTTCCTCATGCCTATTAGCGGTCACTTCTCACTCCTCCCTCCCTTCCCCACCCCCTGACAAACACTAATCTACTCCCTATCTCTATGGATTTGCTGACTCTGGACATTTCTTATAAATGGAATCCTACAATATGAAAATACCTAGCATGATGTTGTCAAGGTTCATCCATGTTATAAGTGTGTGTCAGAACTTCATTCCTCTTTATGGCTGAATGATATTCCATTGCTTGGAGAGACCACCTTTGGTTATCCATTCTTCCGTTGGTGGACAGTTGGGTTGTTCCCACCCTTTGGCTATTGTGAATAATGCTGCAATGAACATGCTCATTCATGGACTTGTCTGAGTCCCTGTCGCAATTCTTTGGATCACACAAGTTTTGTAGGCTCTCAATGCACCTTCTAGGAGTTTTCTATTTCCCTTCACAAGCTGTACGTTTCATTGTCCTACTGTCTGGCAGACCCAGTCCAAGGACACTGGAAAGCTAGTTTTGCCATCGATCTCAAAGTGCAAGGGTCACAGGGGTGAATTTTTTCTTTATGAGCATCTGGACCAATGAGGGTAATTGACTACAAATACCAGAGGAAACTCTAGCTAATTTAAGCAGAAATAAACTACAAGGAGATGATCCTGTAGTTCACAGAATTCACAAATATCTGGACAATCGGCCTGGAGAATGTGCAGGAAGCAGGGGGCCGTGGGACAACCCAGCCCCACCCTAGGAAGAGCTCAGTCAGTAGGCCACCCTGGGCCTTCAGACATGGGGCTGAGGCCACAGGTATCACTCATTGGGATGTGTGCTGTGTTAACACAGCTCCCTGACAACACCTTGATTTCAGACACCTGGTCTCAGAACCGTGAGAGAATGTTTCTGTTATTTTAAACCACCAACATTGTGGTGATTTGTTACAACAGTCCTAAGAAACTTACACACACACACACACACACACTCACACAAGCCAATCTCATGCCCAGGGGTAGTGCTCTCCACCTCAGGCTGAATCACAACCCATTGAAACGCCCACTTGAAGACTGGAGAACAACTACTGCCTGTGGTCCTGCAGGGGCTGGGCCAGGTATCTTCACATAGACACACCTCCTGTACCTTTTCTGTGCAGACCACCCCTGCCTCGTTGTCTGCTGGACAACGGGACGCCTTCTTGACTCAGCTGAAGTGGTGCTGCTCAAATCACCAATTTCAACAGACCAGTGTTGTTTTTCTAATTCATGCAGGTTCCCTCTGGAGGCTCTGGGGAGGATCCATTTTCTCACCTTTTCCAGCCTCTAGAGGTCACTGCATCCCTTAGCTCCTGGGCTCTTCCTTCAACTTCAAGGCCGGCAGTGTCCAGCACAGTTCTCCTCACATCACATCACTCTGACTCTGCCTCCGTCCTCACGTCTTCTCTCCTCTGACCCTCCTGACTCCCTCTTCCACTTGTAAGAAATATGATTACTCCGGGCCCACCTGGACAATCGAGGATGTCTCCCATCTCAAGGTGAGCTGACCAGCCCCTTAATCCATGAGAACTTTCATGTCTCTTTGCCTTGAAACCTAACATATTCAGAGGTTCTGGCCCTTGACTGGATGGGAAGGGCATTGCATGTAGTGTTGTTAGAGAATCAGTGAGGATCCGTCTCTCTGACATGAACAATTCCAAGGGCCTCTGGATAGGGCAGTGCACACAGAATGCAAATATACCTTCCTGCCTACAGCAGCCATGGATGGAGTCATTGGTGTGTGAGGAGCCATGAAAGGGGAACACAACAGGGTGGCTGACCCTCCTCAGGAGCAGCTGGAAGAAGTCTCATAAAAGAGAGCCCTGAGCGTTGTGATTACCATATGCGTGATGCACCCCAGTAGGGGTGCAGCATGGTTGGGGTTAGAGGGTTCACAGAAGGTTATGGGGCCTGGTAAAGTTGGATTCACCCACCCCTTGGAGCAAGAACTTGGTAGCAGTGGGAATGTTCTGGAACCTTCCCCCTGCCATGCACTAGCACACACACATACACATGCACTCACACACAGACACATATGCAGCACAATATGCACACACAGAGACACATACACAACTCTGCATATGCACACACTCAGAAAACACACATGCACACATGCGTCTATGCACATACACGTGGATATGTGTAGGCACAAAAGACATATGCACGTGTACACATGCTGCATACAAATAGAAAGAAACATATGCACAGAAAGACATGTGTACACAGGCATACCCACATGCACACAAACACACAAATGCACCCACACATGCACAGGAGCAAGATGATGCCATTTGCATTTGGTAGAAAGTTCTGGGAGCAGAATGGAGTAGGAACGAGGGGCAGGGAAAGCAGAGACCACTCAGGGTGTGTCAGTCAGTGCAGTCACCCCAGTACTCACAAGTCTGGAACGGGGGAAGAGCAGCAGTAATAGAGGGAGGAGGTGGATTAGGGGCGTGTGTGGGGCCAGCAGACCTGGTGGTATGGGTAGCAGACATGAAGGTCAATGTGGTCCCCCCCCAGGGTCACTGAGGGCACTGATGGGAGTACAGAACACAGGAGCCAGGGTACATTTGAGGGAAAGGAGATCAATTCAGCCTGCAAGGGGTGAGGGGGCTGCAATGGGAGCCATGGACATCCTGGTGGGGGCATTTAGAGCAGGCTGGACACTTTGCTTGTAGTTCAAGAGGTCTGGTAGGAAAGGGCGGGGTGGCGACATCAGCTCCAAGGCTGGAGCTGGAGCCTGGACTAGGACCAGCTCTCTCAGGGGAGCTTGGAGTGACCAGGGCTGGTCCAGGATCCCTGGGGCTGGGGCAGCAAAGACCATGGGAGTAGGGGGTACATACGAGGAAGCCATTGCTTTATCTTGCTAGCTCTTAATGCAGAGATGTACTGCTTCCCATTCTGATAACATTCTCCCTTCCAGATAAGCTTTCTCAGAAGAAATCAAACCCAAGAGTAATGATGGCTAATTATGCAAAATTAAGAACATAAATTCACAGGATCCCCCCCAAAAATGATTTAATCACCACCTACAAGTCAAAATGAGGGGCCTTTATGAAGATGAGGGAGGGGCAGGATCCTGTCTCCAGGTCAGCCCAGGGCCAGACAGGTGAGCAGGGAGGAGGTGTAGGGTCCCCCACCCAGCCCTGCAGCTGTCCCTTGTGACTGCTGGACTGAGTCTGCTCTTCGTGCTGTGAGCTGAGGGACCCAGTTTATTCCTAACCACACTGTGAAGGTCATTTGAGAGTCTCTGGGTGGGCTGGGCAGTGGGCACGTGTGTGTCCCAGGTCAGCCACCTGCACTGGGTTAGGGTCTCAGTCCTGTTGTTCAGAACCCCAGCTGGACTTGGGCCAGAATTTGCTCTCTTGTGTCTTTGATGGTGTCTCCCAGGCAGAGCGGGACATCTTCCTGCCCAGCATGGGAGAGGGGAACTCAGTGAGGCCTTGGACAGATTTCCATCCACAATGGGTCACTGCTAACCCCTTACTCCTGGTGAAGTTATAGGCAAGTCAGGTAGCTTTTCTAAGACATAGTTCCCTCAGAGGCTAAAGTCATGTTTTGGAAGAAACTTTACATATTATAAGCCCATCTATAAATGTAAGGACTGTTGTCCCTATTATGTGTTTATATTTTGCAAGACTACTGCGCTGGGGTTGCCATTAAAAATCAAACACATTGTTACAAAACGTGTTATCAACTTCAAAAATCCATGGTGCTGTTGGAACAATATTTGAGGTCTGCAAATGTCTAGGTGCCACCCAGTCCCTAGTCACTACCCTCCCACAGGGACCGTCACAGCCTCACCTCTTTGTGAGCCCTCTGTGCCTCTTGTTGGTACTCATGTGACCTGGACATCCCTGACACTCAGTACTGGGCTCCAGGCATCCCCAACTGTACAGTGCAAGGTTCCTGCCCCCTGTCTGCCCATTTGCCTCCCTATGCCCACTGTCCCTCTCTCGGAGCTGGTCAACATGCCGGCCTCAGTCTTGTCCACCCGGGCCTGAGGACCCAAGTTCCCGTCTCTTTGCCTTTTCCTTCTTAAATGCCCATGTCTAGGTCCTCCATCTCCCCTACCCCTGAAAAAACTGGTCTCATTCAGTTCTGAGAGTTGTCCTCAGCCTCTCAAAGAAAGTGATTCCCAGCAGACCCAGGAGTGAGGTGGGAGCTGGTGCTGGGAAACCAGATCCTGGTGGTTGGTCACACCCAAAACCTGGGGAATATCATGCAATGTGTGCTCATCATCAGAATGAAACTGTACTTGATTTCAGGGGAAACGGTTTGGCAATAGTAATGGTTAGAGGACCTGAGGCCTTCAACCCTGTCAGGACAAAGGAAGGTCTGGACACATTATCATAATAATTTTCATCCCATGTTCCTCAATTAAATGAATGGTCGGATGGATGCTGGATGGATGGATGATGAATGGTTGGATGAAAGGGTAGTTGATGCAAGGATAGTGAGTGGATGGGTGAATGGATGGATGGATGGGTGGGTGGATGTGTGGTTTACCGTTGGATGGATGAATGAGGGATAGATGAATGGATGAATGAATGGTGGATGAATGGATCATGGATGGATGCATGATGGATGGATGGATAGATGGATCGATGGATACCTATGAGGCCAGGATAAATAAAGCACACATGGACACCTCTAAAGTAATGGGGTCTAGATCCACTTGACCATCACTGTGAGCTCCATGCACATTTGCTCCATCCTCTCCTCTTGCTTGCTCACACCTTCCTTGATCTGGATTGGGGGCATGTCCAGTTCTGAGAGGTATCCAATTTCTTTTGGAGTTCTCCTCTCAAAGGGCCCATTAACTGCCCCTCCTCTTCAGGATCTTAGGGCCACGGCAGCTCCTATGGAAATCTTACAGGACGTTTCCTATTAGTGTCAGCTTCCTATGCTGATCAGATGGGAGGGTGAACCCAAGTGTGGGGACACATGGCTGTTTGCCTCCCACAGCTCCCTCAACCATTTGATCTCTCTTTCCCTATTTCATCCAACTTCACAGTCCATATTCCTTGAGCTATGCACATCTGCTCCGATGTTAGTCATTTGAGAGACATCTGGGCTCAGTTCTATCAGCTTTTTGCATTTTTCTCCCTAAAGCCCTTATTACAGACATCCCTTTATTCCAGCTTTGAGGAAAATGGTATAGAAAGCCCTGGGCTAGACCAGTAACCTCGAGGAAAAGTGGCATCAGCCCTGCTGCCCTTCAGCTTCACAATGAACTTCAAGGTCATTTGGTTTTCAAGATGCTCATCATGTGGGTGTTCTTCCCTCCCCTCCTACTTCCAAGCTCCCCAATCCTGAGCCTGGGGTCCTGGAAACAGGCCTCACCCCCTACCTGTGCTCTGGAGCCAGGCCGCAGCCTGCCAAGTTAATCCAACATCCTCTACATTATTAATGTGCTGGTTTTTCTAGCAGACTCAACACAATAAAGATGGTGGTGATGGTAACGAACGTAACCGTGAGTCACCATCGTGTACTGAGAACTAATGTACTGGAGCATAGCATACATACCAGCAAGTACAGAATTCATACTTGCATTGATCCGTGAGTTATCCAAAGGGAACAAAACCGCTAACCAGTACCCACAAAAAAATAGAATATGACTAGCCCTCCAACGGCCCTCTTATGTGCCCCTCCCAGGTCACTTCCCTCTCTCTCCCAAGAGAGAGAGGGCCAATATTCTAACTTCTGAATTTGTTTTTCTTGTCTTTGAACTTGATTTAAATGGAATCATACAGAGTGTCTTCTTTGGTGTCTGGCTTCTTTCATTTTGCTTGTAAGATTCATCAATATTCTTGAATGTGGCTGTAGTTAATTTTTATTTCTGTATAGTATTCCACTATAAAACATATAACCCATTTTATTTATCCATTCCACTACTGATGCAGAATGGGTTGTCTACAATTTGATGATATGCCAAAAAATGCTGCTCTGGACATCTTGTACATCTTTTGGTGAACATATGAACATATCTGTGTTGGGTATATACCTAAGCGTGGAATTGTTGGGTCATGGAGTATGTGTACATCCACCTTTAGGAGATACTATCAAAGAGTATCAAAGCAGATTAAATAGTTTGCACTCCCAGCTGTGTATAAAAGTTCCAGTTGCTCCGCATCTCCACCAACCCTTGGTGCCGTCAGAGGTTTGATTTTAACCGTGGTGGTGTATGTGTAGTGGTAGCTCATTGTGGTTTTAATTTGCATTTTCCTCCTGAATAATTACGTGGAGCCCTTTTCCATTTCATTGTTCCCATTTGGTTATCTTTTTTTTGAAGTGCCTAGTGAAATCTCCCCTTTTATTCTCGTGGATTGTCTGTAATATTTTTATAAATTTATGCCAGTTAGTCAAATATCCTATATGAGAGTCTTGTGTCAGATAAATACATGGCAAGTGTTTATCCCCTTTGTGCCTGCCCTTTTTCCTCTCTTAAAAGTTTCTTTTCACTGACAGTTCTCATTTTTAATAATTTCCTGTTTATCTTTTGGTTCCTTATGTTTACTGTTCTTTGTGTTCTGCGAAATCTTTGGCTGCCCCAAGATCTTGAAACTGTTTTTCTAAGGTACTTACTAGAGAAGTTGTTGTAAAAACCCCCGTTTAGATTTAAAATCCACCTGGAATTGATTTTTGTTGGTACAGCCGGTATGGAAAACAGTGTTTTCTCAAAGATTAAAGATCAGAGTTTTCTCAAAAGATTACAAATGGAACTCTCATATGATGCAGCAATCCCACTACGGGGTATAGTTCCAAAGGAAATGAAATCAGTATCTTCAAGTGATATCTGCCCTCCCATATTCACTGCAGCACTTGTCACAATGTTACCGAACCAAAATGAGTTCCCTATTTGGTGAGTTGAAATCAAAGCCTTTACTAGAAGTTGTTCTCACACAAAGTACAATTCATTTGCCGCAAATAAGGGGACCATAGGGAATCACTTCCAAAGCTGTGGCCCTCTCAGCAAGGGAAAACAAGTGCCTTTTATTTTTGGTAGGGAATAAATATTCAAAAGGAAAGTTTCGTCATCACGTATAGAGGTGGGTATAAGCCAGCCCAGGCGTAGTTTGAAAACGTGCTTTCCCCTACCTTTCATGTTATGCTAATAAGGCTTAAGCTCCTCCTGGGGTGGAGATCTTAACATTAAAATGAAGCAAAAGTAACTTTGGAGACTTCTTGGCCCATCTGTGCAGGCGTTGCTTTTGCAGTGCGGTTTGGACTGGTTCAGGGTGGTTGGTGATTGCGTCTCTTAAAGTAACAGAGAAACAACTTTGAGAAAGAGTTAAGGGGCCGGCCTGGTGGCGTAGTGGTTGGGTTTGGGCGCACCGCTTCAACAGCCTGTGGTTCGCAGGTTCGGATCCATGGTGCCAAACTATGCACCGCTCATCAAGCCATGCCATGACAGGCGTCCCGCATATCAAACGGAGGAAGATGGGCACAGATGTTAGCTCAAGGCAAATCTTCCTCAGCATAAAGAGGAAGATTGGCAACAGATGCTAAGTAAGGGCTAATCTTCCTCACCAAAACAACAAAAAAGAAACAGTTAAGTGCTTTCGAAATTGCCTTTGAATTACTCGGGGCAGTTAGTTGGTGACAACAATAGCCAAGATATGGACACAACTTAAGTGTCTGTTGATGGATGATTAGATTAAGAAACATTGCATGTATCTACAATTAAATATTATCCAGCTTTAAATATGAGAGAAATCCTGCCTTTTCTGACAACACAGTTGAACTTGGAGGACATTATGCTAAGCATAATAAGCCAGACACTGAAAGACAATCACTACATGATCTCATTTACACGTGGAATCTAAAAACGTCAAACTCGTGGAAACAGAGAGTGGAATGTGCCTACAAGGGATGGAGGTTTGTGGGTGCGAGGGGAATGAGAGATGTTGGTCAAAGGGTACAAACTTTCAGTTATAACATGAGGATGTTTTCAAGATCTAATATAGAACGAGGTGACCAGAGTTAATAATAATGCATTGTATACACAAGAGAATTGATCTTAAGAGTTCTCAGCATTAAAAAAAGGGGGAGTTATTACAGGAGGTGACGGAACTCTTCATTAGCTTGATTGTGGTATTCATTTCACAATGTGCACATACATGAAATCATCACATTGTACACCTTCAATATATACAACTTTTCTTTGTTAATCGTACCTCAATACAGCTGGAAAAATATTTGTGCTGACTTCAGAAAATGCTTACGAATTAATGTGAATGAGGAAAACAAGAAGTGAAAGCACAAATGCAGCAGGGCCTGGGAGAAAATTTGCCAAATGTTACCCGTGGGTGATACTGGCCTAGAGCAAGTTGACTCGAGGGAAGCCGTGTTGTAACTTAGAGTAACCTCTGACTAGCTCACTCAAGCTCTGTGTGTTTTACCTTGCACTTAGCCTAGGAGATAAACAGGTCTGGGAAATAATCCTGGCTGACACACGTACATCCCAAGAGTGATAGATGATAACTTTATTCTTTTGAATTTCTTAGGAACATGACGACCTCCTCAGGAAGATCATCTATACCGGCATCCATCATCGATGACAACTGAAAGACCTGGTGTGATGTCTCCAGTCTCCGATGCCAGATGGTCAATGTTCCTGAGCCCCCTTCACAGCCCACTAGTCCCTACAGAACTGCCTCAGATTATGTGCTTGTTTAAGATGGTCTCTGGGACATGAGTCCATCATCTTCCAACTTTGCTAGCTAATCGAGTAATTCCCTTTCCTCACCACCGACTCATCTTGTGATTGATTGGCTTCAAGGTTGCAGCAAGCAGAAGGAGCCTTTGCCCAGTTACACGGGCAGGGATTAGCAGCGATTATTAATTTCTTCTTTACACCTTTCTCAATTTCTCACATTTTTTAAAAGCACATTCACTTCACCAGGAGAAAACCAGCAGCAATTGTGAGTCACAACAAAAGGTGGAGAGATGAGATTGTGCACCCCTATCCCTCCTGGCCCCAGGAGGGCTGGAGGGAGAACAGTGGGCAGTGCAGGCAGCCCTGACCCTGCTTGGCCCAGGTTCTCCTTCCCCAGAGCCTTTCAGGTGTCCATCAGGCCCCACCAGTGTGGGGCTCCTGCTGCAGGTGGCCCCCATCAGGGTGAAACCCAGCTGAGTGGTGGCCTCTGACTGACCAGCAGGACCTAGTTTGTGAT
Organism: Diceros bicornis minor; assembly: GCF_020826845.1. Taxonomy (NCBI): domain Eukaryota; kingdom Metazoa; phylum Chordata; class Mammalia; order Perissodactyla; family Rhinocerotidae; genus Diceros; species Diceros bicornis. The sequence goes on from NW_026691097.1 coordinate 425,442, forward strand.
CTTGGTCACAGGTGGGCAGGACCGAGGAGGGTTGGTAGCTCAGTTGGAGAGTGGTGGTGGGAGGCTGGACAGGGGCTGGGGCAAAGTAGAGCAGGGGCCTGGGAGGGAGTCCCAGCAAAGGAACCAAGGGTTGGCCAAGGGGCAGGGCTATGTCTGAGAGATGCTGAGGAGCACAGTGGGGTCAGTGGGGCTCAAGGAAACTTCCCAGGGCTGCCCTTGACAAGAGTCTCCCTCAAGGTCACACAAGGCCCCTGGCCCTGTGGCCTTCAACCCAGCTCCAAGGCCAAGGGAATCCTTCCTTACAGAAGGTGAAAGGATCAGAACACCCTGGGGTTCTAAGTGTTTCAAAGTCTTTATTAATATGCTCCAAGTGCAGAGTGCCCATGCCCTCAGGGACCAGCCCCCTGTGCTGATTAGGAGCACCTTCTTTATCCCCAGTGACCAAGCGAGGCCAGAGCTAGAATGTCCTTCCCCAGTTTTCCCAGGGGTTCTTACCTGGGCACCCTGGGTGTGGGTTGGGGGTGGCGACAATTCTTCAGTCTGTGGCATGTTCTGCCTCCTTAAATGACAGTGGTCTCCCCCGTTCACTGGAACAGCCCAAAGAGCCTCCACACATTTCCCAAAACTCGGGAGACACGGTGCCGCCCAGGGCAGTGTGAGAACCCGGCCAAACTCAGCAGGTAGAAACTCCAGGAACACTTTTCCTTACCGTCAGTTCCACACCAGGTGTACTTGCTAGCTGAAGGAGGGCATTGGTGACACTTTTTGCACCTCCAATTCCCCATATGACATGGGGACAATGCTGCTCCCAGGGTGGGGATTCTGTGCCGTTGAATGAGATCAGTGCACGTGGAGCAGGCAGTGCAGCGGTAGTTGTCAAGATGAGTAGAATCAACGCAGGGAGGGCAGATATGTAGACACGACTGCACCTGCTCCTCCAACTCTCCTAAGGATAAAATGTGGTAAAATTCATGCCTTCCCACTCATCTAAAATACCAGCGCCCACCTTGAGCCCCTATCCTGTCCTCCCCACAGCCCTGTGAACTCTACTCTGGGCCATTCATGGGACCAGGGAGTTCTGAGACTCAGGGCCAAGGTTTTCCCGGAGATTTCTCATCTGGGTGGTGGTTAGGGAGGTCCCCAGTCCCTTCTGCTCTGTGCTTGGTGCAGGACACCTGGGGCAGCCCTGAGCTGGACCATCAGTGATCTGAGGCTGTTCTCCTTCACTCTGCTGGGCTGACAAGGGGACCTGCATCTGGCAAGCTCAGCCATCTGCGCAGGGGTGGAAATCCCACATCAGCAAAATGCCAGGACTGCCAGTGCCATTCTCTACTTCATGCCTCAGTTCTCCTGGGCACCGCCATCATGCATGACCTTTGCCCTCACTCCCCAGTGGAAGGGCCCATGGCCACATTTCCTACTGGCTGAAGGCAAAGGCAGTGAGGGCAGCCAATGGCTCAGGGAGGCCTGAGGAGTGTGTCCTGTTGGTGTTGAGCATCTCTGGGCCATGGCTGGACAGACACGTGCATGGGAGGGCAATGGTGTTCCTGTGTCCGGCTGCCGAGAGGCGGGGTGGGCCAGTGACTGGAGCCCCCACCTGGGCTCCCGGGTGTGTCTTTGCCTCTGTGCTTCTCCCTGGTGAAGAAAGCTCAGACCCTCTGCACAACCCTCACGCCTCGCTCGTCCCTGCACCATCCCTGTACATTCCAGAGTGATAAGAGCTCAAGGAGGGGAGAGTGAGGGACGAGGGAGCCCTGACCACCCCTTGTCCCTCACCCCCAATTAGAAAAATGTGCTCTGGCTCAACCGTCAGCATGGCCTCCCCTGGTTCCCAAGAAACCTCTTTCTCCCTCAGCCCCCAACGCTAATCCATTAGAGACGGGCAGTGCCACCTCTGCACCTCCTTACTCCACGGGGCTCTCCAAAGCCGCCAAGCAGGTGTTGCCCATGCCACTGTCCTCAGCCCAGGGCACACATCTGAGCTGGAGAGGCATGTAGAACTCTCCTCCCCAAGATTCAGGGGGTCCAGAGCCCCTCAAGAACCAGCATTCTCCCCCTCCCACCAACTCTAGGCCACAGGCCCCTTGAGAAGGAGGGAGCCTGGTGACCCAGAGCTGCCCACTGTGGCCTCCCACACCAGGCAACACGGCCTCGGGGACCAGTGTAGTGTCCAGAAGAAGATGACTGGTCTTGTGGGGCTTGTCCCCTCTGAGAGGACAGAGGAGGCCATGGAGGTCAGGAGAGAAGGCTCTGGGGAGATAGGAAGGGCCAGGCTCCCACCCCAAGCCAAGGCACCATTTGCCTGATAATCAAAGATGAACTGGCCCACCCAACTGGCAGCATTTCCCTGGAAGAAGTATAGGAGTCCCACGGCCACCCTGGGCCGCCTATCTGAGCCTCTGGATCTGGAGGTGGGGACAACTAGGGCCCTTGCCGGCCCCAGCGAAGAGAGGAGACTTGGGGAGCACCCACATGAGAGCGGAGCACTCCAGCCCCGTGACTGAGGAATTTTTGATGCCACTCTCTGAGTGGACACTGGGCAGGGGTAGGAAGAAAATACCCCCAATATATCTGTGCCTACTGTATGCCAGGGCGGGGAGCAGCCAGCCACTGCTGTCACATCCATGGAGAAATGAAGTAGGTGTGGCTTCGTGAGTGTAACCTGGGGGAGGATGATGGAGTCTCCCAGCAGTGGAAAGACATGAGCTTTGGCCTTTCAGGTTCCTGGATACTGTGCTGAGGGAGGGACAGCAGCCCTCCATTCACAGAGGCCTCCTGGGAGGGGAGAAACCAGGGTGGTGGATGGTGATCGGCCCAGCAGAGGGCAGGCTTGGGAAGAGTGGCGGGGCTGTCCTGAGGGGAGTGGAGCCCTGCTGAAAGAGAGACCTCTTCCTACCTCTCAGAGCTCATCTGGTTCTTTTCTTTCTTTCATTTTCAAATTAGAGGCAGCAAAAGGACAAGCTTACCTGTCTCTCATCCCCTTTCCATATTTTCAGCTTTGATGTCCACCCCTCCTATGAAGCCTGCTCTCTTGGGAAGGTAAAGGCAGGGGCTGGTGGCTGAGGCAGCCTCTGGCCTTGAGGCAGGCGGCACCAGGAGTGGCTGGAGTGGAGGTAGGAGCCTGCGGCCCGGCCCCTGGCGTCTGTGGGCAGCCTGGTGATGAGGGAGTTTGTGGCTCTTGCTTCAAGAGGGTGGGAGGCTGAGAGAGTCAGGAGTGCAGGTGGCCCCTGCCCTCGGGTCAGGACAGTGTTCTGTGGACAGCCCCACGTGTGTTAACACACACATGTTAGGTGTGAGCATGTGCCATGTCATCCACATTAGTGTGTGTGTGAGCACACGTGTGCAGAGCCCAAATCCTAGCTGAGGGACTGACTCATCCAGTATTTTGAGGTCTCGGTAGCACTCTTACCAGGGGGCCACATATGGAGTTGATGGTGGTGTGGCAGGCCTTGCATGCAGGACTGCCCCAGCCTACTTGACTGTGTAAATCTGCTCTGTGGAGGGGGCAGAGGTGTCCCCAGCAGGGGCTCTGCTGTGCAGCGCGAGGCCTGGCAGTCCATGCAGCCCAAAGGGGCAAGACCTGCTGAGCCGGCTCTTCAGAAGCGTCCAGTCCTGAGGATACTGTTCACAGGGAGAGGTTTTGGGTGCTGGTGCCCCCTCGCCTACTGGGGATCGTCCCTGGAGAGGGTCCAGCAAGTTGGAGAAGGGGTGGGAAGGGGGTTTGAAAAATAGGCCAAATTCATGTCCCAAGTCACAGGCCAAGCCCAGTGAGTGTCCCTGTCCCCTGCCTCAGTTTAGCTATTCAGGAAATGGTCCAGGGAAGAACTGAGCAGGGTTGGCACCAAAACTGGGGTCAGGGGGTAACAAACAAAAGATCCTGCTCTATGCCAAGATCATTTCTGTTACCCTGAGATGGGGTGAGGGGAAGTTGGGGGTATAGTGGGATTCTGCGGAGCCTTACGCTGCCCAGGACCTCATCTTCGGGGGTCTGGCCCTCACCTGGCCTGCCCTAGGTCACCAGCAGTAGCAGTGGCACTTACATCTGTCCCAAGGTCTGGAGAGGGGAGAAGTGGGCAGCCTTACACCCTGGTGGGGACACTCACGATTTCTTTCTTTCTTGAAGAAACATGAAACCCTCAAGATTCATGTACTGTGTGATGGAGAGAAACAAATACCAACTGTTTCTCCAAAAAGACAATGTATTTTGTACTTTGTAAAGTATTAATTAAAACGGAGAAAAATATCATGTTGGCTGAGGGCATCTGATTTTGTGCTGCTCCAGGACCACATCTCATCTCTTTCCTTCTCCATTCCATGGTCGAGGAACATGGCCAGGGGCTGGGAGGAAGGCAGAACAACCTTCCCGTCCACACCCAGCATCTGAGAGAGGACACATCCCCAGAGCGAGAGGGGCTGTATTAGTTACCTGATGCAGGGTAACAAGTTGTCCCAAATGCAATGGATTAAATTGATTGTATACCTGTCACGGTTTCTGTGGGTCAGGAATTCAGGAGCAGTTTGAGCAGCTGGCTCAGGGTCCCTCAGGATGCTGCGATCATCTGAAGTCCTGGCTGGGACTGCAGGATCTACTTCCCAGGTGGTTTATTCACAGGGCTGGCAAGTTGGGCTCAGCTGTTTGCAGGGAGTCTGTTCCTCTCCACATGGGTCTCCCCATGGGGCTGCTTGAGTGTCCTCACAATACGGTGCCCGGATTCCCCCAGGGCAAGTGATTCAAGGGCCAGTATAGGAGCCAAAATGGTTTTTTGGCCCCGAACCTCAGAATTCACACCCCTCTGCCTCCACCATACTCTGTCACCATACAGCCCTGCTCTGATTTGACACAGAAGCAGAACACACAAGGGTGTGAAACCAAGAGGCCAAGGTCACTGCTGCCATCTTGGAGACTGTCTACTGTGCCCACCATTCCTCCTAAACCTCTGGCAGAGGTGGGCCTGGGGGTTAGGGGGCCTGCGGAGCAGGACAGGGCCTTGCTGGTGGCAGGGGGAGGATCAGGGGCTGGATCCCGGGCCACAGGGCTTCTGGCACAAGCCTGGAGCCCTGCTGTGGATGTCACACCCCCAGGAAGGTCCTTGGTGCTAGAAGCCCAGGAGCTGATGCCTCCCAACAAGATACTCTAGGGGCACGAGGGAGGGCTCCATGCCCAGCGTCCCTCCCACAAGGGCTCTGGCATTTGGTTCCTGCCCTTTTGGCAGGCAGGCACTTGGGATGCCCAGGCAGGACAGAGGTCTTGGACCTTGGACACCCTTCACTGCCCCTCTCTGACATTTCCCACGGATGGCTGGTGTGAGCAGGGCAGCGCTGAAGGCCTGAGCCTGCACTGAACCCCCCAACCTCCATCCTCACCCGCCTCACCCTTGTCCGCAGGAAAAGCAGACCTGGTGATTGAAGGGAGTGACAATGGCGCTGAAGCTTTCTCACCACCCTGAGCCCAAGAAAGTTCTGGACTCTGTGAATGCTTTCCCATCTGGGGTCTTCAGACTACGCCCCCCCTCATTCCTTCAGAGACCCCCTTGGAGCTAGGACATCTACGGGGACTCTTGATTTCCCCCAAAATCTCAAAAGTTACAAAGGCCTCCAAAGCCCGACCTCCCTTTCCCGCCACTCATTCACAGTCACTGTCACTCGGGCGGTGCTGGACCTTGTGCCAGGTGCTGGGGACCCCGAGGAACCTGCTGTGGCCCCTACACCTGAGTCTCTCTAGGAGGTGAGAAGACAGGGAAAGGATCTATTCCAGGGAGTGCAGGGCCAGGCTAGACCACAAAGGTGTGCTGTGCCCAGGGGGAGGGAATGACCACTGTCCAGTAGTAGGGGGCAGACCAAGAAGCCAGGACATTAGGGTTGAGCTTGGTAAGATGGGGACCCAGCAGAGGGAGGAGCAAAGTCATAGAGGGCCAGAGGGAACCTTGGCTGGAATGGACGAGTGCGGCGGGTGAGGGAGGAGTGGATGGGGCAGGTAGGGGTTGAGGCTGAAATGCAAGGTGGGTGCTCAGGTCTGCCAGGGGCCTCACCCTCCTACAGGCCATGGGGAGCCACTGAGGACTTCCACGCAGGGGACCAAACTTAGCATCTGAGTGGTGATCTGGGTTATGAAGAGGGCCGATAGGTGGAGGAAAGGGGCACTGCCAGGGTCCTGGCCTCAGTTCTCAGGAGGGGTCCCTGGTGGTTCAAGTGTCTTCTGTGTGCAGAGTTGGGGTGGTGGGGGCAGTGGCGCATGCAGGGGACCAGCAGATATCCAGCCAACCCTCAGAATCATGAATTTGCCCCACGCCCAACCAGGGTATAATTCTTCCTGGAGCAGCTCTGGCTGGTTCTTGGCAGGTTCTCACTGCAGCTCACATTCAGATCCGTGGGGGGGTTACCCATGCCAGGACTCCACCCCCAAGAATCTGATTCAGTTTCTCGTCGATGAACTATCTGTTTAAAACCTCCCCCACCCTCTTTCAAAAGGTAACATAAAGAACTCGGCTACAGGAGGAAAGAGCAGCTTCTGTGGTCACATGGCCCCCCTGGTTTTATCATGTGACATTCCACTGCGGGGACGGGGGCTCATGATGGTGAAAACGAGCTCTCCAAAGGGAATGTGTGGGATGAGATCATGGGGGTGGTTGCACCACATAGACAATACGCTAAAACCACTGAATTGTACACTTTAAAATGGTCTTACATCATGTGACTCACATGTCAATGTTTTAAAAATATCAATGTGGTAGAAAAACCAACAGGAATGGATGCTGGGTGTGAAGGATGGCCAAGAAAAAATGTAAGTTATTCTGACACTCTTGAGGCTTAAAGGAAGTCCCTATCAACATGGTGGAGGCAGCACAGAGAAGGAGGAAGAGGACGGAGGCAAGAAACCGGAGCTCCCACCTCGCAAAGGTTGATGGGGGAGCATCTCATTTGAGCTGTTTTTCCAGGAGCTCTGGACCTGAGCTGACCCAGCGGGAAGCTGTGCAGCATCAGCGAGACCCAAGCCCATCTGCCACCCTGATGAGCATGGGGCACCGGGAGGGTCCTGATGTCCAGGGAGAACCTCGGAGAAGCAGGCAGAGCCTCTGAGGAGCCTGTAGGTAATAGCCCGAGGTGTCTTCAGGGAAATCAATACTCGGTGTCTTGGACTCAGGGTCACCGAGCGTGTCATGAATTACGTGGTAAAAGTGTCCAAACTTAAAAAATTAAATGAAGGCACCAGTGATCTCACTCCTTAGGTATACACTCGAGAACACTGAGAACACGTTCACACAGACACTTGTATGCGAATGATCCAAAAAATAAAATGCTGGACCAAGTAAAACTCATACATGAAGTTCTTGCATTATTCATAATAGCCAAAATGTGGAACCAGCCAAATGTCCACCAAATGTTGAATACGGTACATCAAAACAATCAATCAGTAACCTCCCAGATGATTCTATCATACAGGCAAGGTTGAGAAGCTCAGGGGGGGGGGTTGAATCTGCCCAAAGGAATCCCCTCATGAACACGGCCTCCTTCGGCTGCTCTGGGGGCAGGTGACCTCATCTTGATTTCCTAGTTTGAGGCCAGACTCATGAGAGGCAGCCAGCCCCGAAATGCGCCAGCTGGAATGAATGCATGCTTCTCACCACCACATCCCCAGCACCTGGCAGCTCCTGGTGTACAGTCGGTCAGGAACAGGGACTCAATCAGGCCTTTGCTTCATCTTCAGTGTTCTCTCGCTGTAATGAAGGTGGATGACTGCAGCTGAGGAACAGCTTCGGGTCACAAGCCTGAGCCTGTTCACTTTCCATCTCTGAGGGTGGATGCACACATGGCATTTTTCTGATGGGCACAGATTCCGGTGCTCTTCTCTGGCAATTCAGCTGGCACCACCCTACCAGAGCGACAGCAAGAGCAAGTCTCTCCGCTCCTCATGGGCAGCTCCCCCACCAGCTACATCCCACCTGTTTGCCTCCCTAGCAAGACAATGGACTCCTGGTTTGAGAAGGTGACCACAATCTCTGGATTACTCTTTTTAAACTTGACTGCTCAGCATGCCCTCAGTGTGGCCCCTGAGAAAAGCACAGCGAGAGGGACTCCAAGCACTGTCTCCAGCTCAAGCTGAATCTGGGCTGCTCCGTGTGAAATATCAAGGTTTGTGTGGAAGAAAGGCTGGGTTTCTTGGTCGCCACAGCATGAGCGTCTGAGGGTAGCTGGGTGATGCACCCTGGGAGAGAGAAAGGCAAGTGTGGGATCCTTTGGGGAGGGGATACATTCCTGGGGCTCAACCACGGGGCAGGACAGGCCCCAGGACAATGGCTGCCTCACAGATCCACCCCAGTGCTAAGGCCGCCAAGGCCATCTGAAGTGGTCTGTGGGAATGTCAGGCTGCACGGTAGGCCGAGGCACCTGAGCAGCTCCCATGCAGCCCCTGCGGGGAGAATGACCCTCAGAAGGTGTGAGTAACTCTGCTGCTGGTCAGGAGGTGCTGGGACCTGAGCGTAATCTGTGAGAGAACAGTGTGGATCTTCAGAAATGCAGCCTGAGTGTCTACCCTGTGCCAGGTGCTCAACGAGACTGTCACCTGCTGTGCCAAGTCAGAGCACTCTTCCTGCAGCGTGGTTCTCAGCGTCTGACTGTCACATGAACACAGTGAGTGCACAGTAGGTGTTTCCTGACCTCCTGAAAATGTGAGCCAACCACATATTCAAGAAACAAGCGTGGTCAGGACAGGACTCTCCTGAGTGTGTCAGGGGCGGACCTGACGAGAACGGCAGGCCAAGTGTCTTTTATTCACTGATGTCAGGGTCTGTGTACTAGCAAGAGCCCCTTCTCCAGAAGTCATCATGGAGTGGCAGCCTGCACGTCCGGCGGGGGCTCAGGGGATGGAAGACGGAGACACAGGCCCCTGGCAACGACTGTCCACTGAGGGAGACGGTGGTGGCCACCGTGTGACAAGAGTCCCTCCACCTTCTCAGGCTGTGCCTGCCACTCGGGCTCTGCACTGGCCTCGCTTCTTCCCCAATATAGGTGGAATGACAGAGTCTGAGTGTAAGAAGACATGACGGCCAGGTGACACGTCACAGTGGCCCGTGGTCACTGCATTCAGGGTGTCCTCACACACTTGCTGAAGTGACAGGAGCCCGGAGCCTGCCAACACTGACTTTTCACAGGAAAAAAGGATAAATCACACAACCAACGTACTGTAGAAGCTTTCTCTCCATGTGTGTCAAATGTTGGGAGTGTCAGAGGCCTTGTTGCGAATTTCTCTGAAGATGAAATGTATTTGTAAAACCACTGGAGTAAAATAATGACGATCTGGCAATGGCAAAAGACTTAACATGATAATGTAATTACAAGGAAATTTGGTTATTTTATAAGCCACATTTTAAGATAACGACTAGAATTATACCAGGACATATCAGATTTTTAGGAATTTTATATAATTTTTAGAATACTGAAAACATGCTTATTTTCATCAAACCAACAAACTTAAATAAGCTTTCATTTACTAAAGATGATATCATGTTAACTTGAAAAACATTTGGGTTAGTTTCCATTACATTTAGAAACAATTTATATAAATGCTTACTTTAAGCCTACTAGTGGAGCTCTTTTAGAAATTACATCATCCAGAGGTAGAAAAATATCACATATATATAACGCGTACACATAGACATACATAGATACACAGACAGACACAAGCAGAGACCTTAAATAGTTTTCATTAAATGTTTCCTATGAATCAGGTACAATACAAAACTCACTAATTTAAAAAAGAATAGTTGGATCCAAACTGTGTTTTTGGCAGTATTAAACAACTCTATTAATTTTTAATTTAAGTTTCCCATTGACTGATTAAGGGAATAACGTTAAGTTTCCCAGAAAATCTCTCATGATCTCATTAACTCTGAGAGGGGCTCATACTGGCCCCTTCTTTGAAGGTCGATTATGGGGGTGTCTGTAAAGCCATAATTTAATAGACTTTTAGGTAACTTTTACAGCTTAATTTTTATTAGCTTTTTGCAACCAAACTTTCAGTAGGGCTCTTTTGGAATTTTGAAGGCTTTGCTTTTAAGTGCACATCTTAAGCAATCTTATCTAATTAGATCATTCCTTCTAATGGCCAATGTAACACCCTTGAAGCTGGTGGCATTTTGTAGGACCCTAGCCACAAATGGAGTTCAACCCATATTTCTGTCCAACCATACCTGACTGCAAATTGGGTGCAACCCGCAATTCTGTCTGACCATATTTTGGGGCGCCCAACCTGATGGTTACTAAGCCAAGCTCTCAGGACACAATACAAGCGTAGCAAGATTTTGCTGTTGTTTTAAATATTTACAACTTCTGCAACCTTTAGTTTTCGAGCAGGTGTGCTGGAAGGTGGCATGCTTAACTCTTTAGAGATTAAAGATTGCATTTAATCTGTCTGTTCCACGGTTCTCAAATCTAGTGCACAAAAAGACAAGTTTCGGAAGCTCAAAGGAGCCCCAAAGTGGCCAGTATAATTTTAAATTATCCCAGGTTATCCTGATCCAAAGATTCAGCCAATTACAGCTATCCCCATTTGGTTAAGTACTTGCAAGTAAAGGCTCCATACATATTGTACACAGAGCCAGCCAGAGTTCCAGTGGGTGGGTGCCCATCTGGCATTGTTGGCTTTGAAAGTGTGGTTTCTCATTTTCTTTTAGTTTCATTTTAATATCAAGTCTGAACAATTTCTAAGGACAGTGTAGCTGGTCAAAACTGTGCTGCTTGTGAGTGTCACTTCCTAAAAGGTGATGAACACTCTCTCACGTGTCTTAGCTTCTCCTGCGGGCAGTCTACAACTACCGTAGGGGTGCAGAGCACTGGATGAACAATCCTTGTGTGCGGGCCCCTCGACAAGACATTAATTATTTAAAGTGAATGATGGTGACTGAGTTCCCTATGGGACTGCCACATGTCATGGAGATTGTCCTCAGACACTTACACCAGGTTCTCAGTCACCTGAGAACAACTTGTGGCTGGAAAGAGCAAGTGCCCCTTTTCTTCAGAACGAAAAAAATTCAGTCTCTCATTTTGCTGTCAGTTTGTTCAGACTTTATCAACATGTCTCTTTTTCAATTGAAAGCCAAATTAAAGAGGTCAGCTAACCCAGTTCACTCCAAACTTCCCCCTTGGTTCCTCTTACCCAGGAAATGTCTCCCTGTTGGCTCCCCTCACCTAGGAAATGTCCCCCCCAGGTTCCTCTTACCTAGGAAGAGTACCAACACACCCTTAAGATGTTGAAGTCTTCAGACTGTTTTAACAGCTGGAATAACAAGTCAGGACTGTCAACTTAAATAAGGAGGTCCAGATTTCGGGAGAACTCACCAAAGCACCTGAAAAGTGCAGTGAAGCCGAGGGGAGGAGGGGTAGTGGAACGCAACGGTCCCCTGTGGTACCAGTGTTGGTTGAAAGTAGGCTCCACCTGGTCTCATGTGGGTGTCTCAGAAGTCCCTTCGTGGTTGCCAGGAAAAGGTGCCGCAAATAATCAATAATCGTTCTGTAGCACAAAGTTTTATTTGAGCCCAATTTCATTTGAGGACTCTAGCCCGGAGCACATCTTTGCAAGGGAAGAAAGCGCTGTGAAGAAGAGTGCTTTTCAGCAGAGTTACATCCTGTTTCCAAAGACAGAGACACACATCAAGCATGACAGGTGCACATTCTCTCAAGGATTCAAGGAGATATTTTGCTATTGATGAGCACATAGACAGCAAGTCACCATGGCCTCGGCGCTGGGGTAAATGAGGCATTCAGTCTTATCTTGAAAGGGTGCTGACATCAAAGGAAGGGAGGGATGCTTTTTTATCTTCAAAGAGTACATTCTTTACTTTAGGGTAATGATTAAAGCACACAGACAATGCATGTCTGACAAGCCACGAGTCAGGTTTCTTTGGTTCAAATACATTTCGGGCCAAATCAGGTTCCAACCAGAATGGTTTCCACATATACTTGAAAACATAAAATATCTTATATCGCACCTGATGACATCCCGAGGGAATAGACGCTAGAATGACCCCCACTGCACAGATGGGGACACTGAGGAGGCCCTGAGAGGCACGTGGTTGTCCAGGGTGACATCACTGGCAAGAAGCAGGAGCGGGACTGCATTCAACTCTGTGTCCTCAAAGCTGGGGCCCTGCTTGCGTTCAGACCTCCCCAGAGGCTGTGGGGTGGACTGTGTTGGTGTGACTGTGTCTGGACGTGGTGTGGAGATGGAGAGTGAGCAGTCAGCAGCCCCGGGGGCCCTTAGGGAGGTCTTGTGTGAGGAGGGAGCTTAGGTAAGTTGACCCCAGGAAGTACCCTCATGGAGCCCAAGAGTACTTGGAACCCTGGTAACTAGGCACCCACATCCTAGAGACAGCCCCCAAGCCAGCTCACTTGTCTAGCACTTGTCTAGTGGGAGCAAAGTGTTTAGTTGCTTCTTCTCGATGGTCAGGGACCAGAGCCCCAGGAAAGCTCCCAAAGACCACCTGCAATGCAGATGCTGGTTCCTTTCCCATGGCCGACAATTGTGGCCATTTAACCGGAGGGACAGAAAGGTAACACAGGGAGTCCTAGGGCAGGCCAATCCAGACCAGACCAGCACTGTGGTCCCATCTGGGCAGCCCTACATCCCCTCCCCATGTGTGTGTGTGGAAGGGCGGTTTCATGAGGGTGGACCACCGTGAGCAGGAGCAGGTTGCTGAGGTGTTAGAAGCCTGGTGGGCTTCTAACATGACCCTGGTGGGTCATGTTCACAGCCCAGGTCAAGGTCGGCTGGGTGGGATGTGGAGTGCTAGAGTGGCACCCTTCTGCCTGAGGTGTATGTCTTTCATCCGGGGTGGAATTCTGTGGAGACACAGGTATGTGCCTGATCTGGGAGAATTAGATCCCGAGGACAGAAGCAGCACAAGGACAGCTGGGCAGCTGGCAGGGCTCGGATGCCTCTGGGTCGGCTACCAGTCACTGCCGTTGCAGAGCTCCATGCAGGAGATCAGCGAGGAGCTGGTAGAAGGGGACATCCAATCCCTCACCGCCAGGGATGAGCAGCTGTGACACAAGACTGCATCAGCAGCTGTGGGGAGAACGTCTGCACTGACTGTTGGACAAGCCTCAGAGCTACCTCAGGACCCATCATCCATCCCGGACAAATATCATTACCACCAACTCCTGCAGGAAACCAGGAGGCAGCTGGGGCCCCAGCCTCCGTGCAGGGAGACCCATCCCCTGCACAGGCTCCAGCAGGAGACCAGGAGACAACTGAGGCCCCACCATGCAAGCAGGGAGACACATTCCCTGAAGAGGGTCCTGCAGGAGACCAAGAGGCACCTGAAGCCAAACCATCTGGCCTGGGAGAGCTGGCTCTGCAATGTCTCTCATCAGCAGCTCCTGTACCACCCATTCAAACTGCTCCCTCACCAGAAATTTCCTTCCCTACTCTCATTAATGTGTTTGTTTCCTTCTTAGTTGCTCTATTTGATTTTTCTTTATTGTTTAGTTCTTAATAATTATTTAAATTAAATGTTTCGATTTTTTAAAATTTATGTTTTCTCATTTTAAATTGTACACTTTATGAGCATTAAGTACATTCACAATGCTGTGCATCCATCACCGCTATCTGGGCTCAGACAGTTTCACACCCCAAAAGGAAACCCTGTTCTAAAAGCACTCACTCCCCATTTATCCCACAGGCCCTGGCCAGCCCTAATCTGTTTTCTGTCACTGTTTTTTGTTAAATCTATTCTGGATGTTTCCTATAAGTGAAATCATGCCATAACTGGCCATTTGTGTCTGCCTTCTTATTTTCACAGAGCCTTATAGGTTTTCCTTTTCTGTTTTTATTTGAAATAGAATTTCTCTAATTTGATAGGAAAATCCCAGGTGGATTCTAGATTTGATGTATCAAATAAAGCCCTTTCGGTAAATATGTGCATAATCTTGGGGTACAGACTGCTGTTCTAAGTGGGACACCAGAGCCAGAAGCCAGGCATGAAACGCCTGTGGCCAAAACAAAAACAAGACAAGGGTAGAATGCTGGAAAGACAAACCACAAACCGGAAAGCATTCCTCATAACCCAAGGCCAGGGAAAGGCTACACATCCCTCGCTTCCAAAAAATGCTTGAAATTCAGTATTTTAAAAAGAGATAAAGAGCAAACACACTCAACGCCAATGAGAGGTGATACACAGGGGCAGCATGTGTCAGAGACGCTCGAGCTCCACGAGGGGGACATGCGTACATGGAGACACTGTGGAGAGGGCACTGGGCCCCATCAGATGGGCAGGGTTCCAGTGTGGTGACAACCAGCCCTGGTGACAATGTGAGGAAGCAGAGGCCCCAGCAGACTCCTAGAGACAAGTGTGAAAGGACACTCCTCTCTGGAGACCAGCCTGCAGGACCCATCACAGCCCCCAGGGGCACGCCTGTGTTGGCGGTGCTGATCCCAGGACTTCATCCCACAGAAAGTCTGTACAGTGTGTGCACGTGTGTGCACATGCGTGCGTATGTGTGTGTGCGCTTGTGGGTGTCAGGAACGGAGCATTCCAGGGTGTGTGCTCTTCTAGAGCCTGATTTGTCCAGGCATGGCCACCGCCAGGCAATCCTCTTCCACTTGGTATTTTCTCTGTCCTGGCATCAGAATTTATGAAGACCCCCTGCTTGGACCAGGGGCCATTTCCAGTTTTTCACTCTCTGAATCGTGCTGAAGGGAACACCTGCAACCACAAATCTCTGTTTAGGACAGAATCCATGACGTGGAGTTTCTGGGTCAAAATGTATACTGTTTTTAATGATCTGGCCCCAGTTTCCAACACCAGAGGGCTCTTTGTCAGCTTTGAGCCTTCTTTGGGAAAGCAGGGCCACAGAGACCCCGGGGCTGGGACCTCATGGAGTGAGGGAGGACGAGGAGCTGGCAGTGGATGTGATCAAGGTACTTGGGAGTGAGCTGTCTGGCAGAAAATGTCCCACCCCTCAGCCCAACACCTGGCCCCACCCATCATGGTGATGTCATGGGCTAGTTCTCTCGCTGGTGCTAGAGCTGGTGCTGGAGCTTGCTTTAGCTCAAAACATGGCTCTGATTCTAGAACTGGAGCTGAAGCTGGAGCTGGTTCAATCTCAGCAGCTCATGCGAGAGCCTGTGTTAGAGTTGCGCTATCTCTATAGCCGCCAGTATCTCTAGCTCTGGGGAAGGCACTGGAGCTGGAACTACCTCCAGAGATAATCTAGACCTGCTTCTGCAGTTTGATAAAGCTCTTGAGCTGGCTCCAACTCTTGCACTGGAGCTGGTGTAGAGTTATTGCTGTAAGTGGCTCTAACTGTGGTTCTCATTCTAGACCTGGTTCTTGTGGCTCTAGTTGTATAACCAGTCTTAGCTCTAGCTCTGTAGCTGGTGCTAAAACTGGTGGTGGATTGGTTTGTAGCTCTGGCACCGGCTCCACCTCTGGAATTGGTGTTGGGGCAGATTCTGGTACTAGAGCAGCACAGGCTCTGCCTGGGGGGTTGGTGATAGAGCTGCCTCCATCTCTGAAATCGGTGGTAGAGCTGGTAGCACAGCATGATCTAGCTCTGATGTTGGTGCTAGAGCTGTTGCCAGAGCTGGTTCTTTCTCTTGAGCTGGCATTGGCTCTAAGTCTGCTACTGGTACCCAAGCCAGCTCTTGCTCCAGCACTTGTGGGGGATCTAGCTCTGCAGCTGGTACTAGATCTGTTGCTGGAGCAGGCTCTGCCTCTGAACTTGGTGCTGACTCTAGCTCTCGAGCTGGTGCCAGAAATGGCTCTAACTCTGGAGCCAGTGTTAGAGCTGATGCTGGAGCTCGCTCTTCCTTGGAACCTGGCACTGGCTGTAAACTAGCTTCAACCTGGTTCTCACTCTAAAGTGAGCACTAGAACCATCACTGGGACTGGCACAGGAGTTGGTGATAGAGCTGCCTCTATCTCCAGCGTTGATGCTACAGCTAGTGTTCAAGCCAGCTCTAGCTCATGAGAGAACCCCGGCCCTGACCCTGCAACTAGCACTGGAGCTGAAGGTGGAGCTTGCTCTATCTCAGGAGTTTGTGCAACTGTGGGAGCTGGGGTTAGCTCTAGCTATGGAGCTGGCCCCAACTCTGGTGCTAGAGCTGTTGGTAGAGCTGGTGTTGGGGCTAGCTCTGGCTATAGACCTATCACTGGCTCTAGTTCTGGAGCTGGTAATAGAACTGGTTCGTGCAGTGGCTTGGGTGCTGAAGCTGGTCCTGAAAATGGCTCTGAGTCAGGAGCCTGGCTAGAGCTGGCTCCAGAGAACACTCAAGCTCTTGAGCTGCTGCTGGAGCTGGTCTTGGACCAGGCCCCAGCTTTTGACCATTTTCTGGAGTTGGCACTAGCTCTGTGGCTGGTACTACATCTAGCTCTTGGGCATGGGCAAGAAATGGCTCGAACTTAAGATTTGGTACTAGAGCTGGTGTGATGTCTGACACTGAAGGCGGTGCTAGCTGTGGAGCTGGTGGTGGAGCTGGCACTAGCTCTGAAGCTTGTTTTAGAGCGGGCACTGGTGCTTCAAGAGGACAAATGTTCAGCAACATGACTGCCTTTTCACGTGCCTTTCCAAAAACAGAAAACACCCCGCTGCCCTCCAGAGAAGCCCCAGCCCAAGGATCCAAGAAGCCTTCTAGGAAGCCTTCCCAGACTGTAGACAGTGTGCATGTATCAAATAAATTTTTTTCTTCTGTTCCTTATCTTCTTATCACAGAACATCATATGTAACTAGATGTATCAATAACAGTTAACTTCACATGATAGTATTTAAGTCATAGGATATCAAGGAAAGGAGTGCACATCACCCAAGAACTTTGCATCCTCCTTGGGGAGAGTATTTGTGTTTTGAGTTGTCCACAGGAGAGGGGTACCATGTTAGAGGGAAGAATGACTTTCTTCCTGTCCTTATTTGGAGATTAAATGCGGCTAAAGGAGATGTGAGTGGGCGCCAAGTTGAGGGAGCGTGGGCTCTGATGGTTAGTCTTGTGTGTCAACCCGACCAGGCCATAGTATGCAGCTGTTTAATCAAACTGGATATTTAATCGTGTCTTGCTGTGAAGGTATTCTGTAGATGTGGTTAACACGTACAATTAGTTGACCTCAAGAAAAAGAGATTACTGTCAATAATTTGGGTGGGCCTCATCAGCTGAGGGCCTTCAGAGCAAACACTGAGGTTTCCCAAAGAAGAAAATCTGCCTCGAGACTCCAGCATCTAGACATCTGCCTGAGTTTCTAGTCTGCAAGCCTGGTCTACAGATTTTGGACTTGCCAGCCCTCATGAGCACATGAGACAATATATTAAAATCAGTCTCTCTCTCTCTCTACACATACATATACACACATCTGTGTGTGTGTGTGTGTGTGTATGTGTGCACATGCATATGTATCCTGTTGGTTATTTTCTGGAGAACTCTGACAAACACAATGCTGAAATGCCTTTGTCCTTCCTTTTTCCACTTTAGAATCACTGTTCTTTAAGGGCTTCAGAAACTCAGTGCCATAGGAAGTTTGCAGACGAAGTGTCTGTCCAATCCAGACCTCGTACTGCATGTCGGGCTCTGCCGGCACTTCCTGATAATTCTGAGAAAGCGTGGTTGACGCTTTCCTGCTGAAGACATGCAAATGACCCCAAAGGCCTCTTACCTGAAACCGGGCAAAATATGGAACAGAAAGCTCACCCTCGTGAGGCCGGCCGACAACAGGGTCAGCACCCAGACTCCTGCAAGAGAAAAGTGATACACGAGGCCTCAGAAAATTAACCAGACACCGTATTTTCAGAATGTGGGCTTCCACGCCAGGAAGGTCTGTAGAGAATATGTCATATTTCCTTTAACACATTTCTTGAAGAAGTCAAGTTTTTTGCCTATTTATTGTTACCTTTCAGCACACACAATTGATATATGCTCTTTCCTGCACAATCCTCTCCCTTCATGCTAAATATTTTCACTCTACAGTCAGTAAAGAGAAGAGAACACGACGGAGAATGCAACCCAGAGGGAGCCACCACCCTCGGAATTATCATGAGTATGTGAATTTCTGTCGTCACCTGTTTGGAGTGGGCCCACCCCCCAGTTACACAGCAGCCAAGGCAGGGATGATGGGATCAAGAGGTCTAGACTAGTCATTCGACTGGCTTTCAGCAAGTATTTAATATGTGGGTTCTGGTTTGCCTCCAGAGAGGTTCTGTGTGTTTTTGTGAAGGAGAAAGATGGAGGAAGAGGGGAGGGAAGACGATTTCATGGTTTAAAAGCTGCTGCAAAAGCTAATATCCACTAGGTGCAGAAAAATCATATGACAAAATCCAACACCCTTTCGTGATAGAAACACTCAAGAAACTAGAAACAGATGGGAATATCTTGAGCCTCGTCCAGGGCATCTGTGAACAGTCCACAGCTCACCGACGTCATAGTCAGTGGGGAAAGACTGGAAATGCCACCCCTGAGGTCAAGAACAAGATGAGCATTGGCCACTCTTGCCAATTCTATGCTACATTTTACTGGAGGTTTTAGCCAGGTCAATTAGGCAAGAAAATGATGTAAAAGGTATCTAGATTGGAGGGGATGAAGTAAAACTATCTCAATTCTCAAATGATGTGACCACATATAGAGGAAATCACAGAGAATACATGGAAAAACTATTGGAACTAAGAAATGAGATTAACAAAGCTGCCGGATACAAGATTAATTTAAAAAATCCATTGTATAGGAATATAAATTGGTGCAGCCACTATGAGAAAGAATATGCAGATTCCTCAAAAAATTAAAAATAGAACTACCATATGATCCAGCAATTCCACTTATGAATATTTATCCAAAGGAAATAAAAACACTAACACAAAAAGATATCTGCACCCCACTGTTCATTGCAACATTTATTTACAATAGTGAAGACACGGTAAGCAACCTAGTGTCCTTTGATGGATGAACGGGTAAAGAAGATGTAGTGTAAGTATATATATATAACAGAATCTTATTCAGCCATAAAAAGGAAAGAAATCTTGCCACTTGCAACAACATAGACGGGCATTATGCTAAGTGAAATAAGTCAGAGAGAGAAAGACAAATACCATATGATCTCACTTAAATGGCGAATCTAAAATTAAAAATAAAAACAAAAACTGAGCTAACAGATACAGGGAACAGCTTGGTGGTCGCCAGAGGCAGGGGGTGGGGGTTGGGCAAATGAATGAAGGGGTCAAAAGGTATACACTTCCACTTAGAAAATAAATGAGTCCTGGAAATATAACAAAAAACATGGTGACTATAGTTAGCAATATTGTATTGTACATCTGAGAGATGCTAAGAGAGCAGATTTTAAAAGTTCTGATAACAAGAAAAAAATCTGTAGCTATGTGAGGTGATGGATGTTAACCAGACTTATTGTGTTGATCTTTGGTAATATATACATATATAGAATCATTATGTTATATGCCTGAAACTAATATAATATCATATGTCAAGTTTTAAAATATCAATTTTATTTCTATATACTAGCAAAGGAAAATCTGACAATATAAGTAAGAAAATATGTTAATTTACAATAGCATCCAAAACAATGAAATAATTAGAAATAAATTTATCATAAGAAGTACAGGAGCTGTACAATGAAAGATACAAAACATTATTGGAAGCAATTAATGAAGACCAAAATAAATGGAAAGACATTTCATCTTCATGTATGCGAAGACTTGATACTATTAAGGTGGCAATACTCCACAAATAGAACTAGAGATTCAGTGGAATTCCAAGCAAACTCCCAGCTGCCTGTTTTTGCAGAAACTGACAAGCCAAGGCTAAAATTCATATGGAAATGCAAGGGAGCCACAAGAGCCAAAACAATCTTGAGAAAGAAGTTCAAAGATGGAGTATTCACACTTCCCAATTTCAAAAATTATTACAAAGCTACCATAATGAATACAGCGTGGTGCTGTCATAAAAAATAGACATACAGACCAACGGAATAGAATTGAGAGTCCAGAAATCAACCTACATATTTACAGTCAATTGATTTTTGATGAGTGAAAAGACAATTCAATGGGGAAAGAACAATGTTGTCCACAAATGGTATTGAAACAACTGGATTTTCACACGCAAAGAAGTTGGACTCCTTGCTTACAGTACTTACAAAAATGAACTCAAAATAGATCCAACAGCTAAATATGAGGCAAAACTATACAACTCTTACAAGAAAACACATGGGAATTGTCTTGACATGAGTACAGCCATGTTTGGCCGCTCCATTGACCTATAGCCACCAGCACACAAAGAAATACAAAGCTGCTTTCTGTGTGGTGGGAACTGGCCTTTTCCCGGGAACTGGCCTTTCTCCCATGGAGGGAGTTGCAAGTTGTAACAGTTCAAGGCTCTTAGAGCATGGTAGCACGGGATGGACTGGCCATCTGTGCCGGGCTAAGATGATAACCAAAGAAAACAATGCACGTACACAACCACTGGGCTGGGACGTTAGCCAAGGGGCTCAGTGCACGTATGCCACTGATAACTGTTTTGGGCATGGGAACACTAGATGCTTGCTCTGTAAACTCTGTAACTGCTTATATAAACTGCTGGAAGCTGAGACCTGGTGAGAGTTCCACCTGTGGAAGGGACACCTTGCCCAGGACGTGTGATCCTTGCCCAGCCGCGTCGATTGACAGGGCTCTCCCGGCAGTGGGGCGTGGATGTTGTGAGTAACTGATTTGATATGAAGTAATTGATTTGATATGAAGTAATTGATTTGATATGAAGTAATTGATTTGATGTGTTCTCTTTTCAGTCAACCTGGTGTTTCTCTTTCCGGTTGATTTGTGTCATTTCTCTTCAGCCGATGTGGGTGTTTTCCCTTTCCAATCGAGCTGATGTTTTTTCCCTCTTAATATTTGACCTATTTGATCTGTTTGCAGACTGTCACCTTTACTATCCTCTATATAATAAAATATACCTTCAGTCCATTTGTTTGGAGTGGAAAGTGTCTTTTACATCTCCGATCGAATCCCCGAACCTCTCATAACAGGAATAAAACTTTTATTTTATTTATTTTTTTTTGTGAGGAGGACCAGCCCTGAGCTAACACCCAATGCCAATCCTCCTCTTTTTTGCTAAGGAAGACTGGCCCTGGGCTAACATCCATTATCTTCCTCTACTTTATGTGGGACGCCGCCACAGCATGGCTTAACAAGCGGTGCGTCGGTGCCCGCCCGGGATCCGAACCAGCGAACCCTGGGCTGCCGCAGCAGAGCACGGGCACTTAACCGCTTGCGCCACTGGGCCGGCCCTAGGAATATAACTTTTGACCTTGAGTTAGGTGATGATTTCTTAGATAGGACATCAAAAACACATGAATAAAAAATAAACAAATTGGACTTCGTCAAAATTAAAAATTTGTGTGTATCAAAAGACAGTATCAAGAAAGTGAGAAGACAGCCTGCTGAATGGGACACAATACCAGCTCACCATATATATAACAAGCTACTTGCAAATAGAAGATAGAGTGAATGCTTACAACTCAATAATAAAGAAACTAATAACCCAATTTAAAAATGGGGAAAGGAGCTGAGCAGATATTTCTCCAAAGAAGATATACAAATGGCCAATAAAGACATGAAAAACGTTCAACACCATTATCCAGGAAGAAAATGCAATCAAAACCACAATCAATAAGTATCATTTCCCATCCACTAGGATGGTTGTAAATTAAAAATATAGATATTAAGACGTGTTGTCAAGGATAGGTAGAAACTGGGATCCTCATACATTGTTGGCAGGAATAAAGATGGAAAATAGTCTAGCAATTCTTCAAAATTTAGAGAGTTTTCATATGACCCAGCAGTTCCACTCTAGGTGTGTACCCAACAGACATGAAAACATGAAAGCTTGTACGTGAATGTTCATAGCATCATTATTATAATAGCCAAAAGGTGGAGACAAGTCCAATGCCCCTCAACCGATGAATGGATCAATAAAATACAGTATATCTATGCAACGGAAAATCATTTGGCACAAAACAGAAAGAATTACCGATACACTAAAAACAAGGATGAACCTTGAAAACATGACATATTAAAGGAGCTATCACAAAAGAACACACATTGTACTATTCTGTGTATATAAGAGGTCCAAAGTAGACAGATCGAGGGAGAGAAAAAGTAGAGGAGTGGTTGTCTAGGGCTGTGGCGATGGGGGAAGGGGGAGTGACTGCTAATGGGTCCAGGGTTTCATTCTGAGGTGATGAAAATGTTCCACTGTTGTGGTGATGGTTGCCCAACTCTGTGACTCTACTACAAGCCATTGATTTGTACACTTTAAATGGGTGGCTTACACGGCATGTGAGCGATATCTCAATACAGCTGTTTTAAGAAAATACAGAGAAAGATAATTTGTTTCAACTTGGAGATGTGTCTTGGTCCCAGGAGCAGCCGGACTAGGCACTTGCTATAGCACAAAGACCCAACCCATGCAAACGATATGGGTCACAACCCCACAAAACCCACCTTCACAAAGCCCACCCCCAGGGAAATGGGGAAAGACGTCCTCAGAAGGAATGGATGGAGGAGTTGGCCACTGGAGGAGGGGGTGCAGACTTGGTCCAGCCAGCAGCATGGGCACGAGCAGCCCTAACCCTAACCTTCACACTGATGAAATTTTACCTTGAATTTACGCCTTGATCTTCCCAAGGTGAAGCACGTGCAGCTTAGAGTGTCTCTCTTGGCAGGAGGGTAGCTGGCAGAGGACAGAGAGGAAATTTTATCTTTTGATTTTCAAAGCAGCTATTCCATGTGGGAAATACATCAAAGGGGAGAAAACATGAGTGTACACGGGGATATCTTCACTACAATTCAATTGGACCAAGACACTGAGGTTTGCTTAGACAACTTGCCCAGAACAGGGCTGGAGATGGGATTTTAAAAAATAGGACTTGGAATTAATGAGTAATATTGGGAGTGATTCACTGGGTACGATATTCAGGAACTCATCAAGTTGAACAGAAATCCTCCCAAAAGACCAATGAAAGTGCCCAAGGTCAACGATGAACTCTGGCGATAGGTAAGGAGCAGGACCTGCGCAGGGAGCATGTAAAGGAGAACTTTCCATGACACACAAGGTGTGAAGGAATCATCCATCTGCGAGCTGGGCCCCTCTCATTTTCATATTTACTAGCTTATGACTGTTAAGCGGTAACAACACCATTTGTGACCCCTCCTTCATGCTTCAGGAACATTTGGTAGCTTAAGGCATCACTCTCAGAGCTGTAAGAACTTCTGGAAACCACTTACGACCTCCACAATAGCCCTATTTTACAGATGAGGAAACTGACGCCCAGGGAGGGTTCAAGGACACACTGGGAGTGTCTCTGACTTCTGGTCCAGGGCACTGTCTCATTGGGGAGCCACGAAGAACTCTCCTCTCTATGCCAGAAATGGGCTGATCCTTAGGACATTTTCAAAGAAAGCTGCCTTTTTTTAAATTTTTAAAAATTTTTCCCCCAAAGCCCCAGCAGATAGTTGTATGTCATAGCTGCACATCCCTCTAGTTGCTCTATGTGGGACGCGGCCTCAGCATGGTCCGAGAAGCGGTGCGTCGGGCCGCGCCCGGGATCCGAACCCAAGCCGCCAGTAGTGGAGGGCGCGCACTCAAGCGCTGAGCCACGGGGCCGGCCCTATAGGATCATTTTAGTTCTTTCCCTGATACAGAAACAAAACAGGCTACTGGACAAGAGAAAACTCTAGGGCAAGTTGCCATTTTTAGTTCATCCCCACAGAGATTGGAACAAATTGACTGGAGTCCTGACCCCTCAGTCCACATAGTCGACCCACAATAAATGTATCAGCTCGTCATGAATGAGCATCAATGAGCCGAAACACGTTTGTCTCCTCGGCCAAGTAGCATCAACCTTCATGACAGGTATGCTCCTGCCACCAGGTCCCGTCTCTCCCACAGGTGCCCAGACAGTGGGCGGGCACAGTGGGCGGGACGGTGCTGCCTCTGGGGACTGGGACCAGCTCTCTCACCTGCAGGCTGGCGGGGTCAGGGCCCGTCTCCCTCACCGAGGCGATGGAGGTCTCCAGCTGTCCCTGCACACACGAACAAGCAGGCCTCCGTGACAAAGGCCCGGGACACAGAGCAAAGGGTATACTGTCCCCCCCGCGTGCAGCCCGGAGGCAGAACCAAAGGTGGGTCTCTCTCGGGCTCGGAGGCCAGTCTCTCCGGGAGCCGCAGCCTCTTCTGATACCTCTCCCTGGGCGCCGGCTGTACCGAGACAAGGGGCTGGGAGTTCTGGGGAGACAGGAGTCCCCACACGCTGTCCTCCACCCCACAGCACCCACGACCCGGCCCCACACTGGATCCAGGGCCTCTTCCAATGCCCCAACCGATGTGGGGGTCACAGAGCAGTCGGCGGAGTGGGGACCCTCGGGACCAGCCCTGTGGCAGCTGTTGGTGTTGCGCATGTGCGCGGAGGAGCGGGGTCACGTGCATGCGCTGTGCGTGGGCCCCGAGAGCGTGCCCGGCTGGGGACGTGAGGCCCGGCTGCCCCGCGCGGGTCCACCCGCGACCGCCGATTGGAGGGAGGCCCGTGCGCCCCGAGCGCGTCCCTACCGCCCCCACGCCGGGGAGAGCACAAGCCGTGTCCACACTGAGCTGGCTGATGCAGTTCCAAGAGCAGGCTCTCAGGAGACAGTTGGGAAACTGAGGCCAGGAGAGACAGGGACTGGCCCGGGCCCATGAGATGGGCAGAGTCCAGAGGAGAAGAAACAAAGGCTCCTCCTGTTTGGATCACACCTGCTTCTGTGTTTTCATTCACTCACCCATTCACTCATTGTTTCGTTTACTCTCTCATTCCTTCAATCACTCACTCAGTCATTCTCTCATTCATTCCTACACTCATTCATTCAGTCATCACTCATTCATTCACTCATTTGTTCATTCACTGGTTCATTTATTCAATCATTCAGCCAACATCCTCCAGTCCTTGCTGTGTGCCAAGCACTGTGACTTCACCAGGGAGCACAACCTGATGTGGTCCCTGCTCACGTGGAGCTCACGTCCACTGTGTGACATAAAAGAGGGCAGTCCCTGGGGGTACCAGGGGTGATGAGCACCAGAAATCCACACCTGAAAATAGAGGCCAGTCATGCAGAGAAAAGTTCAGAGAAAACCCATGCTGGGCACTGCAGTCTTGCATGATCCTTGACCCCATGCCCCAGCAGAAGAGCTGGGGGCCACATTTCCCAACGGCTGAAGGCGAAGGTGGGTGCTAAGGGCAGCCAATGGCTCAGGGAGACCTGAGGATGATGCCCCGTGGGGGCTGAGGATCTCTGGGCACTGACTGGGGAGGCAGGTGGCACAGGAGGGAAATGGGGCTCCTGGGCCAGGCTGCCAAAAGGCAGGGTGAGCGGGCACTCAGATCCACCACCTGGACTCCCGTGTGTGTCTTTGCCTCCGTGCCTCCCCCTGGTGAGAAAAGCTCAAACCCTCTACACCACCCTCGCTCCTCCCTGCCCCATCCAGAGTGGTGAGAGCTCCAGGAGAGGAGAGTGAGGGGCAGGGGGAGCCCTGACCACCCCTTTCCCTCCTCCACCAAGTAGAAAAATCTGACCTCGCTCAACCTTTGGCATTGGTTCCCCTGGTTCCCAAGAAACATCTTTCTCCCTCAGACCTCAGTCCTGACCCAGGAGAGAGATGGACAGTGCCAACTCTGCACCTCCTTCCTCCATGGGCGTCTCCAAAGCCCCCAAGAGGTGTTACCCATGCCACTGTCCTCAGCCCAGGGCACTCATCCAAGATGGAGAGGTGTGCAGAACTAACTCCCAAAGATTCAGAGGGTCCAGAGCCCCCCAAGCACCAGCATTCTCCCCCTCCCACCAACCCCAGGCCACAGACCCCTGGAGGGAAGGGAGGGAGCCAGGTGACTCAGAGCTGCCCACTGTGACCTCCCCCCACCAGTCACCATGGCCTCAGAGACCAGTGTGGTGTCCAGAAGATGATGCACGCTCTGGTGGAGCCTGGCCCTTTTTGGTGACAGAGGAGGCTATGGAGGTCAGGAGAGAAGGCTCTGGGGAGATAGGAAGGGCCAGGCCCCCACCCCATGCCAAGGCACCAGTTGCCTGATCATTGAATATGAACCTGTTCACCCACCACCAACCCCTCCTGGCAGTATTTCCCAGGAAGAGTTTTAGGAGTCTCACAGCTACCCTGGTCCACCTCTCTGAGCTTCTGGATCTGGAGGTGGGGACAACTAGGGCCCTTGCCAACCCCGGCTAAGAGAGGGAACCTTGAGGAGCTCCCATATGATAACAGAGCACTCCAGCCCTGGGACTGAGAAATTTTTGATGCCACTCTCTGAGTGAACACTGGGAAGGGTTAGGAAGAAAATACCCCCAATATATGTGTGCCCACTGTAAGCCAGGGCAGGGAGCAGCCAGTCACTGCTGTCACATCCACTGAGAAATGGAGTTGGTGATTGGCTTAGTTAGAAGAGCCTGGGGGAGGATGATGGAGTCTCCCAGCAGTGGAAAGACATGAGCTTTGGCCTTTCAGGTTCCTGGATACCGTGTTGAGGGAGGGGCAGCAGCCCTCCATTCACAGAGACCTCCTGGGAGGGGAGAAACTAGGGTGGTGGACGGTGGTCGGCCCAGCAGAGGGCAGGCTTGGGAAGAGTGGCGGGGCTGTCCTGAGGGGAGTGGAGCCCTGCTGTAGGAGAGACCTTTCCCTACCTCTCAGAGCTCATCTGGCTCTTTTCTTTCTTTCATTTTCAAATTAGAGGCAGCAAAAGGACAAGCTTACCTGTCTCTCATCCCCTTTCCATACTTTCAGCTTTGATGTCCACCCCTCCTATGACGCCTGCTCTCTTGGGAAGGTAAAGGCAGGAGCTGGTGGCTGAGGCAGCTTCTGGCCTTGAGGCAGGCGGCACCAGGAGCGGCTGGATGGGAGGTAGGAGCCTGCGGCCCGGCCCCTGGCGTCTGTGGGCAGCCTGGTGGTGAGGGAGTTTGTGGCTCTTGCTTCAAGGAGGTGGGAGGCTGTGAGAGTCAGGAGTGCAAGGTGGACCTTGCCCTGGGGGCAGGACAGTGTTCTGTACACGGCAAACGTGTGTTCATACACACACATGTAAGTGTGAGCATGTGCTGTGTCATCCACAATAGGGTGTGTGCCAGCAATGTGTGCAGAGCCCAAATCCTAGCTGAGGGACTGGCTCATCCTGTATTTTGAGGCCTCAGTAGCATTCTTACCCAGAGGCCACATGTGGAGTTGATGGGGGTGTGGCAGGCCTTGCATGCAGGACAGCCCCAGCCCACTTGACTGTGTAAATCTGCTCTGTGGAGGGGGCAGAGGTGTCTCCAGCAGGGGCTCTGCTGTGCAGCGCGAGGCCTGGCAGTCCATGCAGCCCAAAGGGGCTAGACCTGCTGAGCCGGCACTTCAGAAGCATCCAGTCCTTGAGGACATTGTTCACAGGGAGAGGTTTTGGGTGCTGGTGCCCCCTCGCCTACTGGGGCTCGTCCCTGATGAGGGTCCAGCAAGTTGGAGAGGGGGCGGAAAGGGGGGATGAAACATAGGCCAAATTCATGTCCCAAGTCACAGGCCAAGCCCAGTGAATTTCCCTGTTCCCTGCCTCAGTTTACCTATTCAGGAAATGTTCTAGAGTACTGGGCAGGGTTGGCTCCAAAGCTGGGGTCAGGCGGTAACAAACAAAATTCCAAGCCAACCTCCTCCTCTATGCAAAGATCATTTCCATTACCCTGAGATGGGGTGAGTGGATGTTGGGGGTACAATGGTATTCTGGGTGGCCTTGCCCTGCCCAGGACCTCGTCTTCGGGGGTCTGGCCCACACCCGGCCTGCCCAAGGTCACCAGCAGTAGCAGTGGCACTTACATCTGTCCCAAGGTCTGGAGAGGGGAGAAGTGGGCAGCCTTACACCCTGGTGGGGACACTCACGATTTCTTTCTTTCTTGAAGAAACACGAGACCCTCAAGATTCATGTACTGTGTGATGGAGAGAAACAAATACCAACTGTTCCTCCAAAAATGCAATGTATTTTGTACTTTGTAAAGTATTAATTAAAACGGAGAAAAATATCATGTTGGCTGAGGGCGTCTGATTTTGTGCTGCTCCAGGGCCACATCTCATCTCTTTCCTTCTCCATTCCATGGTCGGGGAACATGGCCAGGGGCTGAGAGGAAGGCAGAACAACCTCCCCGTCCACACCCAGTGGCTGAGAGAGGACACATCCCCAGAGCGAGAGGGGCTTTATTAGTTACCTGATGCAGAGTAACGAGTTGCCCCAAATGCAATGGATTAAAATGATTGTTTACGTGTCACGGTTTCTGTGGGTTAGGAATTCGGGAGCAGTTTGAGCAGTCCACTCAGGGTCCCTCGGGAGGCTGCAATCATCTGAAGTCCTGGCTGGGAAGGGAGGATCTACTTCCCAGGTGGTTTATTCACAGGGCTGGCAAGTTGGGCTCAGCTGTTTGCAGGGAGCCTGTTCCTCTCCACATGGGTCTCCCCATGGGGCTGATTGAGTGTCCTCACAATACGGTGCCCGGATTCCCCCAGGGCAAGGGATTCAAGGACCAGTGTAGGAACCAAAATGGTTTTTTGGCCCCGAGCCTCAGAATTCACACGCCTCTGCCTCCACCATACTCTGTCACCATATAGCCCCGCTCTGATTTGACACAGGAGGAGAACACACAAGGGTGTGAAACCAAGAGGGCAAGGTCATTGGGGTCATCTTGGAGACCGGCTACTGTGCCCATCATTCCTCCCAAACCTCTGGCAGAGGCAGGCTTGGGGGTGAGGGGGCCTGCGGAGCAGAACAGGGCCTTGCTGGTGCATGGGGAGGATCCGGGGCTGGATTCCGGGCCACAAGGCCTCTGGCACAAGCCTGGAGCCCTGTTGTGGATGTCACACCACCAGGAAGGTCCTTGGTGCTAGAAGCGCAGGAGCTGATGTCTCCTGACAAGATACCCTAGGGGCACGAGGGAGGGCTTTGTGCCCAGCGTCCCTCCCACAAGGGCTCTGGCATTTGGTTCCTGCCCTTTTGACAGGTAGGCATGGGGGATGCCCAGGCAGGACAGAGGTCTTGGACCTTGGACACCCTTCACTGCCCCTCTCTGACGTTTTCCATAGAGGGCCGGTGTGACCAAGGCAGTGCTGAAGACCTGAGCTTGCACTGAACCCCACCAACCTCCATTCCCACCTGTCTCACCCCTGCTCGCAGGAAAAGCTGACCTGGGGATTGAAGGGAGTGACAATGAGGATGAAGTTCACTCACTACCCTGAGCCCAAGAAAGTTCTGGATGCTGTGAATGCTTTCCTTTCTGGGGTCTTCAGACTACGCCCCCCTCATTCCTTCAGAGACCCCATTGGAGCTGGGACATCCACGGGGACTCTTGATTTCCCCCAAAATCTCAAAAGTTACAAAGACCTCCAGGGCCCGATCTCCCTTTCCCACCACTCACTCACAGTCACTGTCACTCGGGCGGTGCTGGACCTTGTGCCAGGTGCTGGGGACCCCGAGGAACAGGCTGTGGCCCCTGGACCTGCGTCTCTCTAGGAGGTGAGAAGACAGGGAAAGGAGCTATTCCAAGGAGTGCAAGGCCAGGCTAGACCACAAGGGTGTGCTGTGCCCAGGGGGAGGGAATGACCACTGTCCAGTAGTAGGGGGCAGACCAAGAAACCAGGACATTAGGGTTGAGCTTGGTAAGATGGGGACCCAGCAGAGGGAGGAGCAAAGGCGGAGAGGGCCAGAGGGAACCTTGGCTGGAATGGACGAGTGCGGCGGGTGAGGGAGGAGTTGATGCGGCAGGTAGGGGATGAGGCTGAAATGGAAGGTGGGTGATCAGGTCCGCCAGGGGCCTCACCCTCCTATAGGCCATGGGGAGCCACTGAGGACTTCCACGCTGGGGACCCAACTTAGCATCTGAGTGGGAGTCTTCGTTATGAAGAGGGCTGATAGGAGCAGGAAAGGGGAACTGCCAGGGTCCTGGCCTCAGTTCTCAGGAGGAGGCCCCTGGCTGGTTCTAGAGTCGTCCCTGTGCAGAGTTGGGGTGGTGGGGGCAGCGGAGTATCAGGGGACCAGCAGATGTCCAGCCAGCCCTCAGAACCATGACTGTGCCTCTCGCCCAACCAGGGCATAATTCCTCCTGGAGCAGCTCTGGCTGCTTGTGGCAGGTTCTCACCACTGCTCACATTCAGACCCCCACGGGGGTTACCCATGCCAGGACTCCACCCCCAAGTGTCTGATTCAGTTTCTCTTGGATAAAATATCGGTGTAAAACGTCCCCCACCCTCTCTCAAAAGGTAATGTAAAGAACTGGGCCACAGAACAGCAGCAACTGTGGTCACATGGCCCCCCGGGTTTATCATGTGATATTCCTCTGGGGGAGCAGGGGGCTCATGATGGTCAAAACGAGCTCTCCAAAGGGAATGTGCGGGATGAGATCGTGGGGGTGGTTGCACCACATAGACAATACGCTAAAACCACTTAATTGTACACTTTAAAATGGTCCTACATCATGTGACTCACATGTCAATGTTTTAAAAATATCGATGTGGTAGAAAAAGCAACAGGAATGGATGCTGGGCGTGAAGGATGGCCAAGAAAGAATGTGAGTTATTCTGACACTCTTGCGGGTTAAAGGAAGTCCCTATCAACATGGTGGAGGCAGCACAGAGAAGGAGGATGAGGACGGATGCAAGAACCGGGAGCTCCCACCTCGCAAATGTTGGTGGGGGAGCATCTCATTTGAGCTGTTTTTCCAGGAGCTCTGGACCTGAGCTGATCCAGCGGGAAGCTGTGCAGCGTCAGCGAGACCCAGGCCCATCTCTCACCCTGATGAGCATGCGGCACCGGGAGGGTCCTGTTGTCCCGGGAGAACCTCGGAGTGCAGGCAGAGCCTCTGAGGATCCTGTAGGGAACAGCCCCGCGTTGTTTTCAGGGCAATTAATACTCGGTGTCTTGGACTCAAGATCACTGAGCGTGTCATGAAATACGTGGTAAAAGTGTCCAAACTTAAAAAATTAAATGAAGGCACCAGTGATCCCACTCCTTAGGTATACACTTGAGAAAACTGAGAACACGTTCACACAGACACTTGTACCGAATTCAACAGTTGGTGGACATTTGGGTGGTTCCACTTTTTGGTTATTATGAATAATGCCAGAACTTCATGTACGAGTTTTACATTGGCCCAGCGTTTTATTTTTTTTGGATCATTCGCATACATCAAAACAATCAATCAGTAACCTCCCAGATGATTCTATCATACAGGCAAGGTTGTGAGGCCCAGGGTGAGGGATTGAATCTGCCCAAAGGAATCCCCTCATGAACATGGCCCCCAGAGCAGGCGGCCTCATCTTGATTTCCTAGTTTGAGGGCAGACTCATTAGAGGCAGCCTGCACCCAGATGCGCCAGCTGGAATGAACGCGTCCTTCTCACCACTGCATCCCCTGCACCTGGCAGCTCCTGGCGTACAGTCAGACAGGAACAGGGACCCTATCAGGCCTTTGCTTCATCTTCAGTGTTCTCCCGCTGTAATGAGGGTGGATGACTTAGCTGTAGAACAGCTTCCGGTCATGAGCCTGAGCCTGTTCAGTTTCCGTCTCTGAGGGTGGACTCACAAGGGCTATTTTTCTGATGGGCACAGATTCCTGTGCTTTTCTCTGGCAATTCAGCTGGCACCACCCTACCAGAGCGACAGCAAGACCAAGTCTCTCCGCTCCTCATGGGCAACCCCCACACCAGCTACATCCCACCTGATTGCCTCCCTAGCAAGACAATGGACTCCTGGTTCGAGGAGGTGACCACACTCTCGGGATTTTTCCTTTTAAACTTGACTGCTCAGCATGCCCTCAGTGTGGCCCCGAGAAAATCACAGCAAGAGGGACTCCAAGCACTGTCTCCAGCTCAAGCTCAATCTGGGCTGTTCCATGAGAAATATCAAGGTTGGTGTGGAAGAAAGGTTGGGTTTCTTGGTCGCCACAGCATGAGCGTCTGAGGGTAGCTGGGTGATGCACCCTGGGAGAGAGAAAGGCAAGTGTGGGCTCCTTGGGGGAGGGGATACATTCCTGGGGCTCAATCCTGGGGCAGGGCAGGCCCCAGGAGAATGGAGACCTCACAGAGCCACCCCAGTGCTGGGGGCCACCCCCAAGGCCATCTGAAGTGGTCTCTGGGAAGGTCAGGCTGCATGGTTAGGCCGAGGCAATGAGCAGCTCCCATGCTGCCCCTGCGGGGAGAACGGCCCTCAGAGTTGTGAGTAACTCTGCTGCTGGTCAGGAGGTGCTGGGACCTGACCAGGGCTGCCCATGAGGAGAGAGAACAGTGTGGATCTTCAGAAACGCAGCCCGAGTGTCTACCCTGTGCCAGGTGCTCAGCGAGATTGTCACCCGCTGTGCCAAGTCAGAGCACTCTTCCTGCCGCGTGGTTCTCAGCGTCTGACTGTGTCACATGAACACAGTGAGTGCACAGTAGGTGTTTCCTGACCTCGTGAAAATGCGAGCCAACCACATATTCAAGAAACAAGCATGATCAGGACAAGACTCTCCTGAGTGAGTCAGGGGTGGACCTGACGAGAATGGCAGGCCAAGTGTTTTGGATTCACTGATGTCAGGGTCTGTGTGCCAGCAAGAGACCCCCGTCCCCGCCAGAAATCATCATGGACTGGCAGCATGTACACCTGGCGGGTGCTCAGGGAACAGAAGACTGAGACCTATGCCCCTGGGAACGGCTATCCACTGAGGGAGATAATGGTGGCCACCGTGTGATGAGAGTCCCTCCACCTTCTCAGGCCACACCTGCCACTCGGGCTGTGCACTGGCCTCCTCTACAGACCCCAATACATGCAGAAGGACAGAGCCTGAGTGTAAGAAGTCAGGACAGCCAGAAGACACGTCGGAGTGGCCCATGGTCACTGCATTGAGGGTGTCCTCACACACTCGCTGAACTGACAGGAGCCCGGAGCCTGCAGACAGACTTTTCGCAGGGAAAAAAAGGATAAATTATAGCAACGAAGCTAATGGTGGAAACAGTTTCTGTGTCTGTGGGCCTGCCGAGGTCACAGGGAACCAACAGAGCCAGCGGCAGAGGGAAGGCCCGATGGAAACAGCCCCTGAAACACCAAAGTGCCTCGAAACACTCTGCAGTGGGTTTTTGAAAGATAAATCCTTATTGTATTTAAATTATACATTTTTTTTTGCATTTTTACAAGTGTTTTTTAAAAATGCTTTTCACAATTTCAAAAGACATTATTAGAATCCAGCCTTCAAAGGAAATACTTAGGCCTGTGTGTGCATACGGTCGCGCGCAGGCACACACACGCTCTCTCCGCAGTCTGTCTCTGGAGGCAACATGAGAACCAGAACCGGTGGTGCCTCTGGGACAAGAGACGGGAGACTTAGTTTTCATAAGACACTTTGTACCAAGTACGTATGTTCCGTGTTCAAAAACATCAATAGCTTTGTTTAGAACAACTGATTTAGTAAACAGTAATATAAACTACAATTTAAGAAAGAACACTTTAACACTGAAATGAGCCTTTTGGTCTAATTGCATTCTCCCCGGTATGAAAAACATTATTTTTCACTTTGGTGGCTGTGGTAAGGCACTCTAAATATTAAATATCCTGCTTTCTTTTAAATGCATGTAAAACATTCCTCCAAACGGGCCTCTGCAAACAGCTCCTGGCACGCCAGCTTTGTCATTTCAAATCTTTCCCCCTTGGGAGACCCTCTGGGCCTTGTGGAGCCTGGCCTGTAGCTTCTGCCTCTCTGAGGCCCCGGGGGGCCTCTGTTTCTCTGCTCCACGTGCCCGTGGACAGCCTCTGACAGGGCCTCTTCCAGGGCACAGGGGGACTGGAACCCTTGGTCAGGCTGCCCCCTGCTTGCACAGGCTGCTCACTCACAGCCCCAGGAAGGAGCGCAGCGCCAGGGAGCCTGCAGCCTGAGAAGCTGCTGCTGGGCGCTCGCTCTGGCTCCTCACCACTACGCGGTCTCTCCTGATGCCCTGGCAGAGGGTGCGCTGGGGCAGGAGGAGGCCAGCTGGGACCTGGGAGGGGAAGCAGTGCCCAGGGAACTGGTCCTGGCCCAGCCGCACACTGGACGCTGCTGCCACATCAGGTAGTCTGCTCTGTGGGCACGCACTCACGCCCGTCCAGTCCAGCCTTACGCTCCATGGCAAATACCGGTCTTCCAGGCAACCGATTCCCAGGCACCCTCGGATGTTCTTGCCTCACACAAACAGCTCTCCTTTGTCTGCACAGAAAGGAAAAGGGTGGCTTGGCTGGGCTAGGCCAGAGGCAAGTCACCAAGAAGAGGAAGGGTCATGAGAATACGCTTTCTAGAACCAGGTACAAACAGAGCCCAATGTTAAACTTCAATTTCTACCAGGCATTAATGCCTCCTTTTGAAGGGAAAGGTATACTATCCCCAAACCAAAGACATGTGCAAGCCCAGAATGACGGTGTGTCCGTCGCATGGAGAAGAGTACATGCACAGAGCTGTAGGCCCAGGAGGCTCCTGGACACGGCCCACTCTGCTCGCCCCATATGCACGCCCCTCACCCACAGTCATGGCCCACTCTGCTCGTCCCTTATGCACACCCCTCACCCACAGTCACATCCGACCACACCCTGCCCTCCACACGTCCTGAAGTCTGAGCACCCTCCAGTCCTGGTCATGCCCTAATAGAGGGAGACCTCCATCCGTCATCCCTTGTCTGGGTTTCCACATCTCGGGAGCATTTGGTCAAGGGACACAGGGTGACTGGGCACCTCTTTGGGCCGGGTCGATGTCTGTGTGCTGGGAGCTGGGACACGACAGTGAGTGAACACGTACGGTTCCTGTCCTCATGGGACAAGAGCTAGTCAAACAGTTAGAAAGAAACAAACGATCAAACCAATATATACGTGTTTACAAACTGTAAAAAGTGCCACGAGGGACAAGAACGGACGAAGTGCTCTAGAGGACAGTCCAGGAGAACAAATCTAGACTGGGCTCGGGAATGCCCACCTCTGGACGGGACCCCAGACCTGGTGGGGCAGCCTCCTGCTACCCAGCCTTCAGACCCCACTTCTGTCCACATCAGCTCTGGGCACTCCTTGGCACAGAGGCCCCATTTTACCACCTCCACCTGAGAAGCAGAAGAAGTAGACAAGACATGGAGAAGCCAGGACTAAAATAATCTGGCTGATTAATAAGGAATCCTTTTGTTCCCATCCATCAGAGCCCCTCTGGTCTGACCACCACCCTGGGGACTCCACCCTCAGATTTTACGTGTTTAATAGAACAATTCAGTCTGGCCCCCAAAAGGTTAGCAGATCTCAGGGGAAACCAACCAAGTCCAACTCCCAGCTGACCACATGCAAACGCTGGGCACAGAAGGAGAAATACCCAAGCTCTGATGCTCCCTCTACTTAGGACAGTCACGGCACCTGGAGGGTGGCTGTGGGGTCTCGGGGGAAATCTAGAAGCGGATTTCATTTCGGTGTGACCCAAAACGTCCACATGGCATGACAGCAAACAGAAAACAGTGTACTCTAGTTGAATATTTTGCACATTTCATATGGATTTCCAAGGATGTGACTCTGCACAGTTTAAGCCATAGATCATTGATACCTCCAGATTGAGTCCATAATGACTCTTAGTTTTTAAATCAAAATAGCTTTAGAAGAGTCTGGCATCCTCAAGACATTAGCATATGGAAGTGCTGACTCCGAGTGACGGTGCTGAGGGACTACCCCGGTCATCACTGCGACCGAGGGTGCTGTGCACACAGTCACCCCCCCACAGTCCACGCCACAGCCCGTGTGTGTTACAGGCCTGAGATCTGAACCTCAGACGACAACTGAAGGGCAGTCAGGACTCTGGGTCGGGGGGGCCTCTGGATAGTCCTCACAGTAGCGTAGGGCCAGAGAACACTAACGAGGATGACCCCACTCTGTCCCGGCCCAGACGCCTAAATAGAAAACAATGACTCACCAGAGATGAGTAATTGAGATTTACAAATTAACATTCTTAGGTGCAAGGAAATAGCGAATTTACGTGAGGATCCCCACAAAATGAAATTAATTTTCTTCAGTCTTACCAGTCAGGTCAACTAAAGAGCAGCAGACTGACCTGACAGTTACTGTGGTGGAACGGGAGAGGCAATCAAGGAAAGCGCACATCCGAGGGCGGGAGGCACTTGGGTGTCTGACGGCTTTGTAACTGGGCAAACCTTCAAGAACAGCTCCATTCCAGCCTTGGCTTTGATCATTCTGTCCTGGCACTTTGGAGAAATGGGGCATATTTCCCTCCACAAAACCCCAGGGTATCTGACAAATCAGCGTCCTGCCGTCCCTCATTCCTGGGTTGGGTCAGGGTTTGGGCTTGGCCAGGAGCGGGATGAGCCCCACACTTTCATTTCCCGATGGCTCTCCCGGGGATTCATCAAACCTCTGCTGGGTTCCCCAGCACCCTGACATTCTCGAGGGTCCACCTCCTACCACCGACTGGCATCCTCTTGAGAAAATTCACTTTCACATGAGCCCAACCACAAACCAAAGGAACCAAAAACAAAACTCCAGGATGAAAAAAGACACACATTATACAACTTCAAGCCAAACAACATCTGGATGAGCTGCTCACTGTAATTATCCACGCGGGGCGCCCCTCCACTGGATGGATGGACACTGAAAGCTGCCCACGGCTTAGGGTGAACCCAAGAGAGTGCAGCTCGGCCCGTCACTGGGGCCACACAGGCTTCGCCACTTACTGGTAAGGGGAGCAAAGTGGCTGAGTCCACAGCAAATGCAGGAAACCTGGACTTCTGGGTTGAACTCCATCAAGCTGAAGAGAGTGGGTGGAATCATTTCCGGAAGAGCGGTTTCCACTAGGTTTGTTCCGTTGCCAAGAATTCCGTAGCCTCAGACAAAAATATGTCCTTCTACATGACAGTAAAAACAGCGGTCAGTAAGTCAAACCAAGTGCAGCTCTCCTCACCAGGAATTCAAACTGCACCGCTCGGATGCTTTCGATACACAGGGATTGTTTTCTCCTCCTTGGTTGGCAAAATCACGTTAATGACACTTGGAAAAGAATCAGTTTCTTTTCTCCTCTTTTAAATTCTTACTCTTGGCGTATGTCAAGCAAACAAACCAAGCTCAGAATACAAACTTCCCACACCTGGAGGGCAACCTGGAGGGGCCTAGTCAACAAATCACCCAGAAACCCCATGTGAACACAGGAGAGCCTCAGAAGGGCAGTTATCCCCCTACTAACAGCTCTAAGTTTCACACTGACCAGGAGAGCAAGCCAAATATAAAACAACTTCTGGCCAGATGCTGAAAACTCTCAGAAATGATGTTTTGCTTATAAAAAGTGGAATACTCATCAGTGGTGCCAGATGTTTCATCCCAGGGGCATGGACCTCAGCGTCGAAACCCTAAGGCTCTTCTCCCTCTGTCTCTGTTTCTTGGTGCAGCCTCTCTGGAGAAGGCAGGGCCAGAGTCTCTGGCCCAGGCGACAGGAGGGGAGAAAGCAGTTCCTTCTCCACTCCAGAGGTTTACTACAGAATTACTAAGCTCTGGGCTAGTTATTTGTCTACAGAGAAACCAGGGCTACTATCGTTCTGTCAGGAACGTCACCCTCACCCTCTATTAACTGAACTCACTCTAACTAGGTCTTCCCACAGCCACGTTCCCTCCCTCAGGCTGAGGTCTGTGCCTGTGAATCCAACAGACACCGACCCTTCGCCATCGACCCCTCTACACCTTGCCAATGACCTGCCTGCAAGAGGCTCTCACCATTTCATACAGCACAGCCTGTGCCCCTACACGCCACATGCTTAACCGTCCCCACTCCTGAGAAGGGCAAGTATCGGGGGACATTCACCCGAGTCACAGGAAGGGTCCATACTGTTAGGAAGACAAACTTGTGAGAACTTGGAAGGATTCTGGTGAACGGAAAGAGCAGATAAGTGCCAGGTCATTCATTCACCCCACAAATATGTCCCAAACAGTAAACATAAGCTAAACATCTAACTGGTGATGGGAACATGAGGGGAAGGAAGAGACCCGGTCCCTCTCTCTGAGTTCAGTCTAGTGGAGGAGGCAGAGGTCAGCCAAAATTAACACCCAGTTAATCTGTGCTGACTGCAAGGATGGCAGGACAGGGGCCTCCGTGAGGGAACGTCAGGGAGCCTGATGTAGTTCATGGGCAGGAGCGGTCGGGAGGCTTCACTCTATCCACGTAGTCTGAGGGATGAGTAGGAGTGTGGAGGGGAGGGGAGAGCACGGTATTCCACGTAGGGGAGACAGCACCTGCACAGGGAGGGAAGGGCCATGGCCCACTGAGGGAGTTTAAACAAGGGCCGAGTGGATGAAGCCAGGGGACGAGGGGGAATATTTGCAAGACGCCAGTGGGGAGCAGGGAGGGCAGGTCATGCAGGATGCTGTAGACCACGGAAGGGTCTGGTCTTTATTCTAAGCACAATGGGGAGACGGTAAGGGTTCTAAGTAGGGAAGGGACATGATTCCTAGAGGGGAACGTGAGTGGACGTGGCAAACAGTGGAGAAGGAGCGGGGGGGGGTGACGAGCAGGGGTTCACTTTTGGACCCACTGAACTCACAGTGCTTAGAGACGGCCAGGGGAAAACGTCAAGTGGCACTGAGAGATGTTCGCACCTCCGAACAGCAGGCTTGGCCTCACCAGCCAGCTGGAGAGTCCTGAGCACACAGACGGTGACTGCAACCACGGTGAGGGTGAGACCTTCTGAAGGAGAAGGCAGAGGAAAGGAGGAGAGCACAGTCCCGCCTCGGGGACCTCCGACATGGGAGGGCCTGGCCCAGGAGGAGAGCCAGGAAATGAGTCCAGAAGGAACGAGAAACGAAGAGAGCCCTCGGAGAGCCCAGTCACAGGGGCGAAAGGAAGACCGCTCTTCACCAAGATGCTCAGCACGTCACGGCCAATGTCAAACGCTGCTGAGAGATCAAGAAAGGGAAAGATTGGACAATGGTCTCCAGGTTCTTTATTATTGTTTTCAGCAACATGGAGGTCACCGTAACCCTAGCAAGAGCCATTCAGCAAACTGATCAGTGTGGAAGCTGAGTGGAACGGACAGAGGAATGAGAAGGAGACGAAGAAATGGGGACAGTAAGTCAATGCAGCTCCTGAGAACTCTCGCCTAGAAGGGGAGGCAGGAGGTGAAGCGAAGGGGTGGGACTTGGGGGAATGGGAGGATGTGGAGGGCTCCACACAGGGCCTCTTAAGATGGAAGACACCTGAGTCAGGTGTCAAGACTGATGGCGAGGGACGAGTAGAGAGGGAGAGGCTGAAGTTGTGGGGAAGAAGGCCCAGCAGATGGAGTGAGGCTTCTGAGGAACGGGGGGAGAAGGGATCCAGGGCACAGAGAGAATCATCAGCTTCAGCAGGAAGAGACACGCTTCCCCCACCACTATAAAGGGAAGGGACCCAGGGCGGGGACAGGTAGAGGCAAGTGTGCAGGAGTCCGAGTGGGAAACTGAGGGCTTTCTCAGCTGACGGCATCTGTTTCCCCTATGAAACAGGAGGCAGGTTCTTCTGCTGAGAGTGAAAGATGGGAGGGTCAGCGGTCTGGAGGACGAAGTGTGGCCAACTTAGCTTTCCAGCAGGATTTGATCTTGGTGCCTCTGCTGAGGGATAACTTTGGAAAGACAGATTCTAAGTGCTTTGGTGAAGACCGCGGCACACCAACGGTCCCTAAGTTGACTCAAAAGGAAAAGAGGGGTTTACTGACCCAGAAAGTGTACACCTAGGTGAGCGAGGCTGGCAGAGCTGGGGCCTGGCCTCTGCTGCCTGGCTCGCAGAGAGCTTCTTTACCTAACTGTGCTCTGGCAAGGGCCACTGGAAAGAAATCACTGTTGTCACTGACAGAGGGAGGCTCAGGCCACAGTCAAGATCATGGTTGTGGCAGGCTACTTCTATAATGGCCCCTAGTGAGCCCTGTCTCCTGCTGTTCACACCCACGTGTACTCCCCACCCTTGTGTGGGGGCTGGACCTAGTGACTTGCTTCTCACAAGCAGAAGGCCAGCAAAAGTGAAGGTGAGGTCACTGCCCAGATTAAATGAGAGGACACTGGCTTCTGTCTCACTGGCACTCCGTCTTACCCTCTCATTTGGTCACTCTGACGAAGCCAGCTGCCATGTTGGGAGCTGCCACATGGAGAAGCCTACATGGCAAGGAACCGAGGAAGGCTTGGCCAGCAACCATTTGCTGGACAACTACCAGCAAGGAATTGGGGCCCCTGCATCCTGCCAACAACCATCGGTGTGCTCCTGGAAGCAGAGCCTTCCCAGTGGAACCCTACGATGACTGCAGCCTTTGAGAGACTCAGAGCCAAAGACCCAGCTAAGCCCCCCCACGATGCCTCACCCACAAAATTCAAGTGGTACTTCTACCCACTGCTGCTGGCAGTATCAACTGATAAAACTTCTGGAAAGCAATTTAACAATACATACTGACAAGAATAAAAATATCCTACTCCTTTGACACTCCTGGGATTTATTCTAGAGCAATAATCCAAACGAAAGAAAAAGTCACGTATGCACACAAGATAAATGTCATAATATCTCCAACGGCCACCGCACTCCGTCTCCAAAGAAGTATGCCACCTGACAACAGGGAAATGCTCATGTAATTTTATAATAAAATGGTTAAATTAATTATTAATTATGATAAATTAAATTGATGCTATATCATACAAATATTAAAAACTGTAACTGTGAAAATATTACCACCATGGAAAAATGCTTTATGTAAGTATAAATGATAAAACAAGCATATAAAACCACACCTATGCTGTGATTACTGTATACTAATGTGCACAAATGGGGGCCGGCCCTGTGGCGGAGCGGTCAAGTGTGCACGCTCCGTTGCGGCGACCTGGGACTCCCAGGTACTGATCCCGGGCGTGCACCGATGCACCACTTGTCAAGCCATGCTGTGGCGGCATCCCATGTGGAGTAGAGGAAGATGGGCACAGATGTTAGCCCAGGGGCAATCTTCGTTAGACAAAAGAGAGGGATTGGCATCGGATGGTAACTCAGGGCGAATCTTTCTCATCAAAAAAAAGGGCCGGCCCCGTGGCTTAGCCCTTAAATGTGCGCGCTCTGCTGCTGGCGGCCCGGGTTCGGATCCTGGGCACGCACCGACGCACCGTTTCTACGGCCATGCTGAAGCCGTGTCCCACATACAGCAACTAGAAGGATGTGCAGCTATGACATACAACTATCTACTGTGGCTTTGGGGGAAAAAATGTGCACATATGAACGAGGATTGGAAGAAAACAGTAGACAATGAACAAAGATGATTTCATCTGCTGGTAGGATTACTGAGGATTTCTACAAGATTTAGTCTTATATTAATGGCCCTCTCTTCAGACCAATATCAGAAACAAAAAGGTTAAATATACAAGCTTGAGAAAATGTGTCAATCATTCCTCCCTGCATTAATCACATTCTTCTCAAATCAGTGAACATCAAGCTCCTTTTAGGGGACACTTGTTTTCTCTTTGAAAGCCTCACACAGTTTCCTGTCTCTGCTGAGAGAAAGGCTCACAGCTCCTCTGCTGAGGGGTGGCTCTAATCCTCCACCCAATCCTTTATTGATTCCTTTCCATGGGAGCTGGGGATGAGGGAACTGGGAAGGGACAAACAGAACAGTGTCCCCAGGAAGTGATAAGAGAGGTAAGAGTCAAATGAAGGCAGGTGGTTCTAGCCCATGAGAGCCCCACTGCTCACAGCTCCAGACTGCACCATCCCAAGGAGGTGTAAGGTCCACTACCTGTTTGCCCAGCTGGGCCCCATCCATCAGAATAGACTTCTCCTTTATCCGTTAGGAACAGACTATGGTCCTGACCACAAGCGATCTATCAGACAAACAGAGGGAAGGTTGATGAGAAGAAATCTTTGGCAGCCCAGTGTCCTGCTCAAAGGACCCAAAGCACGGGAGCATTCCCTACTGCTCCTGAACCTGAGGGGGCCAAGTCCAGGCAGGCTGCCCCACACCACCTCTACTTCTTATTCTTTCTCACTCCACTGCAGCCTGGTTTCTGCCTGCCCCTCCACTGATGCGGCTCTTGCTAAAGGAAAGGGCCAGATGTCCTAAGGAGAAGACCCAAGAGCTCCTCCATCCCAGTCCATCCCTGAAGAACCACTCCCTTCTCCACAAGCCTTTCTCTTCCCCATCTCTCTCTTCTGCCTCTCCCATAGCTTCCAGTCTTGCTCCCTAGCTCAGCCTTACTCCTTACCCTTCAGTGTTGGAATCCTTCTCCAAGGTCTGTCTTCTGCCCTCTTCTCTCCTCCTCTTCACACTCCCCTGGGAGGCTGCATCCGTTTCCAAGGCTTTCTCTGTCACCTGTACACTGCTATCTCCATTCCCAACAACTTTACTGAGTTCCAGACCTGCTTTTCTAACTGCCTAATGAAAAGCACCGTTTACTAAATGCTTATTATGCCAGGCACTGTGCTAAGTCAATAACCAAGAACACCTACGAAGAAACTGAATCTCAGAGAAGGTTGGTAACTTGACCAAAGTCATCCAGTTAATATGTGGGGAAGCAGGGACTTGAATCCGCATCCATGGGACTTTCAAGTCTGTGCAAGACGCACTATACTCTACTGCATACTAAAAACAATTTCACTCTCTACCTCCTCCTTGCTTCTCTCTCCCACTCAACACGAGCCTCCTCCTCTAGGACTTCCCCATCCGGGTTGAGAACATCAGCAGCCACTCATTTGCCAGTGGAGTCAGGCTCCATTCCCTCTAGCTCACTCCCTGGACCTCTTATCAAGCCCCAAATCTGGTCAATCCTCCTTACATGTCTCTCCACATGTCCCTTCTCCCCACGCCTTCCCAAGTGGCCTTCATCACCTCCTCCCCCAACCCTAGAAAACCCTGCATCGCTCACTCTCCACCTGTCTTCCAGCCTATGCCACAGCACTCCCCTGTAAGCATACCAAACTCCAGCCACCCCACATGCTCTCAGCAGTTAAAGGCTCCACCTGCCACCTCCCCTCTGCCATGAAACCTTTCCCACCACCCATTCCTGGTCTATCTGGTAAATTCCTCTGTCACCTCCTCCACGATGCCTTCTGTGCCTTCCATTCCATCCCCGGAAGACTTAATGACTCCCCTTTGCTACTCTTATAGCACTTTCGGTATGCATTCATTTATGTATTTAAGTATTGATTATAGATATCTACCATGTGCCAGGAACTGCCCCAAACATGGGAATAAATGGTGAACAAGATAAAGCCAGCCTGAAACACACACAGAGCCTGGGCACACTCAGGTACAGCTAGTTTT
This sequence comes from Diceros bicornis minor, assembly GCF_020826845.1. NCBI lineage: Eukaryota > Metazoa > Chordata > Mammalia > Perissodactyla > Rhinocerotidae > Diceros > Diceros bicornis. The sequence continues at coordinate 468,741 of NW_026691097.1, forward strand.
TTCAACTTGTCTCTCCCACTAGAGTGTTTTCCCCCCAAACCTTATTCAAGTTGGTACCCCATGTTCCAGTACTGAACATCCTGGCCTACAGTAGCCAGGCGACCATTTGTATAAAATAATTTATTAATTCAGAAAATCCGCCTAAAAATTTCCCATCACCCCCCCCTAGTTTCCCCCTTTCAAAAGTGCCCCAAGGGGCAGAATGAGTAGCTCTCAGCCCACGCCTCTTACCTGGACCACCTGTCCATCGAAGGCCTGCGTTCTATGGACTTTGTGACTTCCGCTAATGGCTGAGGGCCATCTGGGGAGAAGCAAGACATATGGTCACGGTAAGCATTGTGGGGTTCTGGCCTCTCCTCTGTCATTCCTCACTGGCGGCCCCATACACACACATAGTAACTGTTAGGGAAACTCTCTAGGTCAAAAAGAAGGCAGAGTTAGACACAGGTGCAAAGGTAAAATAATACAAACTAAATCGCTTGGTGATTTTAATATGCTGCCAGAGCTGAGACTGGTGTTTAAACCCACCAGCATAACGCGAGGAACTAGAGGGAAATTTTTTTAAAGACCAACAGAAATAGAACTGAAACAGAGGAATTTTTGAAGTTAATCAATTTGGCTAAAAATAAAGAAGGAATCCAAAGAAGGTCTAGCCATCCCAACAATGCTCATGCACCTGCCCTCCCACCAGGCTGATGCACGGAGCTCCCCCTGAGATGGAACAACACTCTCCACAGCTCTCCGTGGAGCGCTCACTGCTCCTCTCAGGCCTGAGGAACCTTGCTTGGTACTGCTCTGTGACTCTATCACACAGTAATCACTCCAGAGATGTTTAATGCTCAACACAACTTGGGGAGGGGTAGTCCTTGTGGGAACTCACCTGTAAGGTTCATTTTCCACCACCTTCCTTCCACATTGTCCGTAATAGCTGTTTGCCAGGCTGAAGACTAAAGAATACCACCACCAATGAAATCAGTTCTACAGGTGTGTGGAACCCAAGAATGTCAGGACTGGAAGGGGGTCTGGAAAGTGGTCCTAGTCCAACTGCTCACCCAACTGCCACTGGGTTTCCTTCTCCAATATTCCCAGCCAGTGCAGGCACACCTCCAGGCATGCTGGGGTCCAGACATGCTGCAACAGGCTGGGCCACCTGTACTTTCCCTCTGCTTCTCCTCTGGGCCCTCGTTCTGCCTCTCAGGAATTCCATGAGAGGCGAGCACCTCCTGTGAAAGGACTCAGCACCCCCTTGTCTTGACATGAGTACAGCCATGTTTGGCCACTCCATTGACCTACAGCCACCAGCACAAAAAGAAATATAAAAGCTGCTTTCTGAGTGGTGGGAACTGGCCCTTCTCCCATGAACATAGTTGCAATGTGTAAAAATTTCAAGGCCCTCGGGCGCCGCAGCCTGGGCCTGACTGACCATCTGTGCTGGGCTGGGACGATAACCACAAACCAATGCACGTACACAACTACTGGGCTGCGACAACAGCCAGGGTGCTCAGTGCATGTACGCCACTGATAACCTTTTGTGCATGGAAACACTGAATGCTTGCTCTGTAAACTCTGTAACTGCTTATATAAACTGCTGGAAAGCGAGGCCTGGTGAGAGTTCCACTTGTGGAAGGGACGCCTTGCCCAGGACGTGTGATTCCCACACACCCATGTCGATTGACAGGACTCTCTCGGTACTGGGGCGTGGATGTTGTGAGTAATGGATTTATTGTGAAGTAATTGATCTGATGTGTTCTCTTTTCGGTCAACCTGGTGTTTCTCTTTCCGGTTGCCTTGTGTCATTTCCCTTCAGTCGATCTGGTCGAGCCAATGTTTTTCCATTTCTGATCGAGCCAATGTTTTTCCCTCTTATTATATGACCTATTCGAATCTGCCGCTATCTCAGCTGATCAGGGGTTTCCCATTCTGATGGAGCTGGTGTTTTTCCCTCTTATTATTTGACCTATTCTGATCTGTTGGAGGACTACCGCCTTTACTATCCTCTGTATAATAAAATATACCTTCAGTCCATTTGTTTGGAGTGGAGTTTCTTTTACGTCTCCAATCGAATCCCCCGAACCGCTCATAACACCCCATTCCTTGCACCTGTCACCAGGTTGCCCTCAAGGCCAAGTCCCCTCTGGAAAGAGTTCCTAAACACCACCTTCGGCTTTTCCTACAAAGAACCCTAGCCAGAAAATGAAATGTGATGAATTTCATCAAGTTGGCCTTCCCTGGAATAACCACTTTTTTGGAGACGGTCGGGGTTACCCAGGAGCCTGGACTCTGAAAGCCCCGCGTCTTGGAGGAAGTGTTAGCAAACAGGCTTCTCTCAGTACAAGGGAAAAGCCGTTTACACACGTAGCCCAGCTCAGTGACTTCACAACAAAGGCAGGCGTTGATGAGGCTGCCTGGTGTGCACTGTCATGTTTACATATACCTCAGATTTCCCAAGAACCACAGAGAGCAGAGAACAGAAAAGAGTCAGCCAAGTCTGCCCAACATAGTCTCTTGAGCCATGCTCCTGATTTGCTCGGGAAATTCCAACAGCCTCACAATCAGATGTGGGTCAATCAAATGGGCCACTTCAGGCCCTAGGGCAAGAAAGTGGTCCCCCCCACCATCCATCAATCTTGAACAGGTCAATTCACGTCCTTCACCGTCTTGTCAGGACGACAGTGGGCGCTGCCAAAGGAGACCTGTAGCACCTGTGTCTCCTGAGGTCTGTCCAGAGGCAGTGGGACGGGTGAGAGCTCCAAAACACACGCGTCTCCCCTCGCTGAAACAAACACAACCAGGGCGAGTGCACTGACGCAGAGTCAGAGCACTTCTAACATGAGAGATGACACTGCCCCACCCCTACATTGTTACACAGTGAGATCGGAATGACTTACTCAAGCCACATAAGTTAGTGGCACAGCAAGGACCAGAACCCTGGCCCCCAAGTCCAACCCACTGCACCACACTGCCTCCATGACACATGGGGTTACTGAAAAGCATCCTTAGTCTTATTAAAGAAAGCTCTTCACATGTCATTTCACACCATTTGAATTTTTCAGGAAAGTAAAAGCAATAGCCACTTTCTGCAATAGCCACTAGGATTTCTCAGTATGGTGAAAAACAGCACATGTTATATGACACCACTTCTAATAAAGGAAGCAAAAAGAATACATTTGTAGATGCATTTGCTCGCACATGCATTACATCTCTCCAGAAGGATAAACAGGAAACTGTTAACACAGGTTGTCGACAGGGAGAAAAATCATGATCCTGGGAGGACAGAGGTGGAAAGCAGACTCTTCATCATATGTTCTATGGCGCCATTACGATTCTAAATTATGCAAATATGTTACCTATTCAAAATAGAAAATTTTAATTTTTAAATAAGCATGTAAGATGAAATGTTGTCTAGAAGTCACTCTAAAGAGAAACTTGGGGCCGGCCAGGTGGCGCAAGCGGTTAAGTGTGCGCGCTGTGCTTCGGCGGCCCGGGATTCGCTGGCTTGGATCCTGGGCGTGCGCCGACGCCCCACTTGTCACGCCATGCTGTGGTGGCGTCCCATATAAAGTAGAGGAAGATGGGCACAGATGTTAGCTCAGGGCCGATCTTTCTCGGCAAAAAGGAGGAGGATCGGCATCGGATGTTAGCTCAGGGCTGATCTTCCTCACAAAAAATAAATAATAAAAAATAAAGGAATTAAAGCAGAAACTTATTGTTCTTTATAATCCTACTGGAGAGGCCAGATTGGTCTATGTATGGAATTCCTCTGACAGGTTTTAAACAATGAACTTTTGACTATTTACAGTGGAGTCTGGAGTTGAGGAGAAGATCTGCAAACGCACTGGTTCTCAACATACTCCTCACTAATGACCCCCTATCTTCTCCTATAATCCTCATCTTTAAAAACATCTCATCCACCAAATAAATGGCATTATGAATGTTATAATAATATACTTGCCCATCCATATTCATCAGTGACTGATATAATTTGCAGACAGAGCTTTTGATCTGCATGAAATAACTGGTTTATCACAATGAGATGATGTGATTCTAGGCAAAATCAAAGAAAATGGACAATGTTGTTAGCTCATATTAGTAGCTGAAAATATGAAGTACTTTAAAATACTGACAAGTGATTCACATCCCCCATTACTATCTGCATGGACCCCTAAGGGCCTGGGAAAAGTTAATATATAACATTGAAAGGGAAACTGGCTCTAGGTCCAACTACCTATTGACAGGAAATACAGAGGACAGAGGATCATGTCAACCAGCACCACAGGGATGCATTCAACAAACTGAAGACTGGAAAATTCTATAGAATAAACAATGAGATTTCTTCGTTAAATGCATTTCAAGGATAAAAGATTCAAACAGACTTAAAAGACTATAAAAGTCTTCTCAACCACTTGCAATGTCTAGACCTTATCCAGCTTTTGATTCAAATAAATTTTTAAAAATAAAATAAAAATCTATTGACACTTATAAGACAACTGTCAGTTTGAACACTGACAAACTATTTGATATTAAGGGATTACATTGTTAATTATTTTTAGGTGTGATGCTATACTTACCAGTCTTTTCAGTCCTTATGTTTTTAGATATGTACTGAAATATTTATGAATGAAATCAATTTTCTTATGATTTGCTCTAAATTTGCTGAGGGAGAACATGGGGGAAATGTGTAAAACAAGATCGTCATGAGCTGATGATGGTGGAAGCTGGTGATGGCCCATGCGGTGCATTATCTTATTCCATCCACTTTTGCATATGTCTACAATCATTCTTAACAAAAGGTAAAAAGAAATGTCATTTGGCATCGTACAGCCAATAAAGACTTCAATACTAAGGGTAAAAGGATTCTGATATGAAATTCAGTGAAAAAAGGCAGAAAACAAAATATACGCTGTGATCAAAATTCTATAAACAGACATTTGCATACAAATGAGGGAAGAGGGAAAAAAATGAAAAGAAAGATTTGTCCAGTATGTATTTCTGGGTAATTCCCCTTTATTTTAAAAAATGTTTCATATTGTCCTCATCATATTGATTGACTCGTGTCTACTTTTGCAAATATCATAAATCATTTCTAACATTTTATAATCCAATTTCAAATATCTGGAATAAAGCCTCCATCTTAAGGCTTTCATTGAATTTTTTGCCCAGACCACATTCTAGGCACTGTAGAGTGCCTCAGGATATCTCAAGCTAGGAAACAAAGGTCATCACTCTGGGGCCAAAAAATAACATCCCTACTTATCAGCAAAGGACCTTTACCAAACAGGCTGAAAATAATCTAGTCCAGATAGTTCCAAACAATGTGCCTTTCAAGACTCCATCTATGTTGTTGTTACGGTTTGCTTTATGTCATCAGATTCTTGAAAATCAGAGGGAGCTTCCTCAGCAAATCACAGCAGAAAAAGCCAAGGCGAGAGCCTCAATTTTCTCTTCTCGGCTCCTGTGAAATCCAAACTGAGAATCTCTGTTGAGTTACATCTACCAAACTTTCGTCCCATCCTTAGCTTTAGAGGACAGCAGTGTGAATCCATGGCCACAGGCGGCAGGTGAAATCTGAAAAAAAGTTCCCATAAAGCATTCACTGATCTGGGACGTCCAGTTTTTCCAGCAATAAATGGCAGCTTGTTTACCCATTCCAAGAACACACACTATTAACACAGCAACCAACACTTATGGAATGTTTGCTACATGCTAAGTGCTTGAGATGCACTATCTCATTTCATCTTCACACTCACCCAAGGATCTAGTTATCAGATCCTCCCCATTCACCAAGACACAGTCTCGCAAAGCAGTAAAGTTGAACATTACCTTAGTTTGAATCTTGGCAACACCAGAGGGTCTACAGCTGGTAGACCCTGACCAGTTGTGTGATCTGAAACAGACTGCTTGACCTCTCTGTGTCTGTTTCCCTCTATGTGAACTGGAGTTGAGAACAATATCTCTCTTATTGGGTTGTTGTCAGGACTAAATGAGTTAATAGAGCTAAAGCCCCTACAGTGAATAGTACTTGACTTAATGTGTAAGAGCGACGGCACGTACTCACTATCATTACTGGTGGTAGTAAGAGGAGTAGTCGATAGAGGAGAAAATCGAGGCTCCTAGAGATTAAGTAACTTGTCTAATACAGTCACGCGGCTAAGATGTGGAGGCTGTCTGATTCCAGAATGCACCCTCTTGACCCTGATACTGCACTGTGACATTCTCAAAGCCCTGCCATGAAGAAGCATTCATACCACAGCCACAGCGAAAGTGACACATTCACAGCCCAGTGACTCTGTTGGGTGTTTCACCCAAACACGATGTGATGTTATCAATCCTCACTTTCACTGGCCACATGAGGAAACGGAGGATTTGGTAGGGCTGAAGCCAAGGGCAGCCTGGCTTTAGAATCAGCTCCTTTCCCATAAAACCCAGAGTGAGCACCTTCCCGGGTGGCCTGGGATAGTCCTAGCTTACACCTGATGTCCCAACGTTCACTCTCGAACAAACTGGACAACAAATTCTACAGTGACCCAAATGACGCCCCACTGTCCCTTGGCTGTTTACAGTTTATCACAGGCCTCTGTAGTCAATCTCAGAGACTATATATAAACCTAATCCTTAGGAAAAGCCAGCTGACCAATAACGAGCAAATGTGAAGAATTTTCTTGGCGGGGGGTGCCGGCCATGTGGACTAGTTCCCAGTGAGTGAGTTCGGCGCGCTCTGCTAGGGTGGCCTGGGTTTGGTTCCAGGATGCAAACCTACACCACTTTTGGTGGCCAGGCTGGGGCTGCGACCCACATACAAAATAGAGGATGACTGGCACATGTGTTAGCTCAGGGTGACTCTTCCTCAGCAAAAGAAAGATTTTCTTTTTACTTGCAGCATGGCCTGAGGAAAGCTAGCTAAATATTTCCTTTAAATTTGACGTGTTGGTGACTTGTTTAATCAAGTCATCCCAAAGTGACATATCCCTCCTTTTTCCCTGTGATATTTTCTCTCCTCACATTCACAGGGAACATATACACATGCACCCCTGTGTGAGTCAAAAAGCTCAGTTCCCTGGCCTTTGGGAATGGCTTGGGTCCACAGAAACGACCCACTGGGGAGGCAGGAGCCAGCCCCTGACCACACGGCAGGAAACATAGAAAAGAAGCGAGTCCACAGAGGATGCCCAGCACTCTATGCTTTCTCTCATTGCTTGTGGTAGCTGTTGATTCAACACTCAATAAATACTTGGTGAGCACCTACTGTGTTATTAAATCTGCTAGTATGGGAAAAGGCTTCGAACAACACCTGACACAGAGTCAGCATTCGGTAATGTGTGTTATAATAATGTGCCAGCAGAGCACTTCCAACTATGGTGGAGTGAAGAAGTTAGTGAAGCTCTCACCAAAAAAGAACTGCAAAACTGGACAAAATTATTTAAAAAACACCACTTCACGGCCTGGGAAATCAATAAAACACAAAGAAACTGAGGAATTATTCACAGAAGACTGTGAGAACTACAGGTAAGAACAGCTGGAGACTTCAGACTTCCTGTCTTGTGTTGTTCCTTCCGCCCCAGCTCAGTTAGCACAGAAGTTTGAACAGGACAGGGCTGGCCATGAAAACCTTCAGCTTTGTTGCCAGAATGCACAGACCTTCATTGGATGCTGAAACTGGAGGGTGCAAACTCATGCCCATCAGCAAACTAGTAGGAAACAAACAAGTAAAATGCACAACTCGACGAGCCTGATTGCAATGGTGATTGGGGCAAGAGGAGAGGCAGACCAGCCAGAAATTTCATGGGAAAATGCTAGAAAGGAGAGAGCGACAGGAGCCTCTGCCCACATCCACGGCTTTCTGAGAAACTGCACAAATGGACAGATGAGACCTGAGCACCGGTGGAAAGTAAAGATGAGGAGACTGGAGAACAGGCTGAACTTTGATGTGGTTCCAACCTACAGACAATCAAAGGTAGAGGGTAGAAACCTTAGAAGCTCAAGTTGTTTGAGCACAACCTCTGCCCAAATCATTGGCTGACCACAAAGGGATGCAGACTGGGGGCAACCCTCAGGAAGTCAGGCTAAAAAAATAAGAGGAACCGAGCAAAGACATCAGTGGCCACGCACAGCCCAGGAGGCTGAGGCTATAGATCAAGTCCATAAAAATTAAAAAACAAAACAAAAGAAAAAATCCTCAGCATGAAAAATATCAGAATCCAAAATTGTTATAATATATCATGAAAAACTCCAGTTTTTAACAAAAAAAAAAAAAAAATACAAGAATTAAGAAAGAGTGACATATACCAGGGGGAAAAAAGCAGCCAACAGAAACTGACACGCAGTTGACCCAGATGTTAGATTTATCAAAGATATCAATGAACTGTTTTTCAAAGACTATTTTAAGACCATGTTAAAAAACCATATGAATACATGATGACAATGACTTGACAAATACGGACGCTGAATACAGAAAAACAAACACAAAAATCCTAAATAGAAATTTTAAAGTTGTAAAGCAAAATAACAAAATAAAGAATTCACTATATAGGCTCAACAGCAGATTTGAGATGGCAGAAGAATCAGTGAACTTGAAGAAATAGCAATAGAAAGTATTCATTCTGAAAAATAGAGAAAAAAAAGACTGAAAAAGAAAACGAATGGTGCTGCAGAGACCTGTGGCACAACATCAATTGTATTAACAGTCAGGAAATGGGAGTCTCAGAAGGGCAAGAGAGAAAGAAAGTAGAACAAAACACTTATAGAAAGAATGGCAGAAAACCCACCAAATTTTATGAAAAAACATAAATCTAAGATCAAAGATGCTCAACAAAACACAGTTAACCTGTTAAAAAACAAACTCTGGAAAGCACCCAAAGAAAATGGACTCATCAGGTACAAGGCAACAACAATCAGATTCACGGCTCACTTCTCATCAGAAACTACGGAGACCAGAAACGAATAGAATGACATATTCAAAGTCTGAAAGACAAAAACTGTCAACCAAGCATTAATTCTATATCCAGCAAAATTACACTTTAAAAAAAATTGAAGCTGGAATAAAGACATGACCAAACAAAGACTGACAGAATTCACTGAGAGGAGACGCGTCTGAACAAGAACTAAAGAAGTCCTTCAGGCTGACAGGAAATGACAGCAGATGGTCAGTAACAATCACAAGAAGAAATGAAGAACATCAGTCAAAGTAATTATAAAGGTAAATATAAAACACTGCACAAATATATTTTGTCTATCTTCATCACTTAAGAGATTTAAAGGACAATCGCACAAAATCATAATTATAAATTGCTTTGCTGGGCTTCAAATGTAGAAAGATGTGGTATATATCACAACAACCACACAAACGAGAGAGGAGGAAATGGAGCAATGTTGAAACAAAGTTAGTTTCCTCAGGATTAGGTCACTATTAACCTGAAGTAGATTGTGATAAATTAGGACACATATTTTAATCCCAAGAGCAACTACTAAAAAAACAAACAAAATATAGTAAAACACCAAACAAAGGAATTTAAAAAGTCCGCTAGAAAAATAACTATTAACCACAAAAGAGGGCCTCAAAGGAAGAGCAGAGAGAAAAAAATGACATAAAGAAACAGAGCAAAATGGCAGATGTGATCCGACCACATCCGTAACTACATTCAAAGGACATGGATTGAGCAATGTCGGTGAAAATAGTGGAGCAACAAAAACACTGGGAAACTGTCAGAATCCACTTTTCAAAACTCTGACAAAGAACCAAAGACTTCAAGCAATCTGGGGGATGTTTACTCCAGGAAAGCAGCTGACTCTCAGTCAGAACAGCAAGCTTGGTCGCATTTTAATCTGACCTATTCCCATCCACCTCTCCTCAGCTCTGCAGGAGCCCTCAACACAAACAGCTCACAATTTCAGTGGAAATCAGCAATCTGGCAGCCATGGGGGGAGGCAGAAAAGGATTGGAACAACTGCAAAGCCCCACTCCCAGAGAACTCGCGTTTCATCTGTCTGGTAGTGCCCTGCAAGACCCCATTAACAAGGCTCTATTTTTCTGACCTGATGCAGATATCACCCAAAACAAACAGCCTTTCCTCCTGGAGTGTCTGTTGAAAACAATGAGAGGCTAATAACGAACATTAAAGCTGCCTGGGTGGTGCATAATAGTAGGAGCAAACAATATAGATTAACCCAGAAACTATCAACCAACTTGACCTGACATCTCTAGAACACTGCACCCAAACAACAGCAGAATACACATCCTTTTAGAACACACAGGGAACATTCTCCAGGATAGACCATATTCTAGGCGAAAAAAGAAAGTCTCAATACATGTAAAAGGACTGAAATTAAAGTATGTTCTCTAACCACAACAGAATGAAATTGGAAATCCACAAATAAAGAAATTAGGAAAACCATCAATATTTGGAAAGTAAACACTTCTAAATGACTCCAGGGTCAAAGAAGAAATTCCAAAGAAAACTGAAAACTACTTGAAGGTAAATGAAGACAGAAGAAATACAACATATCCGAATTTATGGGCTGTAGCTAAATAGTGCCTAGAGACAAAATTATAATTTTAGCTTTAAACTTTAGTTTAAAGCTTGTAATGTAGCTTTCAATACCTACATGACAAAAGAAAAAAGATCTCGACAATAGCCAAACCTTCCACCTTAAGAAACTAGAAAGAGCAAACTAAACCGAAAGCAAGCAAAGAAGGGAAATACTAAAAATACAACTAGAAATCAATCAAACAGAAATCAGAAAATCAATAGTGAAAATCAATTCAACAAAAATTTGGTTCTCTCAAAACATTAATAAAGTTGACAATTCTTTAGCTAGACTGACAAAGGAAAAAAGAGAAAATACAAATTACCAAAATCGGGAACTAAAGAAAGAAGATTACTACCAACGTACAGAACTGTGGGAGATCAGAAGTGAATACTAGAAACAACTTTATGCCAACAAATTAGATAACTAACAAGAAAAAACACATTCCTAGGAAGACACAAATTACCCAAGCTGACTCAAGAAGAAATCGAAAATTTTAATGTGCCTATAACAAGCTTAAAAAAATTAAATTAGTAATAAAACAAGCTCTTCTTACCAAGGAAAGTCCAGACCCAGATAACTTACTTCACTGGTAAATTAACCCAACATTTACCTAAGGAATAACACCAATTCTTCACAAACTTTTCCAGAAACTCATTCTATGAGGCCAGGAATATCCTGATACCAAAACCAGTCAAAGACATCACAAGAAAAAAATCCTCAATAAGATGTTAGCATTACCAACCCAGTGGAAAAAGGATTATTGTCCAAGAACAAGAGGAATTTCTCCCAGGAATGCAAGCTGGTTTAACATCCAACAATCAACTAACGTAATATATCCTACTCACAGAATAAAGGACAAACATCACATGATCACCTCAACAGATATACAAAAAGCATTTGACAGAATCTAGTCCCTATTCAGGATTTTAAAAAAGAAAAGAAACTCCGCATAAGGTAGGACAAGAAGGGAACTTCCTCAACTTGAGGAAAGACATCTGTGAAAACCTTACAGCTCGCATCACCCGCAATGGTCAAAGACTGAATGCTGTCTCCCTAAGATCAGGAACAGAACACGGACAACACTTCAATTCAACACTGTACTGAAGGCTCTACCCAGTGCAATTAGGCAAGAGAAAGAAACAAAGCCATGCAAATTGGAAATGAAGACGTGAAACTGTCTTGATTCACAGACAACCAGACAACACCATCCTGTATGTAGAAAATCCTAAGGAATACACAACAACATATAAAACTAATATACAAGTTCAGCAAAGTCAAAAGATAGAAGGTCAATGTACAAAAACCAAAGGTATTTCTATATACTAGCAAGGAAAGCTCCAAGAATTAAGTTGAGAATACAATTCTATTCAAAATACCATCAAAAAGGATAAAATGCTTAGGAATAACTGTAACAAAAGAAATGCAAGAGTTGTATACTGAAAACTACAAAACATACTTGAGAGAAATTAAAGACCTACTTAAATGAGAGATTCTACGTTCATGGATTGGAAGACAAAAGAATGTTAGAGGGCATTTGTGCCCAAATCAATCTACAAATTCAACATAATCCCTACCAAAATCCCAGCAAGTACTTCTGCAAAAACTGACAAGCTAATCCTAACATTTATGTGGAAAATCAAAAGACTCAGAATAGACAAAACAATTTTTAAAAACAAGAACAAGCTGGAGGACTTACATTTCCCAATTTCAAAATTTATTATAAAGCTACAGTAATCAAAAGAGCATAATTTTAGCATACGGTTAGACATATAGATCAACGGAACAGAACTGACAGTTCAGAAATAAACCCTGACTGTTTACAGGCAACTGACTTGGACAAAGGTGCCAAACAATTCAATAAGGAAAGGATAGTCTTTCAACTAATGATCCTAGGACAATGGGATATCCACATGGAAAAAGGCCCCTACCCCACACCATACACAAATACCAGGTCAAATGGCTGGCTCATAGACCTAAACAGAAGAACTAAAACTATGACGCTCCTACAAGAAAATATAGGAAAACTATCTTTGTGATCTTGGGTTAGGCAAAGACTTCTTACACATACCAAAAACACAATCCACAGCAGAAAAACTGATCAACTGAATTTCATTAAAATTTAAATATTTGTCTCTTCAAAGGACACTTAAGAAAATCAAAAGAAAAGCCGTGGGCTGGCAGAAAATATCCGCACATATCATGTATATGATAAAGGACCTCTATCCAGCACACATAAATAACTCTTACAACTCAATATTAAGGAAAAAACAACGCAACTTGTCATTCCTCTGGAGCTTCAATGCCCCGTTTCTCTTGATCTCCCCTTTTCAGTTCAAGATCACTTGTTACCCTTGACAGACAAGTCAGAAGCCACACTGGTCCAATCTGCTGCTTTTTCATCCCGCATCGAGATTCCCACAAGCATCCCCAACAAGAACCTATCCCAAGCACCTCGTTTTGCTCTTCTGACTGTTGGCTCCAAGAGAAGCTGCCGCAGGTCGCCCTCTGCTGCCATCTTTTCAAACCTGAGTCAAGGCAGACGCCTCCTGTGCAAACACCCTAGTGTGTGCGGACCTCCGCTCCTCCTCGCTCATCCCTGTACCTGCTCCAGTTAACGCTTCCTTTCCCTCTGGCCCACCGACTCCAGCCGGCCCGCAAGGTCCCAGAGCTTTTGCAGCCGTCTGTCCTAACATCAGAACTTCCGGGGCCAACCGCCCGAGTGCTGATCCCACTGTACCTCCCCCTACCAGCTGTGGGGTCTGGGGCCTGTCCTTTGACCTGTCTGAGCCTCCCTCTGCTCCCTGATATGTGGGGACAACCCCGACCCGCCGGGGAGGTGTGGCTCCCACGGGCCGCCACAACCCCGCCGTTTCCGCGCCTCCATCAAGGCAGGCAGCGCCCCTGTCGCCTCCCCCTCCTGTGCCTGTGGCCGCTCGAGGGGCGCCCTCCCGGAGTCTCACCCTCCAGCGTGGCAGCTTCTCAAGAGGCCGAGGGCACGGGGAGGAGCAGCGGCGGCAGTGGCCGGAACGCGCCGAGGGAGGGGCCGCCCGCTCCTTCCGCTCCAGCTCCAGGAGGGATGGCAGCGGCTCGACCCGGCGGCGCGGACGCGAGCTGGCGCGGGGCTCCGCCCGGAGCTGGGCAGCACGAAGGGGGGGCGCCCTGCGCCCCGAAAAGCTGCAGCCTCCCACGAGGATGCGGTCGGCGCCGGCCGCGCGCTCGCCAACCTACAGGCCCACAGGCGCGCCCCCGGCCTCCGCCGCCTCCTGCCGACTCGGTGAGCACACGGCCGCCGTTCAGAGCCCTCGCCCCGCCCCCGGGGCAGCCCAGCCGGCGCCCCAGCCGGGCCCTCGCCGCCGGCGCCATCGCCGCTTCACCCCTCCAGGCCACCCAGCGAGGCCAATTTGTGTGACCCTTGACCCCACGCCCTGGCGAATGCGCCCGCCTCCAGGTTTCCTATTGGCTGAAGGCAGAGGTGCTGAAGGACCCCAGTGGCGCATCCAGGGGGGGTGGCTGGGCTGGGCGGAGCCGGGGACCTGCGATCCTCAGGGTGGTGGATGGGACCCAGGTCCTGGCCCTGCCACCTGGTGCGCGACCTTCCTCTGAGCTCCAGCTCCGCCTGAGCGCCGTCCCCTTCCCGCGGAGCACACGTTTCCCGAGCATCTGCCCGGCTCCTCAGGGCGCAGGGCGCTTTCCTGTCGCCAGGTCCTTTGCTTCTTGGCATCAGCCTGGGAAACGCTGGAGGGGTGGCGCCCTCCGCGCATCTCCAGGTAAGTCCTTCCCCTGCCCTGTGTAGTCCCTTTGCCACTGTCCGTTGTCATCTCTTCCCTGGCCTTGTCGTGGGCGTTCCCCACCCTCATCAGCTACTAGGCAACTCAGTCCCTGCTCCAGCCACAGTGAGCTAGAGGGTAGCTCTTCCTATTGGCATTCGCTGCCAAAACCCCTGCAGGCATTCCCCACTGTCTTCCACAGTGCATCCTCCTCCCCGGCTCACCTCACTCCTCAGCGCTTCATCCACTTGAGCAGAGGGCTCCACTTGTGCCTTCTGATCCCACCGCTGTTTCAGGCCTCCCTACTTTGCACGCACTGCCTCCAATGCCCTTCAGATGTCTGGCAAACTCCTAGTCATCTTCTAAGATCCAGCTCAAGCACCTCCTTTGAACTTCTGTGAAAGCAAGTACTTCAGTTCCTTCAGGTTGTCCTCACCAATGTTGTCCTCCTACAGGTTGGGAGGCGGCCAGGAACAAGGGGTGTCCTCCTGAATGAATGACCAGGAGTCTGGGGCCCTTGTTTCTAGTCCTGCTTCGGCTACTGACTAGTTGTCTCCCTTTTCTGGATCTCCTGTCTGAAATGAGGGGACGGGTTAAAACAAAAGTCAATACATGAAATGATATTTTTAAAATGAATGAGGTGTTTTGACTTTATGGCTTGTAGGATGTCTTGCAGCCGGTTATGATCCCTGGTGGGCATGCCCAAATACTAGCCCCAAATGCTGAGGGCCAACGCCCTCTGTCTTCCCTCCCTTGCTTCCTTCTCTCTCTTTCTCTTGATATTGCTTGATCCCTAGAAGTAATCCAGTTTTAATCTACTCCCAACACCAGTTCAGATTACCTTGTTGTCCTGGAATGTGCCTTGTATCCAGTCTGAAATGTGTTTTTACTGTTTCCTGGTGAAATGTGGTGGATGTTTTACTGTTCTGTGGGGCTGTTTTGCAGAGAGTGATCAGGGAAAACTGACTAAGATATGGTATCCAGGAGACTGCTCCTCGAAGGCCTCCACCTGCAGCAAACGTAATTAACCAAAGCTATGAAGTCAGTAGTCTGCTGGGCTATGAGATCTATCCTCTGTTTGCACTGAGGTCGTGCTTCCCTTGGACTGCTCTGAATCAGTGAGTGAGGCAGGGATAGACACTCAGGCAGACCTGTTCCTGGGAGGCATGGACTCCTCTGCTGATCTGCTTGTGCTCAAGGACTCCCCAGTGGCATTCCTAAGCCTTCCTTAGACTATACAGCAGTGTAGGACACTTGGACCCATCCTTCCCTCTATCTCCCCCTCATTTAGAGTCAGACTTGCATCATGGCCTGATGGCTCTCCCACTTTGCCAGGCTCCCCCACCCCATTTTCTGTTACAGAAGCATTTCCCCTCATAAAATCCTTGCCCGTTTAATCCTGTCTTGGTGTCCACCTCTCAGAGGACATTTGAGCCAAGCCATGATAAATGAAGAGTGAGCCATTTACACATCCTGGGTAGAGGTTCTAGGCAGAGGCTACCTCAAGTACAGAGGCCCAGAGGTGAGAGACTTCTTGGGGGTGTGTGCTGCAAACCAGCCCAAATAACACCAGATACACCAAAATAGTCCTGCCCAACTTTAGGTTGCTTTTGGTAGAGAGGAGAGCCAGCAAAACTTTGCCTTGGTAATGGTTAGCTAAGGCCCACAACCTCATTACCAGGTTATAATGCAAGCGAGTCTCACGTGAAATGTTGTCACACAAGCAGACATTTACTTAAAAATATTCCTTAGGAATCAGGGAATGAAAGAACTCGTAAATCCTATTCTGTAAGCTCAGCAAAGTCTCAGCTCTCTGTCCTTTTAGATGAACCTACCAGCCACATGCTTGCAAGATTTTCTTTAGGCAAATAGCACATTCCAGAAACAGAATTTTTGTTTCCTTTTTCACAGCAGTTGGCATTAGGCTGGATAGAGCTGCTTGGAGATCAAACCTCAGGCAGACCTGTTCCTGTGAGGCATGGACCTGGTTCTGCAACCTCCTCTTTTCACTCAAAACTACATTGGAGATATTTTTGTAACAATTTGCTTGGACCTATGTCATTCTTTTTCACTGTTACATGTTAGTATGAGTAAACGACATCTCCTTTGACTGTTCTTCTTTTGGTGCACATTTGGGTTGTTTCCAGTTTTTGCTATTACAGTATTAAAACTCTTGTTTTAATTCTCACGTCAACAAATGTCCTTTTTCTAATCTATGGAATGCTACGTTTCTCACCTTTTGTGCTTCTCCTTGGTGCTTTAGCTCTTTAGAATGGCCCTCAAACGTAGTACTGAAGTGTTGTGTAGTGTTCGTAAGCACAAGGAGCCTGTGATGGGCCTTTCGTAGAAAATGGTTGTGTTAGATGAGCTTCCTTCAGGCATGAGTTACAGATAGTGCTGTTGGCCGAGAGTTCAACTAATGAATCAACAATCTATATGAAATAAGGTGTCTTTCAAGAGACACACATAAGACAAGGTTGTGCATTGAGAGGTTCCCAAACATGTCACGACCAGAGGCTACAGAAACCTCACCTTGTCCTTCCCCTGGGAGCACTGATTCAGTCTCGCTCATGCAGTGTCAGCGAAGAATTGACAGAACATAACTCTTCCAAATAAGGAGGGTCAATGGTAACATAATGGAGATATTTTCAAACCTCTCTTTTATAAACGTTATCTACAAAGCAGGTACCTTCTCAACTAACTGTTGAACTGTTGTCTTTACTTTGAAAGGACAGAGTTTTTAACAGTATCCACTAGGACGCATATCTTTGATGGCCACTTATAACAAAAATCTCAGCAAATTTGGGACGATTGTCTTTTTGCAAAAGACAACGTGTAAAGAATACATATATTAACGTCAAGACGGTAGTTACCTCTGGGGAGGAAAGAGAGAGGAAGGAGAATGATGTCTTCCACTGTGTAATATTTCTTAAAAAACGACATCAATAAGGTGTGCTCTGTTAATTCTCAGCAAAGAGTAAATGGTTTCTGTTATCCTATTCTCCTTCTAAGTATATTTAAAATAAATATGTAACTAGAACTGAGATGAAATAACACTAATCTAATAGATCCTATTTGCTGGAGTGCTCCCACCATCTGATGGACAGCTCATGATGGGTTGGTGATGTCACTGACCCCATCTAAAGGTCAGGACACGTTCTTTACCAGCTGTGGAGCTAGAGAAGGCTCGGTCACCTGCAGCGGAGCCAGAGTTACCTCAACCTACAAAGTTAGAGCCACATGGCCCCAGATCCTGCTCCAGCTGTGGACTAGTGAGAGCTCTGGTGTCAACTCTAGAGCTCAGTTGCGGCCAGCTCCAGAATGAGAGCTCTCTCCAGCTCCCACAGTTGACCAGCTCCAGAGCAGCAGCCATTTCCATCACTAGCTGCCGCACCAAATCTGTCAACAATGCAGAGCTAGAGTCAGTCTCAGGACTGGAGCCAATTCTAGAAGCAGGTCAGGCACCATCGCCTGAGACAGACCGAGCTCCAGCCCCACATCAGGTCCAGCTCCTGGACCAGTTGCACAGCCAGAGCTGGTGGGATCTCTAGCATCAGCCACAGCAGTGGCTCCAGTGCTAGAGCAGCTGCAGCACCGCCAGCAACTAAGGCACGGCCGGCTCCAGCTCCACCCTAGAGCTGTCCTTCACCTTGCCTGTGAGGGCAGGATGTCTTTTCCCTTTTCTATGTTTTATGACTTTTTATGTTTTATGTGTTCAAATTTAGATTCAATAAAGTTTAATGTTTTCATCACTTAAAGTTGTACAATTCAGGGCCGGCCATTAACTACATCCTCTGCGCTGTGTACCGTCGCCGTTATCTAGTTCCAGATCATTGCTTCACCCCACCAGAACCCCTGTACCCACGAAGCAGCCATGCCCCCATATCCACTCTCCCACCCCATGACAAGCACTGATCTGCTTACTGTCTCTGTGCATTACCCTGTCCCTGGTGTGGCTGTCCTGAGCATAGGCAACACTTCCTTGGCCCCTCCCTCCCATGCTGAAGACCCCTGAGGATGGCAATGTGTTCAGTACCCGAAGCCTAGTATGACTTGGACCTGAAGAAGCCCATCGTCACCAAGGGGGTGAGGTCAGGCATGGAGCCAGCTCAACCGGCCTCACATGAAGAGGAGGGACTTGATATTGCCAAGGGCACCTTCTCCTCAGTCCCTAGTGCTGTTCAGCCACAGGGCCACCCTTCCCAGGGTCTGGCTAGCTGGGGAGACGAGCATGTACAGACTAGAGTGACAAAAACCAGGTGGCCATCTTTTCTGTCCAACCCGCTGTCCCAGGCTATCCAGGAGCAGTTTCACCCTGAACCTCTCCTGCTGCAGGCCTGATGCCTGCCAGTCAGCAGGCTGTCCTGGCCTCCTGTGGACCACTGGCATCCTTAGGTGCCTTCTGCCCTCTAGGGTCCAAAGGACTAGCTGACCTTTGCCAAGGAGTGCTGCCCATGGGCATGAAGCCCTGCCTGCCACTGAGGCACTGCCCTCTGTGCACCTCAGTCACACCTTCCCAGGTGCTGGTCACTTGCATCTGTGACATCAGGTGTCCCAGAGTCCCCACTCACCCAGGGGGCCTGACCTCTGCAAATGCAACCCTTCCATCCAGCCTCCAATCCTCCAGGCCCCAACACAGGCTTCAGGACCAGGGACAGCTCCCAATCCAACTGCTGGGACACCTCAGATGGGGCTAGGACCTCAGTGGCAGGGACATTGTCCAATGCTCAGCGAGCCCTTGGCTGGTTCCTCCAGCTCCAAAGTGGAGGAGAGCAACATGAGTTTTGACCCAGAGTCCCTTGATTTCAAGGAAAAGAAGGTGGCTGCCCTACCCATTCTCCCTGACAGCGCATTCCCAGTCCCTTCTTGCCCGGGACCAGTGTTCCACATCCATATCCACAAAAGGGCCAAGAAGCCCAGGAGCTGGATGCTGGCCTGGGGTGTCCTGTCGGGGTGTCCAGAGAATCTGCAGATCATGCCATTCCCCGCAGTTATGGAAATCAACCGCCCCCTGGTCCCCTATGGTCTCTGGTTTCATCTTGGTCTCCAGCAGCACCTCTTCCTGGTCAGCCTCCACCACACCCATGGCAGCTTTGGTCACACACCAGCGTTGTCTCTCAGGCTCTTCAACAATAGCTCCTCGCTGGCCCTCTCCATCCACCCGGTGGGAGATGCTGCATCATCCCTGTCCACCTGGAATAAACAACAGCAACGTGGACAGGAGCATCTTGTTTAGCCCACTGGTGGGACATGCCCTTGGTCCCATCACTCAGAGCTCTCTGAGCACAGACCTGTCCTGAATGGCTACTTTGACAAGAAGCCCTCTCTGGGCCCTCCACGCAGCATGCCCAGCCCTGGGAGCAGGTAGGCGACCGCCACAGTCCCCACTGTACATGGGAGGAAATGGAAGCAGCCTTCTCATCCTGTTGGTTCTTGGGGATCTGGGCTTGAGTGGAGGTGGATAAGTTGCCCACCAAGCTCCCTCCAAATCTAGGATCTAAGCGCCTGAGACTCTGATGAGACTGCTCGTTCACGTCCAACCAACCTGTAGTGAGACCCGACTCCTTGCCTGAGTCACGGCCCTGTGTGATCTGGTCCAGACATCGTCCCCAAGTGCACCCCCGCACCGCACCCCACCATCCCTAGAGCCTTCCTCCCCAAGGACCCTGCCAAGCACCTGCCCCCTTCAGAGCTCCTAGCCTACAGTGCCCCTCCCCTATGCCCCTATCCAGGATGCACTCACCTCCGTGCTGGTCTCACAGGCCACCTCCTCAGGCTCCTGTGCTAGCAGAGCCTTTAGGGTCAGATTGACCTGGGGTCAAACACACAGCTAGGTCACCTCACAGCCCTGTGACAGGCAAGTTCATGTGGTGTCTTCTCGGAGCCTCAGTTTACTCCATGAAAATTGGAGTCAGTGACTCTGACCTCAGGAGGGTGTGTTGGGATTCAAGCAGGGAGAAGAAGGTGCCTAAAGTGCTTGGACTCAGGAGGTCGCCTGGCTGGGGGAGCCCCAATGCACGACAAGGACTCGATGGTCAAAGCTGGGCTCAAAGCTGGTGAAAAGCAAGGAATTCTAGTCCCCTGTTCACGTCTGGATTGGTCACTTAGAGTAGAGTGACCTTGAATGCTGGGACCACTGGTCATCTGTAAAATGGGGTGCAATCACTCAGGACGCAGAGGGCTCCCTAATAACAGTAACTCCCTCCAATAGTTGCCCAGCTGGGTTTCCTTCAGCTCCTCCTAAACCCACCAGGGCCGCAGGCAGGAACTGGCTGGACATCATGTGGCCGGTAGGGGGTGTAGAGGAGGAGGGAAAAGGGCAGACTGGCCTTCTCCCTGCCCAAGGTCTGTGTCCACCACAGTCTTCATGTCCACAGGACCAGCCAGTCATGGAGCTGGGCCCTGGGATGCAGTCTTTGGACCAGGACAGTGAGGTCGGTGTATATTCAGTGACCCTCACCTCCCCAGGTGTCCAACCTACCCAACTGCGCACCGTTGGCCCACCTGCCTTGTGTGGTCTGTTCCCAGGACGTAGTGGATGTGAGGGTCACCGAGCAGTTGGCTAGGGAGGGGACAGACGAAAGCAGCCATCTCAGGGGACCGTTGTGTTACACATGTGTGCTGCGGGCCTTGTCACCCAGAAGTGCTGTACGCATGGCCCCTCTGTGTGCCTGACCATGGACAGGAGGCCTGGTTGCCCCACAGGAGAGAGGCTTGTGAGACCGTGAGGGTATCCCTGCCACACACATGCGGACTGAGATCCCGGGCCATGTCCATGCTCATCGGGGCTGATGTTGTTCCGTGTCCAACCCTCACAGGAGAGTTGGGAAACTGAGGCCAGGAGAAGTAGGGACAGGCCCTGGGCCCACGAGGTGGGCAGAGTCCAGAGGAGAAGAGAGCATTCCAAGCTCTTAGGCCAGCCTCAACACTTCCAAGGGGTTTGCTTTGGGAATGAGAGCCCCTAAGATCCTGCGGCACCCCTGCCAACACCCCCCCATGTAGGGCCCTTTCCTCTACGCATCCCCACGTGGACACACTCACACACACAAGCATACACACACACTTTGACTGCCCAGTCCTGTGTCAGAAGGGAAGTGCACACTGGGGAGGTGACAGGAGGAAGGAAGAAAGAGGTTGGAGGCAGCTCTGCCATAGGGCAGGGGCATCCGGTCCCCTAGCCACATGCCCAGGCCCATAGCATGAAGGGGAGAGATGCCAGACTGGTGTGCAGGGGGTCCCCAAGTTGCACAGGGAGATGCAGGGGTTGGGGCCATCCCTAGAGCAGCCTGCAGAGAACCAGGTCTGGCGTCCTGTGTCCACCACTCTGGGCACCGGGAACTAGGATGTGACCCCCTAGGGGGGAGGGGCTACAGGAGAGAAGGCCTGATCTTCGGCCTCTGTAATTGGGGTGCATAGATGGGGTGACTCTCAGGGTCCCACAGGCTTGTAGACGAGTCTATTGACCTTCTTTCTCCATCCATGACCCACTGTTCTCTGAGTCGTTGTAAAATGCATTCCATTCCCTCGAGGTCTTGCTTTGCAGAGGGCAGCCTGAGAGCTTGGGGACTGGGGACCCAGGCAGTGCAGAACATGGTAGAGCACTGGTCGACTTGTCTGGGGACCAGGAACAAGGCTATCCTTGTCGGAGCCTCGGGGTCCTCCTTTGGAAGTGAGGTGGAGTCATTCCCCTGGCTGGGGTGAGGAGGCCTTGTGAGTCAACTGGACACACCAGGGCCAGTGGAGTGAAAGCGGGGAGCAAGAGAGGATTCTGAGGTCCCTCACGTCACTCCTGGAGCCTGCAGGTCCTGCTGCTTTGCACCCTCGTGCCTGGTGGAACCACTGCCTTGAGGACCCCAAACAAAGAAAGGTGTGTGTTTTGCCTTCTGCTTTCCTGCGTGGGGCTGCAAGGCTGGGGCTGACCACCAGGGGTGTCCTGTGTCCACTCGTGCTCAATGGAGCAAGTGGAGCAGGGAAGGGATGCCCAGGGCTCGTTCTGGGTGTTCCCCTGTCTAAAGCAACAGGCACCTTTGATTACTGACATCCACGTCCACAATGGGAGCTGATCAGAGGCGGGAGGGGACTCTGAGATCCTCTCATGATTCTTTCAGCTACTGTGGCCCCAGCACTCACTCTGAGCAGGGCCCATGTTAGTCCTGAGGGCAGTGCTGAAAGCACCCACATGGTCCCTGTCCTCCAGGAGCTCACAGCCTGGAGGTGGAAGGGACAAAATCATGATCAAATCCATGCGAAAAAGAAGAGCAGGTGATACAGGGCAATGAAGCAGGGTGCTGGAGGGAGGGAGGGCCTGGAGCCCCTAGGTGGGTGTAAAGGGCCCCCCTGGGGACATTTGTGCCCTGAGCAGAAGGACAAGAGGAACCAGCCCTGCATCTGTCTGCAAACATCGTGCTGGGGGGAAGCTCAAAAGCACAGAGACTTGGAGGCAGAAGAGAATTTGACGAGAGAGGAGGTGAGAAAAGAGCCAGTGTGGCTAGAGTGAGCTGAGGAGGAGAGAAGTGAGGGAGAGACGATGGTAGGGCCAGACACAGGCTTGGAAGGAGGTACTAGCTGTCTATGCTGGGTGACAGCTTTAGCCTCACTTAGCACTTACGAGACCTGTCATTGAGCATCTGACAGTGTCTCTACCAGGGTCCAGGCTCAGGTCAGCTGGGAGGCTCCCTGTCAAGGTCTAGCAGGAGGCTGGGGCTGTGTTCTCAACTGAAGCTCGATAGAGGCAGGAGCCATCTCGGAGATCATTCACAAGTATCGGGGCAGTGGTAGGATTCAGTTTGGATGGGGGGTTTCAGGCCTTTTCTGTCTGTGGGCCGGGACCCTCTGCCAGTTCTTTGCATTAGGGGGTGCCATAGGGAAGCAAGCTCATAATATCTGATCTGTCTTCTCCTGAATAGTGGATCAGAGAGACAGAAAGTGAGAGAGAAAGAGAGACAGAGACACACAGAGATAGAAAGATGGGTAGGAGAGACAAAGAGAGGAGACTCAGACAGAGACAGGGATACAGAGAGGAGAGACAAAGAGATAGACGGAGAGACAGGGAGAGACCAAGAGATATACAGACAGCCAGAGACACAGAGACAGGGAGACAGAGACAGAGAGACAGAGACAGAGAGATAGAATGAACACAGGAGAGACAGAACCAGGCAGAAGTCACAGACTTTTCATTAAGCCGACAGTGGAAGTGACATCCCATCATTCGGCCCTATTCTGTTGGTTAGAAGCCAGCCGCAAAGTCCATTCTCATTGAGGAGCGGGGATTACATAGGATGTGTGCCTAGGAAGTGGGAACGCTGGGGCCACTGTGTGGGCTGCCCACCACATAGGCTGAGATGACCGCCACTCAGGTACTTGGACCTGAGTCTAAACATAACAGGAGGCCCTGGAGGGTTGCGAGCCAGAAGGAGATGATGTCTGAACGTCATTTCATTTCAACCCTCCCTAGGGACACTGGGAAACAGGCAAGAGGGGAAGTGCCTCTCCCAGACGCCCAGCAGACCCAAGCCTCTTTGCATTGTATTCTCTGCCACAGCCAGCCCTTTCTGTCATCCTTGCACTGCAAAGTCTGTGCAGGAGCTACGTGTGGGAGCAGCCCACGGGATTCACAGATTCTGAAGGGATCTCTAGGTCTATACACCTGATGACATCCCTAGGAAGTAGATGCTAGAATGACCCCCACTACACAGAGAGGGACATGAACACAGGAGAGACCCTGAGAAGGGAGGCCCTGAACGGCGCAGGGTTGTCCAGGGTGACATCACTGGCAAGAAGCAGGAGCGGGACTGAATTCAACTCTGTGTCCTCAAAGCTGGGGCCCTGGTTGTGTCCAGACCTCCCCAGAGGCTGTGGGGTGGACTGTGTTGGTGTGACTGTGTCTGGACAGGGTATGGAGATGGAGAGTGAGCAGTCAGCAGCCCGGGGGGCCCTTAGGAAGGTCTTGTGTGAGGAGGAAGCTTAGGTAAGGGGATCCCAGGAAGTGACCTCACAGAGCCCAACAGAACTTGGAACCCTGGTAACTAGGCACCCACATCCTAAACACAGCCCCCAAGCGAGCTCACTTCTCTAGCACTTGTCTAGAAGGAGCAACATGTTTAGTTGCTGCTTCCCAATGACCAGGGGCCAGAGCCCCAGGAAAGCCCCCAAAGACTGATGCAGATGCTGGTGCCCCTCTCACGGCCGACTGCTCTGGCCGTTTACCCGGAGGGACGGAAAGGTAACACCGGGAGGCCCAGGGAAGGCCATTCCAAACCAGGCTACCACTGTGGTTCCATCTGAGCAGCCCTACATCACCTCCCCATGTGTGCCTGGAAGGGCGGGTTCATGTGGGTGGACCACCGTGACCAGGAGCAGTTGGTGAGGTGTTAGAAGCCTGGGGGGGTCAGTCAGGTTCAAAGCCCAGGTCAAGGCCAGCTGGGTGGGACGTGGAGTGTGGGGGTGGCGCCCTTCTGCCTGAGGTTTATTCCAAGCCCCTGAGGTGTAGGTCTTTCCTCAGCGGTGGAATACTGTGCAGACACAGGTGTTTGCCTGATCTGGGAGAATTAGGTCCAGAGGGCAGAAGCAGCAGCAAGGACAGCTGGGCAGGGCTCTGATGCCTCTGGGACAGAGCCAGTCACTGTCTTTGCAGAGCTCCAGACAGGAGATCAGCGTGGAGCTGGTGGAAGGGGATATCCCATCCATCTCCCCGATGGAGGCGCCGGAGTCCCACAGGACTGGATCAGCAGCTACCG
Organism: Diceros bicornis minor; assembly: GCF_020826845.1. Classification (NCBI taxonomy): domain Eukaryota; kingdom Metazoa; phylum Chordata; class Mammalia; order Perissodactyla; family Rhinocerotidae; genus Diceros; species Diceros bicornis. Next base: position 493,768 of record NW_026691097.1, read on the forward strand.
GGAGAGGGTCTGTAGTGACAGTGATAAAACCGACAGAACCACCAGAGGACCCAGCTTAAATCCCGGGAGAACAATCATATCCACCATGTCCTGCAGCAGACCAGGAGGCAGCTGAGTCCCCAGCCTCCGTGCAGGGAGCACCATCCCCTGCACAGGATCCTGTAGGATACCAGGAGGCAGAAGAGGCCCAAACCTCTGTGCAGGGAGAGCCATCGCCTGCACAGCCTCCTGAAGGAGACGAGGAGGCAGCTGAGATCCCTGCCTCCGTGCTGGGGCAGACATCTCCTGCACAGCCTCCTGCAGGACTCCAAGAGGCAACTGAGGGCTCAGCATCCAAGCAGTGAGAGCCATCCCATGTACAGGCTCCTGCAGGAAAAAAAGGAGGCAGCTGAGGCCCCAACCTCCGTGCAGGGAGAGCCATCCCCTGCACAGTCTCCTGCAGGAGACCAGGAGGCAGCTGAGGCTCCAGCCTCTGTGCTGGGAGAGCCATCCCCTGCACAGTCTTCTGCAGGACACTGGGAGGCACCTGAGGCCCAAACCTCTGTGCAGGGAGAGCCATCCCCTGCCTGGGCGCCTGCAGGAGACATTGAGTTAGCTGAGGCCCCAGCCTCTGTGCAGGGAAAGCCATCCCCTGCACAGGCTCCTGCAGGAGAAGAGGAGTCAGCTGATGGTCCAGCCTCCGTGCAGTTAGAGCCATGCCTTGCACAGGCTCCTGCAGGAGACGAGGAGGCAGCTGAGGCCCCGGCCTCTGTACAGGGAGAGCCATGCCCTGCACAGGCTCCTGCAGGAGAATGAGAGGCAGCTGAGGCCCCAGCCTCCGTGCAGGGAGAGCCATCCCCTGCACAAGCTCCTGCAGGAGAACCGGAGGCAGCTGAGGCCAATCTCTGCAGCCTGGGAGAGCTGGCCTGGGAACCTCCCTCATTAGAACCTCCAGTCCCACCTGTTCCACCTACTCCCTTACCACAAATTTCCTTCGCCACCCTCCTAATTGTTTCTCTATTTCATGTTTCCTTTCATTGATTTTTTTTATTGTTTATATCTTGATTATTTAAAATAAATTTCACTTTCGTCGTTTAACACTTTACTGTTTTACATTTTAAATTGTACACTTCATGAGCATTAAGTACATTCACAATGCTGTGCATCCATCACCGCTGTATGGGTTTAGAATATTTCATTCTCCAGAAGAACACCCTGTTCTAAAAGCACTCACTCCCACTTTCTCCCTCAGGCCCTGGCAACCCCTAATCTGTTTTCTGTCACTGTTTTTTTTTTTTAATCTGTTCTGCATGTTTCCTATAAGTGAAATCATGCCGTAGGTAGCCATGTCTGTCTGCCCATTTATTTTCACACGGCCTGATAGGTTTTCCTTTTGTTTTTATTTGAAATAGAATTTCTCTAATTTGATAGGAAAATCCCAGATGGAGTCTAGACTTGATGTATCAAAGAAAGACCTTTTGGTACATATGTGCATAATCTTGGGGTACAGACTGCTGTTCTAAGTGGGACACCAGAGCCAGAAGCCACACACGAAACACGTTGCGTTTCCTGCTGCCAAAACTAAAACAAGAAAGGGTAGAAAGCTGGAAAGACAAAACACAAACCAGCAAGTATTCCTCATAACACAAGACCAGGGAAAGGTTATGCATCCTTGTGGTCCAAAAAAATGCTCGAAAGTCAGAGTTCTAAAAAGAGATAAAGAGCAAACACATTGAACGCCAACGAGACGTGATACACAGGGGCAGCATGTGTCAGAGAAGCTCGAGCTCCCCAAGGAGGAGACGCGCACATGGAGAGGGCACTGGGCCCCATCAGACGGGCAGGGTTCCAGTGTCGCGCACACTGTGGAGAGGGCACAGGGCCCCATCAGACGGGCAGGGTTCCAGTGTGGTGATGACAAGCCCTGGTGACAATGTGAGGAAGCAGAGGCCCCAGTAGACCCCTAGTGACAAGTGTTAAAGGACACTCCTCTCTGGAGACCAGCCTGCAGGACACATCGCAGTCCCCAGGGGCACTCCTGTGGCGGCGGTGCTGATCCCTGGACTTCATCCCACAGAAATTCCTGCCCAACTTTTCAAAGATGTATTTTCCAGAATATTCATCACAGCACTGGTTGCAATAGCAAGCAATTGGAAGGAGTGCTACTGTCCATGGCGAGGCGATGGGATCCATTTGTCCCATCTGTAAGACCACGTATATGTGATATCAGCCGGGAGACACGCATCTACGAAAATGAATCTGTGTGTGAGAGAGAGACAGAGATAGACAGACACAAAGAGAGAGACAGAGCCAGAGAGATATGCACCAAATAGTCCATGGGGTTCACCTCTGGGGATGGGAATTGCCACTCACTTCTCTTCTCCTTTAGGGGCCTGCGTGATGTTTCAACTTGATAAAATGTGCCTCTATTCCTCTTATAATTCTAACAAGATTAAAATCACATGGTTAATGTTATCCATTTATCACTCATCTTTGGACTGAAGTACATTATTTAGTTTTTCTTTGTAAAGGTTTTTATTACAAAGACAGTAAACGTTTATTAGAATAAAAGAATGAATTCTAAGGGAATTAAGAATTAAGTGGAAACTGAGGAGTGCCCTTAACAGGCAGTGTTCACCGTTTCAGTCCTTTGCCTTTGTATGCACGTGTGTGTGCACGTGCCCATTCAGCTGTGTGCATCTGTATGCACATAGGTATGTCTATGTGCAAGTGTGTGTGTGTGTGCACTTGCGGCTATCTTGTGGGAAGGACTTCAGGGAGTGTGCTCTTCTGGAACCTGATTTCCCCAGGGCTGGACCCTGGCCAGTCAATCCTCTTCCTCCTCTGCGTCGGCCTCAGAATTTCCTAAGAGCCTCTGCTGGGCAACACGGATCATTTCTGATTTTTCACTCCCGTCAGCATGCTGAAAGGAACACCTGCATCCATAAATCTCTACTTCTTTAGGACCGATCCCTAGAGGTGGAGATTCTGGCTCATAATGTAAACATGATGTTAAGGTGTTGGGCACAGTCTCTGACACCCAAGGTCTCCTTCTACGCTGTGATCATCTTTGGGAACAGGGAGTTCAGAGACCCTGAAGCAGAGACCTGAGGGAGGGAGGGAGAAGGAGGAGCAGCTAGGATGCAGGGGATGAAGGTACCTGGGGTGACCTGCCCAGCTGGAAGGCCCCGCTCCTGTTGCTTCTGTCCCTACCACTCCCCTCACCCCTGGCCCCGCACCTAGCACACCTGACTCCGCTTTGGCCTTGCCCATGCCCCTCCTGCTCCCTAACTCACCTGAGCTGAGCAGCCTGGCCTGCCATCCAGGACAGATGATGATGAGGGTCTGGACACTCCTGCCTGCTCCCTCTCCCTCCAAGCAGAGAGCCCCATCCTCAGTAGGGAAAGCACATCTAGGGCAGTGCAGTGAGTCACAGGGACCTCCTTGAACATGCTCCCTCCACGGGGAGTTCTCAGTTGCAACAGCAGGACCCACTGGAGCTTGTGTGAGCAGAAGTGACTTTGACAAGACACAGTGGAGGTGTCATAGAAGGTGCCAGAAGGTCAGAGCACAGGGCTGGAGGCTTTGGAGAAGGTCATTGTGCCCAAAGCACACCTCAGGGTCTTCCAGGAGTGATGGCTGCCTCAGGCACTGTGCCAGCCCCAGCCCACATATCCAGCACATTCAGCCTCTGCGATGGAGGGGCCCTGCTCAGTGGGGATGAGCGAGAGAGCCCTGGTGACCTCAGAGAGGCACTGCCATTGGAGCCTCGGTTTCCTCACCTGTGAAGTGGGGTGGCAGCCGAGCTTTCACGGTGGTGTCAGACAAGTTCGCTGAGGCTGCACCTGGAGTGCCCTGCACCTTCTCAGATCTCAACAGCTACTAGCTCTACTGAAGAGGAATCACGGGAGGAGAGATGGGGCTGGGTCCTGGATCCCCACCTGGCTGGCTGACTGCCGTGGGACGAGATGGGGTGGAGAAAGGCATTCCAGAGGAACAGCGGAGTCAGAGCGAGTAGGGCATGCCTGGTGGGAGATCAGAGTGGGCAGAAGAGAAGGGCCCCAGGGGGCTCTCAGTGGGGTGACATCAGCAGGAACAGCTCACGGTGATGAGCACTTACCGGGGCCTCTGTTCTCCTCTTCAGCTATCTCCATGAATCCTCCCCACAACTCTTTGGGGGAGGAGCAATTATTGTCTTCATTTCACTGATGAGGAAACTGAGGCTTAAAGAGACTTGCTCCCTCTGTGCCCTGCAGAGTGGCAGAGCCGGGATTTGAACCCAGTGCCTCTTAGACCCCATGGGGCCTGCCTGAGAAGGGCTCCCCCATGCTGAGGGAGGGACCTCTTTTCCCTAAAGTTCTGACAAGTTTTGGTCCTGATGCCCACAGAGACCTTACTCTGCGGGGGGATAGGCTGGTCCTTGGTACTGGGAGAGCCCACAGCGCCCACGGCTGGCCATTCCCCGGCCACCATACCCAGCCCCAGGCAGACGGAGTGGCCCTGTCCGTTTAGTTCAGTGATGGCTGGAGGCCAGAAGGGTGCAGGCCCCAGGGAGGCCAGGACCCCGGAGCCCGAGGAGGCCGCAGTGCAGGACAGTGGTTTGGAATGATCCAAAGTCAGAGAAACAGGGGTACTAGTCCCTGCTCAGCCTCTTTCTAGCTGGTAATGCAGGTAAGGCTCTCAGCCTCAGTTTCCTTATCTGTACAATGAGGAAATAACTTGGCCTCCTGATGGGCTGTTGGGAGACTTCCCTGCGGAATGGCTTGAGCATCTCTAGCCTGGTGCCTGGAGCGTGATAAGAGCCCCCTGCCAGGCTGTCACAGTGGTCCTCCAGGGCGCAGGGTCTGGGAAGTCCCTCCTCAGGTTCCCTTCCTGCTGCCCTGCTCGCGGGAACATTCAGCAATTTTTGAGGAGGAGCTGAAGAAGATCCAGGACCACACTGTGTTGCAGGTGACGGAGGCTCAACGCTGGAAGGACAACTGGACATGCTCCATGCGACGGTGCAGGGCTTGTGCTGTGACACCCTGTGAGCCCGACACAGATAAAGGCTCCTCTTGTGTGGATCCAGCTTCTGTGGTTTATTCACTTACTGCTTCATTCACCCAGTCATTCCTTCACTCATTCCTTCACTCACTCACTCCTGCACTCATGTACTCATTCATGCATTCGTTCATTGTTTCCCTCACTCATTCAGCCAATACGATCTGGTCCCTGCCATGGGCTGAGCACTGTAACTTCACCAGTGAGTATGACCCGACGTGGTCCCTGCCCACCTGGAGCTCACATCCACTGTGTGACCTGAAAGAGGGCTGTCCCTCGGGTTAGCAGGGGTGATGAGCACCAGGAATCCACTTCTGAAAGTAGAGGCCACCCATGCAAAGAGAAGAACGGAGAAAACCCATGCTTGGCACTTCATCGACAAAAAAAATAATTAAAAGTTAAGAAAAATAAAGATATCCTATATTTAACAAAATGTGGGTTCTAATCACAAGTGTGCACTCATTCCTACAACCAACGAGAAGTAATCCAGAGTGGACTGGGTATTTGTAACACATTTTTCTGGCCAATAATAGTATTTCAGTAAACCTGTTCCAGGGCCTCACGATTTTTCTAAGGCCTCTGTGATCCTCCAACGCTTAAATCTTTCTCCTTGGAAGCCTCTGTCCTGTCAGCCTCCTTGTCGAATGGCTCTTCCACTGTTTGGGGGCCTACCCTGCACGCCCACACTCGTCAGTGACTCTCCAAGTTTTTTGGACAGGCTGCCCGCATTTCTCCCTCAGCCTCAAGAGCTTCTGTTTCTTTGGCAAGGTTGGTGTTTTCACTGGGAGATCATCTGACATCCTTCTTTGCAGCGGTTTGCATCTTCCCACGCTGTGTCTCCTCTGACGACTCCGGGAGGCAGGCCTTTTGTCCCCATCTTACAGATGAGGAAGCTCAAGTCCTGAAGGCTGGACGACCTGCTCCAAGTCGCTTCCAGTGTGGAATCTCGGCAGGGTTTGGGCACAAAGTAGACAAGGATGTAGGGCAAGTGGTTTGTTTGCAGGTGATGGAGGAGGCCCGAGGGAGGCCAAGGGGAAGGGAGCATGGAGGAGGTGAGCCAGTGCGGGGCCTGACGAGGGAGCACTGAGGTGAGCATCCATCCTAGTCCTGTTGGGAGACGAGATCCCACCCGGACTGGCTCTGTCCCCGTGGGTGGAGGGTTTACCCCGGGTCATGAAGGCTTCTGTGCTACAGGCTGGCACAGGCTTGCAGGAGAGGAAGCTCCCGGTGCAGGAGAGTGCCCTCAGGCAGAGAGTGGATGCAGGTGCTCCAGGGGGACACTGTGGACCTGCTGGGGACTGGCTCCCAGGGACTGCAGGGACTCAAGTGGGCTGAGGGAACTGAAGGGCAGCAGCAGCAATGTCTGCAGGGGGGATCTGCACACATGTCCCACACTTATGCCCCCAGAAAGGCTGCTCTGCATGACATTTCTCCTCCCAGATGCGTAGTTGGCCCAAACCGCCCCTCCACTCCACACTCCCAATTCCTTTCCACTCATCTCAGGTTACTAGAAATTCAGAATATTTTAGTTGCTGTTGGAGCCCAGAGACTTTTGTTTGTCCTGCCCATGTTCTAACATTGCTGGCTTTTTAAAGATCTCAGGGCTTTGACTCCAAAACAGCAAGATGCTGAGGATCCCAGACAGCTTTCTGGAAGCAAGACTTTATGCTTTGCAATACTGCAATCCCACCAGCTCTTCTCAAAATCCCTCCAGGACACAGACTCACAATCTTGGGTCCTCAGATTGCTGAAAGGATGCGCCTTCAGAAAGTGATCGGTGTGAGGTGGCAGGACACACCGAATGGTGGAGTGAGGAATTCAGCCAATCCTCTTTCCGGAAGCCATGGTCACACTGGAAGCGCTGTCAGAAAACAACCTCTGGGAAGAGACCAAAGACATACAACCAACTGAGGAGCATTTGAAGCTGAGGGAAGAACAGTGAGAGTCGTGGTGTTTTTGCCCGGGGCAGGTCCTGTCCCCACCCCCTCAGTGTGACGGCCCTGTGAGCAGCGCAAGCTTGAAGGGGGGTGGTTTCACTGTCAGAGGTTGTCCACTTGATGTCGCCATGGGTGGACAAAGCCCGGCCCCTAAGCATTTCTGGAAACAGTAGCCATCTCAGTGGCAAGCTGACGTGGCAAGTCAACTTTGCAGCCGCCTGAGGTTGGATCTAGAACAGAGCAGCGAATCAGCCAGGAAAGTGAGACGGACAACCACACAATGAGACAGACACAGCGGCCTTGATGGGCTGCACATGACCCCAGGGGGTCTGAAATGTTGTGTGCTTGTGCAGGCCTGTGCCCAATCAGGAGAGACCAGGAAGATGGGCATTGTGGGGAAGCTTAGAGACCTTCCACCAGCCTAGGCCCTGCCCCCAGGTGTTGCTGCCTCCCAGGAAGTCCAAGTTGACTGAGGGGACAATGCCCAGCCCTGTCGAAGTTCCCTGTCCACTCTGGGGCTCCCATGGAGAGAGGCCTTCCCACCTGCAAACTTCTCCCCAGGTCTTCTTCAGAGGCTGAAACGAGGTGCTCTCAGAGCAGAGAAGATGGTGAGCAGTGAGGAGAGGCTCCTGAGGAGTTGGCCCACCTGCAGAAGGAAGCAAATGAGCTGGGAGGGTAGAGTGATCCCTGCTTGCTCTGGCCTCAGCCCCCTCAGTGTACATCTCCCTCCTGGAGGGAACAGGAGCCCAGGGAACCCGGGAGAGCACACACCCGGGCCCCGACGAGCAACACTCCCAAGGAGGAAGATCTGAGCTCAACGTAGGATGAGCCCAGGTAGGAAGGGAGCCTTTCACCACCAGGACAATCGAGTCAAGGTCAGCGTGCCCCTGCAGGGATGATCTCCCTGCCTGTTCTATACGTCCCTGTGGACCAATGACAGCTTAGGTATTGGCTTCTGACGAGCAGACTCAGCACAAGTGACAAGACGACCCTTCCCAGATTCCACCACCGAGGCTGTCATTCTCTCTCACTCGCTCTCTTGTGTTCCCTCGACCCTCTCCCTTTGCTCCCCTCTCTCAGTCTGTCTGACCCCTGGACCTGGGGAAATACATGGATGTCCTGAGCTCCCCTATGCAGAGGCCCACACAGAAGAAACCAAGGGAGTGCCCTGGCCAACAGACAGAAAGGAGCCGGGCTCTCAGTGAAGCTGCACCTGATCGAGCCCACAGGAGTTAGCTTGACAGCACATCTCATCATGGTCCAGCCTCAGTGGAGGCCACATCCCCAACCTGGAAGTCACCACGAGCAGAGGCTCCAGCTCAGTTGTGCAGGATTTCTGGTCCACAGAGATGGAGAGAGAGAGAATATTTGCGGTTTAAAGATGCAGGGTGGGCAGCCGTGTTGTCAGAGAGGAGGAGACACCCCACACCATCTCCCAGTTCTCGGGTCTGGCCTGCCCTTCTCCCTCCTCTCCCCTCCAGGCTCTCTGCAGCCACAGTGCCCACCTCTCTAACCTCCTCTGGCCAAACTCACTTCTGCCTGGCTCTCTCCACACCAGCAGTGCCTTCTCCTTAGCATGCTGATCACAGGTGAGTGCAGCGCTGGGTCCTCCTGTCATTCTGGTCACAGCTAATGTCACCTCAGTCAGGCCTTTCAGACACTCCTACCCAGTGAGACCTCAGCTCTCCCTGCAGGACACTCTTTATTTTCATTCCAGTTCATGCTCTTCTCTTTCACGTGTCTCTGATTTTGTGCTTTTGTCAATCTGTCTCCAGACTGAGCTCCTGGTGGGCAGGGACAGCTGGGTAGATTTCAGCACCACCCTTGGGTCCACCAGAGCTCCTGGCCCAGGGTGAGGGCTTGGCACCTGGCTGCTGAATGAACAAATAGGGGCATCTTGGATCCGTCCTTCCTGCTTTTGCTCCACTCAGATGATGAAGAGGAACACTAGTAATAGGAAGTGCAAGTGGGTCCTGAGGCAGGAGGAGGGTCAGCATGACTTCTGCATGACTCCTCCTTTCTCCAATTGCTCCAGCAAAGCTCAGTGGGCACCACTGACACAGGAGGCTGCCACTTGATGGCCAGCACAGGAACTGCAGCCTCAGGCAGGGACAGCACAGCACAGCACCAGGCAGGCATATATTTCTTGTGGAGAAATGCCTATCCACATGCATTGCCCATTTTTCATTGTGCTATTTGTATTTTATTGTCGAAAGGCGAGAATGTATTATATATTCTCAATAGTAGACCCTTATCAGATATGTAAAGATCTGTAAACATATTCTCCCCTTCTGTGAGTCGTCTTTTCACTTTCTTGATCCTGTCTTTCAACGCACTCAAGTTTTAATTTGATGAAGTTGAATTGATCTGTTTTCCCTTTGGTTGCTTTTGTGTTGGGTGCCATAATTACAAAAACATTGCCTAATCCAGGGCCATGTTTTCTTCCAAGAGTTTTATAGTTTTAGGTCTTACATTTACATCTTTGATGGTAAGAAGATGTAACATTTTTCTATATGGTGTGAGGTAGGGGTTCACCTTTATTCTTTCACATGTGGATATCCACCTGTCCCAGCACTACTTGTTGAAACGATTATTCCCTCCTCATTGTCTTGGCATCTCAAATAATTCTAGAATCTGTGGTTGTTGCAGGTGGTGTGACTCACAGTTCCTCAGAATTTTTCTTTACACGAAGGTTGCTTTTCTCTGGCCTTGTGGACTTTCACCCACTGCATTTGTAGACTGATCATTAGCGAAATAATCATATCACGTATTTTGACTAGTTTTTTCTTTGCTTGCAGTGGGTATGTAAGTCCACACCCTGTTACTCCCTGATGGCTGGGTGGACCACATTGCACCATTGTTCTGGCCTGGATTATCGCTGTATCCTTCTAACTGGGTTCTCTGCCTCTATATTTGACCCACAATCTATCCCCAATGCACCAATTGGAGTGACCCTTTAAAACCAGATGTCACACCCTGACATTGTGAAATCTCTCAAGGGGCTCTCCATTTCTCTCAGGAGGAAAGTTCAAGTCCTTATGCTGGACCTCAAGCACCATACAGTTGGTCCCACACTCTCTCTGACATCATCTTTGGCCAGTCATCCCCTGTACCTCTGCACTCCATTATGCTCCTGGTACATGCCAGACACTCTCCCACCTGTAGACTTGCACTCTATGTTCCTTCCATTTGGAATCCTCTTCCACATGATGATTTCATGCCTCATCTTCTTCACTATCTATAATTCTGTGTTCAAATGTCATCTTGGTGAGGCTGTATTGACCATGTCATTTAAAATATGAACTATCCTCTTGTCCTGACACTCCCTATCCAACTTGTCCCCCTTTTATTTTTCCCCTTAGCACTAACATCCTATAAAATAATATATAATGATAAGAATCAGTGTTCACTCAGGACAGGGAAACCAACAAATAGATTGAGCAGGGACAGTTTATATAATGAACAATTAACCATAAACCTTTAAAGGGAACTATAGAGAATAGCCCAGAATTACAGTAGAGTAGTTAAGAAAGAAACAAATATGGGAGAGGACCCCTTCACCAAGGCTGCCTTCAGGTCTTGTTGGAGAAGGAATGATTGCAACACAGGGATGGTGGAGAAGATTGTCATGTTTCCCAAGGCCAGTACCAGTCCCTGATCAGGGCAGAGCTCAGCAGGTAGGGAACAGCAGGCTGAGACTGGCAAACAGGAAAGCCCTGTCCCATCCCGGGGGAAGGTAGGCTTAGGCTGGGAAGTCTACTGGATTCACTGGGATTCCACTTGCAGGGGTGCCACTCATTCTCCTTATTAAGCCATCCAAGGGGATCCACTGAATCCACTGTGGATCACCCACTGTGGGTGAGTCCCTGTAGACACCCTTGAATTGTGCCACTGCTGGTTGTACTGCAGGAGAAAGAAAAAGGAAAGAATGGAAGCACCTTGGAATTAGGAAGGAAGGCCCTTTGTCCTAAACTTTCTCTGACAAAGCTTAACCCCTGCCAGGTGCAAAAGAGAAATGTCTACTGGGTGCAGCTCCATTATTGCAGAACAGACAATAGAGGGCAACACTCTGATGTTGTTACACAGGGGCAATCCATTGATAACTGGCACCATAATTCCCTTATTATTTTGTTTATGTATTCCATGCTTTTACTTCCAACTTGCCTCTATTGCTTTATTTGAAGTAAGATTTTGAAGACAGCATATGGTTGTATCAAGGTTTCTAAAAAAAGGTATTTTGACCCCCCAAAATGCCATTATTAGATCAAAACAACAGAAGAATTAAAAGTACAAAGTAGCTATACTATCAGTATATGCCTTAAGTAAATAGTTTACTGTCAAATTCCTCTTATATAAGAAAGCACCATGCAGTTTCATTTTAATGATGTTAGCCTCAATAATCTAGTATAATAATAAACTCCTTTGTAATGAGTAACTATATAAAATGAAGTTACAATAATTTACAATTCACGTCTGTGACATGACCCAACTACTCTCTACAAGCACCACTGAAATCTTGAGTGATGCTTGGCTACCTTGTTCTACTAGAAATAACGGGAATATTTCACTGCCAACAAATTCTGTTTACCTGCCGTGTAGTTTATAAGGGTTGAATTCTTCTCTACTTGAAAATCACCATTTTCTTCTCTCCATATGGATACCTGTTTAATGGCAGATAGCTTTGCAGCCAGTATAGTTTTTTTCGGGAGAGTCTTATATAAGAAGTCATAAAAAATGGGTATAAATAACTTACACTTAGGCAATTTTTCTTTTTCTTTTTTTTTCCCTGCTTGGAAAGATTTGTTCTGAGCTAACATCTGTTGCCAATCTGCCTCTCTTCTTTCTCCCTTCCCAAAGCCCCAGTACATAGTTCTATATTCTACGTGTAAGTCCTTCTAGTTCTTCTACATGAGTCACCGCCACAGCATAGTCAATGAGAGACGAGTGGTGTGGCTCGCGCCTGGGAACTGAACCTGGGACGCCGAAGCGGAGCGTGCCAAACTTTAACCGCTAGGCCATCAGGGGTTGCTCCAGGAAATTTTTCTAGAAAAATATTGGAATCAAGATGTATGATTTATTTCTAAAAATTTCATAACATACTTTAAAACATGAAATGCTCAACATGTTTAAAAGCACTTTACCACTCAGTTTACCTTAACAAAGATATAGCAAACATTTTGAGAAATATACTTTCAACAGGAAAGTCCAATTGTAGCTTTACGCTTTTGTAGACCACTCCCAATAATGTGGCTTAAAAAATATAACTGTAAGATTCTCTCAAGAAAATGTATTTCATTTCTATAAAAATCGTTCTTTACAGCGTCTCAATGTTTGTTTCCTACTGAGCTTCTCAATGTTCTTTAGGCTTAACAATATAGTAGAATCAAGCTCCTATAATCTAGCTTTTAATCCCACAATCCGGAAAGCTCTATCTCAAGGTCATCAATGACCTCTTAAATCACCGAATAATATTATTCCCATTTTATAAGTGCGAATACTAGGTTTGAAAGAAGTCAAGTTCATGCCCAATATTGTTTAGCTAGTAAGAGGCAGAGCCTAGATATGACTGACTCCTGCTGTCTGATTCTAAAATCCATAAGCATAACCTCTAGGTATACAGCCAAACGTAACACTCTGTATTCTTGCAACAGAATAAATGCATTTGCTTTTTCCTTAATGTCTGTAACACGGTTCTTAACTATTGCAATGCAGTGGTTTCTCGCTTCCTGTAAATGAGAGTGTTCTTCAAAGTACCTTCCTTCCTCTCTGCTCTTCTCTATACATTCCCTCCACTCCCAGTGCTTGAATTCATTTAACAAGCATTTATTTTATTGAGTCCATACAATTCCAGACCCCATGGAAAAACAATGAAAAAAAACCAGTCCCTGGCCTTGAAGGATTTACAGACTACTAGGGGAGAAAGCACTATAAGCAAGTCCAATACTATTTTCAAAAAAAAAATAAGGTTTGTGTCTGCAAAAACACAGAAGGCATTCTATGCCACACAGCACAGGTTTTCAAGCCTTTTCTGAGGAGGACTACAGTTTTTTAAGAAATAGCGTTTAAAATTTCCAAAAGAGCACTCAAGACCTAGAACTTCCCTGATCCACTGTCCCTTTCCCACTACAAGCCATGTTTTTTCTAAGACTCTTAAGAACATCGTTTGAAAACCACTATATTCTAACATCTTAGTAGTTTTGCCTTTCATGCTTAGGTCTTTAATCTACCTGGAATGGATTTTTGTGTACGGAGTAAAGTAGGATACCAATTTGAATTTTTTCCATACTGATATCTAATAGTCCCAGGACCACTTATAGAAACGCCCCTTCTTTGCCCTCTGCTCTGTAAGAGCACTACTATTAAAAGAAATCAAGTTTCTGGATACACACGGAACTGGATTTGGGTTCTCTACTGTTTTCCACTGGTCTAATACTGTGCTAATACCAAAGTGCTTTAGTTATTATAGCTTTATATATAATAAATCAGGATATCTCATAGAACAAGTCTTCTCACCTTGACCTGCTGCTTAAAAAATATCTTGACTATTCTTAGTCCTTTGTATTTCCATATGTATTTTAGAAAACACACGTAATTTTGAGCTCCCTAATTTCCTGGCAAACTGGTAAAATACCCACAAAACAAATCTAGATCAGTGGTTCTCGACCAGGGCAATTTTAACACCCCCACCTCCCACCCCAGGGACATTCAGCAACGTCTGGAAACATTTTTGGTTGTCACAAAGTGGGGGGTAGGTACTACTGGCCTCTAGTGGGTTGAGGCCTGGGAGATGCTGCTAAGCACCCCACAGTGCACAGGACAGCTGCCACAACAAAGAATTATCCCATTCAAATTTTAATAGTGCCACTTTTGAGAAACCCTGTCCCAAATAAATCAAGGGGCAAATTTGCATGTGCCCATTAAAGGCCAGGGAATGTCTACCAAAAACAATAATTTAATTTTAGAAAAACTGAACTGCCATATGCCAATGAGATTTACCCCAATTCATTAAAAAAAAATCATATTATTTGCATTGACCAAAAGGCTTATCTTCCTGTTCTCTATAGCAGTGACCTTGGCAGGAAGCTTATTGGAGGGGTTAAGTCTTTAAAATACAAAGTTATAAAGAAACAAGACATAGCCAGAAGATATTAAAAAAAAAAAAACTCATAGAAATCAGTAATAAACAACTCAATAGAAATATGAACAATCTGAATAGACAATTCACTACAAGGAATATTCAAATGACCAATAAACATATATAAAGATTCTCAACCTCATTAGTCACCAGAGAAATATCAATTCAAACTCACGAGAACACCATCCATGCACCAGAATGGCTAAAATTTTAGAAGACTGGACATATCAAGTGTTAACAAGAATGCTGAACAACATAATACCCATATACAACTGGATGTAGTGAAGGGGTTGCATAAACTGGTTCAACCACTTTGGAAAATGTTGGCAGTCTCTACTATAGCTGAACATATCCATACACTATGACCAGCAATGCCATTCCTAGGGATATATCCAACAGAAAATACTTACCTATTTGCAAAAAAATGAACAAGAATGTTCATAAAAGCATTAAAAGCCCAAAGGAGAAACCATCCAAATGTCTAATAACTGCAGAATGGATTAATAAACTGTGATATGTTCATAGAAGGAAATAATATACCACAACAAGAACTACTACTATATGCAACAACACAAATGAATCCCCAAAATACAATGTTAAGCAAAAGTACGCAGACTCAAGAGTACAGATATCACTCCATTTCTATAAAGAGGCAAAACTCATCAATGGTGACAGAAGGGAGGAGAGCAAATACCTGCGCAGAGAAAGGATAGTGACTAGAAAGAAGCATGAGAAGGGGCTGTAGGGTGTTGGGAATGTCCTATTTTTATCCAGGTGGTAGATACACGAGTGTGTTTACTTTGTGAAAATTCATCAAGCTATACACTTAGGATTTGTATACTTTTCTGTATTTAGCTTATATCTTATTAAAGAATTTGCTTAAAAATGTAAAGAATACAACCCTGATTTACCGCATCTGATGCTTCAAGAGACTATTCTAAACCCTATTCTAGCTCTAACTCACAATGATGTTAAAATGCAAGTTTTGTATATATTGACAACTGATTTTTTACCAAGGCACAAAGGCAATGCAGTGGATAAAGGGTAGCCGTTTCAATAAATGGTGCTGAACAATGAGCTATCCATAGGCAAAATAAATGAACTTGGATCCATACCTCACACCATATACCAAAAATAACTCGAAATGGATTTTAGACTTAATGGTAAAACCTAAAACTATATTTGATAGAAAAACACTTGTATTCAAAATATATAAAGAACTCTCAAAACTTAACAATAAGAAAAAAAAAACAGGCAAAAGATTCGAACAGACATTTTATCAGAGAAGATACACAGATGGATAATAAGCACACAAAAAGATGCTCAACATCATAAGTTATCAGAGAAATGCTGATTAAAACCACAATGAGATACAACACTACATGCCTATTAGAATGGCTGACAAGACTGACCATACCAAGTGTAAGCAAAGATGTAGAGAAATGGGAACTCTTGGACATTGCTGGTGGGAATGTAAAATGGTATAATGAATAAACCTTTTGGGAAACAGTTTGGAAATTTCTTAAAGAGTTCAACATAAGTGATCCACTCACTCCACTCTTAGGTATTTGCCCATAAAAAGGAAAGCACATGTCCATAACAAAGACTTACATACAAATGTTCATAGCAGCTTTATTTGCAATAGCCCAAAACTAGAAACAACTCACATATATATCAACACGTGACTGGATAAACAATTTGTAGTATATCCACAGAACAGAACATTACTCAGCAACACAAAGGAACAAACTGTTGATACACACAACATGGGTGAATTTCAAAAGAATTATGTTAAGTGACAGAAGCTAGACAAAATCAGTGTACAAATTGTCTGATTCCATTTATATAAACTCTCGAAAATGCAAACTAATCTCTAGTGATAGAAAACAAATCAGTGGTTCTTTGGGGAGAGTAAGTCACAGAGGGGTGGGAAGGAGGGATAACAAAGGTGCATGAGAAAACTTTTGAAGGTAATGGATATGTTCACTATCTTGACACTGACTGAAAGTTTCATAGAGGTACACCTTATGGTGGAGGTCATAACTTATCAAAGCATACCATTTAAATAAATGCAGTTTGTTTTCTCAAGTATATTTCAATAAAGCTTTTCTAAAATTAATACAGGTTGTATATAAATATTGTGAACCAGACATCCTATAATTAGCTCAAAATCAACTCCATTCATTCACACAACAAATATTTTTCTAGCACCTACTATATGCCAAGCACTCTGCTAGGTTCCAGGGTTCCAATGGTGAGCAAACTGACATGGTTCCTGACCTCATGGAGAACACAGTCTGCTAGGGGAAGCAGAGATTAATAAAAGATGCACACAGACACATGGATAATAAAAACTTCACAGACAAGTGCTGTCAAGGAGACAAGCACAGTGAGATGACACAAAATAACAGGGAAACCAAATCTGATCTAACGGAAAGGTCAGTATGGCTCCCTCAAAGAAGCGACATTTAAGCAACACCTAATGGAAGAGGAAGATAACAAGTTGAAGATGTAACTTTCCTCCGAAGAGACACTAACACAAGCAAAGTCTCTGAGGCAGAAGAAAGCATGACCCTTTGAAGGAATGGAAAGAAAGTCAAAAGGGCTAAGGGTCAAAAGAGTGTAGACAACACTATTGGTCACCTCTCTAGTAACTATTCCATCTCCTCTTCCTCACTCCTAACAGAATCACAGTTGGGTTCCAGCAGCCACCCTCCTCCACACATAGTCATGTGCTTTAGAGAAAGATGACTCCATTCTTGATTTTAGGAAGTGGATACTGTTGAGACTTAAGTCAGTCATGGCCACCTCTTTTCTCCCTGCCAGTGATTAGTTAAAGAATGGCATGAGTGAAAGCAGGAAAAGAAGTTATTGCATGCTCTAAACAAGAGATGGTAGTTTGGACCAGGGAGTTGTCAATGGAGATAGAGATTTGCACGGAGAAATAAGGTAGAGCAACGTGTACACGATGTCTCCTAGGTTTCTGGCTTAGGCAAATAACGATCAATCTTTTCCATATAGTCAAAGCCAGAGAAATATTTTTTAAAAATGAATAGTCTTATGTTATTCTTAATATATTTCTCTTAAATAAACCTAATTAGAACTAGTCAAGGATCATACCTAAAACATATCTCATCCTCATGCAGGATACTGGCTTCAGAAGTTCATGCAGACTTATCAAGAATGAATGAGGCTAACTAGATTTTGTCTTACAATACAAATCAATGTTTTCTAAAATTCTAACCTATAATTAACAATCCTGCCTACAAATAACATCAATTTCTGAATATCATTTATTTTGTCTTGCCTGCTTCAAAAAATGATTTAAGCTAGCAAAATGTCCAAATCAATTAAAAGCCAAACCAAGAATAAAGTAGTCCAAGGATTTCTGACCACTCTTGTGTTACCTAAAATTAATTTCAGAGAAATTAGATGGAGGTACCTAATCAATTATGCTCATCAAATTTATCAAATTAGGTCTCATAACAACAGTAATGAAGGTTCCTGTTACAGATACCAACAGACCCAGGCAAAACTATAACCTACCTTGACAAGTTGATGAAGTGCCATTTCTTTCAGAAGGTGGTGTACTTGGACTGTTGAAATGAGGTGAAGTTTTTCGGTCCTCGCCATTGTTTGTAAAATTCTTTGAATGTCACGTACAACGACGTGACAATGGTACTTCAGCTTTTTTGCTTAAGCTTTCATCCGCTGGCTTCCCTAAAAGTGAAAGAACCTCTATTTATAATATTTCTAATTCAAAAAACATTAATCATCCTTTGCAGCTACAGTGAGCAAATTCGATGAGCAACCACTCGAATTTGCCCAGGATTGGGAGGTTTCCCAGGCTGTAAGATTTTCAGTGCTAAACCTGAGAAAGTACCTGGCAAATCTAGACAAGTTGGTCACCCTATCTGTAGCATCAAATTAGGACAGGAGAGAAAGACTTATGATGTCAGAGACATTTATAGAGAAATTATCATCAATTTGCATAACTTACAAAAAGATAATAGTGAAAGATTAATAATGTAATAAAGGCACAACCGCTTGAGTATTCGTTTATATTGAGACTTATTAAAATATCAAGCAGAGAGGATTAAAAGAAAGACCAAAAGTATATTCTTAGTTACTGCTATTTCTTTAAATGAATCATTCTGGATAAAAAGCACTTTATTATATTTTTTTCAAGTCCCAATAATCAAGCTGAATATATCAACCAAATACTCACCACGAAGAAGAGACTGTTGCCACGCTAAAGCAGCACAAAGTAAGACTAAGCTTTTCCCACTTTCTGTAGGGCTCTCCAACAAACAATGCTGCTTACTTTTTAATACTTGGACAATCTATTGACACAAAAACAATAAAAAAAATCAGTAAACAATTTACTTCATTAGGGTCTGTCTCCATCACAAGTACAAACACAACAAGAAGTAAGGTTGTACTTGAGGGAACATAGCAATAGCAGAAGGGAGAATTAGTATTAAGTTCAATCTAGACCTTATGCCTTTATCTTTCTCCCTAAAATTATGTTGGACTTAAAAGCATATAGGCATAAAAGAAATGAACAAAGCAATTTGTGCCTTAATGATGCAAACACCGTCATTTCTGTAAAACAAGAGTACACTAATATCTTGGATGAAAACTTTATGGAGGATACTGTTAGGGGGAGTATAAATCGCTACAACCACTTTGGACAGAAATTAACAATTACTAGCAAAGTTGAAGTTACCCAACACCGGGAAGTCCAGTCCTATGTATATATCCAAAACCTGTCCCACAGGAACATAAGGAAACATGCATAAGAAAGTTCATAGCAGCATTGTTTAGAATTGCAAAAGAATGTAAACAACTTAAATGTCTGTCAAAAGGAAAGTGGATAAAAAAATTCTGGTATATTCATACAATGGAATACTACATAGCAATTAAAATAGATTAACAATCAATAAGGCTACTTCTTAAAAATAATGTTAAGCAACTAAAAACACTTCTGAACAAATATAGGTACAGTATCATATCATTGTACAAAGTTTAAAAACAGGTAAAGTAATGCTCTATATTGTTTACGGATACATACGTATGTAACAAAAGTATAACAACACGTCTAGGAAAGAAAAAGAATAAATTCAGCATACTAGTAATGTTACTTGCAAACAAGGTATAAAGTAAATATGGCAAAATATTAAGATTGAACAACTCTGGAAAGTTGGCTTACTCATTGGTCTATTAATTTTCTAAATGATTGAAACATCTCAAAAAATATGGTGAGAAATATAGTATTCTGTGTAAAAGACAGTAAATACTTTGTAGAAGGTAGTAATTCTGTAAATAGAAGTGCCAAATGAGCTGAGAATAGTTTTCAGAATATTCTCCTTTGCCTACAAACCATATACAGTTTATAGCAATCAGGATTATTTTTCGAAAAGTTACATGTTCTTCCACGAACCCAGCAAATATTTTCAATCCATTTACTATCTGAGAAAATGAATGTAGTCACAGATTCAGTATACGTTATGAATAATCAGCATCTTTATCTTAATGAAGACTTAACTGCTGAAAAATACTTGCAGAATTCATTATAGCAAGCTATGATGGACAAGCTTTACAAGGAAAGTTCATCTTCACCCCACCAACTGTACATTCAGACCATATTGAAGAGTCATGCTTTCCTGTTTACTTAGATTGCTAACTGCATCAGAAACGAAAATCAAGACTGAAACAATGCCATTCAAAGAAAACCAGATACCCAACTAGACTAGGACAGAAGTCTAGAAATAAAAAGGGGATTCCTAAATGTATCAACAAAACAAATGCAAGTAAAAGAATTTCCTAGTCTTAACCATCACAGTGGTTGAGAACATGTCTCGGAATCTGACAAATCCGGATTTGTATCCCTACTCTGCCAAAGCTGTGGACCAGGAGGTAGAAGTACGAGTTCTAGATCAGGTTCCCACAACTCAGATGTGTTTCCTTGATCATGTCTTCACTTCTCTAGACTAAGATCCTCATCTGTAATAATCCCTAATTGAAAAACTGTTGTAAGGGATAATATGCCTTGGCACACAGTAGGTGTTTGATAATTCTGATTTAAAGGTCAGAAGGGTATAATGAAAAGAAGATGGGCTTTGGAGTAAAGCAAGCCTAAGTGTGAGTCCCACTGTGTGAATCACTGAACCTCAGTCTGTTTCTTCATCTGTGCAATGGAGATAAGATTATCTACCCGATAGAGTTTTGATGAAAATTAGCCAGGCATTGAGTTAAGAATTAAATAAGGTAATGGATAGAACTTGCCTAAACTCCAGTATTTGACACAGAGGAGGTGATCTACTTTAATCTCCACCTCTTCTAAACCACCTATGCTTAATCTAGGATCCAGAGACGTAAATCAGAGACTGTGCTCTCTTGCTATTGCGTGCAGAAGTCTTGGTACATGACTGCGTTTCTCTGAAGAGAAAGTCCGTGGATTTCTCATTCCCAGAACTATATCCTAATAAAATAACTGAAAACAGAGGGGAGACTGATATGCACTGTTATCAACTGAGGACTTCCTTGCAATAGTGAAAAAAAATGGCAAATTCGACCTGGGAATGGAGGGATGGTTAAAAGAGTAATTCAACAGCTTATGAAGCCAATTATACCCTGACCCCTAGCCTATGTGTTCCAAAACAAGCTAAGAACCACTATTCTGAGGTATTTCCCAGTTCTACTATTCTGTGATTCCATCTGTGCAACTCTTGTGTAGAGATTTGGTGGACTCTAACCCCTTCACCCCAGCCAATAACGCAACGCCGGCTAGTTCCTCAGATACAGCCTAGAAATCCATCCCGCCCACAGTTGCCGCAATCCCCCAGGGGATAAAGCACGAGCCCCCGATCCGCCTCCCGCCTTAGTCCCCGCCGCCACGAGTCAGCGGGGGTCAGAGGGGGCCCGGGGCCTCTCCCTGGGGGTTAGGACAGGCTCCCTCCGGCCTCCGCACGTTCAGAACCCGGAGGCCCAGGGACGTGGTCACCCCGAAGGCCCGCATGCGGCCAGGCGAGAGCAGAATGCTCTCTTCGGGCAGGCTGCACACCACCCCAGGAGAGACAGGCTGGCCTGTTCTGAGGAAAACCGAGGCAGCGCTGCCTGGGCTCCGAGTCCCGGGAGAAAAGGAAATGGTATCTACGAGTACACACTGTGGAGCCTGGCAGAGAGGAGAGGCCCCAAACCTCTCGCCTCCTCACCGGGCTGCCACTCCCTGGCCGAGCGCGGACTCCGGCGCCTCACCCGCTCCCTCCTCCGCTCTCTCCAGGCCTCGCGACAGCGCTCTCCCGGACGAATACCCGCCTCCCGCCCCCTCGACTCCCAGCACCCAATCACCCGCCAGAGCAGAAACCAAGCAACCAATCCTGGCGTGAGGTTAGGGGGCGAGAACCCTGGCCCCCGAGGGAAGCCTCCGAAATAAAAACCAACGCAAAGTATTTCGTGGCCCGGAGGCGAACGCTTGAAGAGCGAAGGATGGGAGCACAGCGCAGGGTTTAAAGGAAATTCTTCTCCGTTTTGAGATTTTGAAACTGGTGACTTAACCCGTGCATCCGTTTCCTTGGAAACTCGCAGTCTCATTCTTCAGGTCTGTAGACCAAGCGAAAGGAAAGCCTTGCCGAGTTCTTCCCAGAGCGCCCGTCAGTGCCGCTCAGCTCACGTTTCCGAACTTCACGGTGGCCCGGGTGTCGCACAGACGGAGGCGGGAACTGCCAAACGCCTGAGCCCGGCCAGGCGAGAAGGCTGGTTGATGAGTGGCCGCAGACCCTCAGGATGTTCCAGGCTTCCCCGGATAGCGAGTTCAACCAGATCAACGCCCTAGAGCGCTCCAGCCCCGGTCACTTCTGCTCCTTCAAGGCTCACCCGCCTTCTGTCCCTCCTAAAACCGGGTTGTTATTCTTTGCCACGAAGTACACTTCAGTTTCCTCAAAGGTAGGGAGTTAATCGTGATCTCTCCAAAGTGTGATTTTGTCAATTTCTGAATAGCCTAAGCTTGGCTCCGATACTAGTGTCTCAAAAAAGTAAAACGTGAGACAGTTTCTCAAGTTTGAGCAACTAGTTTGGGGAGATGTTTTATGCAGGCGGAGCAGCGGGAGGAGAGTGGATTTGTTTGCTTCCCTTTCAGTTTTACTGCATCTTCCCCAATTGCAAAATGTACAGCGCTAAAAATAAATTCTACCTTTTAATTTAGTAATCTCAGGCTCAAAAATTTATCCTAAAAGAGTAATCCAAAAGAAAGAAAAAGTAAAAATATCTAAATTGATAACATTGCCTATTGTAATCCTGAAAAAAGTCATCAACCTCCCGGTCTAGTAATAGCACCCTATACGGTTATGATACATCAGTTTGATCATTAGGAAGCCAATAAAATAATTATCAAAAGTAAACAACTTGCAAAAAAAATTTCATATAAAGTTAAATGAAAGAAAGCAGACTCCCTACAGGGTATTATGAATTCCATTATGTGAAAATATATATGCATAAGCAAAGATGGAGGGAAAGTATAAAAAATGTAACTTACTGTTAAAACAGTGGAATGAAGGACAATTTATCTATACTTAAAAATATCTTCAAATTTTTATTCTGCTTTTACAATTTTTTTAAATATCAAATCCTTTAAGTAACTGCTCCAGGGAAACTACTACGATTTTCTATTTTCCTCCGCTCAATTCCTAAGGCTCTCAACCGACTCTAGCCTTGTATGGCCATTTGACGTGTGTGGCGTTAACAGAAATGGATACACGTAGGCTCTGGAGCCAGACAATCCTGGATTCCAGTCCCTTGAACTGTTCCTTTCAAGTGAACGTTAGTGAAAGAAAACACAAAAAACTACAAGTTCATTTGATAAAGAATATGAATGTTTATAAACCAATATTCAAAATAGCTGCACACATCTGTTTTCACTTGAATAAAAAAAATCACATTGTGACAAATTTTGTAACCTTAACTTAAAATACATGAATATTAACATTTACTAATATAGTTACACATTTTGTTTACATCATCAACGAATGTGATGAAAAACAGCATGCTGTTATTTAAACACAGCAGGTTTTGACCAGCCTTTGAAAACTGATCCAAGAATGTGCGCTGCATTTAGTTAGAAACCATTTATTTCAACATTTTGAACTCCTAGAGGTTTCCTACTCACATAAAATATTCCAAAGACTCAGTTTAAAATAAAACAAAACAAAAGAACACAGGACCGCTGTATTTAATCTTAGAAGACTACAAAACTGCCTTGTTTAAAAATATGAAAATTCTTACAGTATTTTTTAAGTGTATGCTTTCATTTTTCACATCGAACTTACTTGATTGAACATTAAGCATCTGATATCTCAGGGAAGGCCAGCCCAGTATCCTGTTTTTCAGAGCTGACCAGGTGTTTCTGATACAATCTATGGACCAGCAGAGACCCATTTGACTAAAGAAGAAATAATTAATGAAGTGTTCTCTAAACATTGTTGCATAATGGAATCAACTGGGAAATCTTAAAAAAAAAATACTAACGCCTGACTCCCAACCGCAGACATTCTGATTTAATTGACATGGGTTCCAATTGGGGATCAAGAGTTTTAACAGCTGTCCAGGTGATTTTAATGTGCAGCAAAATTTGGAGCCACCACAATGATGCAAGACACAACAGTGATCTAAATCACAATTAGCCACAAATGACAGATGTCTATAGAGGAGAACTCACTTTTAAAGAAGTTTCTCAAGTTGGAAATACTTGATAGTTTCTCTCTGTTTCTTAAGATCAAATTTATGCTTTTTCTGGAAGTTATAATGACTCTTTAATTAGTAGTCTTCAGAGGGGATTTATATTGTTAAACACTCAACAATTTTTTTTAACCATTAAGTTTAGGTTATTGTATATAATCACTGCTATACACTTATCTATTACGTGTAACAATACACTGAAATTACCTTCTAGGCATCACAGTATTAAGAACCATCCATAGTCTATTGACTGTTTGAAGCATTCTCCACAGAACCCCTGAATTCAATAGCTGGTTCATATTGGATGTTAATACTTCTGCCTATGGTATAAGTTCACTGGCAGAGAGTAGAGTCAAGCGTTCTAGAATCTGTGTCGTTTCCATATGTCTTACTGGGACAGCTGAA
Source organism: Diceros bicornis minor (assembly GCF_020826845.1). Classification (NCBI taxonomy): domain Eukaryota; kingdom Metazoa; phylum Chordata; class Mammalia; order Perissodactyla; family Rhinocerotidae; genus Diceros; species Diceros bicornis. The sequence continues at coordinate 517,999 of NW_026691097.1, forward strand.
AATGCTAAAGGGGAAACTTAGCAGTCATAATCTAAATTCTATACAGCTTAGCAAATAAGAAGTAACATTGCTCTATCAGACTACAGGCCAAACAAATCAAGAAAACAGTGTTGCTCTAAACGTAAAACTTTCAATCCTAGCCATAGTTTTGGCCATACTTAAAATAAGGACCTTAAGAAAAATTCATTTAGGTGTATTTATTTCACAAAGAACAAAACATATCTCATTTAAGAAATCACATTAGTGACCCAAAGAGAAGGCCCTCAACCTGTGGAATCTGATGTATCTCTGGGTTGACAGCATCAAATTGAGTTGAATTATCTGACGACTAGCTGGTATTCCAAGAATTGCTTGTTGGAGGTGTGGGGAACCCCCCACGTGTGAAAAAATGAATCTCAGAACACCATTTATGGGCATACACCCAAAATGATTGAATGCAGAGGTATAAAGACATAAATGTACACTTGTGTTCTTAACAGGATTATTCAAAATAGCCAGAAGCTGGAAGCAAACCTGGTGTCCATCAACAGATGAAGTGACAAAAAAAAAGTGGTGTATACAGACTGTGGAATACCATTCACCCTTAGAAAGGAAAAAATTCTGACACATGCTATGACAAGGACGAACCTTGAGGACTTTAATGCTAAGTGAAATAAAGCCAGCCACAAAAGGAAAAATACTGTATGATTCCACTCATATATGGTACTTAGAGTACTCAAATTCATAGGAATAGAAAGGAGAATGGTGTTTCCCAAGAGCAAGAGGGAGGGACAACAGGGAGTTGTTGCTTAATGAGCACAGAATTTCAGTGCAAGGTGAAAATGGTTCTGTGCATGGTTGGAGGTTATGGCTACACAATAATGTGAATGTACTGCATGTCACTGAACTGTACACTTAAAAATGGTTAAAATGGTCAATTTTAGGTTATGCATATTTTATGACCATTTAAAAAAATTAATTATTTTCAACAAATGAACAAACACTAGCTACATGCAATAGCATGGATGAATATCACAACCAAAATGCTGCATAAAAGAAATTATATTCAAAAGGCTATATATTTTTTAATTCCATTTATATAAAATCCAAAAAAGAAACAAAACCGAGGTCTGGCTTCCAGTAATGGTGGAGTGGCTTGTTGAACTAACACTCTCACAGATAACAATGATAAAATCTGCACAAAATATTATATGTCTATATATAGAATCATGTATTTATATGTAATACACATATAATAAATGTGTATATGTGTGTATGCATAAATATCTTCCGAAAGCAAGCAGAACTGAGAGAGAGTCTTCCCTTAAATGATGGGAATTGCACCAGGAGATATTTGCAAGCTTGAGTCTTTTGCCTCAAAGCATTCTAAAATCTGTACATGGCACAGACGGGAAAAACTACAGTCTTACTTGTAATGTTAGAGGATGTATTTTGGGGCTAACAAAGTAGCTGGAAAGTTAAGGGAGAAATTCTGGAAGGGAGGGAGACACAAAGAGGAAAATCTCAAAATATGTATGTAAGTCTCCCCCCCACACACACACCAAATTGGCAGATCTTTGAACAACACCCATGCAGGGTAGGCCCCAGAAGGCCTAGTGTAAAAACAGCAGTTGGAAGATGAGAGAAGTGAATGAGGATTTCAGCTATGCCCACTGTAAAGGAGAGAAGATTGGAGTTTCAGTCCAGCCAAGTTAACTCCCTGCTAGAAAAATAACAACACTCTTCAAAGGAATACAATAGAATCCAGAGTCTCTATAACTATCATTCATGGTTTCCAGTACACAGTTTAAAAAGTCATGAGATTTGAAGAGATGGGAAAATGTAATCCATATATGACCAAAAGCAGGGAGTAAAAACTCTCCCCAAGGTGTTGCAATTATCTGACAAGGATAAGAAAGCAGCTATTATAAAGATGATCAAGGTGGCATGAAAAATATTCTCATAATGAATGAACATATCTGGAAACTCAGCAGAGAAATGGAAATTACAAAAAAGAACCAAAAAGGAAGATTAAAAAAATGCTTTTGAGTTTACATGTACATTAGAAACAGTAAAAGAGGGCCGGCCCCGAGGCTTAGCGGTCAAGTATGTGTGCTCCACTGCTGGTGGCCCGGGGTTCGGATCCCGGACGCACACTGATGCACCGCTTCTCTTGCCATGCTGAGGCTGCATCCCACATACAGGAACTAGAAGGATGTGCAGCTATGACATGGAACTATCTATTGGGGCTTTGGGGTGAAAAATAAATAATTAATTTAATTAAAAATAAAAAGGAACAGTAGAAGAAACATGAAGATAGAGCAATAGAAATTATCCAGTCTGAACCAAAGAATGTAAAAATTTTGAAGAAAAATGAAGAGAGCCTTACTTGTGAGATGATTGAGTCCCCAGCAATGAGGGGAGAGACAGAAAAAATTAAATGAGGCAGAAAGGCAAATCAATAAGTAATAGCATACAACTTCCAAAATTTGGTAGAAAATCTAAAATTTTAGATCCAGGGAAGTCAGCAAACCCAGAAAATAAAATACAAAATAAAACCAGACCTGGGCACATGATAGTCAAGCTGCTAAAATCCAAAGATAAAAAGAAAATCTTGAAAGCAGTCAGGAAAATACATATATAAAGGGGAAGACAATACATACAGGGAGAAATAATGTCAATGATGGATGATATATTATCAAAAACAAAAGAGACAAATCAACAACAAAATTACATCTTTCAAGTGTAGAAAGAAAACCCAAAAGTCAACACAGGATTCTATATTTAGCAGATCTCACTTTCAAAAAGGAGGCAGAAGCCACAATAGTATTCTGCACACCTATTAGGTGGCTGAAATAAAAAATAAAATTGCAAATATCAAGTGCTGGTGAGGACAAGGAGCAACTAGAACTGGGAATGCAACATGATAGTTGCATTCGGATAACGGTTTAGCAGGTTCTTATAAAGTTAAACATACACTTATTATATGACTCAGATATCCCACTCCTAGGGATTTACTCAAGCAAATTGAAACTAATGTTTAAACAAGAATCTTTGGGTGAATCTTCATAACCATGTTATTCATAATTGCCACAAGCTGGAAATAAATTAAATGTCCTTCATCAGGTGAATGGAGAAAGAAACTGTGGTGAATTGGGACATTAGAATACTACTTGGCAATAAAAAGGATAAACTCTTGATTCACACAACAACATGGATGAATCTTGGCTGCATTTCTCTAAGTGAAGGAAGCACAATTCAAAAGGCTGTACAGTATATGATTTCATTTGTATGACTTTCTAGAATAGTCAGCATTACAGACATGAAAAATGATCAGTGGTTGCCAAGGGATGGAATGGGGGAAGGGGTTGACTACACAAGGACTGTATGAGAGAATTTTGAGGGGTGAGAAAAACAGCTCTGTATGCTACTGTGGAGGTGGATATATGACCATAAAGTTGTCAAAACCCACAGAACTGTACACTACAAAGAGTGAATTTTACTCTGCAAATTTTAAAAATCAGGATGCTGGGGAACTCAGATGAAATGCAGTGACAAATGAATCTCACTGTATTACAAGCATGTGACATAGCCACACATAATGGGTGGGGATGAAAGGTCCTGACCTAAGTTACTTGGGAAGACAGTGTTTTGATGGGATACTGTAAAACTAAAGTACTGTACACAAACACTGTACTCTAGGTGGTAAATTTGTTTTTCATAAGGGTATGGATTAGCAATTCTGAAACTGGTTGACACATTAGTAAATATATTGTAGCTAACTGGAGTTAAGTTTCTCACTGTTGGTGAAAGAAGTTAAAAATAAACAAAAGGAGAATGCTAGAATAAACTCTGTGGTGTTGGATAGGAGTTGGAAGTATCAGTATGAAACCGTGTCTCTTCTAATATATCTATCCAGATAGATGGATAGATTGATATGTTGGTAGATTGATAGATAGATGTGTATACCTGAGTTTATATTCATACATACATTTCCAGGCTCTGCTGAGAGGGTCCAGAAGCAGTGACACCCTAGTATCAATGAGCACACTTAGCTCCCAGATCTTGGTTTCTAAATATCATTCTCCAATAAAAAGAACCAGGTTTCCTTGGAGAAATGGCTAATTCTAGGGCTGGAGATGGGAAATACAATATGAACCTGGACCATCTTGTAGTGCCAGAAAGTAGAAAAGTGCTTTAAATAAAACACAGCAAATGATGAGATGTGTCAAAAGGAATCAATCTGAAAGATTTCTCAATGGCTCAAGCTGGAAAACTGTGAGCAACATAATAAATAATGGTAGCATTGGATTATTACACAGAGAATAAAATAAATATCCATGAGTCTATACTGACATAAAATAGATTAAATAAGAAAGGAAGAAAGAAACAGGAATAAAAAAGAATAAGAGAAAGAAAGGAAGAAGGACAGGAGAAGGAGGGAGGGAATCTTCCTCACAGAATTCCAAATAATAAATGTGGCTGGATAGCATGAAATAGAAAATCGCCACTAGAACACCACAGTAATAATTATTGTGGGTTAGGCTGACTGATGAATGCAAAAACTGTGGGTGAAACTTAAAAAAAAAAAAAATTTGCAGAGCCTCAAATCATCTGCCTCAAACTACATAACGTTTTTCTGTTAATTACTTTAAAAGACCTATGACTATTGAAAGCAAAAATTATAGCACTGTATTGTGGGATTTATAACATGGGATGATGTAAAATTTATGACAACAATAGCACAAAGGACAGACAGAGGTAAATGGAACTGTTCTATAGCAAGTCTTCCATATTTTACGTTGATTAAACTGGTGCACTATTAAGTCTAGGTAGGCTGTGATATGTTAAAGATGCATATTGTAATGTGGACCAACCACCAAAAATGCAAAGGTGTGTCACTTAAATGCTAATAAAGGAATTAAACAGCATACAAAAATGGTTTGTACAAAAATGTTTGCAGGAGATGACCTGCACGTCCCCAGGAGGAAGAAGAGCCCACTGCGGGGCATCCTCAGAGCAGAACGCCCTCAGCTGTGCCGAGGAGCAAACGCTGACACACACATGTTGGGAGAGACTCATCAACCTCATGCTGAGGGAAGCAAGCTGGACAGAAAACAATACAAGTGGGATGATTTCAGCCAAGATGAACCTATGCTGAAAAAACCAGAACAGTGGTTGCCTCGGGGGAAGGAAAAAATTGCCTAGGAAGGAAGAGGAAGGGGTTTTCTGGGGGTGATGGAAATATCTTAGTCTTAAAGGGGTGAAGGTTATATGGGTATGTTTATTTGCCAAAAATGTAAGGTAGAGATTTGTGCCTTTCAGTGTGCGTACTTCTTACACCCCCACACACACAAAGGACTAAAAGAATAATAAAGTGAGGTGGGAATGGGATGGAGTGTGGAAGAAACAAAAATGCCAGATGATTAGTAGTTGTTGAAGCTGGGTGACAAGCCTACTATGCTGTTTTGTTTATTTTGTATATTGTTTAAATTGTTCTGTAATAAAACACTTGTATAAGAAGACAAACTCAATATATAGTGTTCGCTGGTAAGATGTCAGCTACCTTTGGGGAGGAAGGAGGGAGAAAGGGATTGTTGGGACCTGAGTGAAGCTGGTGTTAGTTCTTGGTCACACGAGTGTGTTCACTTTGTAATAATTCTTTGAGGTTTACATGGATGACTTCTGCATATATTTCTACACGCATGTTATACATCAATAAACATTTTAAATCTGGCATGTTTGCAAAAAGATCCTAACTCAATATCTCAGGATAACAGCAGTGTTTTGTTTTAAAGTGGAACACGTTCACTCATGACATCATCAGATGGATTTTAATACTCCCAAGTATCTAGTAATGCCCTCACCCTTGAGTGGCCCCCCGGGTCGTTCCATTTTTGCTTCAATTTGGCAAGTGGTATGGCTTTGAGTTTTTATGATGGGTATGGACCCTTAAGGTGGGTGGGTTCCAAGGGGAGGATCTCTGCAGCGACCCTGATCACGGGGTCCAGAGGGAAGATCATGGCAGGCTGGATGGATGCAGGGGATGGTAGGACAGATGGCCTTGAAAAGGCAAATTCCAGGATCCCATGCACCCGGTATTTCCATTTTAGATATTGAATTTACATTTCAAATACTGGCCAGGGAGCGTCCACCAGGGCTGCAAGCATTCTCAGCAATAGCCAGGCTGGTGATCCCCACTCCTACCTGAGTACTGGCCTCAAAGGATGCAGCCCAACCACACAGCAAATACTCTGGGGGGTGGGCAAGGCATGTAGAGTTGGCATCGTACAGAGAAGAGGCGGGGTAGAAGGTGGGGTGTAGAAGCATAGGGGCGTGGGCCAGGGGTGGAGGGAGAGGTGGGAGTTGGGTCCCCTAGCTGTGCATGCTGAGTGCTTTTGTCTCTTAACCATTCCTGGCTGGGAGCTTGAAGGACTGCATAACTACAACTCCCAAGTTGCTCTGGGCACGGGGCTGTGCCTAGCCCTGGGGGGAGGAGCAGGGCGGTGAAGGCTTGCCTGAGGGCCAAACAGCCATTGACTCAGGACTCTGGTCCTGCACCGGCTCCAACTGGACTGAGTACCGGAGGGATGTGACGGGAAGAGAGGGACCAGGGAGTCTGGGTGTGGCAGCTGCATGGGCAGCCGCGGGCCTGCAGCGTGCAACTGCTTTTGTCCAAAATTGAAGCTGGACTCGTGCCTCTTCCCCACCGCCTCCCTCCTTTGCTTGATTCCTCCTCCCCCCTGTGTGCCTGTGGGTCTTTCCACAGCCTCCTACCTAGTCCAGGGCCAGGTGCTTCTCTAAACTGCTTATGGGAGCTGGTTTGACATCCCAGAAACTTTCCAGTTTGCCTGCTGCCCTCTGCCTTCTCCAGCCAAAGTGCCATCATTTCATCAGCTTTTGGGAGACATTCGCCCTTGTGGCCCCTCTTGAAAGCACAACTTAAGAGCTTTGTAGGGTGGTAACATTGGCTGTTGCTTGCCTTTTTTGCAGATGTGGAAGTTGAGGCATCTGTGAGGTTAATCACTGTTTTCCCCAGGATCCGCTAAGAGCAGAGGAGAACAAATCAATTCCCAGGCAAGTATCTAGTAGGCCATTTTCACCAACCCATTCCAGTGCAGAGGCCTCCTAAACAGCACCGTTAAGATGAGAATAGCTTAAGTATTTTGCTCTTTAGATTAATCACCTAATCTCAGCTCAGTCCTGAGTGGCCAGTCTCTCAGGGACAGGGCTGGCGACTCTGATCCCTCAGGAAGAGATTGGTGGTCCAGCTTTGGGAGAGGGATGTTCATGGTAGACAGCACCTGGGCAACATTTGAAACCCGTCAGCTTTAACATCTCTGCTTTGGATTCAGGCAAGGTTCCCGGATAAACATGCCTAGGGACAGTCAGATGTACCGTATTCTTTAAAAATTGATTACAGCAGTGAAAAGAACAGAACATTAGATATCCTGCTCATTTGCAAAAGATAAAATGCAAGCAAGACTTTCTTGTTAATTTTTTTCTGCTCATTCTCTTGGCTGTACTGTACGCTTGAATGCAGAAACAAAAAACTTGAATTGTTATATTCTCTTTTCCTGAGATTGGTAAATTAACTTAAAAGTCTTATTGAAACCTATGGAGGGATGATTAGCTGTTTTCCTGATTTATGTCATCCTTAAAAGTCTGGGCATTGAGCTAAATGAAAACAAGTCCTTGTTTATATTACACATCCCAATAGGTTACATTTCTGATTACTGAATGTGGAATATTATCAAAACAACTGGAAAACCTGATCATGGAAACTAGACCCTGTCACTTTGTCAAGAATTTGCCTCTTTATGAATTAATGACACATGAATTCTTTAACGTTTTTGTAAAGAAAGGATGAGAAACTCTGCAGTGTCTCTGAATGTGGCAAGATGGGGAATTATCATTAGACCACATCCTCGGGTTCTTCTCTCCTGTTCAACAGGCCCGGGTGATAGTCCGTGTTGTCAGGTGCAACGCCGCTCCCCCAGCCCCCAGTGTTCCATCCTACTCTGGCCTGTGACCTCTTCAGGGGGTTCTGATGACACTCGTCCACAAGTGTTGGAAGGCGACATTGTAACATGAGGATATTCCTTATCTTGAAACAAGGATTAATGGAGAGGAAAGTCTCTGGGTCTGTGTGCTCCAAAGCACTGCTGTTGGAGTGTGGCTTCAGTCACCACTGTGCTCCCAGCAGTCCCCACAATGGCTGCCTCAGACATTTGATCTCCTGGTGCAACCACAGAAGCTGTTGACAGAGCTGGGCGCTCGTCGTGGTGAAGTGTCTTCCATCAGATTTTGTGGCTCTGACCCTCCTCTGCTCACCCCCTTCCCATTCCTAACTGCTGCATTGATTGCTTTGTAGTTGTTTCCTAGGAGCCACTGTGTGTAACTGGATTTCACAGTGTCTTTAGGGACCCACCCTCACTACACGAGTCACTGTACAACAGCCACTTATCCTGGTGTAGCCCATGTTCATCCTCTAAAGTGGAGCTGTGAAGAACCCTGCTTACTCGGAGCTCCTTTCTTTCTCATGCTGCTGGGGCTGCTTACGAAGCTGGGCATCTCGTCTTTGGTCTCATCACATTATTCTTTTCATCGATTATTCTGAAGTAGGATACGACTTTGTTAATAATGTGACACTGGCTGTCACAGGCACTTCTATGTATCTTCCCCAACAGCTCTGTGAAGTAGACCTGTGATCCCCATTTTACAGGGGGGACACTGAGACAGTTTTTTGGTGCATTTTGAGTCTCCACCTGGAGCTCCGCCTCTCAGGTGTGTGCACTTAGCAGGTGTTCCACTTTGTCCCTCTCTGCCAGCCGCCCCAAAGGCACACGGCCCATCCTGAGTCCATTGTCTGATTGTTGGCAGTCACCCTGCACAAACAGGCCCTGGGTGGGGAGTGGACTAGCAGGGCGTGGTTGTCCGGACTACCCTGGGCAGATTCTATGTTTATTGCGAGAGCTGGAGCAGTGGAAGATACTGACCGTCACTCGCCTGGAAGGTTTCTTATGGAGAAATACTCCACTGACTTTCTGCAGGTGTCGTGTCTTCTTTGTCTTCCTTGCTCCTCTGGGCTTTCTCCTACAGCCCATGCTGTGCAGTAACATAGAGAACAGAGACTGGTGAACATCATACTGTTGCCCTGCACCAAACAGTCACATCACTCATTTTTCTAATTATGAAAGAATTACATACTTTGTAAAAAAAGTCAAATTATACAGATCTATGTAGAGTAAAGTGAAACCTTCCCCTTCCATCCCCTTCCCTGCAAACTCACTCCCCTACTCAGAAGGAACTATTGTTAAGAGGTTGCAGCTTATTCTTCTGGACATTTCCAATGAATTTATAAATACACATAAAGTTTTTTTAACATAAATTACATAACTACATCGTTTTTCAACTTGCTGTTTCCCAAACCATATATCATAGATGTCTCTCCTTATCAGTGTACGTCACTCTAACTTAGCTGTTTAGAAGTTTTGGAGCTACTCTAAAGAACAGGAATACCACGATCTGTTTATTTCTTCTTTGATAGAGATGGGGTTATTTCCAGTTTCACTATTATACATAATGCTGCAGTAAGATCCTTGTATGGAATTTATTACACTGCTACTCAACTGCTCAATTTGCTTTGTTCCCTTTTAGTCAGAGACTATGATATATTTGTAACAATTTTATGGGAATTATTTTATAGGGAAATTAATTTTATCTCTGAATAAAGACATTTATGGGGAATCTTGACTTCAAGGTCAACCATCTCAGTATTCTGGAGAAAAATCATGAAACTTAGAAGGTATTATGCTTGCTGCATCACATTCTAACAAGTCAGATTAACAATTTAAAGTTGAATGTTTGAGCTGGCCCGGTGGCGCAAGCGGTTAATTGCGCGGGCTCCGCTGCGGCGGCCCGGGGTTCGCGGAGGCCCGAGGTTTGCAGGTTCGGATCCCGGGCACTCACCGACGCACTGCTTGTCAAGCCATGCTGTGGCGGCATCCCATATAAAGTGGAGGAAGATGGGCATGGATGTTAGCCCACGGCTAGTCTTCCTCAGCAAAAAGAGGAGGATTGTCATATGTTAGCTCAGGGCAGATCTTCCTCACAAAACAAAAATAAAACAAAATAAATAAAGTTGAATGTTTGTATAGCCTCTACAGTCTTTGTTCAGAAGAAGGATGACTTTATCTTGTCTTGAAAACTTCTGACTCCAGGGGCTCTCAGTTGGGCTTCAGAGAGGATAAGATGTTGGTGTTGTATCTGTTTCTCTTCAGCTGTAGGCTGCATCATCTAAAGATCATAGAATTGAACATGGTCCAATCGATATATACGATTTGGGTCAAAAATTCAAAGTAATGAACCCAAGATAAGAATCTATAACTTTGAATCTTAATGAAGAATTTCCTTTGATATCCTCAAGTCTCTGTGATTACTAGTAAAAACTCACCTATGGATGAAGAGATGTGGTTCTGCTGGCAATGTCTGGCTTGAACATCCATAGTTAAGGCTGCCACATCCCTAGGTAGATTAGACTTGACCTCTCTACGACCTCTGCCCTTGTTCCTTGACCTGGGAAAAATAAGAATTAAAAAAAACTGTTGTTACTAGCACTGAATGCTAGAAATGCCCATTAAAGAGTGAGTTTGATTTGGTAAACCAAAGGGAGTACATGCAGAACAAAGTCTTTAATATCTATGAAATTTCAAAAAGTTCTAATTTTTTTAAATGTAACTTTATTTTTGCAACAATGCAAAATGTATATATACGAATGAAATATCCCTCTGTCCATTTCTTAAGTTGTTTCCATTGATTTGATGGATTTATCCTCTAATCAGGATTCCAAGTGTGAAAGAACATCTTGGTCTTGCAAAGAAAAGAAGCCATTGATATTTGATTTTCTTTTAGCTCGGCATCCTACAGGTTTGAGGAATAAATTATCATGTAATGATACAATGATTCTGAAAGCTAATTGTTAATTAGAGGGGTGTAAGGGATGATTGAATGGTGGTTCATCCCCACGGTCAGGGGTATTGTACACATGGATATGTAAACACGATTTAGGAGGCTGCTTCAGCCCTGTGACATCCCAGAGAAACACAGTGCAGGAGGATATAGGGGCATAGCCGTCTGCCTCGATCTCCTGGGTTACATGCAGATCCAGAGGTCTTGACAGTGGCTTCAGAGCAGCTAACTTTTGTGTATTTCTCCCCTTCCTTCTCTCCACCTTATCTCAAACAGTCCTGACTATCATGTTTTAAAGTAAGACCAATTATAGTTATTTACATGAGCCTCTTGTTCATTATTGCAGAGTAATAATCAGGGATACCATTAAATATCATTTAATCTACCTAATTAAATTTGTTGTACCTTTTAATTGATTAGAACACTAAAGTTAGTTCAGAGTTTGATATTCACCAAGTGTGTTAATCTGCTTACAACTGCCATGTGCCTCACTCCTCTTAGAAGTGTATCTTTGGCCCATCACAAGATTTTAATGACTCAAATCACCATAAATTAAGATAATGCACTGTCTTTTTGATGACCGGGAGGCACATGGGTCCATTTTGGAAATATGCCCATCTGTCTTTTCTCCCCATGGGAAGTTTCTGGTCACTAGGTCTCCAGGTGGCTTGCACAAGCCCTAGGCCTGTAATAGCTTGGTGCCTCTCCTTCTACTTGGGGTAGAAATAAAAGAGATTAGAGAGACTTATTAAAGTTTTGGTTGCATGAAGTCTTCTATGAAGACCATCCATGCATATTGTTCTGGATAGCTCTCTGTTCCTAAGACTACTAGTTATTTTAAGGGCTTGTCGGGAACTGTGAAAGGTTTGATGTTTTACCTTACGTGCAAACCAATTAGTTAGCCTACAATGGTCTTACAGATGCTGGCAAAAGTCAGGAGTCCCATGCCTCAGAGACAAAGGACTTAATGACACAACAATAGCAGTGGCCAGAGTATCAGCATTTGCACCGGTTCACTAAATCTCACTTCCTACAGGGTGATACACAGTGGGCCAGGTGACATGCAGAGGGTTGCAAGATCTCAGAGCCTAAGGAATTCAAATCTTTGATAACGGGCAGGATGTCTGCTAACCTTTGCCCTGGGGGGTGTTATTTTTATTATACTGGACAGTAAGCAAGCCTGCCCTTTGCTCCAGAGTAGGCCACTATTTCTATCTTCCAAGGCTGACAGCTCTACACACATCCTTGAAAAGATAGCCTGGTTTTACTGGCTTTCAAAGATAAACTTGAATGAGACTTGATCATCATTCAGTTCTTCTGTTTACTTTATTGGGATTGTGCAAATATGCTCTTTTCTCTATAAAGTTCACTAACTTTATGCATACATAAGAGATGCTTTTCTTTTTATTTATTAAGTTGAAATTTTCTTATTAGAGAAAATGATGAAACTATTATGGGTTGGATGTGAAAGTATGTTTTTCCAGGAAAAATGTGAGAGTAGATCGGTGCTCGCAGAACTTTGCCAAAAGGAGCTGATAGCAACTTAAATGATTTTAATTTGAATACTGTTTTATACAACTTTCTTCCATTTACTTCATCCTCTCTGCTTCCTGTAATTCCCATATGAGAATGGGGCAGTTTCAGGGATTCACTGAATTCATATACAGTATTCAAATGGTTTTGTCTGTTGTGTTTTTTTAATTGAGATAAAGTTGACATACAACATTAAATTAGTTTCAGCGGTATGACATAATGATTCAATGTTTGTATATATGTTGAAATGATGACCACAATAAGTCCAGTTAACATCTGTCCCCATATAGAGTTACAAATTTTTTCTCTTGTGATGAGGATATGGCATATTTCAAGGTGCAGAAGAATCAACGATTATGTCATACTTTTCCATATACAGCTTGATGAATTTGGACATAAGCATACACCCTTGAGACTGTCACCACCATCAAGGCTACAAACATACCCATCATCTCCCAAAGTTTTCTCTCACCTCCTTTATTACTATTATTCTCTGGTAAGAACTCTTAATATCTACTCTATTAGCAAATGTAGCTAATATGTATGCATGTAGCGCATGCAATACAGTCTTGTTAGCTGTAGGCACTATGCCTTATCCTAGATTTCCAGAACTTATTTATCTTGATAACTGAATCTTTGTATCTTTGAACATTAGCTCCCCATTTCTCCATCTCCCCAGCCCCTGGCAACCACCATTCTAACCTCTGCTTGTGTGAGTTTGACTATTCTAGATTCCACAAATAAGGAAATATTTGCCTTTCTCTGTCTGCCTTATTTCACTTAGCACAATGTCTTCTAGGTGCATTCATGTTGTCAAAAATAGCAGCAATTTCTTCTTTTTTCAATGTTGACGAATATTCTATTTCTTTATCCATTCATCCATCAGTGACGTTTAGGTTACTTCCACATCTTGGCTATTGCGAATTTGCTGCAATGAACATTAGAGGGCAGGTATCTCTTTGAGACCCTGATTTCAATTCCTGTGGCTGTATACCAGAAGTGGGATTGCTGGATAATAGGCTAGTTTTCATTTTTGGAGGAAATTCCATACTGTTTTCCATAATGGCTGTATTAGTTTACATTCCGACGAGGTTTCCTTTTCTCCACATCCTCACCAACATTTGTCATCTTTAGTTATTTTGATAATCGCCATCATAACAGGTGTGAAATGATAGTTCATTGTGGTTTTGATTTGCATTCCCTGATTTGTGATGCTGAACACCGTTTCATACACCTGTTGGCCACCTGTATGTCTTCACTGGAAAAATTTTACTCTGGTGCCTTGACCATTTTTTAAATTGATTTGTCTTTTTGTTTTTGAGCCAAACAAAAAAGAGAACAAAATTTCCAGGCATTATGGGTGCTTTCCTGTTGATGCAGATGGCTTTGTATTTACAGTGGTACAAAAAGATCATGTTTCGTGCTTTTTCTTCAGCTTGTCATAAGACCAGCAGTAGCTGTGGCATGGCAGATAATCGAGATCTTCTGGGTTTGAAGGTTTGCAAAATAAATGAGTGGTAAGGAATTTTTTATTTTTCCAAGGAAATTATTGTGATCATAGTCCATGGAATCTAGGATTGATAGGTGTAGGAGAAAATTAAGGTGAGAATCGTTGATCTGGCATTACTACTGATATTGAGGGACAGCTATCTACTGTATGACTGTTTGAATAAAAATATTAAAGATCAGGAATTTGTGGTGAGTGAATATGTTTTCTGAATTATTTACTTTTGAACATAACCATTTGGATTATGTGAACATCTGGGATATGGGAGTAAGTTGCTAACAGGGGGTGGTTGATAACGTCACTATTGATTTAATCTCTATGAACACCAAGTGGTCAATGGATTAAGCAAATGAGTAGACAGAAAACACAGAAATGGTAAGATTTGGGATTTAGTAAAGGACTGGGGACCGACTGTCCTGAGAGGGAGTGCCAGGACTTGTGGGGTTGATAGTGACAAGGAAAAGAAGAGAATAGAATTACACTCAAAAAAGGAGGGCGTGTTAACGGGATGGAGGGGGAAATGATCTGGAGGAGCCTTGAGTTTGACCTTGAGCTTTCTGTTCTTGATGCAAATCTGCCTGATGACATCCCAGGAAACAGGTCAGATCTATCCCCAGAGGATAGAGGGAGGGTGGAAGTACAAAACAGCCAGGATAATTGTCCTAAAAAGGCAGGCCTCCTTTATCATTTGGCCCAGTTTCATGATTTGTTTTTATAGGGTAAGAGGAAAAGAAGAATGATAAGTCACGTCTTCACAGGAGAAGCAGCGTAACTGTGGGAACCAGTCCAAACCAAAGCCAGGTTTAAGCATTTCCATTCTTTTGAGGATGTCCAGTGACATATTCAAGAGGCCTGTTACTAGAATCCCATCCCATCCTGGCAATGACTAGTCTCTGAGGGGACAACTTGGACCAGCCCCACCAGATCTGCTGGCCCGAGAGACCGCAAGGACTCCAGGCCTGGAGCAGCGCAGGACAACTCGTAAGTCCTTTCAATCTTGCCAAAACGTTGCAAAAACTTGCACCTAGTCACACAGGTGAATCCCTGCCAGGTGTGCTCGCAGATGGTCTGCATTCCAGGTCCCATGCCCACTCCTGCTGGAATTCAGATTTGGCAGAGATGATTCCAGGAACTGATCTGTGCATTCCACAGCTCCACTGTGGAGGTATCAGGAAGGAGGAAAGGGCAGTGAAGAGCACAGGAGCGAGACTGGTGATAGCACTGATGGCGGACAGACTTGCTAGCGAGGCAGAGAAAGTGAGGGTCTAAGAAGGCCGTCCTGACAGCAGATGAAATGGAACAGGCACCTCAGTGAGGTCTCTTGGCAGCATCCCTAAAGTTTCCTTGCTTTGAGCTCTTGAAACTTTAAAATATATCGATACTTTTCTTTTATTAAACTCTGCTTCGAGACATAGAAAATATAGACAACAGTTTCTTTCTGAGGTGAGAGGTTGAGTTTCAGGTGAGGAGAGAAAGATCTTCCTTTTTCATGCTGTTCTCTCATTTTCCTTTACTATGTATGTTATTTATTTGTACTTTAATGTCAGCAGCGAATTATCAACGTCACGGGGTGATTCAGTTTTTCCCCTCACAATCACAGTAAAACCTACTAAAAGTGGATTCTTCTTTTTGTATAATATTCCAATAGATTCCAAAATATTATTTCAAACGCACTTTTATGTCTATGTTCTCAAATTAGATATTTACTTCTAGGTCTCCATTTTTCTGTTCTCTGTTGCATGCCAATTCAGAGTTGCATCTAAGGAAATACCAGATTTCCCTCAGTTTTTTAGATCCATATGTGTTGGAAATTTGATTCATGGAAATGGACATGGCAGTTGGGGGATCGTGCTATTAACAAAAGAAATCTTTTCAGCATCAGTAATGCTGAAAGAAACCACTGCTTGTTGGGATTTAATTGTCTATTTGAGGGATCAAGCTTTCACTGTTGGTACTTCTCTTTCCCTTTGGAGGGAAAATACAGCCTTCCCAGTCTTTCCATTACCAAATCACATTCCCTGGTGGCTGTGCCGTGTCAGGAAGGGCTTGGGATGCCGGGAACCAAGATTCATCTTCAGCTTCTGGTTGTCCTGAGAAGGCTTCCCTGGCAGAGTGCAGCCTGTGTGTCTGGGTGAAACTTGCAGCCATCAGAAAGAAGGGGACAATTCACAAGTGCGAAGCGATTCATCTGTCCCTTGTCTTACAGGGTGTTCCCAAGTGATGAGGTTCAAAATGCCACTTGGTATCCCTTTGAAAGCTGCTAGTCATGGGGTGGGTTCTCTGTGCGAGGTCAGAGCAGTGTCTGTTCACCACCAGATAGGAAGCATTTTAGTATTTTAATTGGTAAGTCTGTGTTCATGCATGTCCATAGACCATCAGTTCAGTGGCATTCCCTGCTGGAGCCCCCCACACCCCTATCATGCTTCATCTTTCAAAGCTTCAAACAGTGTTCACACCCCAGCAGGTGGTGGTAATGTAACCACAGCACAGGACTGGGGACAAGAACACAACCACCGAAGGGCGACACAGTTTAAGGGCTTGGGCCCAATTGCCCCATTTGGACGAGTTAGTAACACCAACACTTAGTGTGTAAACTGGAGGATTGTCCAAGTTCATGGACCTCAGAATGACACGGGCTCAGAAGTCACCTTGGACAGCAAGGGACAGTGTGAGGTCACTCACTGGCTAGGATTATAGTCGCTTATACTGGCAAAGTGGAGCTCACCGGGGATCCATCAGGACAAACGAGGCAGGAGGCTTGGGGCCTTCTGGGGAATGTCTGCCCTAAAGGGAATTGCATAAGGAAGGCAGGGGTGCTGAGAATCCTAGTTGACAGGGAGCAGTCATGTTTATGGAACGAGGCCCAGCAGTAGCCTTAAAAGCTGCATCACAAATCTTTCCACCTGGATACAAAACAAGCAGGAAAAGGAATTCAGAGTCTTGGACAAGGATCACAGCAGGATTCAAATCCAGGTCAGGGGTGAACAGGGAGCCCCTAGAGGGGCCTCAGGAGCTAGATCCTGCCTGCCTTTAGTCCATTTGCTAATGAGCTTCCTTGGGCCTTGTCCTCTCCAAGTGCACGTTTTGATCATTTTACATTGTTTTCCCCACTTAGAACTGATGCAATTCCAGAGATTGAACTAGAAAACTACAAGTTCCTAAAATTTAGTCAAAAGAAATCTCAACAAGAGAAACAGAAAACGTTCCCTGTTCCTCAAGAATGTAGAAAGGCAGCCCCTGCCTGTGGCACGACATGGTCCTGATAGTGCTGTTTTAAAGACACCCACATTTCAGTGGTTGTTGCTCTGCCTGTGAAAGTACCTTCAACCTTAAAATCCCAAGAGAACGGGCGGGGGGCCATGTCTGCTCCTGGAGGAGCTGAATGATACTGAAATGAACTGGTCTTCGGAATTAGGGGGACTTGGGGGTTTTCCCACTAGCCAGCTAAGGGCTGGCCCTTCTCCCTTCTCCCACATACAATAAGCTGATGACCCGGAAGAGTTCGTGATTCAAGGAGAAATGTGAGATTCAGTGTCTCACTTACATGCCTACAGAAAGCGACAGAACCACACCACAACTCCCAGACTGTAAAGGGAACAGGACTTTAATATAATATTCAAATATGGCATTTATTGTTTACAACAAATAACTACTGCCCCTCCACAATGTGTGAATTGGTCCTGGGGTAGAGACATCGGGGAGCTGGGGTGGGGTCGTCCCCTCTCTCTTGGGTTTAAGGGGACCTCAGAGATCAGCTTACAATGCTCCCCTTCCCGTCAGGAGGGAGGAGCTGGCCCAGTGCATCCCGAGCCTCCCAGATGTGTCCCCGTTGCTGAGGATGGGGCTGTGATCGGACACTGGTACGGGGGTTGGTGTTGGGGCCTGGGGACTGAGTAGAAGAGCCGGGTTATCCTGGGGGGCCTCCCTCAGAATCGTGGCCCCCACCATGTCCCCACTGCACTGAGCGCTCCAGGCTCTGTGCTCAGTGCTGTCAGCAACCAGTACCCCATTTGTCCCTGACACGCAAGAGATCATTTAGTATCACCTATTTCACAGAGGAGGAAATGGAGTCTCAGGAAGCTGAAGAGAGTCACCCCAGTCACAGGACTGCTCAGTAGTGGAGCTGGGATCCCAGTGCCAGTTGTCCCACTCCCTAAGGGCACGTTTAGCCCGAAGTTTTACTGAACCAATAGGAGTCAGTCACCACAGGCCAGACAATCACTCACCCCTGACCTTGATGATGGCAGATTCTTCTTGTCCTTGAGTATTCTGCTGGCCAACTAGGTCTGGGTGTCCAGCTGGCAGGACAGGCTGTAGCTCCAGGACAGAGAGGCTCCTGTGAGTCTAACAGGAGCCGCACCTCAGGTTTCCCCCCACTTCCTGCCCAGCAGCTGGAGTCTGGGTGTCCCAGAGGTCGCCATGCAATAAGGCTTGGGGCTGAGTGGGGGGCCACGGAGACAGGCATTGTGGACTGGTCAACAGGGAGAGTCCACCCCTGCCCTCACCCAACTCCTGCCCGGCCTCACCTATCACTCTCGTTGAGCAGCTCCATGTCCTGGAACCAGGCCCCAAATCGCTCCTCAGGCTCTTGGTTGTAATTCTTTGTGGCCACCTGGAAGAGCAGGATCTCCCTCATGACTGGCTATTCCTGAGACCAGAGGGAAAGAGAGGCTGCAGATAGGGCCTAAGTGGGGGATGCTGCATGGACCTTATTGGGGGTGAGGAGTGGGGCAGGCAACCAGTCCTGGGAACTGTCCTTCCCTCCAGTTCCATCCAGGCTCTACCTGTTCTCAGAATGGGAATAATCAGCCCCTCCTCCAGGAAATTTTCCTTGATGCCATCCTCCCCTCAACCCACCGCCAATAGGATGGGTCTCCCACTTCTCTGTTATCAAACTCTTCTACTCAATGTAAGATACAGAGGGTGGAGCCAGGGACTGTTCTGCCCAGAGGGTCTCTGAATTCCTCCTCCTTCCCCTCCCCTGAAGGGGGTGCGGCAGCTGTTCACTTCAGTCCTCTTCTCAGGTTGATCTCGTTCTCCTGGAAGGCAGACAGCCAGAGTCCATCAGACAGAGCCCTCTAGTCTGACTAGACCCCCTAGGACCACACCTTCTCAAGTTGCACTACTGCTAGGTCCCCAGAGGGGGCCGGGCATGCAGAGAAAACAGGACTTGGACCTAGGCCTGGCTCTGAGCTCCAGAGAAGGAGGACATGGGGGAGAGGCTAAGGGACCTGGCAGCATAACCCTCTCTGATGACAGACTTGGAGGCTGAGGCCTCAGGCAGAGGGGACTGCTCAGCCACTTATGTGCTGCCTTGACTTGGAGGGGCCCGAATCCTCTCTCCCTCCACGGGCAGCATGGGAGGGAGAGGCTGAGTCCAGCTCAGATAAAACCTCACGCAGCTGTGCCGTCAGGCAGCTCTGAGCTTCCCCAGCCTGGGGAACCGGAATGGGTGTCTCAGGTGGAACCTCTGTTCACTCATCCCTAAGATGTGCCTGATGCCCTAGCTCCCAGAGGCGGCTGTGAGGCTCTCAGGAGAGATGTGCCAAGTGCTGAGAGTTCAGAGCTCAGTTCGGGGGCTCCCGCAGCCCAAGGCTCAGGATCCTCCCTGCCTGGTCCTCAGGTGCACCCACCTCGAGATTATCACCCATCAGCAGGTGCAGCATCAGCAGGTGACCAAGGAAAGTGCCAATATAGGGGATGACACTCTGTGACATCAGAGTGTGGATGGAATGAGCCCTTGCTCTCAAGTCGGGCCCCTGCAGACCCTCCCCTGAAAAGGCCTCACCCTCAGCCTCCTGGCCCACCCCAGGGTTCCCACGGGGAGCAGCCTAGGACCCTTAGCAGCCTCCCCTCAATTCCTCCTCCCTTCACACCCCAAGAACACCACACTCCTCCTCCTCACCTCCCAGGGCAGGATTCTGGAAAATCACAGGGTATGCGGTCCCTAGCCCTCCCCACAACAACCCATCCTGCACCAGATCTCCCAGGCCCTTCTCCTGGTCACTTCTACTGGGGGATTCAGGCACTGTGGCAGCAAGAGGAAGGGCCATCCTCTCTTGATTTGAGGCCTCCAGCTGGGAGGGCAGAGCCCCTCCCCCACAGGCACACTCACCTGCTGCTGCTGCTGTTTCTCCTGCACTCTATGGGGGCTGATCTGCGGGGGGGTAAACGTGGCAGGCCCCTCCTGTCAGGGTCGAGGAGAGTGTCAGTAAGGCCATAGTCCCCTCACCCCATTTCTCTCCAGCACCACTGTCCTCTGACCTTGGACATCTGACTCCAGGCAACTGGTACCAATAGCACTCCATCCTCCAAGATGTTGTAATTCTAGAACAAGCCCAGCTCCAACTCTCACTCTCGATGTGAGCTTGGGCTTTGGGCCAGGCCTCCTCGAGCCTGTTTCCTCATCTGGAAGGTGTGAGAACTCCAGCTACCTCACAGGTTCTCCTGAGGACTCAGTGTCACATGACATTGTTCTCGCCCTCATCCTTCCAGGTGGAGCAGGCAGAAAGCTCCCACATTCCTTTCCTCCCTCTTACCTCATCACTACCCTGTGTGGCCTGCAACTGAGGCTCAACTGGGGGAGGACTGGCCCCCAAGTTCACTCTCAGCTTTTAGGGTTCAGTTTGGACTGAGAGCCTGAGTTTCTTTCTGTCTGTTGGCCTGGGCAATCTCGTGCTTCTCTCCTATCTAGGCGTCCACGTTGGGCAGCCCAAAAACACTGGTATTTGATTCCTCAGTTACAGGGATTCGACAGAGTGAGAGAGAGAGATGGAACATGAAAGAGGGAGTAAGAGGAAGTGAGAGACTTTTTTAGTTAAAACTTAGACAAGACATCCCATCACTTTGGCTGTTATTATGTTAAGAAACCAGTTACTAACTACTTAGTGGTTCCACGGGGATGGCTGTACCATGGGTGGGGCTTACTGGGTACCACTGTGAAGGCTGCTCACCTCATAGGCCAAGACGAGACACTTGGGTCTCATTCTCCATTAAACAGGAAACAATTGAATGGTTTTATGCCGCAGGATGGCAGTATGTAAATTTCCATTAGGTTCAACCCCCTCATGATGCTGACCTGAAAATGAGGCCAAGTTGGAAGCGACTGTTCCAATATCACATTGCTAGAACCCAGGCCTGTTTTGAGTGGTGTTCTGTGCTACCTGTCACCCCTTCTTGTTATTCTTCCATCTTTAAGTTTGTGCCTTAGGTACATGTGACACCAGCTCACAGAGGTAAGAGATATTATGTCATATACACCGCCTGACATCCCTAGGAAGTAGATTCTAGCCTGATCCCCATGGTGCAGGTTTAGAGACTGGGGAGGACCTGAGAGGTACAGGGACTTTCTCGGGATGAAGAACTGGTAAGAAAAAGGAGGTCTGCATTCATCTCTGTCTCCTCAAAGCTAAGACCCGACTTAGGTTTCCAGGGAGTTGTGGCTAGGGCTGTGTAGGCTCCTTGTGTACAGCTCAGGAGATGACATGGGGGAGGAGGGTTAGCAGCCAGGGCACAGGGGGCAGCTCTGGATAAGTCTAATTGAGGGAAGGGGCCTAGGTAAAGGAGTCTTGAAAAAAGACTTCACTTCCTTGGTCATAGACCTCAAAAGATCTTAGAACTCTGGTAACCAGGCACCCACAGCCCCCCATCCAGCTCACTTGACTGGAGACAGTCAACAGGAAAAAATATTTTGTTGTTGTATCCCAACTTTTGGAGGATCTAGGCACAAAAAATCCCAGAAAGAGAAACTTTTTGGTCGTTGCCGACGTTGGCTCAGCCCTCATCCCCGACGCCTCTGGGCGTCTGGCAGGAGGCAGTGAAGGGTAACACGGGGCAGCCCAGGATAGGCTACTGCAGGCCAGGACACAACTGTGATCCCACCTGATCAGCCCCACACCCCTGGTCCCTCATCTTGTGTGTGTGTGTGTCTGTATGTGTTTGTGTGGAGGGGAGAAGGCAGGGTATGAGGGGCAGACCATTCCTGGGCAGGAGCTGGTTGTTAGGTGTCGGAAGCATGGTGGGCCTGTCATGTTCATAGCCCAGGTCATGGCTGGCAGCATGAGAATGTGAGCTCCTCTACTCTTATGTTACTGAGCCATAGAGGTTTCATCTCTTTTCCTGCCTGACCACAGTTCTCTGCAGGGATGTCCCTCTGTGCCTGAACTGAGGAGCAGACTTTCTCTTGGGGGATGACCCCAGTGGCAGTGTGCAGGCAGCCCCTGATTCCTTCAGGCCCAGCTCCAGAGCAGTCTTTGCAGAACTCCAGTAAGAAGGTCATCGAGGAGCTGCCCAATGGTTTCAATTTCACCAACTCACTAGGCAAGGGGAAGGTGCCTGAGGCCACAAACACCATCCAGTGCTGCTCTGAGATGAGAACAGGAACAGAGGGTCTCCACACTCAGGACCTTGAGATGACCAGGTTGACCAGAACTAGGGAGTGACCAGACTGGGGCTGTCCCTTTTTCAAGCTAAAGGAGATGTACACGCAGGTAACTTTGCCTGTTTCGGAGCTGAGCTGCCATGACCCTCTTACCCTTGCCCAGTGTGAGCTTCTGGAGGCCACTGAGGCAGAGGCAGAGGGTAAGGGGGACTGCAGGCTGGATATTCCTGGAAGGGAAGTGGGATCTTTCCTGTGTTTAGAAGGACACATGGAAAGTCAGCTATGTGGGTGAATCTTTCTCTTTATCCCACTGTAGCGCCAGCTGCAGAGCTCCAGCCAGTGGCAGAAGCAGAGCAGTGGGCAGTGGTGGAGGTAGAGCTGGCTCCAGCTCCGTTCACAACACCGCTACTAGTGCTGAGGCCAGCGTCCCCTCCATCAGCAGTGTTGGAGCTGGAGCAAGGGCCGACATCGGCTCCAGGAGGAGTGAGTGCTGCTGAGCTGGAGTCACCTCCACCATCATTTTTAGTGGGAAGTCCATCTCCACCTGTGGCTGTTAAGGAGCGTGAGAAGAAGCCCAACCTCACGGCCTTCTCTCCTAAGCTGGTGGTGGAGCGGTTGACCGTGATAGATGTGGTGAACAGCTGGGATCTCAGGGCGGGGTGGAGCAGGCCGTCCCTCTGCCATTGTTGCCCCAGACCTGATCCAAACTCCCATGATCTGGGCCCAAATCCCAGCTCCACCCCTTACCAACCATATGACCTGGGCAACTTCTGGAACCCCCAAGCCTTTGCTGTCCACCTGCAGACCGTAGAGGTGGACACTAACAGGACCTGCTGCACAGAGTGGCTGTGCCGGCTCCATGAGGTAGAAGAGATGGAAAGCTTGGCAGGGCTTGGCCCATCAGTGGTGGAGGGGAACTCACTGTGTGCAGCCAGGTCTACGGTGGCCCAGCCGTCTCCTCAGGAGGCTCAACAGCCTCAGGACTTGACACTTGAAGTGTGCTTCACTACAAGGGTGACAGACAAGGCCAGTGGTTGTAGCTGCCACGGAGGAATGTGCATCAGAATGGAGAGTGGGACCAGAGCGGAGATCAGGGTGGTGGCAGATGCCCCCTTGGCATGAGCAGAGTTGAGCCACCGTCTGGAGCTTGGAGTTAGCCAGGACGGGCTGGATGCAAATGCCCCTCTCCCTTCCCTGCCGGGATTGGGTCCTGGGACATCCTGTGTTGGGTACCCTCGGTGGACAGAGAAGAAAACCTAGGGACTCTCACAAGGCTCAGGCCACATCCTGAGCTTCCTGAGCTCTAGCTCTAAACTGTGACAACTGTGTGGAACTTTAGTGGCTGTGGACACAGAGGTGGCCTGTGGCAGGGCTGGATGACACTCCCCCTGTCCCCCAGGAGCTCTTCTGGAAGGTGGTGCCCTCTCAGTGTCTGGGATCCACCTGGCACAAGAAGAATAAGCCTGGCAGTGAACACTAGACACCCACCATCCAGGCCACCATCGACCAGTTCAGAAGGGTGGCCAGCCTCGTCATCACCACCTGCCTCGGGGATGCGAGCATGACAGCCCAGGACAGGGCGAGGGTGGTAGACCGCTGGGTCCAGGTGGCCCAGGTGTGCCGTGGGAGGCCCAGTAGAGCCCCTCTCTGGAGACTTGGGAACTGCCTCTCCACCTTTATCAGCTCCCAGGATTGAAGTGTGTGGTCTAAGCTCCTGCAAGTCCCTAGGCCTTTCCTGCCAGGGGGCCCGCTGACCTTGACTCCAGGTCCCAGTGGGAGGATGCTCACTTCCTACCTGGCTCCTTCCCTGGGTTGAGCTAAACTCCTCCTCCTTGTGAGTGTTACTTTCTGGGTCCTAAATGTCTTTCTGGGGCTCCCTGAGCATCTGTCTCATCCAGGAGGGGAGATGTAAATAGAAGGAGACTGAAGCTAGAGCAAGCGGGGCTCCAGTGCCCAACCTCACACCTCATTCTCTTCCCTTCCCCAGGAGTGCGACATCTGGAAGAACTTCTCCTCACCCCGCACTTTCATCTCTGCTCTGCAGAAAACCTCCACAAGCCACCTGAAGAACACACGGGGGTAAGTTTCCCTGTGGGTAGGCCTCTCTGCATAGGAGGACCAGGATGGATGGGGGATCTCCTTATGTCTGCCATTGGCGCCTCAGTCAACCAGGAACTCCTGGGAGGCAGCAAATGCTGGGGACAGGGCCTGGGAGTGGGTAGTTGGTCTCTAAGTCTCCTGGTGTCCTTGTGAACCAGTTCTGCTTCAGGACTCGGTTTCCCTAAATGTCAGCTATTGGGTTGGGCCACATTGGAGATTTCCAAGTGTTTATAGCAACAGAACTCTATGGCCAGTTGAAACTCATAGTGGTCAAAACAGAGCTGCTCTGTAGAGCTGGGGAGTGGAGACCCCAGTGACCAACAGGAGAGCCCCCTCCCAGTCCCATGAGACCTTAGTGCTCAGAGGAGCCCAGTGAGAACACTCCTCCAGGCAGGTTGAATCTCTTGGGTTGTCAAAGAAAAGGGATTTGCACTCAGACCCCTCACATTATCCCTAAATTTATCCTTCCCTCTTTCCCCTCCCCTCGGGTAAAGCTCTGAAAAACTTAAGGAGCTCTATAGCCAAGATGAGTCCTTGAGCAGAGAACTGATGACCAAGATAGAGTGGAGGCTGCGGGTCTGGAAAGAGAGGAGGGGGGAGAGGGGCAGGGGTACTGGGCAGGCTGTGGTTTTGATAGTTTCTCACTTGAACTTTCTCTGAAACATTCCAGTCTATCTTGTCCAGGTTAACAAGCAGAGGGATCTGTTCAGCTAATGGGAATCAGGGTGCCATTTTTGGGCAGGAGGCCCTGGCCATGGGACACAGTGGTATTGGTTGGGCTGTTCCAGGAAGAGTTGCTGAGCTGGTGCCATCAGCAGGTCTCTGGCTTCCATGCACGTCCATCCTGCTGGATGTAGCTTCTTCCAAGCTGTTGCGGTGGGTTTAGCCCTCAGCCTAAACCTGTCCTCAGGAAGCCAGGCCCCTGCTGCTCCTTCTGTCTTCACCATGTCTCCAAGGGGAGGACACCCTGCCTGTCCCAGGGACATGCATGGCAGAGGATTCCCATGGTCCAGGTGGACAAACAGGCTGCTCATCCTTGGGCCTGAACGGCTGGACCAGAAACAGATGTGTGTGCTTTCGGGGCCCCCCCCCGACCCCTAGAGCAGTCACTCGAGTCAACCACAAGAGTCTCATCTGAGTGCCTGGTTGGCAATGACATATGCCCCCAGGGGCTTATGAGAAGCGTCTAGGCAACTCATGGATTCTTAGTGGATCCTGCTGAAAGGACGTTAGGAGCTTCACGTAAATGAGGAAGCAAAGCGTCCTGTCACCACCTTCCCTGTGGATCAGAGGTGGCACATTGAGAGTTCAGTTCCTGAGTGGATAAAGAAAGAGTTCAGGGCAGGGGAACGTCCTGAGGGGTTCCTTGGGGAGGAGAAGGCTTTGGCATGGCCTCTGACCCAGCCTGGGGGCCAGACACTCCACGAGACTGGGGCAGGCAGGAGCCATGCAACCAGACTCCCAAGACACACCGTCCTCTCCACTGCTCGGCCCAGGACCAAGCTTTGAGAGCTCAGAGGACAGGACTGTTGTCAGTGGTGGGGCTGCGGGTTAGGTGAGGATGTGGGAACAGGGCATCTGGCTGGGAGGGGCAAGCGGCCTCTCCTCTTTGGTCCCCTGAGCAACTCACTGTCCCTGTTTGGGCCTCTGTCTCCTCATCTGGGAAGGGAGGGATGGTGATTGTGTGGTGCAGGCCTCACAGGGTGGTGATGAGTTAAGAGGGTGGACAGGACTGTGGGAGCTTTCTGCCTGCTCCACCTGGAGGGGTGAGGGCGAGCACAATGATGACAGTCATGTGACACTGAATCCTCAGGAGTACTTGTGAGGTAGCTGGAGTTCTCACACCTTCCATATGAGCAAACAGGCTCAGGGAGGCCAGACAGAAAGCCCAAGCTCACACACAGAGTGAGAGTTGGAGCTGGGATTGTTCTAGAATCACAACACCTTGGATGATGTATTGGCATTGGTACCAGTTGACTCGAGTCAGATGTCCAGGTTCGGAGGCCAGTGGTGCTAGAGAGAAATGGGGTGAGGGTGGTATGGCCCGTTGACACTCTCCTCGATCCTGGCAGGAGGGACCCTCCACGTTTGCCCCCCCCGGCAGATCAGCCCCCATAGAGTGCAGGAGAAACAGCAGCAGCAGCAGGTGAGTGTGCCTGTGGGGGGGGGGCTCTGCCCTCCCAGCTGGAGGCCTCAAATCAAGAGAGGATGGCCCTTCCTCTTGCTGCCACAGTGCCTGAATCCCCCAGTAGAAGTGACCAGGAGGAGGGCCTGGGAGATCTGGTGCAGGATGGGTTGTTGTGGGGAGGACCAGGGACCGCATACCCTGTGATTTTCCAGAATCCTGCCCTGGGAGGTGAGGAGGAGGAGTGTGGTGTTCTTGGGGTGTGAAGGGAGGAGGAATTGAGGGGAGGCTGCTAAGGGTCCTAGGCTGCTCCCAGTGCGAACTCTGGTGTGGGCCAGGAGGCTGAGAGTGAGGACTTTTCAGGGGAGGGTTTGCAGGGGGCCGGCTTGGGAGCAAAGCTTCATCCCACCCACACTCTGATGTCACAGAGTGTCATCTCCTATATTGGCACTTTCGTTGGTCACCTGCTGATGCTGCACCTGCTGATGGGTGATAATCTCGAGGTGGGTGCACCTGAGGACCAGGCATTGAGGCCCAGGATCCTGAGCATTGGGATGTGGGAGCCCCCGAACTGTGCTCTGAGCTCTCAGCACTTGGCACATCTCTCCTGAGAGCCTCACAGCCGCGTTCGGGAGCTGGGGCATCAGGCACATCTTAGGGCTGAGTGAACAGAGGTTCCACCTGAGACACCCATTCCGGTTCCCCAGGCTGGGGAAGCTCAGAGCTGCCTGACGGCACAGCTGCGTGAGATTTTATCTGAGCTGGACTCAGCCTCTCCCTCCCATGCTGCCCGTGGAGGGAGAGAGGATTCGGGCCCCTCCAAGTCAAGGCAGCACATAAGTGGCTGAGCAGTCCCCTCTGCCTGAGGCCTCAGCCTCCAAGTCTGTCATCAGAGAGGGTTATGCTGCCAGGTCCCTCAGCCTCTCCCCCATGTCCTCCTTCTCTGGAGCTCAGAGCCAGGCCTAGGTCCAAGTCCAGTTTTCTCTGCATGCCCGGCCCCCTCTGGGGACCTGGCAGTAGTGCAACATGAGAAGGTGTGGGCATAGGGGGCTATTCAGGCTAGGGGGCTCTGTCTGATGGACTCTGGTTGTCTGCCTTCCAGGAGAATGAGATCAACCTGAGAAGAGGACTGAAGTGAACAGCTGCCGCACCCCCTTCAGGAGAGGGGAAGGAGGAGGAATTCAGAGACCCTCTGGGCAGAACAGTCCCTGGCTCCACCCCCTGTATCTTACATTGAGTAGAAGAGTTTGATAACAAAGAGGTGGGAGACCCATCCAGTTGGCAGGTGGGTTGAGGGGAGGATGGCATCAATGAAAAAATCCTGGAGGAGGCGCTGCTTATTCCCATTCTGAGAACAGGTAAAACCTGGTAGGAACTGGAGGGAAGGACAGTTCCCAGGACTGGTCCCTGCCCCACGCCTGACACCCGACAAGGCCCATGCAGCATCCCTCACCCAGGCCCTAATTGCAGCCTCTCCTTCCCTCTGGTCCCAGGAATAGCCAGTCATGAGGGAGATCCTGCTGCTCCAGGTGGCCACAAAGAATTACAACCTAGAGCCCGAGGAGCGATTTGGGGCCTGGTTCCAGGACATGGAGCTGCTCAACGAGAGTGATAGGTGAGGCCGGGCAGGAGTTGGGTGAGGGCAGGGGTAGACTCTCCCTGTTGGCCAGTCCAGAGATCCTGTCTCCGTGGCCCCCCACTCAGCCCCAGGCCTTGTTGCATGGCAACCTCTGGGACACTCAGACTCCAGCTGCTGGGCAGGCAGTGAGGGGACACTTGAGGTGTGGTTCTCTTAGGTTCACAGGAGCCTCTCTGTCCTGGAGCTACAGCCTGTCCTGCCAGCTGAACCCCCAGACCTAGTTGGCCAGCAGAATACTCAAGGCCAAGAAGAACCCGC
Organism: Diceros bicornis minor; assembly: GCF_020826845.1. Taxonomy (NCBI): domain Eukaryota; kingdom Metazoa; phylum Chordata; class Mammalia; order Perissodactyla; family Rhinocerotidae; genus Diceros; species Diceros bicornis. The sequence goes on from NW_026691097.1 coordinate 546,491, forward strand.
CATCATCAAGGTAAGGGGTGAGTGAGTGTCTGGGCCGGGGTGACTGACTCCTATGGGTTCAGTTAGGCTTCGAGCTAAGCATGGCCTTGGGTAGTCGAACAGCTGGCAATGGGATCCCAACTCCACTACTGAGCAGTCCTGTGATTGGGGTGACTCTCTTCAGCTTCCTGAGACTCCATTTCCCCCTCTGTGAAATAGGTGATACTAAATGATCGCTCGCGTGGCAGGGACAAATGGGGTACTGGTGGCTGACAGCACTGAGCACAGGGTCAGGAGCACCCAGTGCAGTGGGGACAGGGTGGGGGCCATGATTCTTCCAGGCCACCAAGATAACCCGACTCTTCTACTCATCCCCAGGCCCCAACACCAACCCTCGTACCAGTGGCCGATCACAGCCCCATCCTCAGCAGCGGGGACACAGCTGGGAGGCTTGGGATGCACTGGGCCAGCTCCTCCCTCCTGAGGGGAAGGGGAGCATTGTAGGCTGATTCCTGCGACCCCTGATGCCCAAGAGAGAGGGGACACACCCACCTCAGCTCCCTGACATCTCTACCCCAGCAACTATTCACCAAATGGGGAGGCACAGAAGTTATTTGTTGTAAACAATAAATGCCATATTTGAATATTGTATTAAAGTCCTGTTCCCTTTACAGTCTGGGAGTTGTGATGTGGTTCTGTAGCTTTCTGTAGGCATGTAAGTGAGACACTGAATCTCACATTTCTCCTTGAATCACGAACTCTTCCGGGTCATCAGCTTATTGTTGGTGGGAGAAGGGAGAAAGGCCAGCCCCTACCCTGGCTAGTGGGGACACCCCCAAATTCCCCTAATTCCGAAGACCAGTTCATTTCAGTATCATTCAACTCCTCCAGGAGCAGACGTGTCCCCCCGCCCTTTCTCTTGGGATTTAAATGTTGAAGGTACTTTCACAGGCAGAGCAACAACCACTGAAATGTGGGTGTCTTTAAAACAGCACTACCCAGGACCATGTCGTGCCACAGGCAGGGGCTGCCTTTCTCCATTCTTGAGGAACAGGGAACATTTTCTGCTTCTCTTGTTGAGATTTCTTTTGACTAAATTTTAGGAACTTGTAGTTTTCTAGTTCAATCTCTGGAATTGCATCAGCTCTAAGTGGGGAAAACAATGTAAAAAGATCAAAACGTGCACTTGGAGAGGACAAGGCCCAAGGAAGCTCATTTGCAAATGGACTAAAGGCAGGCAGGACCTCGCTCCTGAGGCCCCTCTAGGGGCTCCCTGTTCCCCCCTGACCTGGATTTGAATCCTGCTGTGATCCTTGTCCAAGACTCTGAATTCCTTTTCCTGCTTGTTTTGTATCCAGGCGGAAAGATTTGTGATGCAGCTTTTAAGGCTACTGCTGGGCCTCGTTCCATAAACATGACTGCTCCCTGTGAACTAGGATTTTCAGCACCCCTGCCTTCCTTAAGCAATTCCCTTTAGGGCAGAAATTCCCTAGAAGGTCCCAAGCCTCCTCTCTGGCTTGGCCAGAGGATCCCCGGTGAGCTCTACTTTGACAGTATAAGCGACCATAATCCTGGCCAGTGAGTGACCCCACACTGTCCCTTGCTGTCCAAGGTGACATCTGAGCCCGTGTCGTTCTTAAGTCCATGATCTTGGACAATCCTCCAGTTTACACACTAAGTGTTGGTGTTACCAACTCGTCCAAATGGGGCAATTGGGCCCGAGCCCTTAAACTATGTCACCCCTGGGTGGTTGTGTTTTTTTCCCCAATCCTGTGCTGTGGTTACATTACCACAACCTCCTGGGTGTGAAGACTGTTTGGAGCTTTGAAAGATGAGGTATGACAGGGGTGTTGGGGCTCCAGCAGAGAATGCCACTGAACTGGTGGTCCATGAACGTGCATGAACACAGCCTTACCAATTAAAATACTGAAATGCTTCCCATCTGGTGGTGAACAGACACTGCTCTGAGCTCACACAGAGAACCCACCCCATGACTATGAGATTTCAAATGGTTACCAAGTGGCATTTTGAACCTCATCACTTGGGAACACCCTGTAAGACAAGGGACAGATGAATCGCTTGGCACTTGTGAGGTATCCCCTCCTTTCTGATGGCTGCAAGTGTCACCCAGACACACAGGCTACACTCTGCCAGGGAAGCCTTGTCAGAACAGCCAGAAGTTGAGGATGAACCCTGGTTCCCGTCATCTCAAGACCTTCCTGACATGGCACAGCCACCCAGGAAAGTGATTTGGTAATGGAAATACTGGGAAGGCCATACTTTCCCTCCAAAGAGAAAGAGAAGTGCCAACAGTGAATGCTTGATCCCTCAAATAGACAATTAAATCCCAACAAGCAGTGGTTTATTTCAGCATTACTGATGCTGAAAAGTTCTCTTTCGATAATAGCACGATCCCCTAACTGCCATGTCCATTTCCATGAATCACGTTTCCAACACATATGGATCTAAAAAACTGTGGAATATCTGGTATTTCCTTAGATGCAACTCTGAATTGGCATGCAACAGAGAACAGAAAAATGGAGACCTAGAAGTAAATATCTAATTTGAGAACATAGACACAAAAGTGATTTGAAATAATATTTTGGAGTCTATTGGAATATTACACAAAAAGAATAATCCACTTTATGTAGGTTTTACTGTGACTGTGATGGGAAAAGCTGAATCATCCCGTGACGTTGATAACTGGCTGCTGACTTTAAAGTACAAATAAATATTGTAAATAGTAAAGGAAAATGAGAAAACAGCATGAAAAAGGAAGATCTTTCTCTCCTCACCTGAAACTCAACCTCTCACCTCAGAAAGAAACCGCTATCTATATTTTCTATGTCACGCAAGAGAGTTTAATAAAAGAAAAGTATTGGTATATTTTAAAAGTTCAAGAGCTCAAAGCAAGGAACATTAGGGACGCAGCCATGAGACCTCACTGAGGTGCCTGCTCCATTTCATCTGCTGTCAGGACGGCCTTCTTGGCCCCTCACTTTCTCTGCCTCACTAGCAAGTCTGTCCGCCATCAGTGCTATCACCAGTATCGCTCCTGTGCTCTTCACTGCCCTTTCCTCCTTCCTGATACCTTCCTCAGTCGTCAGAAATTGTTGGCAGTCGAGCTGTGGAATGCCCATATCAGCTCCTGGAATCATCTCTGCCAAATCTGAAGGCCAGCAGGAGTGCTCAAGGGACCTGGAATGCAGACCACCTGCGAGCACACCTGGCAGGGATTCACCTGTGTGACTAGGTGCAAGTTTTTGCAATGCTTTGGCCAGATTGAAAGGACTTACAAGTTGTCCTGCGCTGCTCCAGGCCTGGAGTCCTTGCGGTCTCTCGGCCCAGCAGACTTGGTGCAGCTGGTCCAAGGAATCCTCCCAGAGACCCGTCATTGCCAGGATGTGATGGGATTCTAGTCACCGTCCTCTTGAATATGTCACTGGACATCCTCAAAGGGATGGAGATGTTTAAACCAGGCTTTGGTTTGGACTGGTTTTCACAGTTATGCTGCTTCCTCTGCGAACATGTGACTGTCATCCTTCTTATCATCCTTCTTTTCCTCTTACCCTACAAAAACCAATCATGAAAGTGGGTCAAATGATAAAAGAAGCCTGCCTTTTTAGGACAATTATCCTGGCTGTTTTGTACTTCCACCCCCCCCTCTATCCTCTGGGGATAGATCTGACCTGTGTCCTGGGATGTCATCAGGCAGATTTGCATCAAGAACAGAAAGCTCAAGGTCAAAATTCAAGGCTACTCCAGATCATTTCTCCCCCTCCATCCTGTTAACATCCTCTCCTTGTTTGAGTGTGATTCTATTCTCTTCTTGTCCTTGTCACTCTCAACTGCACAAGTCCTGGCACTCCCACTCAAGACAGTCAGTCCCCAGTCCTTACTAAAACCCAAATCTCACCATTTCTGTGTTTTCTGTCTACTCATTTGCTTAATCCATTGACCACTTGGTGTTCATAGAGGTTAAATCAATAGTGATATTATCAACCACCCCCTGTTAACGACTTCCTCCAATCTCCCAGATGTTCACATAATCCTAGTGGTTATGTTCAAAAGTAAATAATTCAGAAAACATATTCACCCACCACAAATTCCTGATCTCTAATATTTTTATTCAAACACTCATACAGTAGATACCTGTCCCTCAAGATCAGAAGTAATGCCAGATCACCAATCCTCACCTTAATTTCCTCCTACACCTATCTAATCTTGGATTCCATGGACTACGATCACAATAATTTCCTTGGAAATATAAAAAATTCCTTACCACTCATTTATTTTGTAAACCTCCAAACCCAGAAGATCCCGATTATCTGCCATGCCGCAGCTACTGCTGGTCTTATAACAAGCTGAAGAAAAAGCATGAAACATGACCTTTTGGTAACACTGTAAACACAAAACCGTCTGCATCAACTGGGAAGCACCCATAACGCCTGGAAATTTTGTTCTCCTTTTTTGCTGTTGGCTCAATAACAAAAAGACAAATCAATTTAAAATATGGGCAAGAGACCACAATAGACTTTTTCCAATGAAGACATACAAGTGGCCAATAGGTGTATGAAAAGGTGTTTGGCATCGTTAATCATCAGGGAATGCAAATCAAAACCGCAATGATGTATCACTTCACACTTGTTAAGATGGCGATTATCAAAAAAACTAAAGATGACAAATATTGGTGAAGATGTGGAGAAAAGGAACCCTTGTGGGAATGTAAACTAGTACAGCCATTATGGAAAACAGTATGGAGGTTCCTCCAAAAAAGAAAACTAGCATATGATCCAGCAATCCTACTTCTGGTGTATACCCACAGGAATTAAAATCAAGGTCTCAAAGAGATACCTGTACTCTAATGTTCATTGCAGCTAATTCACAATAGCGAAGATATGGAAGTAACCTAAACGTCATTGATGGATGAATGGATAAAGAAATGGAATATTTGTCAACCTTGAAAAAAGAAGGAATTCCTGCCATTTTTGACAACACGAGGGACCTAGAAGATATTATGCTAAGTGAAATAAGGCAGACAGAGAAAAGCAAATACTTATATGTGGAATGTAAAATTGTCAAACTCATACAAGCAGAGGTTAGAATGGTGGTTGCCAGGGGCTGGAGGGATGGGGAAATGGGGAGCTGATTATCAAAGGATACAAAGTTTCAGTTATCAAGATAAATGAGTTCTGGACATGTAGGATATGGCGTAGTGCCTTCAGCTAACAAAACTCTATTGCATACGTCACATTTGCTACTTGAGTAGATACTAAGAGTTCTTACCACAGAATGATAGTAATAAAGGAGGTGAGAGAAAACTTTGGAAAGTGATGATATGTTTGTGGTCTTGATGGTGATGACAGTCTCAAGGGTGTATACTTATGTCCAAATTCATCAAGCTGTATATAGAAAAGTATGACACCATCGTTGATTATTCTGCACCTTGAAATATGCCATGTCCTCATGACAAGAGAAAAATATTTGTAACTATGTACAGATGGATGTTAACTGGACTTATTGTGGTGATCATTTCAATATATACTCAAACATTGAATCATTACGTTGTACCCATGAAAGTGATATAATGTTGTATGTCAACTTTACCTCAATAAAAAAAACCACAACAGACAAAACCATTTGAATATTGTAAATGAGTTCAGTGAATCCCTGAAAGTGCCCCATTCCCATATGAGAGTTAAAGGAAGCAGAGAGGATGAAGTAAATGGAAGAAAGTTGTATAAAACAGTATTCAAATTAAAATCTTTTAAGTTGCTATCAGCTCCTTGTGGCAAAGTTCTGTGCGCACTAATCTTCTTTCACATTTTTCCTGGAAATCATACTTTCAGATCCAACCCATAACAGTTTCATCATTTGCTCTAATAAGACAATTTCAACTTAATAAATAAAACCAACAGCATCCCTTATGTATGAATAAAGTTAATGAACTTTACAGAGAAAAGATCATATTTGCACAATCTCAATAAAGGAAACAGAAGAACTGAATGATGATCAAGTCTCATTCAAGCTTATCTTTGAAAGTCAGTAAGACCAGGTTATCTTTTCAAGGATGTGTGTAGAGCTGTCAGCCTTGGAAGATAGAAATAGTGACCTCCTCTGGAGCAAAGGGCAGGCTTGCTTACTGCCCAGTATAATAAAAATAACAACCACCCAGGGCAAAGGTTAGCAGACATCCTGCCCGTTATCAAAGATTTGAGTTCCTTAGGCTCTGAGATCTTGCAACACTCTGCATGTCACCTGGCCCACTGTGTATCACCCTGTAGGAAGTGAGATTTAGTGAGCCGGTGCAGATGATGATACTCTGGCCACTGCTATTGCTGTGTCATTGAGTCCTTTGTCTCTGACCCATGGGTCTTGTGTCTTTTGTCAGCATCTGCTAAACCATTGTAGGCTAACTTATTAGCTTGCAGGTAAGGTAAAATATCAGACCTTTCACAGTTCCTGACAAGCCCTTAAAATAACTAGTAGTCTTAGGAACAGAGAGCTATCCAGAACAATATGCATGGATGGTCTTCATAGAAGACTTCATGCAACCAAAACTTCAATAAGTATCTCTAATCTCTTTTATTTCTACCCCAAGTAGAAGGAGAGGCACCAAGCTATTACAGACCTAGGGCTTGTGCAAGCCACCTGGAGACGTAGTGACCAGAAACTTCCCATGGGGAGCAAAGACAGATGGGCATATTTCCAAAATGGACACATATGCCTCCCTATCATCCAAAAGACAGTACATTATCTTAATTTATGATGATTTGAGCAATTAAAATCTTGTGATGGGCCAAAGATACACTTCTAAGAGGAATGAGGCACATAGCAGTTGTAAGCAGATTAACACGATTGGTAAATATCAAACGCCGAACTAAACGCAGTGTTCTAATCAATTATAAGGTACAACAAATTTAATAAGGTCAATTAAATGATATATAATGGTATCCTTGATTATTACTCTGCAATAATGAACAAGAAACTCATGTAGATAACTACAATTGGTCTTACTTTAAAATATGGTAGTCAGGACTGTTTGAGATAAACTGGAGCTAAGGAAGGGGAGAAATAAATAAAAGTTAGCTGCTCTGAAGCCACTGTCAAGACCCCTGGATCTACATGTAACCCAGGAGATCGAGGCAGATGGCTGTGTACCTAGATCCTCCTGCACTGTGGTTCTTAGGGATCTCACGGAGCTGAAGCAGCTTCCTGAATCGTGTTTACACGTCCATGTGTACAATACCCCTGACCATAGGGATGAACCACCATTCAATCATCCCTTACACCCCCCTAATTAAGAATTAGATTTCAAAATCATTGTATCATTACGTGATCATTTATTCCTCACACCTGTGGGATGCCGAGCTAAAAGAAAATTAAATTTCAATGGTTTCTTTTCTTTGAAGGACCAAGATGTTCTTTCACACTTGGAATCCGGGTTCGAAGATAAATCCATCAAATCAATGGAAACAACTTAAGAAATGGACAGAGGGATACTTCATTCATATATACACAGTTTGCACTGTGGCAAAACTAGAGTTATATTTTTAAAAATTAGAATTTTTTGAAATTTTATAAATATTAAAGACTTTGTTCTGCTTATACTCCCTTTGGTTTACCAAACCAAACTCACTCTTTAATGGTCGTTTCTGGCATTGAGTGCTAATAACTGCAACTTTTTTAAATTCTTATTTTTCCCAGCTCAAAGACCAAGGGCAGAGGTCATCAAGAGGTCAAGTCTAATCTGCCTACAGATGTGGCAGGATCAACTATGGATGTTCAAGCCAGACATTGCCAGCAGAACCACATCTCTTTACCCATAGGTGAGGTTTTACAAGTAATGACAGGGACTTAAGGATATCAAAGGAAATTCTTTATTAAGAACCAAAGTTATAGATTCCTATCTTGGGTTCATTACTTTGAATTTTTGAACCAAATCATATACATCGATTGGACCATGTTCAATTCTATGATCTTTAGAAGACGCAGCCTATAGCTGAAGAGAAATAAATACAACACCAATATCTTACACTCTCTGAAGCACAACTGAGAGCCCCTGGAGTCAGAAGTTTTCAAGACAAGAAAACGTCATCCTTCATTTGAACAGAAAGAGTAGAGGCTATTCAAAGATTCAACTTTAAATTGTTAACATGACTTGTTAGAATGTGATGGAGCAACCATAATACCTTCTAAGTTTCATGATTTTTCTCCAGAATACTGAGATGGATGACCTTGAAGTGCAGCTTCCCCATACATGTCGTTATTCAGCGATAAAATTAATTTCCCTATAAAATAATTACCATAAAATTGTTACAAATATATCATAGTCTCTGACTAAAAGGAAACAAAGCAAATCGAGCAGTTGAAAGCAGTGTAATAAATTCCACACAAGGATCTTATAGCAGCATTATGTATAATAGTGAAATTGGATGTAATCCCTTTGCTATCAAAGAAGATATAAACAGATCATGGTATGCCTATTCTTTGGAATACCTCTAAAACTTCTAAAAAGGTAAGTTAGAATGATGTGCACTGATAAGGAGAGAGGTCTATGATATAAGGTTTGGGAAACAACAAATTGAAAAACGATGTAGTTATGTAATTTATGTTTAAAAAAAACTTTGTGTATTTACAAATTCATAGGAAATTTCCAGAAGAATAAGTCACAACCTCTTAACAATAGTTCCTTCTGAGTAGGAGAGTGAGTTTTCAGGGAAGGGGATGAAAGGGGAATGTTTCACTTTACTCTACATAGATCAGTGCAATTTGACTTTTTTTACAGTGTGTACTTGTTTCATAATTAGAAAAATGAGTGATGTGACCATTTGGTGCAGGGCAACAGTATGATGTTCACCAGTCTCTGTTCTCTATGTTACTGTACAGCATGGACTGTAGCAGAAAGCCCAGAGGAGCAATGAAGACAAAGAAGACATGACACCTGCAAAAAGTCAGTGGAGTATTTCTCCATAAGAAACCTTCCAGGTGAGTGACTGTCAGTATCTTCCACTGCTCCAGCTCTCGCCATGAACCTAGAATCTGCCCAGGGTAAGCCGGAGGACCATGCCCGCTAGTCCACTCCCTGCCCGGAGCCTGTTTGTGCAGGGTGACTGCCATCAAGCAGACAATGGACTCAGGATGGAGCGTGTGCCTTTGGGGAGGCTGGCAGAGAGGCATAAAGTGGAACACCAGCTAAGTGCACACACCTGAGAGGCGGAGCTCCAGGTGGAGACACAAAATGTACCAAGAAACTGTGAAGTGAAGGAAGCTACTCCATCTCTCTGAGCTTCAGTGTCCCCCCTGTAATGTGTGGATCACAGGTCTACTTCACAGAGCTGTTGGGGAAGATACATAAAAGTGCCTGTGACAGCCAGTGTCCACATTATTAACAAAGTCATATCCGACTTCAAAATAATCGATGAAAAGAATAATGTTAATGAGACCAAAGACGGGATGCTCAACTTCGTAAGCAGCCCCAGCAGCATGAGAATGAGAGGAGCTCCAAGAAAGCAGGGTTCTTCACAGCTCCACTGGAGACGATGAACACGGGCTACACCAGGATAAGTCGTTGTTGTACAGTGACTCGTGTAGTGAGAGTGGGTCCCAAAGACACTGTGAAATCCAGTTACACACAGTGGCTCCTAGGAAACAACTACAAAGCAATCAACGCAGCAGTTTGGAATGGGAAGGGGGTGAGCAGAGGAGGGTCAGAGCCACAAAATCTGACGGAAGACACTGAACCACGAGCGCTCAGCTCTGTCAACAGCTTCTGTGGTTGCACCAGGAGATCAAACGTCTGAGACAGCCATTGTGGAGACTGCTGGGAGCATAATGGTCACTGCAGCCACACCCCAACAGCAGTTGCATCGGAGCACACAGACCCCGAGACTTTCCTCTCCATTAATCTTTGTTTCAAGATGATGAATATCCTCATGTTACAATGTCTCCTTTCAACCCTTGTGGAGGAGTGTCATCAGAACCCCCTGAAGAGGTCACAGGCCAGAGTAGGATGGAACACTGGGGGCTGGGGAGCGGCGTTGCACCTGACAACACAGACTATCACCCGGGTCTATTGAACATGAGAGAAGAACCCGAGGATGTGGTCCAACGAGAATTCCCTGTCTTGCCACATTCAGAGATACTGCAGAGTTTCTCATCCATTCTTTAAAAAAATGTTAAAGAATTCGTGTCATTAATTCACAGCGAGGCAAATTCTTCACATAGTGACAGGGTCCAGTTTCCATGACCAGCTTATTCAGTTGTTTTGATAATACCCCACATTCAGGAATTGGAAATGTAACCTATTGGGATGTGTAATATAAACAAGGACTTTTTTTCATGGAGATCAACACCCAAAGTTTTAGGGAGGACATAAATCGTGAAAGCTGCTAACCATTCCTCCACAGGTTTCAATAAGACTTTTAAGTTAATTTACCAATCTCAGGAAAAGATAACTTTTCAATTCAAATTTTTTTATGCATTCAAGCGTACAATACAGCCAAGAGAATGAGCATTAAAAAATTAACAAGAAGGTCTTGCTTGCATTTCATCTTTTGCAAATAATCAGGATATTTTATGCTCTGTTCCTTTCACTGCTGTAATCAATTTTTAAAGAATACGTTACATCTGACTATCCCTGGGCATGTTTATCCTGGAACCTTGCCGGAATCCAAAGCAGAGATGTTAAAGCTGACGGGTTTCAAATGCTGCCCAGGTGTTGTCTACCATGAACATGCCTCTCCCAAAGCCGGACCACCGGTCTCTTCCTGAGGGATCAGAGTCATCACTTATGTCCCTGAGAGACTGGCCACTCAGGCCTGAGCTGAGATTAGGTGATCAATCTGAAGGGCAAAATGCTTAAGCTATTCTCATCCTAACGATGCTGTTTTGGAGGCCTCTGCACTGGAATAGGTTAGTGAAAACGGCCTACTAGATACTTGCCTGGGAATTGTGTTGTTCTCCTCTGCCCTTAGCAGATCCTGGGGAAACCAATGATTAACCTCACGGATGCTTTAACTTCCACATCTGTGAAAAAGGCAAGCAACAGCCAATGTTACCACTTTGCAAAACTCCAAAGTTGTGCATCCAAGAGGGACCACAAGGGTGAATTTCTCCCAAAAGCTGATGAAATGATGGCACTTTGGCTGGAGAAGGCAGAGGGCAGCAGGCAAAGTGGAAAGTTTCTGGAATGTCTAACCAGTTCCCATAAGCAGTTTAGAGAAACACCTGGCCCTGGATTAGGTAGGAGGCTGTGGAAGGACCCACAGGTACACAGGGGGGAAGAGGAATCAAGCAAAGGAGGGAGGCGGTGGGGAAGAGGCGCCAGTCTGGGCTTCAATTTTGGACAAAAGCAGTTGCACGCTGCAGGCCCGCGGCTTCCCATGCAGCCGCCACACCCTCCTAACTCCCTGGTACTTTTCGTCTCGTCACATCCCTCTGGGAATCAGTCCACATGGAGCGGGTGCAGGACCTGAGTCCTGATTCAAAGGGGGTTTGGCCCTCGGCCAAGCTCACACCGCCCTGCTCCTCCCCCCAGGGCCAGGCACCGCCCTGTGCCCAGAGCATCCTGGGCGTTCTAGTCCTGCAGCCCTACAGGTTGCCAGCTGGGAGCGGTTAAGAGAGAAAAGCTCCCAGCATGCACAGCTCGTGGCCCCAACTCTTGCCTTGTCCTTCGGCCCCTGGGCCCCACCCCTCTGCTTCTCCATCCCACCCTCTTCCCCACCTGTTCTGTATACCACGCCCAATCTCCAAGACCTGCCCACCCCCCCAGAGTATGCGCAGTGTGGTTGGGCTGCATCCCTTGAGGCCGGGACTCAGGTAGGGGTGGGGCTCACCAGCCTGGCTATTGCTGAGGTTGCCTGCAGCCCTGGTGGAAGCCCCCTGGCCAGTATTTGAAATGTAAATTCAATATCTAAAATGGAAATATCGGGTGCCTGGGATCCTGGAATTTGCCTTTTCAATGCCACCTGTCCTACCATCCCCCCTATCTCTCCAAGCTGCCATGATCCTCCCTCTGGAACCTGTGGTCAGGGTCGCTGCAGAGATCCTCCCTTTGGACCCAATCTGCCTGAAGGGCCCATACCTTGGTCAGGAGTCTTAGAAGGACTGCCCTGAGCCATGTCATAAAAAGGAGAAAACATCACATTGGACAGCCCCAATACCTGCATTATACAGACAGGAAACTCAGGTGCACTGGTAAGTGACCCCTAAGCCACTTCAGGGGAACACATGCATGCCCCTATTTCCACGCTGCACACAGGCTGGTTCACTGGACTTTCTTATCCGAGTGTGGACCTCCTGGCCTCGTTAACATAGGCAACAACCACCGAAACTTCCCATTGGTCCTTCCCACAGTGTTAGGCAAGTTTGTGCAGGAAGGTAATATGCAATTTCTGCTCTAGTATAGGGCTGGCTCCTTGGGAACTAGTTTTAATATTCCTGTTTAAATATACCTGCAGAATCACAAAATAATTAAGCAAAATAATTTGTTGCTGTGGAGGGTTATGGTGATAATTCTCTGAAGTCGTTTTTCCATTTAGCTTTTCTGATTGACTCCAAATACTACAGCACCACACGCTTCTTAGACTGGTGGATGCACAGCTCCACTTCTTTCCAGGGAGAACGCACAACAGCAGAATATCCGTGGCCTGACTTTCTGGGGCACCAGTATTACTACAAGATTTGGAAGAAGCAAAGTTAGGTCATTTCCAAGGTAAGGAATTAAAAACTTAACACTAAGATGAGGTGGGAAAGTCATATGCCATTAATAATTGTCAGTAATCTGTGCCTGAAATGTCAGACTTTCTCTGAGAAAGAACTCTGAGACCCTATTTCCCATTGTTTTAAATAGGAAAATCTAGAAGGCATAGCAAATCTATCGAAAAACTATACCAATTTCCTAAGTCACAATATGACACCTAGACTTAAGTTACGAACATCGTGTGCTCCTCATTTTGTTCCTTCCAACCCAGTCCCACAGGTCTTGAGTGCATGCTGTGAACACGGCACTGTGCTAGGTCTCGAGGCCTTGGTGAGCATCGTGGTGGGGGTGGACCTTGCTGTAGAAAGATGACATCATGAAATCTCAAATCCATGCCGCTTACAAAACTGAGGCAAAAATGGAAATACCCAGGCATCCATGCAAGGATGAGGGCATTAATAGATACTTGGGAGTATTAAAATCCATCTAATGGTGTCATGAGTGAATGTGTTCCACTTCAAAACAAAACACTGCTGTTATTCTGAGATATTGAGTTAGTATCTTTGTGCAAATATGCAGGATTTAAAATGACTATTGACATATAACATGCGTACAGAAATATATGCAGAAGTCATCCACGTAAATCACAAAGAATTATTAAAAAGTGAACACACTTGTGTGACCAAGAACTAGCACCAGCTTTACTCAGGCCCCGACAATCCCTTTCTCCCTATTTCCTCCCCAAAGGTAACTGATATCTTACCAGCGAACACTGTATGTCAAGTTTGTCTTCTTATACAAGTGTTTTATTACAGAACAATTTAAACAATATACAAAATAAACAAAATAGCACAGTAGGCCCGTCACCCAGTTTCAACAACTACTAATCATCTGCTATTTTTGTTTCATCCACACTCCATCCCATTCCCACCTCACTTTATTATTCTTTTAAGCCTTTGTGCATGTGTGGTGAGTAAGATGTATGCACACTGAAAGGCACAAATCTCAACCGTACAGTTTTGGCAAATAAACATGCCCATATAACTTTCATCCCTTTAAGAATAGGATATTTCCATCACCCCCAGAAAACTCCTTCCTGTTCCTTCCCAGGCTATTTTTTCCTTGCCCCGATGCAACCCCTGTTCTGGTTTATTCAGCATAGGTTCATCTTGGCTGAAATCATCCCATGTGTGTTGTTTTCTGTCCAGCTTGCCTCCCTCAGCACGAGGTTGATGAGTCTCTCTCAGCATGTGTGTGTCAGCATTTGCTCCTCGGCACAGCTGAGGGCGTTCTGCTCTGTGGAGGTCCCAAAGTGCACTCATCTTCCTCCTGGGGACGTGCAGGTCATCTCCTGCGAACAGTCTTGTAAAAACGTTTTTTGGCATGCTGTTTAATTCTTTTATTAACATTTAAGTGACCCACCTTTGTATTCTTACTGGGTGGTCCAGATTACAATATGCACCTTTAAGATATCACATCCTACCTAGACTTAATAGTGCACCAGTTTAATCAATGTAAAATATGGAATCCTTGCTACAGAACAGTTCCATTTACCTCTGTCTGTCCTTTGTGCTATTGCTGTCATAAATTTCATATCTACTTATGTTATAAATCCCACAATACAGTGTTATAATTTTTGCTTTAGACAGTCATAGGTATTTTAAAGAAATAAGAGGGGCCGGCCCCGTGGCTTAGCGGTTAAGTGCATGCGCTCCGCTGCTCGCGGCCTGGGTTCGGATCCCTGGCGCACACCGATGCACCACTTCTCCAGCCATGCTGAGGCTGTGTCCCACATACAGCAACTAGAAGGATATGCAGCTATGACATACAACTATCTACTGGGGCTTTGGGGGAAAAATAAATAAATAAATAAAATCATAAAAAGAAATAAGAGAAATAAGTGTTTGGAAAGGAAATGCTTTGAGACTCTGCAAATGTACTGTTTCTTCTTTAAGTTTCATCCACAGTTTTTGCGTTCATCAGTCATTCTTTCCAACAATAATTATTACTGTAGTGTTAAAGTGGCAATTTTCTATTTCATGCTATCTAGCGCTTTTATTATTTGGAATTCTGTGAGCAAGATTTCTCCCCCCCCTTCCTTCTTCCTTTCTTTCTCTCATTCTCTCATTCTTTTTTTTCCCCTTTTTTCTTTCTTCCTTCCCTTCCTTTCTTGTTTAATCTTTTTTATATCAGTATAGCCTCGTGGATATTTATTTTATTCTCTGAGTAATTATCCAATGCTACCATTATTTATTTTGTTGCTCAGAGTTTTCCAGCTTGAGTCATTGGAAAGTCTTTCAGATTGATTCCTTTTGACATGTCCCATCATTTTCTGTGTACTTTTTTTTTGAAAGCACTTTCCTACTTTCTGGCACTACAAGATGATCCAGGCTCATCTTGTATTTTCCATCTCCAGCCCTAGAATTAGCCATTTCTCCAAGAAAATCTGCTTTATTTTATTGGAGAATGATATTTAAAAAACAAGATCTGGGAGCTAGGTGTGCTCATTAATACTAGAGTGTCACTGCTTCTGGACCCTCTCAGCAGAGCTTGGAAATGTATGTATGAATATAAACTCAGGTAGACAAATCTGTCTATCGGTCTATCCATCTATATATCAGTCTATCTATCTATTTGGATAGATATATTAAAAGAGACATGGATTCATACTGATACTTCGAACTCCAATCCAGCACCACAGAGTTTATTCTAGCATTCTCCTTTTGTTTATTTGTAACTTCTTTCACCAACAGTGAGAAACTTAACTCCAGTTAGCTACAATATATTTACTGTGTCAACTAGTTTCAGAATTGCTAATCCATACCCTTATGAAAAACAAATTGACCACCTAGAGTACAGTGTTTGTGTCCAGTACTTTAGTTCTACAGTATCCCGTCAAATCACTATCTTCCAAAGTAACTTAGGTCAGGACCTTTCATCCCCACCCCTTCTGTATGGTTAGGTCACATGCTTGTAATACAGTGAGATTCATTTGTCACTGCATTCCATCTGAGTTCCCCAGCATCCTGATTGATTTTTAAAATTTGCAGAGTAAAATTCACTCTTTGTGGTGTACAGTTCTATGGGTTTTGACTTTACGGTCATGCATCCATACCCACAGTACCATACAGAGCTGTGTTTTTCACCCCCAAAGTTCTCTCATGCTATCCCTTTGTATTCAACCCCTTCCCCTACTCCATCCCTTGGCAACCACTGATCATTTTCCATCCCTGTAATTCTGCCTTTTCTAGAAAGTCATATAAATGGAATCATATACTATACAGCCTTTTGAATCTGACTTCCTTTACTTAGAGAAATGCATCCAAGGTTCATCCATGTTGTTGTGTGAATCAAGAGTTTATCCTGGGGCTGGCCCCGTGGCCTAGCGGTTGAGTGCATGCGCTCCCCTACTGGCAGCCCAGGTTCGGATCCAGGGCACGCACTGACGCATCGCTTCTCTGGCGATGCTGAGGCAGTGTCCCACATACAGCAACTAGAAGGGTGTGCAATTATGACATACATCTATCTATTGGGGCTTTGGGGGGAAAAAAGGAGGAGGATTGGCAATGGATGTTAGCTCAGGGCTTATCTTTCTCACACACACACAAAAAAGAGTTTATCCTTTTTATTGCCAAGTAGTATTATAATGTACCAATGCAACACAGTTTCTTTCTCCATTCACCTGATGAAGGACATTTAGCTTATTTCCAGCTTTTGGCAATTATGAATAAAATGGCTATAAAGATTCCCACAAAGATTTTTGTTTAAACATTAGTTTTCAATTTTCTTCAGTAAATACCTAGGTGTGGGATATCTGAGTCATATAATAAGTATATGTTTAGCTTTATAAGAACCTGCTCAACTGTTTTCTGAATGCAACTATCATGTTGCATCCCCAGTTCTAATTGCTCCTACTCCTGACCCACCTCCTCATGTGGTATTTGCAATTTTATTTTTTATTTCAGGCACCTAATAGGCGTGCAGCATCTTATTGTGGCTTCTGCTTCATTTTTGAAAGTGAGTTCTGCTAAATATAGAATCTTGTGTTGACTTTTGGGTTTTCTTTCTGCACTTGAAAGATGTCATTTTGTTGTTGAGTTGTCTCTTTTGTTTTTGATAATATATTATCCATCATTCACCTTATTTCTCCCTGTATGTAATGTCTTCCCCTGTATATATGTATTTCCCTGACTGCTTTCAAGATTTTCTTTTTATCTTTGGATTTTAGTAGCTTGACTATCATGTACCTAAGTATGCTTTTAATTTATATTTTATTTTGTGAGTTTGCTGACTTTCTTGGATCTAAAATTTTAGATTTTCCAAGAAATTTTGGAAGTTTTATGCTATTACTTATTGATTTGCCTTTCTGCCTCCTTTAATTTTTCTGTCTTTCTCCTCTCTGCTGGGGACTCAATCATCTCACAGGTCATAAGGCTCTCTTCGTTTTTCTTCAAAATTTTTACATTCTTTTCTTCAGACTGGAAAATTTCTATTGCTGTATCTCCATGTTTTTTCTACTGTTTCTCATCTACTTGTAAACTCAAATGTATTTATTTTATTTCATCTTCCTATTTGGTTCTTTTGTGTAATTTCCACTTCTCTGCTGAGTTCCCACATCTGTTCATTCATTATGGGAATATTTTTCTTTACCACCATGATCATCTTTATAATAGCTGCTTTCGTATTCTTGACTGCTAATTGCAACACATTGGAGGGAGTTTCTACTGCCTGCTTTTGGTCACATATGGATTACATTTTCCTGTTTCTTCAAATCTCATGATTCTTTTAAATTGTGTACTGGAAATCATGAAAGATAGGTATAGAGGCTCCGGATTCTGTTGTATTACTTTGAAGAGTGTTGTTACTTTTCTAGCAGGGAATCAACTTGGCTGGACTGAAATTCCAATCCTATCTCCTTTACAGTGGCCATAGCTGAAATCCTCAGTCAGTTCTTTCATCTTCCAACTGCTGTTTTTACACTAGGCCTTCTGGGGCCTACCCTGTATGTGTGTTGTTCAAAGATCTGCCAATTTGGTGTGTGTGGGGGAGAGACTTACATATATATTTTGAGATTTTCCTCTTTGTGTCTCCCTCCCTTCCAGAATTTCTCCCCTAACTTTCCAGCTACTCTGCCAGCCCAAAAATACATCCTGTAACATTACAAGTAAGACTGTAGTTTTTCCCCTGTCTAGGCCATGTACAGATTTTGGAATGCTTTGAGGCAAAAGATTCAAGCTTGCAAATATCTCCTGGTGCAATTCCCATCATTTAAGGGAAGATTCCCTCTCAATTCAGCTTGCTTTTGGAAGTGATTTAAACATACACACATATACACATTTATTAAATGTGTTTTATATATAGCTACACGAGTCTGTATAAATATATATAATATTTTGTGCAGATTTTATCATTGTTATCTGTGAGAGTGTTAGTTCAACAAGCTACTCCACCATTAGTAGAAGCCAGACCTCGGTTTTGTTTCTTTCTTGGATTTTATATAAATGGAATTATAAAATATATAGCCTTTTGAATATAATTTCTTTTATGCAGCATTATGGTTGTGATATTCATCCATGCTATTGCATGTAGCTAGTGTTTGTTCATTTGTTGAAAATAAGTAATTTTTTAATGGTCATAAAATATGCAGAACATAAAATTGTAACCGTTTTTAAGTGTACAGTTCAGCGACATTCAATACCTTCACATAATTGTGTAGCCATAACCTCCAACCATCCACAGAACTATTTTCACCTTGCACTGAAACTTTGTGCCCATTAAGCAACAACTCCCTGTTATCCCTCCCTCTTGCCCCTAGGAACCACCATTCTCCTTTCTATTCCTATAAATTTGACTACTCTAATTACCTTATATGAGTGGAATCATACAGTATTTTTCTTTTTGTGACTGGCTTTATTTCACTTAGCATAAATTCCTCATGGTTCATCCATGTCATAACATGTGTCAGAATTCCTTCCTTTTTAAGGGTGAATAGTATTCCACTATGTGTATACACCACATTTTTTTGGCAGCTCATCCACTGATGGACACCTGGCTTGATTCCAGCTTCCAGCTATTTTAAATAATGCTGTTAAGAACATGGGTGTACATATATGTCTTTATACCTCTGCGTTCAGTTCTTTTGGGTGTATACCCATAAATGGTGTTCTCAGATTCACTTTTTCACATATAACAGGGTTCCCTACACCTCCAAGAAGCAATTCTTGGAATGCCAGCTGGTTGCCAGATAATTCTACTCAATTTGATGCTGACAACCCAGAGATACATCAGATTCTACAGGTTGATGGCTCCGTCCTATAATTCTGCGCACCCATCCAACCTCACCTTTACTTCAGATGCCAGTTACAAGCCCAGGTTGTTACCTGTACTTCTGACTTACTGGCTATAAACCAGAGGTTCCCACAACCTCCTCCTTGGGTTTGATTAATTTGCTAAAGTGGCTCACAAAACTCAGAGAAACATTTACTAGATCACCAGTTTATTATAAAAGGATATAATTCAAGAAGAGCCTGTTGGAAGTGGTGCATAGGGAAAGCTATGGAGATAGTACACAAAGCTTTCATGCCATCTCCAGGTGCACCACTCTCCAAGCAGTCCTTGTCATTGCCAACCTGGAAGCTCTCTGAACCGCCTTCTATTGGGATTTTTATGGAGGCTCTCTCACATAGGCATGATCAATTATTAACTCAGTTTCCAGCCCCTCTCCTTTCTCTGGAGGATAAGAGGTAGGGCTAAAAATTCGAAGCTTCTAATCAGGGCTTGGTCTTTCTGGTGACCAACCCCCATCCAGGAGCCATCCAGGAGCCCACCCAGAATTGCCTCAATAGAACAAAAGATTCTCTTAGTGTTCTTATCACTGGGGAAATTACAAAGGTTTTAGGAGCTCTGTGCCAAGAACTGGATGCAGAGGCCGATAAATATGTTTTTTATTATTTCAGAACCCATAAGTGGAAATTCTAGATCATATAGTAATGTTATTTTCAATTTTTGAAGGAACTGCCATACTGTTTTCCACAGTTTTATATTCTCACACTCAGAGCACAAGGGTTCCAATTTCTCAACATCCTTGCCAACACTTGTTATGTTCTGATTTTGTGATAGTAACTCTCCTAATGGGTGTGAAAAGGTAGCTCATTGTGCTTTTATTTCACATTTTCTTGATACTTAGTGATGTTGAGCATCTTTTCTTGTGTTTCCTGTTCATTTTATATTTTCTTTGGAGAAATGTCTATTCAAGTATTTTGTGCATTTTTAAATTGAGGTTTTTTTTATTGTTGAGTTGTAGAAGTTCTTTATTTATTCTAGATATTAATCCCCTATCAGATTTGTGATTTGCAAATATTTTCAACCATTCCATGGTTTGCCTTTTTACTCTGTTGATAGTATCTTGTGATACAGAAAACTTTTTCGTTTTGATGAAGTCCAATTTGTTATTTTTTTGTTACTTATGTCTTTGATGTCATATTAAAGAAATCATTTTTGCAATGGCATTTGGACCCAATGACATACAGGTTTTACCATGTGTTTTCTTCTAAGGATTTTATAGCTTCAACTCTAACATTTATATCTTTGATCCATTTTGAGTTAATTTTTGTATATAGTGTAAAGTAAGGGTCCAACCTCATTCTTTTGCATGTGGGTATCCAGTTTTCCCAACAACATTTGTTGAAAAATTGATCTTTTCTCCAATGAATGATCTTTGTACCTTTGTCAAAAATCATTGGACCATATATGCAAAGTTTTATTCCTGGGCTCTCTGTGCTATTTCATTAGTATAGTGTGTGTATTTATGCCAGTACCACACTGTTTTGATTACTTTATAGTAAGTTTTGAAATCAGGAAGTGTGAGTTCTCTAACTTTGTTCTTCTATTTCTAGATTGTTTTGGCTATTCAGTGTCCCTTGAGAGTCCATATGAATTTTAGGATAGATTTTTCTATTTTTGCAAAACCATCATTTGGAATTTTTACCTCTTTGAGTAAGTTGATTCTTAAGTATTTTACTCTTTTGTTGCTATTGTAAATAAAAATGTAAAGTTTTTAAATTTCTTTTTCAGATTACTTATTATTAATGTATAGAAGAACAACTAGTTTTTGCATGTTGATTTTGTGTTGCACTACTCTGCAGAATTTACTAGTTCTAACAAATTTTTGGTGGAAGTTTTAGGGGTTTCAACATATAAGATACTCTTTGTAAACAAATATAATATTACTTCTTCTTTTCAAATTTGGATGCTATTTCTTTCTTTTTCTTGCCTAATTGCTTTGGCTAGAACTTCTAATACCATGTTGAATAGAAGTGGTGAAAATGGGCCTTCTTGTCTTGTTCCTGATCTTAGAGAAAAAGCTTTCAGTCTTTCACCCTTGAATATGGTGTTCTCTGTGGATTTCTATATATGGCTTTTATTATGTTGAAGTAGTTTCCTTTTACTCTGAGTGTTTTTTTAGTGATTTTAGCATGAAAACATGTTGAGTTTTGTTAAATGCTTTTTCTGCATCCATTGAGATGATCATGTGTTTTCTTCCTTCATTCTGTTAATGTAGTTTATTACATTAAATCATTTTCATATATTGAAACATCCTTGTATTCCAGGAATAAATCCCACTTAAAAATGCTGTATAATCCTTTTAATATGCTGATGAATTTAGTTTATTACTATTTTATGGAGGATTTTTATATCAATATTCATCAAAGATATTGACCTATAGTTTTCTTTTCTCTTAGTGTCTTTGGCTTTGATATCAAGGTAGTGCTAATCCCATAGGATGACTTTAGAGGTATTTTCTCCTCTTCAACTTTTTGAAAGAGTTTGAAAAGAATTGGTGTTAGTTAATTAAAAAAAAAGTCTTTGGCCCAGGAATAAATTCAGCATAAAATAAATACAAATAAATATTTTTTAAAAATATGAAAAAGTTTTTTACTAAAAAAATTTAAAAATTAAGCAAGTACATCACTTATCACTTTATTTCTAAACAGTTTTTTAACCTACTAGTAAGCATGAACAAATTGTTAGAATTAAAATGACTCAAGTGTTCATTTTCTTCATTGCAAGTTTTCTGACAGAAGTATATGATGCCGTCATGTATGACATCTTTTATGAAAAAATGGTCATTTTTTGTAGTATTTGAGAATATTGTGAATTTTCCCAGTGGCCTCTGACAATACTCTGATATGCAAAGTTATCTTTTCAACATGTATGTCTCATCATCATCCTTACCAAATTAACAAACTCAGGTGCTAATTAATCAACTACTTTTCATATGATTCAGGTTCTCCACCACCAATATCCCTAAGCATCAGGAAATTCTACAACTTCTGCAAGATTAACGATTTTACCTTACACTGTATATATCTCACGTGGTTTAAAACATCCAAAATCCTTGATAAACTGACCCTGCCCACACTAAAGTATTGTGAATTATAAAATATGGTCTCTGTTAAGTGGGGAGGGATTTCAGGTTGAACTTAATTTTATAAGTGGTCAATTTATTACAGTGTACTGTTCTGTTACGTATTTCACTTCTTTTCTAAAAAAAAGTGATAGTTGAGGGCACTTAGATAATAAAAATTTGAGAAAATAAGGAACTGATACACACTGTAAGCTTCAAATGTTTTCAAGCATAAGATACAATAAGAACTAAAACTACGAATTGGCGGAGGAAATAGAGATAAGGGGATGAAGTTGCAAAAGTGAATCTATAATAATATCTCAATGGCTAGAGTTGTGGTGCCAAGAAGGTGGTGAAGTCAAAGAATTCATAAAGATGATAATAAACACACTACAAAGAAAAAAGACTGAAATTTTCATAGAGAGAATTTTTACAGTGATATGACAGATAGAGAACAGGGAAGAGAAGTTTGAGTGAGAGACTATCTGCTTCTTAAATTATTTCCACTGTAGAGAACAACAAACCAATTTGCTGAAATCTTTATTCCCCTCTATGACCCTATCTTTACCTGCAAAATCTCAGCCCTGAATCGATGTCACAGTCCAGCTTTTCCATCCCTGGAGAACAGAGCAATTTATCTCATATGAAACCTCAACAGCTCAGGCTGTGAAACAAGGCCGGCCATCCATTCTCACAGAGGAGCCAACTGGAGGTAGGATTTTTGGTTCTGAATTCAGCTAAATATCTTCAAAGAATTGTATCTGGCCTTCCTTATCCAGGGCTATCAGTGAAGTGCTGGCTGGCTTTCAGAGAAGAGCAATTCACAGTCAGTGGAGACATTTTCTGTTGAGCTCTCTAGAGAAGGCTGTGGAGCTTGTCAGTAAGAGTTGATTTCTATGGGGATTATATTTTTTTATTTTATTCAGAGATTTATAAAGAAATTTACATGGTAAGAATTATTATCAACAAAATCCGTTATCTATTCTCTGGTCATTTAAGCAAAATCTTCCTCTCAGGGCCAACCCATGGACAAAGCCCAGATTTAGTCTCCAAGAGTCTGCTAGGCACTCTGTGGTCCATGGGAAGCCCTCAAGTTGGCAGCCTGTTTCCTTGTGTGCTGTGCTGGTGTTCAATCTTCCATCTCTTCCGGGTACACCTAGACAGATGCCTATCAGATCATCAAGGGACTTGACCTTGGAGAAATGTACTTTTCATTATCTTTAGACTTCTACACTTTTCAAAAAGACTCTCAGCATTACCAGTAATTTTGCAGCAGTTTACCCAACACTAAGGTTCTCACTATTAAAAGTTAAAAGAAATAAATTTTGAAAAGGAAAAAGTGATCTTTGCAATTTTGTACAGAATCTACATAAAGGGGGCATCCTTATAAATGGAGGTAATGGTGATCAGGGCAAGCTACCCCATTAGTCACCACCCTGGTGTGTGTATTGTTTCGAGCTGAAGACAATAAGGACTCAGAGAACTCAGGAAGAATATTTGAATTTCCCCTCCCAAACTGCCTAAAGAATTTAAAACAAAAAATCTGTTTCAGGAAGGAGTTATTATCATGATGGTTGTAAAGATAACGTAGGATAGAGGTTACAATAGGAAAGGCACCAAGCCACTTTTATCAAAAACTCTCTCTCTCACTGACCACATTATCTATAGATGACCATGAGAAGAGTTGTCAGGCAAACATTTGCATTTCTATCTCCATGTGAGTTGTCTTCTTGCCCTCTGTGGTCTTAGACCACTACCCACCCCCAACACCTTCCTCCTCTTTAGCTACAATACTTAAGTGGGTAGCTTAGACAGAGGGACGAGTTGCTCATTTCTGAGTTTCTCCCATGTATACATGTTATTAAACTTGGTATTATTTTCTCCTGCTAACCTGTCTTGTTAACTATTTGGCCAGCCATGAGAACCTTAAGAAAAGGGAAAAGGAAGATTCTCTCACTCCCTCAACAGTTTTTGCGCCCAACGTGGGGCTACGCTGGCTGGCAAGTTGCATTCTCTGGCTGGAAGAAATGCCTTCTCCCTAGATTACTGCAGGGGATGAAATACGGGAACCCCTGACGATAGCCGGTAAAATGTAAGACTTCTTACCACGTCAGCCTCCCGGAATCTCTACCTGTGGAGTCCGGTGGAAGGAGGTGGTGAGAAATTTTTTCTCTTTCGAAATTTAGATTGGCAGGAGAAAATATTTGGGAAACTAGTTTCTTGTGATTTTAGTGACGCTGGTAAATTTGGTAGAGTACTCTTGGTTTTGATCTTGATCGTTTTCCTCCCAGAAATAGTCTCTGTTTTTCTCTTTTGTCTCTGTCTTTTGTATCGTGTGTCATAAGAAGGAAATACCATAGGGTAGGACGCAGGCATAGACCCTATAAGCCTACTGTCCGGGCCGGCCCCACAGACTGGTGAGTTTGCGGGTCTCACCAGACTGGTGTCTATTTACACAAACTTTGCTGTGGGTTAATATGCACATGAAGTGAAGGCCATTGCCAAGGGCATCTTGGAAGCCAAAAAGGCTGCAAATTTGGTGGGCACAGGTCGAGAAGTTAAGAGCCATTAGGGCGCTCGCCACTTTCAGAAGACTCCCGTGACAGGATAAGTTGTGTAACGGAACGGGGTAGAAGACACATGTCCCCCGCCAACTGCAAGAAAATGTCCATGCAATGACGAGGTACTCTGTAAAGCACACAATCCCCAACCCCGTGGCACCTCCCCACCAGGTATTATTCTGACTCCAAGAGACCTAAGGCGTGGCTAAAGCTGTCATTGTGCACATAAGAAAAGAACCGGATGAGGTTTTTCCTTCTGTCTTGTTCTGTGTCCTGAGAAAACTTGGCTTTGTGACCAGTGAGAATATTCTCCTTGGTCTCCACCATACGGAAGGTGCATTTACCGGGGTGCCCCTTGGTGGCCAGTCGAGTAGACTGGGATTCTGAACTGTCTCTTTGTCCGGCTGTGCCAAGCTCTCAGGGGAGTTTGTCATAAAGGACCCAGTCCATAAGGGCTTTTGTCGTCTTAACCTTCGTTGCTTGTTAGTGCTGGAAAAATCCCACTCGAATATTGCCTGCCTGGTGTCACAGATTAGCGGGTCTGTGACTGGAGGCATCCCATACTATTGTAGGAGACCGGAGACACCGTTTTCACTACACCATCCTTACCGCCTGTGTAACGAAGGTCTTTACTTTCTCTGAATATCTTTGGGAGTGAATTCTGTGGATCATGGGGGCTACATCATCTGCGCCCTCACCAGGGACGCCTCTTGCGTCCATGGTAAAAATTTACTCTAAGCATGGGAAAGTTACCACCGGGTCTTTCCTTAAAAAGGCTTATTGGATCGAGTCACTATTGGAATAAATATACAAATGAAAATCCTACTCGTCAATGGCCAGACAACAGATCCTTTGAATTGGGAAAACTTCTAAATTGAGGAAAAAAAATATGTTTTGAGAGCTCTCACACAATTGTTTAATTGGTACCTAAAAAAGGGCCATAAAAAGGAAGGGAAAAATTTAAATAGCCTTAAGAGCTTGACTCAGGTTACAATTGAATTGAGAACATGTAAAAGTGTAAGTGTTGATAAGATTATAAAGGTTGGAATGTTTGAGCTAATTTTATATAAAGAGGTTACATCAACTTTGCCTGTGTATGTTTTAAAATGTCTGACTGGGAATGCTTCCCTTGTCCAAAATTAGAAGACCAACACCTATTGATAAAAATCTTAATGATAACTATGTTTAAAGGTATAAGAGGTGATGAAATTTACATGAACTTTTGTAAAAAAAACTGATGTTATTTCTATTACAGTACTGGTTAACAAAAATAGTAATTTAAATGATGGCTAATTTTATCTAATGTCTTATGAAGTCTTTTAGACAATCTAAATAATTATTGGCAACAAGTAACTAAATAGTTGTGATAAAGATGAATGTTGGGTGAACTTTAAATAATAATTATGTGTTATGGTGTTTACAGCTTCCAAAATCTTTTTGGTGACTTAAAACTTTAGAGTTTTGCTAAATTTTGTGATAAAAATTCAATGAGTATCATCATTTCCAAATAAGATAAGATATTAGACATTGATTGCGAAAGTCACGATTGTCTACATTTGGCTTTTCATTACAGGAAAACTAAAAGGTGTTTTGGGTCTATTGGTAAACATGTGTTTTATTAAAAGATTGTACTATAAAGTAACATATTTCTAGAAGTTATGAAGTGTTTATAAATTTTCCAAGCCACAATATACTAATGTAAAAGAAAGTTTATCATGGTTTACTTAGTTTTTACTTACAAATTCGGGTTTCTAAGAGTTAAAATTTCTAATTAGTGTATGTGATTGAAGCTACTAAATATTAAGAAAAAATATGTCTGTGTACAAGGAAAGTAAGATGTATAAAGAAGGAACAAAGAATGGAAATATTTTGTTTGATTGATTAAGAAAGATAAATTTGTCTTCAAGTACTAGGAGGGAAAAGAAAGACATGGGACAAATTCTGAATGTAAAATGAAAGTTATAGGTTTGTGGAAGAGGAATTCTGGAAAAGGAGTTTTTGTATGGTGAAGTTGGCTCAGATTGAAATGAATTTAATTAAGTTAATGAATTTTAATATCAGAAGGAAGCTGGTACAAAATTATAATTTGGTCTTCTTTCTCTTAAAAGGATAATTTTCTTGAACTTGATAAAGAGGTTATAAAAGATTTTTCTTTACCTTTGGATAAGTCTACCTGAAAGACAGAAAAAAAAAAAACTGTTAAAATAATTTCCTGTGTTCAAAGACTGAGGTTTCTCTATTAAGGTTTTGGGCTGTTAATGATCTCTTTGCTTTAACGTTTTCTATTTTTGACAAGCTCCCCAAAATTCATATCTTAAATAAAGTCTTTTTTTTTACTTTTTTTCTTTGAGAATTTTCAAAGGGCCCTAGAACTTCTTAAAGAAATTTGCTCTCTTCCTATAATGGGAAAGATACTAAGTTTATTAGGCTTATTCAGTATGTTAAATTGCATGGGAAGCATTGTCAGACAAGTGATGATAAGTCTGCTTAGGTGCTATTATGTGAGCAAATGTTATCGACATAGGTGTTTTAAAATTGTATAACATTACTGAAATTCTGATCTGTCCTGATTATCAGTCATATTTCTGGTTATTATTATTTTAAAGTGTTGTATGTCACAAAATTAATCAAATTTCTCTGTCAATTGCCATTTTGAGGTCTTGTTGTTTACAGAATTATTTCTTTGCTCTAATGCTTTTGCAAAATATTTCAACTTCAGAAAAATTCATGGAAATGACTCTGGCATTTACACTGGAGTACAGGTTTCTGACAAACTTTCTGATCATAAAACTGACCTTGGTAAGAAATTACAGAAACCTGATGGAAAGACTGATAACTTCATGAAGCTGCTAACAGAAAGATTGGGATCAAGAATGGATTACACAGGACTGAATGAACTGATAAGGATGATTATAATTTTTATGATTTTTCATTTGAAGTATTGCTGAATTTTTAATGTTTTGTTTTTTCAGAGTTAAGGAAAACTTTTTCTCTTTTCTCCTGAGCTAGCTATGACTTATAACAATTTGGCAAATGATATTTTTATAAGTAAAATTGAAATATTTCTCTATTTCTTAGATCTGATCTCTCGAATTTGGAAACTCTTAGGAAGTGAGTATTGTTGTTTTCATGGCAATATAGTTATTTGCATAAGTTCAATAAGAATCTGTTCTCCTTATAACAGGACATAATTGGAAACACTGGTTATATTACCAAGGCTGTGACTGGAAGATCATATTTGCGATATAACCATACAGCTTTTGAGGAATGAAGATTGGACTTTATGGAATAAAGCCACGTGGAAATATTGGCCTGGTACCTTATGTTCCAAGCAGCACTTACCAGGATAAGTAAAGAATGTCACTTATCTGGCAAACACAAGGAACCTCGAAATATTTTGGGGGAACCTAGGAACAGAGGAATTCACCCAAATCTGTAGGTATTACAGGCAAAGTCTGATGACAAAATCCTTGGCTTGACTTTTCTGGCCTGGAGAGGCCTTTAAAGTTCAATCTGAGATTCCTTATAAAAAGTTCCAGCAAAGCAGATTTAAAAGAGCCTATGTGATCAATTGCTATTCTTGCTGTACTTATGTAAATAATTGGGCCAACACTATTGGAACTAGACTTATTTTGCAAACTAGTTAGTTTTAATTTGTCTATCTTTGATAAAAATGAGGGTGATCTTAGAAAGAAAAATTATATTTCAGTAAAAACTATAGTGTACATTTGCGGATATTAGATCCTAGTTTTGTTAATTGTCTGTTAAGGTTTTTGTTTTATATCTGTTGACTGGACTGGATCCTGATTTCTTCTAGTCTAAAATATCTGCCTACAGATGTCCAAACTAACGTTTTTGATTTTTTCCATCATTTTCATTTGAAATCACTGAAAACTGAACCTCCCCTTTTTCCTGAAGCCTTACAAACTGAAGCTGATGGACTTGATATAAACTTAAGAGGTTACCCGATGAAATCATCAGAGACATTTTAAACTGCAAAAGATGCTTTGATGCTGACATCTAAAAATCTTCTTAACTAGCTGTCCCCTATACTCAGAAACTGCTTTACAAATTGCTCCAACCATTAACCTTCTTTTTCTTTCGTTTACATAGAAATGCTTCCATTAAATACTTGATTGCTTGCTTCCACAATATAGGCATAACCTTGAGAGCCCACCTGCATCACCACTGTCAGGGGAAGAGGGCGAATCTCCTTCTGCCCTTTTCCTTAAGGTTCTTATGACTGGCTAAATAATTAACAAGACAGGGTAGCAGGAGAAAATAATACCAAGTTTAATAACATGTATACATGGGAGAAAGCAGGGACACTGCGTTTCTCAACACAATAGCAGATTCTCGTCTTAAATACCATGTCCAACCAAAGACAAGGAGGATGTTGGGGGTGGGAGTGTTAGTTACAGGAGATTATCACTAAAGCACTGTAAACAAGAGTAAGATTTATTATGCCGTTATAAGGCCTCACCTTCTACATTGATAAGTCTCTAGAAATGAGGTCGTCCCCCCTCTTCCCAATACAGAGAGGAAGATACTATTACAAATGGAGACTTCCCTTGTAAATGATTGTCTGGTAACTCCTCACAGGGCCATCCAGAGCCTGTGGCCAGAGAGACAGAACTTCCGATAAGATGGGCTTGTTGGTGCCTTTTCTATTGTAACCTCTATCCTACATTATCTTTATAGCAGTCATGATAATAACTCCTTCCTGAAACAGATCTTTTGTTTTAAATTCTTAAGGCAGTTTGGGAGGGGAAACTCAAATATTCTTCCTGAGTTCTCTGAGTCCTTATTGTCTTCAGCTGGAAATAATCCGTATACCAGAGCGGTGCTTCCTGGGGTAGCTTGCCCTGAGCACCATCAGTTCCCTCCTCTGAAACTTCCCTAGAAGTTTCACATATTAAAAGCTGAGCTGGTAACTGTGGAGAGAGAAATCGTTTTAGTATCTGAGTGATAAGAAGTCTGCAAAGAGAGAAAAGAACGCAGATTAGGATGAGGATGAACAAGCAGAAAAGAACAAATCGGAGCACATTTCCCCACACCCCATTAAACCAGTCCCCCAATCCTGGAAATAAGTCAGTCCAATAAAATGTGTGAGCTTCGTTTATCTGATGAAAAATGTCAATCTTCTCTTTTAATAGATTTAAGTTAGATATTACTTGACCTGTTTGATTCACATAAAAGCAACATTTTTCTCCAATGATTGCACATGCTCCTCCTTGCTGGGCAGTGAGTACATCCAGAGCACGTCAATTTTGGGGCACCACAGATGCTAGGCTGTTAATACCTGACTGGAGTATGTTCAAGGTTTGCATGGTGGTGTTGAACTCTTGCTCCATTACCATAGAGAGATTTAAGGTTGCCTTTTCCAACTCACAGTCTCCAAAGCTGGGGAATAGGACTCTCAAGGCTGAAAAGAACTTGGAGTTGCGATATACAAGTGGATTTTCCACGATTTCTCAACTGGCACGTTTATGTGGCACAATCTTATTAACAAACGAACCCAGGTTTGTAATTTGGCTGGCATTTCAGGTGGAGTGTTTGGTGACAGAAGGAGCCAGGTATCCAAGTCCGCATCGTCCTGACCAATTAGATGGGAATCCTTTATACACTTTGTTGCCGCATAAAATGAAAAGACCAGTGTAGTTTAAAGACAAAGTTAGAATTGAGTCTGTAGTTCCCAGGATCTGGACTATTTCATGATCTGTGCCACTTGCACTGTTACTACCTAAACATCTCCATTTCCCATGAGCTCCTGTCAGTCTGCGAGAACAGAACAGATTGCAGAATAGCTGGTAGAGGAGGCCTGCAGTCTGATTTTGGCAGCTATAAAGCCTGGTCTTGTCACCTGACCAGGTGAGTCCAGATCTTTGATCCACCCGTATATAGTCTGTGGCATTGGGCACCTTAACCATGCGGATAGCTGCGATACCCCAAGTTGCACACGGGTGGCTCGTAAGCCATCCAGAGCACTTGGTGATTTGGCAAATGTTTGTGCCAGAGGGAGTAGTGATAGAGTCACTTACAATTCCCTTGAGAGTTCTGAAGATGCCACCTGCGGAATCAAACCACAGAGTTTGACTGCAATATTGTCTCGGTATGTCACCCAGGAAAGGTCCAGCGCCATGTTTACTTTCAATGCAGAGGGAAAAACTTTCACTTATTGTTTGTACTTGGGCAAGGGACAGTCTTTGACTTTTTAAGTAGTCTTTCTGGGGCCCAAGTGACTCACCAGGAGACGAAGCAGAGTGAAGTTTCCCTTGTTGCGGATATCATACTCTGTTATTCATCCATTTTCCATACTTAGTCCACCAGGTGTTCATATCAGCAGGAACAAAGACTAGTTCAGGTTCTTTTGCACTATCTAGCTGTTGACATAACCAACAGTCAGATTGATTAGTTAGCGTTACTAGGGCTTGGTAAACTGGCATAAGGGGATGTTTGGTCTGTGCCCGACCTGTTGAAAAAGAGAGGGTTAGTAAAAGCAAGACACATATTGGAAAAGAGCCCATAGCAGAGACTTAGAGAGGGGAAGAGTGACAGATAGAGACCAGCACTCTCCAGTCAGCTTTCTAATAAATGATTAAAAATATATATATAGGGAGTGACGTCAGCATCATGGCGGAGTGAGCTTTCCCGTGAATTCTTCCCCCACAAAATACAACAAAAGTAACAGCCACAGACCAACAACGGAATCCCAGACAGTGAAAAGCTGGAGCGGAGGGATCCACACTGCCGCACATCTGAGAGCGGAACGTGCTGGGCCCCCGGAGGAAGTGGGGAGAGGTAAGGAGAACTCTGCTCCCTCCCCATCAGATCAGCGATCCGGTCCGCGCGGCTCCCAGACAGGGGGGAGTGGCGGCCCTCGGCGGGAAACTGTAGCTCTTCGGGCTCTCTCAGCCAGTGGGAAACTCCCGCACAGAGGGCTCAGAGGAGCCACAGGGCTACCATCAACATCTGAGCAACCCAGAGAGCGGATAAAGAGGGGCAAACGAGAAGCCTCCCACGTCAGGGACCCAGAGGGCAAAAGAGAGAGCTCCCCCCTCCCCGCAACCCGGAGTCTGCAGCTCGACCAGATCTAGCGGTCCGAGGCAGACCTGAATAAACTGGACTGGACCCGTGGATCGCAGTGGGGAAAAGAAACAAAACAAAACAAAACAAAACTGCGGATCGCAGCAGAAAAACTGGGGCAGAGTGCAGGGGGCTTAGACTACACAGCCCTTTACCACCAGACAGTGGCGGCAGGTGGAAATTGCAACCAGAGACTTCCAGGATGAGGAAAATCAAAACCAACACAGGAACCACAATGCAAAAATATATGAAATCACCAGACCAGAAACAAAATGACAAGCACCCAGAAATCAACCCCGAAGACACAGAAATCCATAAACTAAATGACAGAGATTTCAAAATAGCTATCATAAAAACACTCAACGAAATACGAGACAACACAGACAAACAATTAAATGAGATTAGGAGTTTCTTCACAAAAGAGATTGAAATCATAAAGAAAAACCTATCAGGGCTGATGGAGATGAAGAACACAATGGAGGAGATAAAGGAGAATCTGGAATCTTTAAAGAACAGAGCTGACAATATGGAGGAAAGAATTAGTACTTTAGAGGATAGGAATACAGATATACTCCAGATGGAAGAAGAGAGAGAACTAAGACTAAAAAGAAATGAAGAAAGACTCCGAGAAATATCGGACTCTATTAGAAAATGTAACATAAGAATTATAGGTATTCCTGAGGGAGAGGAGAGGGAAAGAGGAACAGAGAGCCTATTCAAGGAAATAATAGCTGAAAATTTCCCAAATCTGGGGAAGGAGCAGGAAATACCAGTAAGTGAAGCCAACAGGACTCCTATATATATTAACAGACAAAGGCCTTCACCACGACACCTAGTGGTAAGGCTAGCCAGGGTCAACGACAAAGAAACAATATTAAGGGCAGCTAGACAAAAACAAAAAATAACGTACAAAGGAACTCCCATCAGGCTCTCAGCGGATTTCTCAACAGAAACTTTTCAGGCTAGAAGAGACTGGAATTATATATTCAAAATACTAAAAGACAAAAACTTTCAGCCAAGAATACTCTATCCAGCAAAAATATCCTTCAAATATGATGGAGAAATAGTAACTCTCCCAGATAAACAAAAGCTAAGGGAGTTCATGGCCACGAGACCGCCACTACAAGAAATACTCAAGAAGGCCCTCAGGCCTGAAAACAAGAAGAGAAAGGGAACACAAAGCTTGGAGTAAGGAGAAAAGTAGGTAGACAAAATCAGAGAAATAGTAGATCTTTACCGGAATAGGTTAGCAACCACTTAAATACTAAACTCAAAGATCAAAGGAAGAAATTCACCAAAAATAAATTTAACCTCATCACTGTAAACACACAGCCACAACACAAGATAGAATAAGGTATAACAAGAGCAACTTAGAAGGGGAAGAGGAAAGTGACTGAATTGACTTAGTATAAGGAAATAGGAGGCTATCAGATAATGGACTATCTCATACAGAAGATTTTTCGCCCAAACCTCAAGGTAACCACTAAACAAATAATCAAATTAAAACCACATATGATAAACAAAGAGAAAACTAGAAGAATCATAAGACAGAACAACCAAACTGAATTGGCAGTCCAAAACAAATGGGACAAGAAACAAAGGAAATGCAAAAGAACCAGAAAATAAGTGACAAAACAGCAACATTCAACCCTCATATTTCAATAATTACCCTAAATGTAAATGGATTGAACTCTCCAATCAAAAGATACAGAGTGGCAGGATGGATTAAAAAGCAAGACCCAACAATATGCTGCCTTCAGGAAACACATCTTAGCACTAAAGACAAGCACAGGCTCAGAGTGAAAGGATGGAAGACAATACTCCAAGCTAATGGCAAACAAAAGAAAGCAGGTGTTGCCATACTCATATCAGACAAAGTAGACTTCAAGATAAAACAGGTTAAGAAAGACAAAGAAGGGAAATATATAATGATAAAAGGGACACTCCATCAAGAAGACATATCACTTATAAATATATATGCACCCAACATAGGAGCACCAATGTACATAAAACAACTATTAACAAACCTAAAAGGAGAAATCAACAACAACACAATAATAGTAGGGGATCTTAACACCCCACTTACAGCAATGGATAGATCATCCAGACAAAAAGTTAATAAAGAAATATTAGACTTAAATGAAAAACTGGACGAGATGGACCTAGTAGACATATACAGAGCACTCCACCCAAAAACAGCTGACTACACATTCTTCTCAAGCGCGCATGGAACATTCTCTAGGATAGACCATATGTTGGGAAACAAAGCAAGCCTCAATAAATTTAAGAAGATTGAAATCATAACAAGCATCTTTTCAGACCATAAGGCTATGAAACTGGAAATGAACCAGGAAAAAAAAACTGGGAAAGTGACAAAAATGTGGAGATTAAACAACATGCTACTGAACAACCAATGGATCATTGATGAAATTAAAGGAGAAATCAAAAACTATCTGGAAACAAACGAAAATGATAACATGCCATATCAAACCATATGGGACGCAGCAAAAGCGGTCCTGAGAGGGAAACTCATAGCGATACAAGCCCACCTTAACAAACAAGAAAAAGCCCTAATAGGCAACCTTAAATTACACCTAACAGAACTAGAAAAAGAAGAACAAACAAAGCCCAAAGCCAGCAGAAGGAGAGAAATAATAAAAATCAGAGCAGAAATAAATGATATTGAGACCAAAAAAACAGTAGAAAGGATTAATGAAACAAAGAGTTGGTTCTTCGAGAAGATAAACAAAATAGACAAACCCTTAGCCAGGCTAACTAAGAAAAAAAGAGAAAAGGCTCAAGTAAATAAAATTAGAAATGAAAGAGGAGAAATTACAACGGATACCATGGAAATACAGAGGATTATAAGAGAATACTATGAGAAATTATATGCCAACAAACTGGACAATCTAGAAGAAATGGATAAATTCTTAGACTTATACAACCTCCCAAAATTGAACCAAGAAGAAATGGAGAATCTGAATAGACCAATCACAAGTAAAGAGATTGAAATAGTAATCAAAAACCTCCCAAAAAATAAAAGTCCAGGACCAGATGGCTTCTCCAGTGAATTTTACCAAACATTCAAAGAAGATTTAATACGCATCCTCCTCAAACTATTCCAAAAAATAGAGGAAGATGGAACACTTCCTGAATCATTCTATGAGGCCAACATCACCCTGATACCAAAACCAGACAAAGACAATACAAAGAAAGAAAATTACAGGCCAATATCGCTGATGAACATTGATGCAAAAATCCTCAACAAAATATTGGCAAACCGAATACAACAATATATTAAAAAGATCATACACCATGATCAAGTGGGATTTATACCAGAGACGCAGGGATGGTTCAACATCCGCAAATCAATCAACGTGATACATCACATCAACAAAACAAAGAATAAAAACCACATGATCATCTCAATAGACGCAGAGAAGGCATTTGACAAGATACAACATCCATTTATGATAAAAACTCTCAATAAAATGGGAATAGAAGGAAAGTACCTCAACATAATAAAGGCCATATATGACAAACCCACAGCTAACATCATACTCAACGGGGAAAGACTGAAAGCCATTCCTCTGAGAACAGGAACGAGGCAGGGCTGCCCACTCTCACCACTCCTGTTCAACATAGTACTGGAGGTTTTGGCCAGAGCAATTAGGCAAGAAAAAGGAATAAAAGGAATCCAAATAGGTAACGAAGAAGTGAAACTCTCACTATTTGCAGATGACATGATTGTATATATAGAAAACCCTACAGAATCTGTTGGAAAACTGTTAGAAACAATCAACAACTACAGCAAAGTTGCAGGGTACAAAATCAATCTACAAAAATCAGTTGCATTTATATATGCTAATAATGAACTAACAGAAAGAGAGCTCAAAAAGATAATACCATTTACAATTGCATCAAAAAGAATAAAATACCTAGGAATAAATCTTACCAAGGAGGTGAAGGACCTATACAATGAGAACTACAAGACATTATTGAGGGAAATCTACGATGACATAAAGAAATGGAAAGATATCCCATGCACGTGGATTGGAAGAATAAACATAGTTAAAATGTCTATATTACCTAAAGCAATCTACAGATTCAATGCAATCCCAATCAGAATCCCAATGACATTCTTCACAGAAATAGAAAAAAGAATACTGAAATTTATATGGGGCAACAAAAGACCCCGAATAGCTAAAGAAATCCTAAAGAAAACGAACAAAGCAGGAGGCATCACAATTCCTGACTTCAAAACATACTACAAAGCAATAGTAATCAAAACAGCATGGTACTGGTACAAAAACAGACACACAGATCAATGGAACAGAATTGAAAGCCCAGAAATAAAACCACACATATACGGACAGCTAATTTTCGACAAAGGTGCTAAGGACATGCAATGGAGAAAGGAAAGTTTCTTCAATAAATGGTGTTGGGAAAACTGGACATCCACATGCAAAAGAATGAAAGTGGACTATGTGCTATCGCCATTCACAAAAATTAACTCAAAATGGATCAAAGACCTGAAGATGAGACCTGAAACTATAAAATTCATAGAAGAAAATATAGGCAACACGCTATTTGACATTGGGTTTAAAGGAATCTTTTCAGATGACCTGCCTACCCAGACTAGGGAAACTAAAGAAAAAATAAACAAGTGGGACTTTATCAGACTAAAGAGCTTTTATAAGACAAATGAAACCAGAATCAAGATGAACAAACAACCAACCAGCTGGGAGAGAATATTTGCAAAACATACATCTGACAAGGGGTTGATCTCCATAATATATAAAGAACTCACACAATTGAACAACAAAAAAAACAAACAACCCCATCAAAAAATGGGCAGAGGAAATGAACAGACACTTCTCCAAGGAAGATATACAGATGGCCAATAGGCACATGAAAAGATGCTCAACATCACTAATCATCAGGGAAATGCAAATCAAAACAACACTAAGATACCACCTCACGCCCGTTAGAATGGCTATAATCACCAAGACAAAAAACAACAAATGTTGGAGAGGATGTGGAGAAACAGGAACCCTCATACACAGCTGGTGGGAATGCGAATTGGTACAGCCTCTATGGAAAACGGTATGGAGATTCCTCAAAGAATTAAAAATAGAGATGCCCTATGATCCAGCCATCCCACTACTGGGAATCTATCCAACGCACCTGAAATCAACAATCCAAAGAGGCTTATGCACCCCTATGTTCATTGCAGCATTATTAACCATAGCCAAGAAGTGGAAGCAACCTAAGTGTCCCTCGACTGACGATTGGATTAAGAAAATGTGGTATATATATACAATGGAATACTACTCAGCCATAAAAAAAGACAAAATCGTCCCATTTGCAACAACATGGATGGGCCTGGAGCGTATTATGTTAAGTGAAATAAGCCAGAAAGAGAAAGACAAACACTGTATGATCTCACTCATATGTGGAATATAAACCAACACATGGACAGAGAAAACTGGACTGTGGTTACCCGGGAAGTGGGGGTGGGGGGTGGGCACAAGGGGTGAAGGGAGTCATATATGGGGTGATGGACAAACAAAAATGTACAACCCAAAATTTCACAATGTTAGAAACCATTAAAATATCAATTAAAAAAAAAATATATATATATATATCCACTAATAGTTTGTGTGTGTGAGTGTGTATATATATCCTGAGTTTTAAAGCAAGGGAGAGGAAATGGGTCAAAGTAGGTTTTCTTGATCCGTGATCTTGGGAAGAGCTGTCTACTTCATGATGTCGGCTGCTTCTGGGGCCTGGGTTTTGACCTTCGAAATCCTTAGTTTAAGGTCACTTGTGGGGATTATCTCTCAGTTGTCTTGAGAGTGATGTTCTGGGTGATTTTGGTGTGGCTTGCATGGATCCAGGAAGATTTTTTTTTTATTTTGATGGCAGTGCAGGTCGTCAGTAAGGCTTCATAAGGTCCTTCCCAGCGAGGTGACAGTGCGTGTTTTCTTCTAAAGACCTTGATGTACACCCGGTCTCCTGGTCGAAAGGGATGGCAAGGCTTGTCAGAAGGTGGGGGCCACGCCTCTTTTACCTGTTGACGATATGCTTCAAGTATACTAGTTAATTTTTGTATATAACTAGTCATAGCATCAAATTGTTCACTTAAGTTCCCATAATAGTCATTTAATCCAGGAATTGAAGGTTTAGAGACGCCAGTAGGCATCAGACATCCAAAAACTATTTCAAATGAGTCAGTTCATGCTTTTTGTTTGGAGTATTTTGAATCTTCATAAGGGCCAAGGGCAGAGATTCTGGCCATTTAAGTCCAGTTTCTTGACAGACTTTTCCTAGAGTTCTTTTTATATCTAGATTTTTATGTTCCACTTGCCCTGATGACTGAGGGTGATATGGGGTATGAAATTTTAATGAATATCCCAGAGTTTTTGCAAGCAAGTGGTTTATCTCTGCTGTAAGTTCCTTGGTCTGGTTCAATCTATAAAGGAATGCCAAAGCGAGGAATAACTTCAGTTATTAATTTCTTTACCACTGTTGTGGCATCGGCATGTCTGGTCGGATAGCATTCAGTCCATCTACTAAACATGCAGACAATAACCAAACAGTGAGAGTAACCTAAAGCTGAGGGCAAGTCCATAAAATCCATTTGGAGTGCTGCAAAAGGCAGCATGGGCCTGGGAGGACTTCCTGGATCACACCGATTTCTCCCAGAAACTTGGTAAGATTTGCAAGTTGTGCACTGGGAGGTGATTTGGTCAGAAATTTTATGGATGCCAGGGTAAAACCAATTGTCTTTTAGTTCTTTAGCTATCCCCCGTTTGCACATATGTCCCATTTGGTGGGAGATAAGTGCAAGCCAAAAAGTCAAAAGAAAAGGAGCTGCTGGAAGTCCATTTGGTCCAATGTATAATCCATCTGATAATTGTGTGGCACCCTTTTGTATCCAATTGTCTTTTTCAGATTGTGGGGCATTTGTCTGATAGTTAATAACATCAGTCAGGGATAAAGGCAGGTTTAAAAATTGGGTGGAAAACGGATAAGGGGGTATATAGTGAGCTGCATGTTTAGCAGCTCTGTCAGCCCTGTCATTCCCTAAAGATATGACATCAGTCTCCTTAGTATGGGCTGAACAAGGAACAATGGCAATTTTTGAAGGAAAGTGAATAGCTTGTAATAAGGCTGTAATTAAGTGTCCATTAGCAATAGGAGTTCTTGCAGAGGTTAAGAATCTACGGGATTTCCAAATTGTGCCAACAACATGGCAGACTCCAAAAGCCTATTTGGAGTCTGTGTAAATAGTGGCAGTTTTTTCTTTTGTTAATGTGCAGGCCCTAGTAAGAGCTATGACTTCAGCAGCTTGGGCTGATCTTATGGTGGGCCAAGAATAAGCTTCAAGAGTTTCATGTGGGGAAACTGTGGCATAACCAGTTATTATGGTTCCCCAGGAATTCCGTTTACAAGAGCCGTCACAAAACAGAAGTAAGTCTGGATTGTCTAAAGGGATGTCTGAGAGATCCTCTCATGGCTTTGAGACCATTTCTATAGTTGCAAGGCAATCATATGGAATGGAGTGGGGCTCTCCATCATCAGGAAGGGGCAGTAAAG
This sequence comes from Diceros bicornis minor, assembly GCF_020826845.1. NCBI lineage: Eukaryota > Metazoa > Chordata > Mammalia > Perissodactyla > Rhinocerotidae > Diceros > Diceros bicornis. The sequence goes on from NW_026691097.1 coordinate 585,828, forward strand.
TAGCTGGATTTAAAGTGTTGCAACGATGTAAGATGATGGAAGGGTTAGTTAAAAGAGCCTGCTCATAGGTGGTCTGTCGCCGTGTAGAGACGTGTTGTGTCCTATGAACTTGCAAAATAGCTGACACAGAATGTGGGACATAGAGGTGAATGGGAGAGCCTAATGTAAGAGTACTGGCCTTATCAATCAGGGTGGCAGCTGCAGCCACCGCACGTAAGCATGGGGGCATGCCTGATGCCACAGGGTCTAGTTGGCATGAGAAATATGCTATAGGACGTATTTGAGAGGCAAAAGATTGCCCTAGAATGCCTGTAGCAATTTCGTTATTTTCATGACAGTATAGATGAAAAGGCTTGTCAAAATTAGGTAAGCCAAGAGCTGGAGGCATGGACAAAGATATTTTTAAGGCCTCTAAGGAGTTTAATGCCTCTGAGGGCCAGGAAATAGGCTCTGGGGTGATATCTGGGAGAAGAGAATACAGAGGTTTAGCAAGGGCTGCAAAATTAGGAATCCATTGGCAGCAGTAACCAGCAGCTCCTAGAAATTGACGTAGCTGTTTCTTTGTTTTGGGGAGATGGATGGATAAAATTGACTCAAGGCGTTTAGGGGTTAGCTTTTGAATGCCTTGAGATATCTCATGCCCTAAGTAGGTAACAGTCATTTGCACCCACTGAAGTTTAAACCTGGAGGCTTTATGGCCTCGTTCAGCTAGGGCTTTCAGAAGAATGAGCGAATCTGTAAGAGCCCCCTGCTTAGTTGGATTACAGAGTAAAAGGTCATCAACATATTAAACAAGAGTGGAGCTTTGAGTAAAGACTACAGAATCCAAGTCAGCTTTAAGGACCTGGGAAAATATTGAGGGGGACTCACAATATCCCTGAGGTATTCGAGTCCATGTAAATTGTCTCCCTTTAAATGTAAATGTGAAAAGAAATTGTGAGTCAGGGTGTAATGGGATTGAAAAGAAAGCTGAGCAGAGGTCAACTACTGTAAAGCAGGCTGCATCAGCAGGTATTGAGGTCAGGAAGACAGCTGGATTAGGGACCACAGGATGCCGAGGAATTACAAAAGAGTTTATGGCTCTGAGGTCTTGTACAAATCTATAGATTTGGTTCCCGTCTGAGTCACATTTGCCTTCCTTTTTTACTGGCAAGATTGGAGTGTTACAGGGCAAGGAAGTAAAAGCTAGTACACCCTGTTGCAAAAGGGAGTCTATTATGGGTTGAATTCCTCGCTCGGCATCTCTGGAGAGCGGGTATTGGGCTACTGATGGAAACGGTTTATTTTTTTTCCAAGTAACATGCACGGGCTCAGCACTAAGCAACAATCGTACCTCATTTGCATGTGTAGCCCAAAGACTGGTTGGGACATTCTTTAAAGACTCATCTTCCTCAGAAGGATTTAAATCAGGACAAGTTTCCATCATGGAAAGTAGGAGACTTGGGGCTTGGTCAGAAGGCAAGGCGATAAAAACACCTTTTTCATTACAATTTATAGTGGCATTGAATTTACATAACAAATCTCGGCCAAAGAGGTTTGCTGGTGAACAGTCAGAAACTAAAAAAGCATGATGAGTGTTAAGGGGGCCTAAATATATTGGAGTGGGCTTAGATATAGGCAGTGAAATAGGCTGTCTAGAGACTCAAACAGCTTGATAGAATCAGAGGTAACAGGTAGAGATAAATCCTTTGAACAGATAGTAGAGAATGTCGCACCAGTGTCAATTAAGAAATCCAGTTTTCGAACCTCTATTTTAAGTTTAACTGTAGGCTCAGGAGTGCGACTAAGGATCGGCTGACCCCATCATTTGAGGAAGAAATGCCCCTCAGGTAGAGAAAAATGAGCCTTTTGGTGGTGCTGGGGTCAAGCGGGAACATTTTTTAAACTGTCAGGGGAAGAGAGAGAATCTCCCTCTGCCCTTTCCCTTAAGGTTCTTCTGGCTGGCCAAATAATCAACAAGACAGGTTAGCAGGAGAAAATAATACCAAGTTTAATAACATGTATACATGGTAGAAAGCAGGGACACTGCGTTTCTCAACACAATAGCAGAAATTCTCATCTTAAATATCATTTTCAGCCAATGACAAAGGAGGATTTTGGGGGTGGGGGGAGTCAGTTACAGGAGATTACCACTAAAGCACAGTAAACAAGAGTAAGGTTTATTATGTAGCTCAAGGCCTCATCTTCTACATTGATAAGTCACTTGAAATGAGCTCATCCCCCTCTCTTCTCCAAACAGAGAGGGAGATACCTTTACAAATGGAGATTTCCCTTGTAAATGTAAATGATTGTCTGGCAACTCTTCACAGGGTCATCCAGAGAATGTGGCCAGAGAGACAGAACTTCTGATAAGAGGGGCTTGTTGGTGCCTTTCCTATTGTAACATTTACCTTACGTTATCTTTACAGCCATCATGATAGATCTGTTCCAGGAAGGAGCCACCATGTCAAATTCTTTAGGAAGTTAGTGGGGGAAGTCAAATGTCCCTAGAAAAAACAACCAAGGTAAAGAGATAGATTTCAGGGTGGCCAAATCCCGATCTCCCACAAAACTTTCCCTTCTCTTAAGAGCGGCACACGCCCTTTTCCAATGCCTTGGTTTCTTGCAATACCTATAATTGTCTGAAGGCAAATAGGGAGACCTCTGAGTGGGCTTTAGTTTACTTTCAGGGTTGAATTTTTGCTTTTCAAAAGATTAAATTTGCAAAGCAAGAAGAGTTGTCTTTAATTATTTTTATTTTTTTTGCTTTCTTTCTGACAATTTTCAAAGAATTGTGTAGCAGCCTCCATTATTACACTTAATGGTTGCCCTGCCCAAACAACCACACTGTTTTGAATTTGTTTCTTTATATCAGGAAGAAAATTTCCAACTAAAGCAGAAATTAGGAGATTCTTATGCTCTGGAGCTTCCAGATTCAATGCAGTGTGCCTTTGGAAAGTCTGAGTAAACCGTTCAACAAAAGCTTTATGTTGTTCCCCCTCGTTCTGAGTGCATAATTCAATTTTTGACCGATTAACTTTAGGAGGAAACGCCTCTAGAATCGCTCCTATTAAACCTTGAATATCAGCCTGTAGCTGTGCCACTTCCTGGTCATCTGCAGGAGGGTCTGGGAGAGGGTCTGGCCATGTATTTCCTCTATGAGGGGGGTTTTTGCTAGGGGGCCGTCTGGCCTGTCTGATAACTACAGTGTAGTCATGGGATGGAAGAACGCCCCTTAGCAGCCAGTCAAGGTCTCGGTGGGTGGGGCTATGAATAGCCACTAATCTTTCTAATTCTTCTCTAAATTTAGTAGGGTCTTCTGGCAATGGAGGCAGGAGAGTTTCATAATTTAAAAGATCAGCTGCTGTCCAGGGGACATGAATTCTCTGCAGCAGAGGTCCAGGATACATCTTCAGTGGATACTGCATAGGAATGTCTGAAGCTGACAGACCCTGATTACAGAGCCCTGGAAAGTAGGAGGAGTTGTAAGACACAGCAAAACGAACCTTCTTGCCCTTCCTGGGTGTTTCTACTAAATTTATTTCTTGGTTTATAACATTTACACAAGTAACCTGTATGCCCCTTGCTTGGAGGTCAGGCCTAAGCGCCCCCTGTAAATCTTCAACAGTGAGAGAAGATAAAACAGGCAGCTGGATGAACTGCGGAGAAGTTGGAGTCCTGGGACCTAAGGGAACTGGCTGAGGAGGTGACTGAGGAGATAAGTCTTGAAGGGGAGGATTTGGGCCAGGGACCCAGAAATCCAAAAGATATTCTTGGGAGTCAGGGACAGGGAGTTGGGGATATAAGGGAGTGTAGGAGGGAGGAGACAGGGAATTTTCAGTAAATTTGACTTTCAATCTTTGCTCTAACTCCGACTTTTGTTCTTTTATATTATAAAGATATTCCCTAAGGCTAGCCATAATACTATTCTGGGTTTTCTTTTCAATTTGATCTACCCATAAATACCAATAAGGCAGCTGCTTGGGATGAGTCAAATATCCATAGAAAGAAAAAGGGCTGGGTTTTCCAAAGATGTAACAAGAATGATCAAGTCTCGATTCACACCTAGATATCCTGCTCCTGTTCTCCATGAATTGTAAAATTGAAGTTAATTATCTCGTTCATTTTGTCTAAATCTATTGGGTCACTTTGGCACTGAGCCCCTAAGCTGGTCCACAGCCTGCTTCAGCAGACACCAAACTCTCTCTCAAGTGCCTGCATTCTTGTGCTGAGTAGGTATTGTATTTATTTAGATCGTATTCAACAAAAGATCTTCACGGATTCACTCAAGTACTTAAGTATCTACTATGTGCCCAAAGGTCTTGAAATGTTGGGGGTCTGCAAGGAAGACAGATATGCCTAAACAGATAAATTACACTACTGAAATCATTTGAATGAAAGAGATGTGAATAAACTGCCGTGGGACTCCAGGCAAAGAACCCCCATGGGTTGACCTACAACTAAGAGATACAGCTCTGTCCTGGGGCTCTGAGGAGAAAAACAGCCACCATGGGGGGTGGACAGGCTCTGTACCATCTAAGGAAAGGAAAAGGAAGGGAGAGAAGATAAAGAGAAAACAAGAGAAACGGAAAGGTTTTCTTCTTCTGAGTGTTTCTGCCACCCACTTTTGGAGCACACTGCTTGCTGATGTCCTTTCCGGCCAGTCTTATCCTTCAGCCGGCTTCAGGAGACTTCAACAATTCGATTGAAAGGAGCTGGGCTCCTCCGTGCAGGCAATGCCAACTCCGGAGGGAGCCAGGAGGGGAGCCAAAGATTCACAGGACTCTGCAGCCCTTCTGCAGCTCACTGGTGTGGAGGGGCACCGAGGCTTCACCTTGGCCTCTGTCTCCAAGTTCACATAAAGGAGGGTCGGTTCCTTCCTCGCTAGATGAGCGTGGAGAGAAACCTCCTTCACAGAAGGGATTATGGAATAATTAAAGTCAGAGCCTTGAACAAGGCAAAGGGTTAGCACCATGAATCTGAAGTGACTGGACATGTGAATTAGTAACCAGTAGGACGAGGAGCTGAAGACAAAAAAAGAAAAAAGGCAAGAAACCAGTTCTCGATTTTCTAAGATGGAAATGCAAGTCTTTCTTCTTCCAAAAGAAAAAAGTCATTGAACCCTTTCCTTGAAAATAAAACTGAAAGGGGCCACATGTTGCAAAGAAGGGTTTTAACCGTGATGTCACTACACAATCATGTGTAGCCATCAGTTGTTAAGTGCACTGCAAATAGTTCACACCTTAACAATTATGTTACCAAAGTTCGCAGTTGAGAAATATAGACACACACACATATACATATATATACATGTAAGAAAAGAGTAGAGTGTGTGCCAATTGCTCACTGTACTATTGACAATATCACTCTTACAATTGAAAGCATGACTAGGAGAGAGAAGGTGGTGTGACCCTAGATTGCTAGAGTCACAGCAAGAAAAGTTAAGAAAGTGCCATCAGGTCATTTGGACAAAAGAATGCTATATGGCTGTTGGGTTTATAAGAGATCCATTGGAGAAAAACAAGTCACTACATTAAATTATTTTCTACTTACCTGCATCACCCTCTCCAAGAACACATATTCTAAAATGAGACAAGTTATTACATTAAAAATGACCGGCTCTGGCATTTGGAAAACTACATCAAATAATGAAGTAAAAACTGGGTTACAAACATCCTGGTATCAACTCCAACTACCGTCTTTTACCAAACTAAAACTCTAATGATCACTAATTCACTTGCAATCTAGTGCTCCTCCCATATACAAAATCAACAACTTCCAATGTGTCATAATTTTTTTAAAATTTCCCTAACATTTTAGAGGATATTGTAAATATGTCTCCTGGAAAAGTTGAGAAAGATGGAGACACTAGGAAAGGAAAAGACGAAAATACTCCCCTAATCAATGATGTAAAACACAAGGCATGAACAACTGTGAAAAGAATTCTCTATGACATTGATCAAGTCTACTATCTCTACGCCTGGCTCTTTCCTATCAGTCATTTGATACATAAACAAATAGAATAGTGTATTTCATGGGATCAATTCTTTTAGCGGCGTGCTTTCCCTTTGACCACTACATATGCTTTTATGTGTTTGCTTTATTTTCAGGCGGCGTCACATCAGAACACCCTCATCTCGGCAGATCTTTGCCTTAAGGAACTCTACCTCGGCCCTTGATCAACTGTACTCTGTGTTATGGTCAACTCAGAGCCCTACATGGATCAGTGTTTCCTACCGCCTCTCTCCCGTGCGTTGCTCATGTCAGGGAGTATAGTCCACCGAGTGAACAGTAAGCAGTCTTCCCAAAGCATCAGATATGAAAAGGAGGAGACGCGGGGTTGGGTGTGGGACCCCATTCCGTGCCTCAGTGCAGACAAGCTAGAGGTCAATGCATCCCTCCAGAGACTGGGAGAAAAACAGGAGGTTATGAGCACGAGGTTCCCTCTGCAGCCCTTGAAGCAGGGACCTGGAATCAAACTGCTGACACCGTGGATCGTGGTTGGTTTGACAGGGAACTCACGAGGAAGATAAGGACGTGAAATAATGAAAATTATAAGAACAGCAGCGAACACTTCTACTGAGCCAAGGACTGCACCCTGAATGTAAACGCTGTGCTGGAACATATCTTAACTCACATGACCCTGAAAACATCCCGACGTAGTCAATGTTGTTCTTTGCACCATTTGCTAGATGAAGAGACTGGGTACAGTGGCTAGAAAACTCAGCCAGGTTACAAAGCGGATAAATGGCCGAGCGCAGGCTCAGTGCTCTTCTGTGATGCTCTTGGACTACAACTCCAAGTGAAGTCTCTAACGGCTATCTCCGCTCGCACTGCCAACACCATCGTCCTCCGTGGAGTGGATGGAGGCAGGCGTGGGCAGGGCAGGGAGCCGGGTGTGGCAGGCCGCCAGATCTAAGGTCTGGCACACAGGTTGCCAGGAGGCTCCCTCCTCTGAGGGGGCCCAGCACACGCCCCAGGGGACTTGGCGGCAGGCCCCAGGGCCCTTTCCCCCGGATCTTGTCCACTTGAAAGGGGCCTGGCCCAGGTGGCCGGTTGGGCTGGTTGGCCAGCCTCCTTTGGACAAAGCAGGCGAGCCCAGCCAGCCTTCCAAGCGCCCCCGGCGTGGCACCAGCGCCCTCAGGCCGAGGGCCTCACGCGTGCCCTCCAACGCGGATTTCTCCTCAGAGCCGTGGCCTGGGCACTAGGAAGGCCAGGCCCTCCCGACTCCAGAGATGATGCTGGGACCCGTCGCCGGAAGGGCCTGCCCGTGTGGCAGCGGCTCCCCAAGCCGGCGGCCTGCTGGGGCCTCACTCACTGCTTGGCCATAAGCCTGTCTCGGCCCTTCGGATTCCACAGAGCCTTTCCTCCACCTGGCTGGAGTCGACAAGTGCGGGCGTGGGGTGAGGCCGTGGTTTTGCCTTTCCAGGAAGAAATGAGGCCCGGGCAAAAGCAGCTGGCCGAGGCAGAGCCTTGACTTGGCACCCCAGTCGGCCTTTGGCCACCAGGTGCAGACCACCGCTTCCAAAGAAGGGAAGCGGCCGGCCAGCTGATTGCAAGTGGGGGATGGGAGGGAGACAACGGCTGAAGCCAAGTCCAGCAGGGCGTTGGCGTTCCTTCTTCAGCTGGGACTGGCCTGGCCTGGCCTGGCGGGTGGGCGGGGCCTTCACTGAGGACCCCCGAGGCCCGCCCTAGGCCCTGGCGGTGGCGGGTGGCGCATGCGCCCTTGGCCTCAGGGGTTGAACCCAAGCCCACAGGGCACTCAAAGCAGCTGGAGAAAGAAGGGGCCAGGGGAGAGGAAGGCATGTAGGCGAGGCGGGCAGGGCTCGCCCACCTCTTCTCCTCAGGTCCCCAAGAGAGAAAGAGAGAGAGAGAGAGAGAGAGTGAGAGACAGACAGACAGACAGGCAGGGAAAGAGTGAGAGATCCCTGACCTCTGAGTATCTGCATCCACCACTGCTGCCAACTCACAGGCCATCCCACGTCCCCCCCTCCATCCCCATCCCCAGGCGAGGCCCCCCGGGGCCAGCCACACCACAGAGAGGCCCCTTCATGGTCACCTCCGTGCTGTCCCTTCCGGGCCTGACCCCACTGCAGGGGAACCGGTTCAGACAATCCAATCGTCTACATGTCCCTCTCCATGACAATTGTCTTCTCCAGTCTCACATGACCAAACCGCACCCCCAACATCCTCCTTTGTCTGCAGCTGGAGATAGGAGGACAATCTCTGCCATTGTGTTGAGAGACTCAGTTTCGCGGGTTTCTCCCCTGTACACGTGTTCTTAAGCTGGGTATTATTTTCTCCAGCGAACCTGTCTTGTGAAGTATTTGGCCAGCCATAAGAAGCTTCAGGGAAGAGGCGGAGGGGCCTCCCACACCCGGGTCCTGTCCTGCCCAGGCCCCCCGAGGGAGGACGATGGTCGTGGCAGTGGCGAGCGGGCTGGGGCCCAGCCTGCCCTTAGATGCCCCGGGGAAGGGCGTCGAGGGATGGGCTGCCCCTGGCCAGGTCTGAGGGAGCGACCCAGCTAATGACAAATGTGGATGTCCTGGGTGGGCCTGTGGAATGGGAGAGGGGAGGGACTGGCACAGAGGTGAGCAGGAACAGGCCTCTCTGTGGTGGGGAGCTGAGGAGAGTAAGATGGCGCCCCCTGCACACCTCACCTACCTCTCCATGGGCCCTTCTTTCTCTGGCCGCTCCGGGAGCCCTGCGGGCTTGGCTTCAACCCCCCACCCACCGCACAGGCAAAGGGCGCCTGCGCGACCGCCAGGGCATAGGGCTGACCTCGGGGGTCCTCAGTGAATGCCCCGCCCTCCCTCCAGGCTCTGACCCAGCTGCAGCTGTTCCTTTGCCGCCCTTCTGGACTGGGCTTCAGCTGTCTCCCTCCACTCCCCCACTCCCACTCAGCTTGCAGGCCGCTTCCCTGCCTTGAAAGCATTGCTGTGGCCCTGAGGGCCACAGACCTACTGGGCTTCAAGCTCAAGGCTCTGCCTGGGCCTGCTGCTTCGGCCAGGGGCTCATTTCTTCCTGGAAAGACAAAGCCATGGCCTCACCCCACGCCTGCACTTTGCCACGGCAGGCAGCCCAGGTGTAGGAAAGGCTCTGTGGAGTCAGAAGTGCCGAGACAGGCAGATGGCACCAGAGGGTTTGGGGGCCAGGGCGTAACTGGGCTAGCCCCTCCTCCCGGAAGTCGGGGAGGCCCGGCCTTCCTAGTGCCCAGGCCACGGCTCCGGGGAGAAATCCGCCATGGAGGGCACGCGGGAGGCCCTCTGCCTGAGGTGGCAGGTGTCACGCCAGGGCCACTGCAAGCCTGGCTCGGCTTGCCTGCTTTCTCCAAAGGAGGCTGGCCGACCAGCCGAACCTGGCACCTGGGCCAGCCCCTTCCAAGGGGACGAGTTCCAGAGGATAGAGCCCTGGGGGCGGCTGCCAAGTCTCCTGGGGCGTGTGCTGGGCCCCCGTCAGAGGAGGAAGCAGCCTGGTAAACGGTGTGCCAGGCCTGAGATCTGGAGGCCTCCCACAGCCGGGTCCCTGTCCTGCCCAGGCCCCCCGAGGGAGGACGATGGTCTGGCAGTGGCGAGCGTGGTGGGGCTGGCGCCGAGCCTGCCCTTGGATGCCCCGGGGAAGGGCGCCGGGGGATGGGCTGCCCCTGGCCAGGTCTGAGGGAGCGACCCAGCTCGGGGCTGTCGGGGGCAGAGAGAGAACCCCCCTCCGCCCTTTCCCTTCAGGTTCTTAGGGCTGGCCAAATCCTTCCCAAGACAGCTTGTCTGGAGAAAATCAGACCCAGCTGAAGAACATGTGTCCATGGGGGAAACCCGGGAAACTGAGTCTCCCCACACTATAGCAGAGATTCTCATCTTGCATCCTCTCCTGAGCTAATGACCAAGGTGGATGTCCCGGGTGGGCCTGTGGAATGGGAGAGGGGAGGAAGTCTATTGTCATGCAGAGGGACATGGAAAGACTTGTCTGAAGCTTATCCCCTGCACTGGAGTCAGGTCGGGAAGGGAAGGCACAGAGGGGAGCAGGAAGCGGCCTCTCTGTGGTGGGGCTGGCTCCGGGGCAGGCGTGGGGGTGATGGCTGGAAGTGGGATGGCGCGTGAGTTGGCACCAGCCAGCGGTAGAGGCAGAGACTCAGAGGTCATGGATCTCTCTCTCTGTCTCTGTCTCTCTCTCTCTCCCTCAGGGAGCTGAGGAGAGTAAGGTGGCTCCCCCTACCCACCTCGCCTACCTCTCCAAGGGCCCTTCTTTCTCTGGCCGCTCCGGGAGCCCTGCGGGCTTGGCTTCAACCCCCCACCCACCGCACAGGCCAAGGGCGCCTGCGCGACCGCCAGGGCATAGGGCTGACCTCGGGGGTCCTCAGTGAATGCCCCGCCCTCCCTCCAGGCTCTGACCCAGCTGCAGCTGTTCCTTTGCCGCCCTTCTGGACTCGGCTTCAGCTGTCTCCCTCCACTCCCCCACTCCCACTCAGCTTGCAGGCCGCTTCCCTGCCTTGAAAGCATTGCTCTGGCCCTGAGGGCCACAGACCTACTGGGCTTCAAGCTCAAGGCTCTGCCTGGGCCTGCTGCTTCGGCCAGGGGCTCATTTCTTCCTGGAAAGACAAAGCCATGGCCTCACCCCACGCCTGCACTTTGCCACGGCAGGCAGCCCAGGTGTAGGAAAGGCTCTGTGGAGTCAGAAGTGCCGAGACAGGCAGATGGCACCAGAGGGTTTGGGGGCCAGGGCGAAACTGGGCTAGCCCCTCCTCCCGGAAGTCGGGGAGGCCCGGCCTTCCTAGTGCCCAGGCCACGGCTCCGGGGAGAAATCTGCCATGGAGGGCACGCGGGAGGCCCTCTGCCTGAGGTGGCAGGTGTCACGCCAGGGCCACTGCAAGCCTGGCTCGGCTTGCCTGCTTTCTCCAAAGGAGGCTGGCCGACCAGCCGAACCTGGCACCTGGGCCAGCCCCTTCCAAGGGGACGAGTTCCAGAGGATAGAGCCCTGGGGGCGGCTGCCAAGTCTCCTGGGGCGTGTGCTGGGCCCCCGTCAGAGGAGGAAGCAGCCTGGTAAACGGTGTGCCAGGCCTGAGATCTGGAGGCCTCCCACAGCCGGGTCCCTGTCCTGCCCAGGCCCCCAGAGGGAGGACGATGGTCGGGCAGTGGCGAGCGTGGTGGGGCTGGCGCCGAGCCTGCCCTCGGATGCCCCGGGGAAGGGCGCCGGTGGATGGGCTCCCCTGGCCAGGTCTGAGGGAGCGACCCAGCTCGGGGCTGTCGGGGGCAGAGAGAGAACCCCCCTCCGCCCTTTCCCTTCAGGTTCTTAGGGCTGGCCAAATCCTTCCCAAGACAGCTTGTCTGGAGAAAATCAGACCCAGCTGAAGAACATGTGTCCATGGGGGAAACCCGGGAAACTGAGTCTCCCCACACAATAGCAGAGATTCTCATCTTGCATCCTCTCCTGAGCTAATGACCAAGGTGGATGTCCCGGGTGGGCCTGTGGAATGGGAGAGGGGAGGAAGTCTATTGTCATGCAGAGGGACATGGAAAGACTTGTCTGAAGCTTATCCCCTGCACTGGAGTCAGGTCGGGAAGGGAAGGCACAGAGGGGAGCAGGAAGCGGCCTCTCTGTGGTGGGGCTGGCTCCGGGGCAGGCGTGGGGGTGATGGCTGGAAGTGGGATGGCGCGTGAGTTGGCACCAGCCAGCGGTAGAGGCAGAGACTCAGAGGTCATGGATCTCTCTCTCTGTCTCTGTCTCTCTCTCTCTCCCTCAGGGAGCTGAGGAGAGTAAGGTGGCTCCCCCTACCCACCTCGCCTACCTCTCCAAGGGCCCTTCTTTCTCTGGCCGCTCCGGGAGCCCTGCGGGCTTGGCTTCAACCCCCCACCCACCGCACAGGCCAAGGGCGCCTGCGCGACCGCCAGGGCATAGGGCTGACCTCGGGGGTCCTCAGTGAATGCCCCGCCCTCCCTCCAGGCTCAGACACAGCTGCAGCTGTTCCTTTGCCGCCCTTCTGGACTGGGCTTCAGCTGTCTCCCTCCCCTCCCCCACTCCCACTCAGCTTGCAGGCCGCTTCCCTGCCTTGAAAGCATTGCTCTGGCCCTGAGGGCCACAGACCTACTGGGCTTCAAGCTCAAGGCTCTGCCTGGGCCTGCTGCTTCGGCCAGGGGCTCATTTCTTCCTGGAAAGACAAAGCCATGGCCTCACCTCACGCCTGCACTTTGCCACGGCAGGCAGCCCAGGTGTAGGAAAGGCTCTGTGGAGTCAGAAGTGCCGAGACAGGCAGATGGCACCAGAGGGTTTGGGGGCCAGGGCGTAACTGGGCTAGCCCCTCCTCCCGGAAGTCGGGGAGGCCCGGCCTTCCTAGTGCCCAGGCCACGGCTCCGGGGAGAAATCCGCCATGGAGGGCACGCGGGAGGCCCTCTGCCTGAGGTGGCAGGTGTCACGCCAGGGCCACTGCAAGCCTGGCTCGGCTTGCCTGCTTTCTCCAAAGGAGGCTGGCCGACCAGCCGAACCTGGCACCTGGGCCAGCCCCTTCCAAGGGGACGAGTTCCAGAGGATAGAGCCCTGGGGGCGGCTGCCAAGTCTCCTGGGGCGTGTGCTGGGCCCCCGTCAGAGGAGGAAGCAGCCTGGTAAACGGTGTGCCAGGCCTGAGATCTGGAGGCCTCCCACAGCCGGGTCCCTGTCCTGCCCAGGCCCCCCGAGGGAGGACGATGGTCGGGCAGTGGCGAGCGGGGTGGGGCTGGCGCCGAGCCTGCCCTTGGATGCCCCGGGGAAGGGCGCCGGGGGATGGGCTGCCCCTGGCCAGGTCTGAGGGAGCGACCCAGCTCGGGGCTGTCGGGGGCAGAGAGAGAACCCCCCTCCGCCCTTTCCCTTCAGGTTCTTAGGGCTGGCCAAATCCTTCCCAAGACAGCTTGTCTGGAGAAAATCAGACCCAGCTGAAGAACATGTGTCCATGGGGGAAACCCGGGAAACTGAGTCTCCCCACACAATAGCAGAGATTCTCATCTTGCATCCTCTCCTGAGCTAATGACCAAGGTGGATGTCCCGGGTGGGCCTGTGGAATGGGAGAGGGGAGGAAGTCTATTGTCATGCAGAGGGACATGGAAAGACTTGTCTGAAGCTTATCCCCTGCACTGGAGTCAGGTCGGGAAGGGAAGGCACAGAGGGGAGCAGGAAGCGGCCTCTCTGTGGTGGGGCTGGCTCCGGGGCAGGCGTGGGGGTGATGGCTGGAAGTGGGATGGCGCGTGAGTTGGCACCAGCCAGCGGTAGAGGCAGAGACTCAGAGGTCATGGATCTCTCTCTCTGTCTCTGTCTCTCTCTCTCTCCCTCAGGGAGCTGAGGAGAGTAAGGTGGCTCCCCCTACCCACCTCGGCTACCTCTCCATGGGCCCTTCTTTCTCTGGCCGCTCCGGGAGCCCTGCGGGCTTGGCTTCAACCCTCCACCCACAGCACAGGCCAAGGGCGCCTGCGCGACCGCCAGGGCATAGGGCTGACCTCGGGGGTCCTCAGTGAATGCCCCGCCTCCCTCCAGGCTCTGACCCAGCTGCAGCTGTTCCTTTGCCGCCCTTCTGGACTGGGCTTCAGCTGTCTCCCTCCCCTCCCCCACTCCCACTCAGCTTGCAGGCCGCTTCCCTGCCTTGAAAGCATTGCTGTGGCCCTGAGGGCCACAGACCTACTGGGCTTCAAGCTCAAGGCTCTGCCTGGGCCTGCTGCTTCGGCCAGGGGCTCATTTCTTCCTGGAAAGACAAAGCCATGGCCTCACCCCACGCCTGCACTTTGCCACGGCAGGCAGCCCAGGTGTAGGAAAGGCTCTGTGGAGTCAGAAGTGCCGAGACAGGCAGATGGCACCAGAGGGTTTGGGGGCCAGGGCGTAACTGGGCTAGCCCCTCCTCCCGGAAGTCGGGGAGGCCCGGCCTTCCTAGTGCCCAGGCCACGGCTCCGGGGAGAAATCCGCCATGGAGGGCACGCGGGAGGCCCTCTGCCTGAGGTGGCAGGTGTCACGCCAGGGCCACTGCAAGCCTGGCTCGGCTTGCCTGCTTTCTCCAAAGGAGGCTGGCCGACCAGCCGAACCTGGCACCTGGGCCAGCCCCTTCCAAGGGGACGAGTTCCAGAGGATAGAGCCCTGGGGGCGGCTGCCAAGTCTCCTGGGGCGTGTGCTGGGCCCCCGTCAGAGGAGGAAGCAGCCTGGTAAACGGTGTGCCAGGCCTGAGATCTGGAGGCCTCCCACAGCCGGGTCCCTGTCCTGCCCAGGCCCCCCGAGGGAGGACGATGGTCTGGCAGTGGCGAGCGTGGTGGGGCTGGCGCCGAGCCTGCCCTTGGATGCCCCGGGGAAGGGCGCCGGGGGATGGGCTGCCCCTGGCCAGGTCTGAGGGAGCGACCCAGCTCGGGGCTGTCGGGGGCAGAGAGAGAACCCCCCTCCGCCCTTTCCCTTCAGCTTCTTAGGGCTGGCCAAATCCTTCCCAAGACAGCTTGTCTGGAGAAAATCAGACCCAGCTGAAGAACATGTGTCCATGGGGGAAACCCGGGAAACTGAGTCTCCCCACACAATAGCAGAGATTCTCATCTTGCATCCTCTCCTGAGCTAATGACCAAGGTGGATGTCCCGGGTGGGCCTGTGGAATGGGAGAGGGGAGGAAGTCTATTGTCATGCAGAGGGACATGGAAAGACTTGTCTGAAGCTTATCCCCTGCACTGGAGTCAGGACGGGAAGGGAAGGCACAGAGGGGAGCAGGAAGCGGCCTCTCTGTGGTGGGGCTGGCTCCGGGGCAGGCGTGGGGGTGATGGCTAGAAGTGGGATGGCGCGTGAGTTGGCACCAGCCAGCGGTAGAGGCAGAGACTCAGAGGTCATGGATCTCTCTCTCTGTCTCTGTCTCTCTCTCTCTCCCTCAGGGAGCTGAGGAGAGTAAGGTGGCTCCCCCTACCCACCTCTCCTACCTCTCCAAGGGCCCTTCTTTCTCTGGCCGCTCCGGGAGCACTGCGGGCTTGGCTTCAACCCCCCACCCACCGCACAGGCCAAGGGCGCCTGCGCGACCGCCAGGGCATAGGGCTGACCTCGGGGGTCCTCAGTGAATGCCCCGCCTCCCTCCAGGCTCTGACCCAGCTGCAGCTGTTCCTTTGCCGCCCTTCTGGACTGGGCTTCAGCTGTCTCCCTCCACTCCCCCACTCCCACTCAGCTTGCAGGCCGCTTCCCTGCCTTGAAAGCATTGCTGTGGCCCTGAGGGCCACAGACCTACTGGGCTTCAAGCTCAAGGCTCTGCCTGGGCCTGCTGCTTCGGCCAGGGGCTCATTTCTTCCTGGAAAGACAAAGCCATGGCCTCACCCCACGCCTGCACTTTGCCACGGCAGGCAGCCCAGGTGTAGGAAAGGCTCTGTGGAGTCAGAAGTGCCGAGACAGGCAGATGGCACCAGAGGGTTTGGGGGCCAGGGCGTAACTGGGCTAGCCCCTCCTCCCGGAAGTCGGGGAGGCCCGGCCTTCCTAGTGCCCAGGCCACGGCTCCGGGGAGAAATCCGCCATGGAGGGCACGCGGGAGGCCCTCTGCCTGAGGTGGCAGGTGTCACGCCAGGGCCACTGCAAGCCTGGCTCGGCTTGCCTGCTTTCTCCAAAGGAGGCTGGCCGACCAGCCGAACCTGGCACCTGGGCCAGCCCCTTCCAAGGGGACGAGTTCCAGAGGATAGAGCCCTGGGGGCGGCTGCCAAGTCTCCTGGGGCGTGTGCTGGGCCCCCGTCAGAGGAGGAAGCAGCCTGGTAAACGGTGTGCCAGGCCTGAGATCTGGAGGCCTCCCACAGCCGGGTCCCTGTCCTGCCCAGGCCCCCCGAGGGAGGACGATGGTCGGGCAGTGGCGAGCGGGGTGGGGCTGGCGCCGAGCCTGCCCTTGGATGCCCCGGGGAAGGGCGCCGGGGGATGGGCTGCCCCTGGCCAGGTCTGAGGGAGCGACCCAGCTCGGGGCTGTCGGGGGCAGAGAGAGAACCCCCCTCCGCCCTTTCCCTTCAGGTTCTTAGGGCTGGCCAAATCCTTCCCAAGACAGCTTGTCTGGAGAAAATCAGACCCAGCTGAAGAACATGTGTCCATGGGGGAAACCCGGGAAACTGAGTCTCCCCACACTATAGCAGAGATTCTCATCTTGCATCCTCTCCTGAGCTAATGACCAAGGTGGATGTCCCGGGTGGGCCTGTGGAATGGGAGAGGGGAGGAAGTCTATTGTCATGCAGAGGGACATGGAAAGACTTGTCTGAAGCTTATCCCCTGCACTGGAGTCAGGTCGGGAAGGGAAGGCACAGAGGGGAGCAGGAAGCGGCCTCTCTGTGGTGGGGCTGGCTCCGGGGCAGGCGTGGGGGTGATGGCTGGAAGTGGGATGGCGCGTGAGTTGGCACCAGCCAGCGGTAGAGGCAGAGACTCAGAGGTCATGGATCTCTCTCTCTGTCTCTGTCTCTCTCTCTCTCCCTCAGGGAGCTGAGGAGAGTAAGGTGGCTCCCCCTACCCACCTCGCCTACCTCTCCAAGGGCCCTTCTTTCTCTGGCCGCTCCGGGAGCCCTGCGGGCTTGGCTTCAACCCCCCACCCACCGCACAGGCCAAGGGCGCCTTCGCGACCGCCAGGGCATAGGGCTGACCTCGGGGGTCCTCAGTGAATGCCCCGACCTCCCTCCAGGCTCTGACCCAGCTGCAGCTGTTCCTTTGCCGCCCTTCTGGACTCGGCTTCAGCTGTCTCCCTCCACTCCCCCACTCCCACTCAGCTTGCAGGCCGCTTCCCTGCCTTGAAAGCATTGCTCTGGCCCTGAGGGCCACAGACCTACTGGGCTTCAAGCTCAAGGCTCTGCCTGGGCCTGCTGCTTCGGCCAGGGGCTCATTTCTTCCTGGAAAGACAAAGCCATGGCCTCACCCCACGCCTGCACTTTGCCACGGCAGGCAGCCCAGGTGTAGGAAAGGCTCTGTGGAGTCAGAAGTGCCGAGACAGGCAGATGGCACCAGAGGGTTTGGGGGCCAGGGCGTAACTGGGCTAGCCCCTCCTCCCGGAAGTCGGGGAGGCCCGGCCTTCCTAGTGCCCAGGCCACGGCTCCGGGGAGAAATCCGCCATGGAGGGCACGCGGGAGGCCCTCTGCCTGAGGTGGCAGGTGTCACGCCAGGGCCACTGCAAGCCTGGCTCGGCTTGCCTGCTTTCTCCAAAGGAGGCTGGCCGACCAGCCGAACCTGGCACCTGGGCCAGCCCCTTCCAAGGGGACGAGTTCCAGAGGATAGAGCCCTGGGGGCGGCTGCCAAGTCTCCTGGGGCGTGTGCTGGGCCCCCGTCAGAGGAGGAAGCAGCCTGGTAAACGGTGTGCCAGGCCTGAGATCTGGAGGCCTCCCACAGCCGGGTCCCTGTCCTGCCCAGGCCCCCCGAGGGAGGACGATGGTCGGGCAGTGGCGAGCGGGGTGGGGCTGGCGCCGAGCCTGCCCTTGGATGCCCCGGGGAAGGGCGCCGGGGGATGGGCTGCCCCTGGCCAGGTCTGAGGGAGCGACCCAGCTCGGGGCTGTCGGGGGCAGAGAGAGAACCCCCCTCCGCCCTTTCCCTTCAGGTTCTTAGGGCTGGCCAAATCCTTCCCAAGACAGCTTGTCTGGAGAAAATCAGACCCAGCTGAAGAACATGTGTCCATGGGGGAAACCCGGGAAACTGAGTCTCCCCACACTATAGCAGAGATTCTCATCTTGCATCCTCTCCTGAGCTAATGACCAAGGTGGATGTCCCCGGTGGGCCTGTGGAATGGGAGAGGGGAGGAAGTCTATTGTCATGCAGAGGGACATGGAAAGACTTGTCTGAAGCTTATCCCCTGCACTGGAGTCAGGTCGGGAAGGGAAGGCACAGAGGGGAGCAGGAAGCGGCCTCTCTGTGGTGGGGCTGGCTCCGGGGCAGGCGTGGGGGTGATGGCTGGAAGTGGGATGGCGCGTGAGTTGGCACCAGCCAGCGGTAGAGGCAGAGACTCAGAGGTCATGGATCTCTCTCTCTGTCTCTGTCTCTCTCTCTCTCCCTCAGGGAGCTGAGGAGAGTAAGGTGGCTCCCCCTACCCACCTCGGCTACCTCTCCATGGGCCCTTCTTTCTCTGGCCGCTCCGGGAGCCCTGCGGGCTTGGCTTCAACCCTCCACCCACAGCACAGGCCAAGGGCGCCTGCGCGACCGCCGGGGCCTAGGGCTTACCTCGGGGGTCCTCAGTGAATGCCCCGCCCTCCCTCCAGGTTCTGACCCAGCTGCAGCTGTTCCTTTGCCGCCCTTGTGGACTGGGCTTCAGCTGTCTCCCTCCCCTCCCCCACTCCCACTCAGCTTGCAGGCCGCTTCCCTGCCTTGAAAGCATTGCTGTGGCCCTGAGGGCCACAGACCAACTGGGCTTCAAGCTCAAGGCTCTGCCTGGGCCTGCTGCTTCGGCCAGGGGCTCATTTCTTCCTGGAAAGACAAAGCCATGGCCTCACCCCACGCCTGCACTTTGCCACGGCAGGCAGCCCAGGTGTAGGAAAGGCTCTGTGGAGTCAGAAGTGCCGAGACAGGCAGATGGCACCAGAGGGTTTGGGGGCCAGGGCGTAACTGGGCTAGCCCCTCCTCCCGGAAGTCGGGGAGGCCCGGCCTTCCTAGTGCCCAGGCCACGGCTCCGGGGAGAAATCCGCCATGGAGGGCACGCGGGAGGCCCTCTGCCTGAGGTGGCAGGTGTCACGCCAGGGCCACTGCAAGCCTGGCTCGGCTTGCCTGCTTTCTCCAAAGGAGGCTGGCCGACCAGCCGAACCTGGCACCTGGGCCAGCCCCTTCCAAGGGGACGAGTTCCAGAGGATAGAGCCCTGGGGGCGGCTGCCAAGTCTCCTGGGGCGTGTGCTGGGCCCCCGTCAGAGGAGGAAGCAGCCTGGTAAACGGTGTGCCAGGCCTGAGATCTGGAGGCCTCCCACAGCCGGGTCCCTGTCCTGCCCAGGCCCCCCGAGGGAGGACGATGGTCTGGCAGTGGCGAGCGTGGTGGGGCTGGCGCCGAGCCTGCCCTTGGATGCCCCGGGGAAGGGCGCCGGGGGATGGGCTGCCCCTGGCCAGGTCTGAGGGAGCGACCCAGCTCGGGGCTGTCGGGGGCAGAGAGAGAACCCCCCTCCGCCCTTTCCCTTCAGGTTCTTAGGGCTGGCCAAATCCTTCCCAAGACAGCTTGTCTGGAGAAAATCAGACCCAGCTGAAGAACATGTGTCCATGGGGGAAACCCGGGAAACTGAGTCTCCCCACACTATAGCAGAGATTCTCATCTTGCATCCTCTCCTGAGCTAATGACCAAGGTGGATGTCCCGGGTGGGCCTGTGGAATGGGAGAGGGGAGGAAGTCTATTGTCATGCAGAGGGACATGGAAAGACTTGTCTGAAGCTTATCCCCTGCACTGGAGTCAGGTCGGGAAGGGAAGGCACAGAGGGGAGCAGGAAGCGGCCTCTCTTTGGTGGGGCTGGCTCCGGGGCAGGCGTGGGGGTGATGGCTGGAAGTGGGATGGCGCGTGAGTTGGCACCAGCCAGCGGTAGAGGCAGAGACTCAGAGGTCATGGATCTCTCTCTCTGTCTCTGTCTCTCTCTCTCTCCCTCAGGGAGCTGAGGAGAGTAAGGTGGCTCCCCCTACCCACCTCGCCTACCTCTCCAAGGGCCCTTCTTTCTCTGGCCGCTCCGGGAGCCCTGCGGGCTTGGCTTCAACCCCCCACCCACCGCACAGGCCAAGGGCGCCTGCGCGACCGCCAGGGCCTAGGGCTGACCTCGGGGCTCCTCAGTGAATGCCCCGCCCTCCCTCCAGGCTCTGACCCAGCTGCAGCTGTTCCTTTGCCGCCCTTCTGGACTCGGCTTCAGCTGTCTCCCTCCCCTCCCCCACTCCCACTCAGCTTGCAGGCCGCTTCCCTGCCTTGAAAGCATTGCTCTGGCCCTGAGGGCCACAGACCTACTGGGCTTCAAGCTCAAGGCTCTGCCTGGGCCTGCTGCTTCGGCCAGGGGCTCATTTCTTCCTGGAAAGACAAAGCCATGGCCTCACCCCACGCCTGCACTTTGCCACGGCAGGCAGCCCAGGTGTAGGAAAGGCTCTGTGGAGTCAGAAGTGCCGAGACAGGCAGATGGCACCAGAGGGTTTGGGGGCCAGGGCGTAACTGGGCTAGCCCCTCCTCCCGGAAGTCGGGGAGGCCCGGCCTTCCTAGTGCCCAGGCCACGGCTCCGGGGAGAAATCCGCCATGGAGGGCACGCGGGAGGCCCTCTGCCTGAGGTGGCAGGTGTCACGCCAGGGCCACTGCAAGCCTGGCTCGGCTTGCCTGCTTTCTCCAAAGGAGGCTGGCCGACCAGCCGAACCTGGCACCTGGGCCAGCCCCTTCCAAGGGGACGAGTTCCAGAGGATAGAGCCCTGGGGGCGGCTGCCAAGTCTCCTGGGGCGTGTGCTGGGCCCCCGTCAGAGGAGGAAGCAGCCTGGTAAACGGTGTGCCAGGCCTGAGATCTGGAGGCCTCCCACAGCCGGGTCCCTGTCCTGCCCAGGCCCCCCGAGGGAGGACGATGGTCTGGCAGTGGCGAGCGTGGTGGGGCTGGCGCCGAGCCTGCCCTTGGATGCCCCGGGGAAGGGCGCCGGGGGATGGGCTGCCCCTGGCCAGGTCTGAGGGAGCGACCCAGCTCGGGGCTGTCGGGGGCAGAGAGAGAACCCCCCTCCGCCCTTTCCCTTCAGCTTCTTAGGGCTGGCCAAATCCTTCCCAAGACAGCTTGTCTGGAGAAAATCAGACCCAGCTGAAGAACATGTGTCCATGGGGGAAACCCGGGAAACTGAGTCTCCCCACACTATAGCAGAGATTCTCATCTTGCATCCTCTCCTGAGCTAATGACCAAGGTGGATGTCCCGGGTGGGCCTGTGGAATGGGAGAGGGGAGGAAGTCTATTGTCATGCAGAGGGACATGGAAAGACTTGTCTGAAGCTTATCCCCTGCACTGGAGTCAGGTCGGGAAGGGAAGGCACAGAGGGGAGCAGGAAGCGGCCTCTCTTTGGTGGGGCTGGCTCCGGGGCAGGCGTGGGGGTGATGGCTGGAAGTGGGATGGCGCGTGAGTTGGCACCAGCCAGCGGTAGAGGCAGAGACTCAGAGGTCATGGATCTCTCTCTCTGTCTCTGTCTCTCTCTCTCTCCCTCAGGGAGCTGAGGAGAGTAAGGTGGCTCCCCCAACCCACCTCGCCTACCTCTCCAAGGGCCCTTCTTTCTCTGGCCGCTCCGGGAGCCCTGCGGGCTTGGCTTCAACCCCCCACCCACCGCACAGGCCAAGGGCGCCTGCGCGACCGCCAGGGCCTAGGGCTGACCTCGGGGCTCCTCAGTGAATGCCCCGCCCTCCCTCCAGGCTCTGACCCAGCTGCAGCTGTTCCTTTGCCGCCCTTCTGGACTCGGCTTCAGCTGTCTCCCTCCCCTCCCCCACTCCCACTCAGCTTGCAGGCCGCTTCCCTGCCTTGAAAGCATTGCTCTGGCCCTGAGGGCCACAGACCTACTGGGCTTCAAGCTCAAGGCTCTGCCTGGGCCTGCTGCTTCGGCCAGGGGCTCATTTCTTCCTGGAAAGACAAAGCCATGGCCTCACCCCACGCCTGCACTTTGCCACGGCAGGCAGCCCAGGTGTAGGAAAGGCTCTGTGGAGTCAGAAGTGCCGAGACAGGCAGATGGCACCAGAGGGTTTGGGGGCCAGGGCGTAACTGGGCTAGCCCCTCCTCCCGGAAGTCGGGGAGGCCCGGCCTTCCTAGTGCCCAGGCCACGGCTCAGGGGAGAAATCCGCCATGGAGGGCACGCGGGAGGCCCTCTGCCTGAGGTGGCAGGTGTCACGCCAGGGCCACTGCAAGCCTGGCTCGGCTTGCCTGCTTTCTCCAAAGGAGGCTGGCCGACCAGCCGAACCTGGCACCTGGGCCAGCCCCTTCCAAGGGGACGAGTTCCAGAGGATAGAGCCCTGGGGGCGGCTGCCAAGTCTCCTGGGGCGTGTGCTGGGCCCCCGTCAGAGGAGGAAGCAGCCTGGTAAACGGTGTGCCAGGCCTGAGATCTGGAGGCCTCCCACAGCCGGGTCCCTGTCCTGCCCAGGCCCCCCGAGGGAGGACGATGGTCGGGCAGTGGCGAGCGTGGTGGGGCTGGCGCCGAGCCTGCCCTTGGATGCCCCGGGGAAGGGCGCCGGGGGATGGGCTGCCCCTGGCCAGGTCTGAGGGAGCGACCCAGCTCGGGGCTGTCGGGGGCAGAGAGAGAACCCCCCTCCGCCCTTTCCCTTCAGGTTCTTAGGGCTGGCCAAATCCTTCCCAAGACAGCTTGTCTGGAGAAAATCAGACCCAGCTGAAGAACATGTGTCCATGGGGGAAACCCGGGAAACTGAGTCTCCCCACACAATAGCAGAGATTCTCATCTTGCATCCTCTCCTGAGCTAATGACCAAGGTGGATGTCCCGGGTGGGCCTGTGGAATGGGAGAGGGGAGGAAGTCTATTGTCATGCAGAGGGACATGGAAAGACTTGTCTGAAGCTTATCCCCTGCACTGGAGTCAGGTAGGGAAGGGAAGGCACAGAGGGGAGCAGGAAGCGGCCTCTCTGTGGTGGGGCTGGCTCCGGGGCAGGCGTGGGGGTGATGGCTGGAAGTGGGATGGCGCGTGAGTTGGCACCAGCCAGCGGTAGAGGCAGAGACTCAGAGGTCATGGATCTCTCTCTCTGTCTCTGTCTCTCTCTCTCTCCCTCAGGGAGCTGAGGAGAGTAAGGTGGCTCCCCCTACCCACCTCGCCTACCTCTCCAAGGGCCCTTCTTTCTCTGGCCACTCCGGGAGCCCTGCGGGCTTGGCTTCAACCCCCCACCCACCGCACAGGCCAAGGGCGCCTGCGCGACCGCCAGGGCAGAGGGCTGACCTCGGGGGTCCTCAGTGAATGCCCCGCCCTCCCTCCAGGCTCTGACACAGCTGCAGCTGTTCCTTTGCCGCCCTTCTGGACTGGGCTTCAGCTGTCTCCCTCCCCTCCCCCACTCCCACTCAGCTTGCAGGCCGCTTCCCTGCCTTGAAAGCATTGCTGTGGCCCTGAGGGCCACAGACCTACTGGGCTTCAAGCTCAAGGCTCTGCCTGGGCCTGCTGCTTCGGCCAGGGGCTCATTTCTTCCTGGAAAGACAAAGCCATGGCCTCACCCCACGCCTGCACTTTGCCACGGCAGGCAGCCCAGGTGTAGGAAAGGCTCTGTGGAGTCAGAAGTGCCGAGACAGGCAGATGGCACCAGAGGGTTTGGGGGCCAGGGCGTAACTGGGCTAGCCCCTCCTCCCGGAAGTCGGGGAGGCCCGGCCTTCCTAGTGCCCAGGCCACGGCTCCGGGGAGAAATCCGCCATGGAGGGCACGCGGGAGGCCCTCTGCCTGAGGTGGCAGGTGTCACGCCAGGGCCACTGCAAGCCTGGCTCGGCTTGCCTGCTTTCTCCAAAGGAGGCTGGCCGACCAGCCGAACCTGGCACCTGGGCCAGCCCCTTCCAAGGGGACGAGTTCCAGAGGATAGAGCCCTGGGGGCGGCTGCCAAGTCTCCTGGGGCGTGTGCTGGGCCCCCGTCAGAGGAGGAAGCAGCCTGGTAAACGGTGTGCCAGGCCTGAGATCTGGAGGCCTCCCACAGCCGGGTCCCTGTCCTGCCCAGGCCCCCCGAGGGAGGACGATGGTCTGGCAGTGGCGAGCGTGGTGGGGCTGGCGCCGAGCCTGCCCTTGGATGCCCCGGGGAAGGGCGCCGGGGGATGGGCTGCCCCTGGCCAGGTCTGAGGGAGCGACCCAGCTCGGGGCTGTCGGGGGCAGAGAGAGAACCCCCCTCCGCCCTTTCCCTTCAGCTTCTTAGGGCTGGCCAAATCCTTCCCAAGACAGCTTGTCTGGAGAAAATCAGACCCAGCTGAAGAACATGTGTCCATGGGGGAAACCCGGGAAACTGAGTCTCCCCACACTATAGCAGAGATTCTCATCTTGCATCCTCTCCTGAGCTAATGACCAAGGTGGATGTCCCGGGTGGGCCTGTGGAATGGGAGAGGGGAGGAAGTCTATTGTCATGCAGAGGGACATGGAAAGACTTGTCTGAAGCTTATCCCCTGCACTGGAGTCAGGTCGGGAAGGGAAGGCACAGAGGGGAGCAGGAAGCGGCCTCTCTGTGGTGGGGCTGGCTCCGGGGCAGGCGTGGGGGTGATGGCTGGAAGTGGGATGGCGCGTGAGTTGGCACCAGCCAGCGGTAGAGGCAGAGACTCAGAGGTCATGGATCTCTCTCTCTGTCTCTGTCTCTCTCTCTCTCCCTCAGGGAGCTGAGGAGAGTAAGGTGGCTCCCCCTACCCACCTCGCCTACCTCTCCAAGGGCCCTTCTTTCTCTGGCCGCTCCGGGAGCCCTGCGGGCTTGGCTTCAACCCCCCACCCACCGCACAGGCCAAGGGCGCCTGCGCGACCGCCAGGGCATAGGGCTGACCTCGGGGGTCCTCAGTGAATGCCCCGCCCTCCCTCCAGGCTCTGACCCAGCTGCAGCTGTTCCTTTGCCGCCCTTCTGGACTCGGCTTCAGCTGTCTCCCTCCCCTCCCCCACTCCCACTCAGCTTGCAGGCCGCTTCCCTGCCTTGAAAGCATTGCTCTGGCCCTGAGGGCCACAGACCTACTGGGCTTCAAGCTCAAGGCTCTGCCTGGGCCTGCTGCTTCGGCCAGGGGCTCATTTCTTCCTGGAAAGACAAAGCCATGGCCTCACCCCACGCCTGCACTTTGCCACGGCAGGCAGCCCAGGTGTAGGAAAGGCTCTGTGGAGTCAGAAGTGCCGAGACAGGCAGATGGCACCAGAGGGTTTGGGGGCCAGGGCGAAACTGGGCTAGCCCCTCCTCCCGGAAGTCGGGGAGGCCCGGCCTTCCTAGTGCCCAGGCCACGGCTCCGGGGAGAAATCCGCCATGGAGGGCACGCGGGAGGCCCTCTGCCTGAGGTGGCAGGTGTCACGCCAGGGCCACTGCAAGCCTGGCTCGGCTTGCCTGCTTTCTCCAAAGGAGGCTGGCCGACCAGCCGAACCTGGCACCTGGGCCAGCCCCTTCCAAGGGGACGAGTTCCAGAGGATAGAGCCCTGGGGGCGGCTGCCAAGTCTCCTGGGGCGTGTGCTGGGCCCCCGTCAGAGGAGGAAGCAGCCTGGTAAACGGTGTGCCAGGCCTGAGATCTGGAGGCCTCCCACAGCCGGGTCCCTGTCCTGCCCAGGCCCCCCGAGGGAGGACGATGGTCTGGCAGTGGCGAGCGTGGTGGGGCTGGCGCCGAGCCTGCCCTTGGATGCCCCGGGGAAGGGCGCCGGGGGATGGGCTGCCCCTGGCCAGGTCTGAGGGAGCGACCCAGCTCGGGGCTGTCGGGGGCAGAGAGAGAACCCCCCTCCGCCCTTTCCCTTCAGGTTCTTAGGGCTGGCCAAATCCTTCCCAAGACAGCTTGTCTGGAGAAAATCAGACCCAGCTGAAGAACATGTGTCCATGGGGGAAACCCGGGAAACTGAGTCTCCCCACACAATAGCAGAGATTCTCATCTTGCATCCTCTCCTGAGCTAATGACCAAGGTGGATGTCCCGGGTGGGCCTGTGGAATGGGAGAGGGGAGGAAGTCTATTGTCATGCAGAGGGACATGGAAAGACTTGTCTGAAGCTTATCCCCTGCACTGGAGTCAGGTCGGGAAGGGAAGGCACAGAGGGGAGCAGGAAGCGGCCTCTCTGTGGTGGGGCTGGCTCCGGGGCAGGCGTGGGGGTGATGGCTGGAAGTGGGATGGCGCGTGAGTTGGCACCAGCCAGCGGTAGAGGCCAAGACTCAGAGGTCATGGATCTCTCTCTCTGTCTCTGTCTCTCTCTCTCTCCCTCAGGGAGCTGAGGAGAGTAAGGTGGCTCCCCCTACCCTCCTCGCCTACCTCTCCAAGGGCCCTTCTTCTCTGGCCACTCCGGGAGCCCTGCGGGCTTGGCTTCAACCCCCCACCCACCGCACAGGCCAAGGGCGCCTGCGCGACCGCCAGGGCCTAGGGCTGACCTCGGGGGTCCTCAGTGAATGCCCCGCCCTCCCTCCAGGCTCTGACCCAGCTGCAGCTGTTCCTTTGCCGCCCTTCTGGACTCGGCTTCAGCTGTCTCCCTCCCCTCCCCCACTCCCACTCAGCTTGCAGGCCGCTTCCCTGCCTTGAAAGCATTGCTGTGGCCCTGAGGGCCACAGACCTACTGGGCTTCAGCTCAAGGCTCTGCCTGGGCCTGCTGCTTTGGCCAGGGGCTCATTTCTTCCTGGAAAGACAAAGCCATGGCCTCACCCCACGCCTGCACTTTGCCACGGCAGGCAGCCCAGGTGTAGGAAAGGCTCTGTGGAGTCAGAAGTGCCGAGACAGGCAGATGGCACCAGAGGGTTTGGGGGCCAGGGCGTAACTGGGCTAGCCCCTCCTCCCGGAAGTCGGGGAGGCCCGGCCTTCCTAGTGCCCAGGCCACGGCTCCGGGGAGAAATCCGCCATGGAGGGCACGCGGGAGGCCCTCTGCCTGAGGTGGCAGGTGTCACGCCAGGGCCACTGCAAGCCTGGCTCGGCTTGCCTGCTTTCTCCAAAGGAGGCTGGCCGACCAGCCGAACCTGGCACCTGGGCCAGCCCCTTCCAAGGGGACGAGTTCCAGAGGATAGAGCCCTGGGGGCGGCTGCCAAGTCTCCTGGGGCGTGTGCTGGGCCCCCGTCAGAGGAGGAAGCAGCCTGGTAAACGGTGTGCCAGGCCTGAGATCTGGAGGCCTCCCACAGCCGGGTCCCTGTCCTGCCCAGGCCCCCCGAGGGAGGACGATGGTCGGGCAGTGGCGAGCGTGGTGGGGCTGGCGCCGAGCCTGCCCTTGGATGCCCCGGGGTAGGGCGCCGGGGGATGGGCTGCCCCTGGCCAGGTCTGAGGGAGCGACCCAGCTCGGGGCTGTCGGGGGCAGAGAGAGAACCCCCCTCCGCCCTTTCCCTTCAGGTTCTTAGGGCTGGCCAAATCCTTCCCAAGACAGCTTGTCTGGAGAAAATCAGACCCAGCTGAAGAACATGTGTCCATGGGGGAAACCCGGGAAACTGAGTCTCCCCACACAATAGCAGAGATTCTCATCTTGCATCCTCTCCTGAGCTAATGACCAAGGTGGATGTCCCGGGTGGGCCTGTGGAATGGGAGAGGGGAGGAAGTCTATTGTCATGCAGAGGGACATGGAAAGACTTGTCTGAAGCTTATCCCCTGCACTGGAGTCAGGTGGGGAAGGGAAGGCACAGAGGGGAGCAGGAAGCGGCCTCTCTGTGGTGGGGCTGGCTCCGGGGCAGGCGTGGGGGTGATGGCTGGAAGTGGGATGGCGCGTGAGTTGGCACCAGCCAGCGGTAGAGGCAGAGACTCAGAGGTCATGGATCTCTCTCTCTGTCTCTGTCTCTCTCTCTCTCCCTCAGGGAGCTGAGGAGAGTAAGGTGGCTCCCCCTACCCACCTCGCCTACCTCTCCAAGGGCCCTTCTTTCTCTGGCCGCTCCGGGAGCCCTGCGGGCTTGGCTTCAACCCCCCACCCACCGCACAGGCCAAGGGCGCCTGCGCGACCGCCAGGGCATAGGGCTGACCTCGGGGGTCCTCAGTGAATGCCCCGCCCTCCCTCCAGGCTCTGACCCAGCTGCAGCTGTTCCTTTGCCGCCCTTCTGGACTCGGCTTCAGCTGTCTCCCTCCCCTCCCCCACTCCCACTCAGCTTGCAGGCCGCTTCCCTGCCTTGAAAGCATTGCTGTGGCCCTGAGGGCCACAGACCTACTGGGCTTCAAGCTCAAGGCTCTGCCTGGGCCTGCTGCTTCGGCCAGGGGCTCATTTCTTCCTGGAAATACAAAGCCATGGCCTCACCCCACGCCTGCACTTTGCCACGGCAGGCAGCCCAGGTGTAGGAAAGGCTCTGTGGAGTCAGAAGTGCCGAGACAGGCAGATGGCACCAGAGGGTTTGGGGGCCAGGGCGTAACTGGGCTAGCCCCTCCTCCCGGAAGTCGGAGAGGCCCGGCCTTCCTAGTGCCCAGGCCACGGCTCCGGGCAGAAATCCGCCATGGAGGGCACGCGGGAGGCCCTCTGCCTGAGGTGGCAGGTGTCACGCCAGGGCCACTGCAAGCCTGGCTCGGCTTGCCCGCTTTCTCCAAAGGAGGCTGGCCGACCAGCCGAACCTGGCACCTGGGCCAGCCCCTTCCAAGGGGACGAGTTCCAGAGGATAGAGCCCTGGGGGCGGCTGCCAAGTCTCCTGGGGCGTGTGCTGGGCCCCCGTCAGAGGAGGAAGCAGCCTGGTAAACGGTGTGCCAGGCCTGAGATCTGGAGGCCTCCCACAGCCGGGTCCCTGTCCTGCCCAGGCCCCCCGAGGGAGGACGATGGTCGGGCAGTGGCGAGCGTGGTGGGGCTGGCGCCGAGCCTGCCCTCGGATGCCCCGGGGAAGGGCGCCGGGGAATGGGCTGCCCCTGGCCAGGTCTGAGGGAGCGACCCAGCTCGGGGCTGTCGGGGGCAGAGAGAGAACCCCCCTCCGCCCTTTCCCTTCAGGTTCTTAGGGCTGGCCAAATCCTTCCCAAGACAGCTTGTCTGGAGAAAATCAGACCCAGCTGAAGAACATGTGTCCATGGGGGAAACCCGGGAAACTGAGTCTCCCCACACAATAGCAGAGATTCTCATCTTGCATCCTCTCCTGAGCTAATGACCAAGGTGGATGTCCCGGGTGGGCCTGTGGAATGGGAGAGGGGAGGAAGTCTATTGTCATGCAGAGGGACATGGAAAGACTTGTCTGAAGCTTATCCCCTGCACTGGAGTCAGGTCGGGAAGGGAAGGCACAGAGGGGAGCAGGAAGCGGCCTCTCTGTGGTGGGGCTGGCTCCGGGGCAGGCGTGGGGGTGATGGCTGGAAGTGGGATGGCGCGTGAGTTGGCACCAGCCAGCGGTAGAGGC
Source organism: Diceros bicornis minor (assembly GCF_020826845.1). Classification (NCBI taxonomy): domain Eukaryota; kingdom Metazoa; phylum Chordata; class Mammalia; order Perissodactyla; family Rhinocerotidae; genus Diceros; species Diceros bicornis. Next base: position 614,617 of record NW_026691097.1, read on the forward strand.
AGAGACTCAGAGGTCATGGATCTCTCTCTCTGTCTCTGTCTCTCTCTCTCTCCCTCAGGGAGCTGAGGAGAGTAAGGTGGCTCCCCCTACCCACCTCTCCTACCTCTCCAAGGGCCCTTCTTTCTCTGGCCGCTCCAGGAGCACTGCGGGCTTGGCTTCAACCCCCCACCCACCGCACAGGCCAAGGGCGCCTGCGCGACCGCCAGGGCATAGGGCTGACCTCGGGGGTCCTCAGTGAATGCCCCGCCCTCCCTCCAGGCTCTGACCCAGCTGCAGCTGTTCATTTGCCGCCCTTCTGGACTAGGCTTCAGCTGTCTCCCTCCCCTCCCCCACTCCCACTCAGCTTGCAGGCCGCTTCCCTGCCTTGAAAGCATTGCTGTGGCCCTGAGGGCCACAGACCAACTGGGCTTCAAGCTCAAGGCTCTGCCTGGGCCTGCTGCTTCGGCCAGGGGCTCATTTCTTCCTGGAAAGACAAAGCCATGGCCTCACCCCACGCCTGCACTTTGCCACGGCAGGCAGCCCAGGTGTAGGAAAGGCTCTGTGGAGTCAGAAGTGCCGAGACAGGCAGATGGCACCAGAGGGTTTGGGGGCCAGGGCGTAACTGGGCTAGCCCCTCCTCCCGGAAGTCGGGGAGGCCCGGCCTTCCTAGTGCCCAGGCCACGGCTCCGGGGGGAAATCCGCCATGGAGGGCACGCGGGAGGCCCTCTGCCTGAGGTGGCAGGTGTCACGCCAGGGCCACTGCAAGCCTGGCTCGGCTTGCCTGCTTTCTCCAAAGGAGGCTGGCCGACCAGCCGAACCTGGCACCTGGGCCAGCCCCTTCCAAGGGGACGAGTTCCAGAGGATAGAGCCCTGGGGGCGGCTGCCAAGTCTCCTGGGGCGTGTGCTGGGCCCCCGTCAGAGGAGGAAGCAGCCTGGTAAACGGTGTGCCAGGCCTGAGATCTGGAGGCCTCCCACAGCCGGGTCCCTGTCCTGCCCAGGCCCCCCGAGGGAGGACGATGGTCGGGCAGTGGCGAGCGTGGTGGGGCTGGCGCCGAGCCTGCCCTTGGATGCCCCGGGGAAGGGCGCCGGGGGATGGGCTGCCCCTGGCCAGGTCTGAGGGAGCGACCCAGCTCGGGGCTGTCGGGGGCAGAGAGAGAACCCCCCTCCTCCCTTTCCCTTCAGGTTCTTAGGGCTGGCCAAATCCTTCCCAAGACAGCTTGTCTGGAGAAAATCAGACCCAGCTGAAGAACATGTGTCCATGGGGGAAACCCGGGAAACTGAGTCTCCCCACACAATAGCAGAGATTCTCATCTTGCATCCTCTCCTGAGCTAATGACCAAGGTGGATGTCCCGGGTGGGCCTGTGGAATGGGAGAGGGGAGGAAGTCTATTGTCATGCAGAGGGACATGGAAAGACTTGTCTGAAGCTTATCCCCTGCACTGGAGTCAGGTCGGGAAGGGAAGGCACAGAGGGGAGCAGGAAGCGGCCTCTCTGTGGTGGGGCTGGCTCCGGGGCAGGCGTGGGGGTGATGGCTGGAAGTGGGATGGCGCGTGAGTTGGCACCAGCCAGCGGTAGAGGCCAAGACTCAGAGGTCATGGATCTCTCTCACTGTCTCTGTCTCTCTCTCTCTCCCTCAGGGAGCTGAGGAGAGTAAGGTGGCTCCCCCTACCCACCTCGCCTACCTCTCCATGGGCCCTTCTTTCTCTGGCCGCTCTGGGAGCCCTGCGGGCTTGGCTTCAACCCTCCACCCACCGCACAGGCCAAGGGCGCCTGTGCGACCGCCGGGGGCCTAGGGCTGACCTCGGGGGTCCTCAGTGAATGCCCCGCCCTCCCTCCAGGCTCTGACCCAGCTGCAGCTGTTCCTTTGCCGCCCTTCTGGACTCGGCTTCAGCTGTCTCCCTCCCCTCCCCCACTCCCACTCAGCTTGCAGGCCGCTTCCCTGCCTTGAAAGCATTGCTCTGGCCCTGAGGGCCACAGACCTACTGGGCTTCAAGCTCAAGGCTCTGCCTGGGCCTGCTGCTTCGGCCAGGGGCTCATTTCTTCCTGGAAAGACAAAGCCATGGCCTCACCCCACGCCTGCACTTTGCCACGGCAGGCAGCCCAGGTGTAGGAAAGGCTCTGTGGAGTCAGAAGTGCCGAGACAGGCAGATGGCACCAGAGGATTTGGGGGCCAGGGCGTAACTGGGCTAGCCCCTCCTCCCGGAAGTCGGGGAGGCCTGGCCTTCCTAGTGCCCAGGCCATGGCTCCGGGGAGAAATCCGCCATGGAGGGCACGCGGGAGACCCTCTGCCTGAGGTGGCAGGTGTCACGCCAGGGCCACTGCAAGCCTGGCTCGGCTTGCCTGCTTTCTCCAAAGGAGGCTGGCCGACCAGCCGAACCTGGCACCTGGGCCAGCCCCTTCCAAGGGGACGAGTTCCAGAGGATAGAGCCCTGGGGGCGGCTGCCAAGTCTCCTGGGGCGTGTGCTGGGCCCCCGTCAGAGGAGGAAGCAGCCTGGTAAACGGTGTGCCAGGCCTGAGATCTGGAGGCCTCCCACAGCCGGGTCCCTGTCCTGCCCAGGCCCCCCGAGGGAGGACGATGGTCGGGCAGTGGCGAGCGTGGTGGGGCTGGCGCCGAGCCTGCCCTTGGATGCCCCGGGGAAGGGCGCCGGGGGATGGGCTGCCCCTGGCCAGGTCTGAGGGAGCGACCCAGCTCGGGGCTGTCGGGGGCAGAGAGAGAACCCCCCTCCGCCCTTTCCCTTCAGGTTCTTAGGGCTGGCCAAATCCTTCCCAAGACAGCTTGTCTGGAGAAAATCAGACCCAGCTGAAGAACATGTGTCCATGGGGGAAACCCGGGAAACTGAGTCTCCCCACACAATAGCAGAGATTCTCATCTTGCATCCTCTCCTGAGCTAATGACCAAGGTGGATGTCCCGGGTGGGCCTGTGGAATGGGAGAGGGGAGGAAGTCTATTGTCATGCAGAGGGACATGGAAAGACTTGTCTGAAGCTTATCCCCTGCACTGGAGTCAGGTCGGGAAGGGAAGGCACAGAGGGGAGCAGGAAGCGGCCTCTCTGTGGTGGGGCTGGCTCCGGGGCAGGCGTGGGGGTGATGGCTGGAAGTGGGATGGCGCGTGAGTTGGCACCAGCCAGCGGTAGAGGCCAAGACTCAGAGGTCATGGATCTCTCTCACTGTCTCTGTCTCTCTCTCTCTCCCTCAGGGAGCTGAGGAGAGTAAGGTGGCTCCCCCTACCCACCTCGCCTACCTCTCCATGGGCCCTTCTTTCTCTGGCCGCTCCGGGAGCCCTGCGGGCTTGGCTTCAACCCTCCACCCACCGCACAGGCCAAGGGCGCCTGTGCGACCGCCAGGGCCTAGGGCTGACCTCGGGGGTCCTCAGTGAATGCCCCGCCCTCCCTCCAGGCTCTGACCCAGCTGCAGCTGTTCCTTTGCCGCCCTTCTGGACTCGGCTTCAGCTGTCTCCCTCCCCTCCCCCACTCCCACTCAGCTTGCAGGCCGCTTCCCTGCCTTGAAAGCATTGCTCTGGCCCTGAGGGCCACAGACCTACTGGGCTTCAAGCTCAAGGCTCTGCCTGGGCCTGCTGCTTCGGCCAGGGGCTCATTTCTTCCTGGAAAGACAAAGCCATGGCCTCACCCCACGCCTGCACTTTGCCACGGCAGGCAGCCCAGGTGTAGGAAAGGCTCTGTGGAGTCAGAAGTGCCGAGACAGGCAGATGGCACCAGAGGATTTGGGGGCCAGGGCGTAACTGGGCTAGCCCCTCCTCCCGGAAGTCGGGGAGGCCTGGCCTTCCTAGTGCCCAGGCCACGGCTCCGGGGAGAAATCCGCCATGGAGGGCACGCGGGAGACCCTCTGCCTGAGGTGGCAGGTGTCACGCCAGGGCCACTGCAAGCCTGGCTCGGCTTGCCTGCTTTCTCCAAAGGAGGCTGGCCGACCAGCCGAACCTGGCACCTGGGCCAGCCCCTTCCAAGGGGACGAGTTCCAGAGGATAGAGCCCTGGGGGCGGCTGCCAAGTCTCCTGGGGCGTGTGCTGGGCCCCCGTCAGAGGAGGAAGCAGCCTGGTAAACGGTGTGCCAGGCCTGAGATCTGGAGGCCTCCCACAGCCGGGTCCCTGTCCTGCCCAGGCCCCCCGAGGGAGGACGATGGTCGGGCAGTGGCGAGCGTGGTGGGGCTGGCGCCGAGCCTGCCCTTGGATGCCCCGGGGAAGGGCGCCGGGGGATGGGCTGCCCCTGGCCAGGTCTGAGGGAGCGACCCAGCTCGGGGCTGTCGGGGGCAGAGAGAGAACCCCCCTCCGCCCTTTCCCTTCAGGTTCTTAGGGCTGGCCAAATCCTTCCCAAGACAGCTTGTCTGGAGAAAATCAGACCCAGCTGAAGAACATGTGTCCATGGGGGAAACCCGGGAAACTGAGTCTCCCCACACAATAGCAGAGATTCTCATCTTGCATCCTCTCCTGAGCTAATGACCAAGGTGGATGTCCCGGGTGGGCCTGTGGAATGGGAGAGGGGAGGAAGTCTATTGTCATGCAGAGGGACATGGAAAGACTTGTCTGAAGCTTATCCCCTGCACTGGAGTCAGGTCGGGAAGGGAAGGCACAGAGGGGAGCAGGAAGCGGCCTCTCTGTGGTGGGGCTGGCTCCGGGGCAGGCGTGGGGGTGATGGCTGGAAGTGGGATGGCGCGTGAGTTGGCACCAGCCAGCGGTAGAGGCAGAGACTCAGAGGTCATGGATCTCTCTCTCTGTCTCTGTCTCTCTCTCTCTCCCTCAGGGAGCTGAGGAGAGTAAGGTGGCTCCCCCTACCCACCTCGCCTACCTCTCCAAGGGCCCTTCTTTCTCTGGCCGCTCCGGGAGCCCTGCGGGCTTGGCTTCAACCCTCCACCCACCGCACAGGCCAAGGGCGCCTGTGCGACCGCCGGGGCCTAGGGCTGACCTCGGGGGTCCTCAGTGAATGCCCCGCCCTCCCTCCAGGCTCTGACCCAGCTGCAGCTGTTCCTTTGCCGCCCTTCTGGACTCGGCTTCAGCTGTCTCCCTCCCCTCCCCCACTCCCACTCAGCTTGCAGGCCGCTTCCCTGCCTTGAAAGCATTGCTCTGGCCCTGAGGGCCACAGACCTACTGGGCTTCAAGCTCAAGGCTCTGCCTGGGCCTGCTGCTTCGGCCAGGGGCTCATTTCTTCCTGGAAAGACAAAGCCATGGCCTCACCCCACGCCTGCACTTTGCCACGGCAGGCAGCCCAGGTGTAGGAAAGGCTCTGTGGAGTCAGAAGTGCCGAGACAGGCAGATGGCACCAGAGGATTTGGGGGCCAGGGCGTAACTGGGCTAGCCCCTCCTCCCGGAAGTCGGGGAGGCCTGGCCTTCCTAGTGCCCAGGCCACGGCTCCGGGGAGAAATCCGCCATGGAGGGCACGCGGGAGACCCTCTGCCTGAGGTGGCAGGTGTCACGCCAGGGCCACTGCAAGCCTGGCTCGGCTTGCCTGCTTTCTCCAAAGGAGGCTGGCCGACCAGCCGAACCTGGCACCTGGGCCAGCCCCTTCCAAGGGGACGAGTTCCAGAGGATAGAGCCCTGGGGGCGGCTGCCAAGTCTCCTGGGGCGTGTGCTGGGCCCCCGTCAGAGGAGGAAGCAGCCTGGTAAACGGTGTGCCAGGCCTGAGATCTGGAGGCCTCCCACAGCCGGGTCCCTGTCCTGCCCAGGCCCCCCGAGGGAGGACGATGGTCGGGCAGTGGCGAGCGTGGTGGGGCTGGCGCCGAGCCTGCCCTTGGATGCCCCGGGGAAGGGCGCCGGGGGATGGGCTGCCCCTGGCCAGGTCTGAGGGAGCGACCCAGCTCGGGGCTGTCGGGGGCAGAGAGAGAACCCCCCTCCGCCCTTTCCCTTCAGGTTCTTAGGGCTGGCCAAATCCTTCCCAAGACAGCTTGTCTGGAGAAAATCAGACCCAGCTGAAGAACATGTGTCCATGGGGGAAACCCGGGAAACTGAGTCTCCCCACACAATAGCAGAGATTCTCATCTTGCATCCTCTCCTGAGCTAATGACCAAGGTGGATGTCCCGGGTGGGCCTGTGGAATGGGAGAGGGGAGGAAGTCTATTGTCATGCAGAGGGACATGGAAAGACTTGTCTGAAGCTTATCCCCTGCACTGGAGTCAGGTCGGGAAGGGAAGGCACAGAGGGGAGCAGGAAGCGGCCTCTCTGTGGTGGGGCTGGCTCCGGGGCAGGCGTGGGGGTGATGGCTGGAAGTGGGATGGCGCGTGAGTTGGCACCAGCCAGCGGTAGAGGCAGAGACTCAGAGGTCATGGATCTCTCTCTCTGTCTCTGTCTCTCTCTCTCTCCCTCAGGGAGCTGAGGAGAGTAAGGTGGCTCCCCCTACCCACCTCTCCTACCTCTCCAAGGGCCCTTCTTTCTCTGGCCGCTCCGGGAGCACTGCGGGCTTGGCTTCAACCCCCCACCCACCGCACAGGCCAAGGGCGCCTGCGCGACCGCCAGGGCATAGGGCTGACCTCGGGGGTCCTCAGTGAATGCCCCGCCCTCCCTCCAGGCTCTGACCCAGCTGCAGCTGTTCATTTGCCGCCCTTCTGGACTCGGCTTCAGCTGTCTCCCTCCCCTCCCCCACTCCCACTCAGCTTGCAGGCCGCTTCCCTGCCTTGAAAGCATTGCTGTGGCCCTGAGGGCCACAGACCTACTGGGCTTCAAGCTCAAGGCTCTGCCTGGGCCTGCTGCTTCGGCCAGGGGCTCATTTCTTCCTGGAAAGACAAAGCCATGGCCTCACCCCACGCCTGCACTTTGCCACGGCAGGCAGCCCAGGTGTAGGAAAGGCTCTGTGGAGTCAGAAGTGCCGAGACAGGCAGATGGCACCAGAGGGTTTGGGGGCCAGGGCGTAACTGGGCTAGCCCCTCCTCCCGGAAGTCGGGGAGGCCCGGCCTTCCTAGTGCCCAGGCCACGGCTCCGGGGAGAAATCCGCCATGGAGGGCACGCGGGAGGCCCTCTGCCTGAGGTGGCAGGTGTCACGCCAGGGCCACTGCAAGCCTGGCTCGGCTTGCCTGCTTTCTCCAAAGGAGGCTGGCCGACCAGCCGAACCTGGCACCTGGGCCAGCCCCTTCCAAGGGGACGAGTTCCAGAGGATAGAGCCCTGGGGGCGGCTGCCAAGTCTCCTGGGGCGTGTGCTGGGCCCCCGTCAGAGGAGGAAGCAGCCTGGTAAACGGTGTGCCAGGCCTGAGATCTGGAGGCCTCCCACAGCCGGGTCCCTGTCCTGCCCAGGCCCCCCGAGGGAGGACGATGGTCGGGCAGTGGCGAGCGTGGTGGGGCTGGCGCCGAGCCTGCCCTTGGATGCCCCGGGGAAGGGCGCCGGGGGATGGGCTGCCCCTGGCCAGGTCTGAGGGAGCGACCCAGCTCGGGGCTGTCGGGGGCAGAGAGAGAACCCCCCTCCGCCCTTTCCCTTCAGGTTCTTAGGGCTGGCCAAATCCTTCCCAAGACAGCTTGTCTGGAGAAAATCAGACCCAGCTGAAGAACATGTGTCCATGGGGGAAACCCGGGAAACTGAGTCTCCCCACACAATAGCAGAGATTCTCATCTTGCATCCTCTCCTGAGCTAATGACCAAGGTGGATGTCCCGGGTGGGCCTGTGGAATGGGAGAGGGGAGGAAGTCTATTGTCATGCAGAGGGACATGGAAAGACTTGTCTGAAGCTTATCCCCTGCACTGGAGTCAGGTCGGGAAGGGAAGGCACAGAGGGGAGCAGGAAGCTGCCTCTCTGTGGTGGGGCTGGCTCCGGGGCAGGCGTGGGGGTGATGGCTGGAAGTGGGATGGCGCGTGAGTTGGCACCAGCCAGCGGTAGAGGCAGAGACTCAGAGGTCATGGATCTCTCTCTCTGTCTCTGTCTCTCTCTCTCTCCCTCAGGGAGCTGAGGAGAGTAAGGTGGCTCCCCCTACCCACCTCGCCTACCTCTCCAAGGGCCCTTCTTTCTCTGGCCGCTCCGGGAGCCCTGCGGGCTTGGCTTCAACCCCCCACCCACCGCACAGGCCAAGGGCGCCTGCGCGACCACCAGGGCATAGGGCTGACCTCGGGGGTCCTCAGTGAATGCCCCGACCTCCCTCCAGGCTCTGACACAGCTGCAGCTGTTCCTTTGCCGCCCTTCTGGACTGGGCTTCAGCAGTCTCCCTCCCCTCCCCCACTCCCACTCAGCTTGCAGGCCGCTTCCCTGCCTTGAAAGCATTGCTCTGGCCCTGAGGGCCACAGACCTACTGGGCTTCAAGCTAAAGGCTCTGCCTGGGCCTGCTGCTTCGGCCAGGGGCTCATTTCTTCCTGGAAAGACAAAGCCATGGCCTCACCCCACGCCTGCACTTTGCCACGGCAGGCAGCCCAGGTGTAGGAAAGGCTCTGTGGAGTCAGAAGTGCCGAGACAGGCAGATGGCACCAGAGGGTTTGGGGGCCAGGGCGTAACGGGGCTAGCCCCTCCTCCCGGAAGTCGGGGAGGCCCGGCCTTCCTAGTGCCCAGACCATGGCTCCGGGGAGAAATCCGCAATGGAGGGCACGCGGGAGGCCCTCTGCCTGAGGTGGCAGGTGTCACGCCAGGGCCACTGCAAGCCTGGCTCGGCTTGCCTGCTTTCTCCAAAGGAGGCTGGCCGACCAGCCGAACCTGGCACCTGGGCCAGCCCCTTCCAAGGGGACGAGTTCCAGAGGATAGAGCCCTGGGGGCGGCTGCCAAGTCTCCTGGGGCGTGTGCTGGGCCCCCGTCAGAGGAGGAAGCAGCCTGGTAAAAGGTGTGCCAGGCCTGAGATCTGGAGGCCTCCCACAGCCGGGTCCCTGTCCTGCCCAGGCCCCCCGAGGGAGGACGATGGTCGGGCAGTGGCGAGCGTGGTGGGGCTGGCGCCGAGCCTGCCCTTGGATGCCCCGGGGAAGGGCGCCGGGGGATGGGCTGCCCCTGGCCAGGTCTGAGGGAGCGACCCAGCTCGGGGCTGTCGGGGGCAGAGAGAGAACCCCCCTCCGCCCTTTCCCTTCAGGTTCTTAGGGCTGGCCAAATCCTTCCCAAGACAGCTTGTCTGGAGAAAATCAGACCCAGCTGAAGAACATGTGTCCATGGGGGAAACCCGGGAAACTGAGTCTCCCCACACAATAGCAGAGATTCTCATCTTGCATCCTCTCCTGAGCTAATGACCAAGGTGGATGTCCCGGGTGGGCCTGTGGAATGGGAGAGGGGAGGAAGTCTATTGTCATGCAGAGGGACATGGAAAGACTTGTCTGAAGCTTATCCCCTGCACTGGAGTCAGGTCGGGAAGGGAAGGCACAGAGGGGAGCAGGAAGCGGCCTCTCTCTGGTGGGGCTGGCTCCGGGGCAGGCGTGGGGGTGATGGCTGGAAGTGGGATGGTGCGTGAGTTGGCACCAGCCAGCGGTAGAGGCAGAGACTCAGAGGTCATGGATCTCTCTCTCTGTCTCTGTCTCTCTCTCTCTCCCTCAGGGAGCTGAGGAGAGTAAGGTGGCTCCCCCTACCCACCTCGCCTACCTCTCCAAGGGCCCTTCTTTCTCTGGCCGCTCCGGGAGCCCTGCGGGCTTGGCTTCAACCCTCCACCCACCGCACAGGCCAAGGGCGCCTGTGCGACCGCCGGGGCCTAGGGCTGACCTCGGGGGTCCTCAGTGAATGCCCCGCCCTCCCTCCAGGCTCTGACCCAGCTGCAGCTGTTCCTTTGCCGCCCTTCTGGACTCGGCTTCAGCTGTCTCCCTCCCCTCCCCCACTCCCACTCAGCTTGCAGGCCGCTTCCCTGCCTTGAAAGCATTGCTCTGGCCCTGAGGGCCACAGACCTACTGGGCTTCAAGCTCAAGGCTCTGCCTGGGCCTGCTGCTTCGGCCAGGGGCTCATTTCTTCCTGGAAAGACAAAGCCATGGCCTCACCCCACGCCTGCACTTTGCCACGGCAGGCAGCCCAGGTGTAGGAAAGGCTCTGTGGAGTCAGAAGTGCCGAGACAGGCAGATGGCACCAGAGGATTTGGGGGCCAGGGCGTAACTGGGCTAGCCCCTCCTCCCGGAAGTCGGGGAGGCCTGGCCTTCCTAGTGCCCAGGCCACGGCTCCGGGGAGAAATCCGCCATGGAGGGCACGCGGGAGACCCTCTGCCTGAGGTGGCAGGTGTCACGCCAGGGCCACTGCAAGCCTGGCTCGGCTTGCCTGCTTTCTCCAAAGGAGGCTGGCCGACCAGCCGAACCTGGCACCTGGGCCAGCCCCTTCCAAGGGGACGAGTTCCAGAGGATAGAGCCCTGGGGACGGCTGCCAAGTCTCCTGGGGCGTGTGCTGGGCCCCCGTCAGAGGAGGAAGCAGCCTGGTAAACGGTGTGCCAGGCCTGAGATCTGGAGGCCTCCCACAGCCGGGTCCCTGTCCTGCCCAGGCCCCCCGAGGGAGGACGATGGTCGGGCAGTGGCGAGCGTGGTGGGGCTGGCGCCGAGCCTGCCCTTGGATGCCCCGGGGAAGGGCGCCGGGGGATGGGCTGCCCCTGGCCAGGTCTGAGGGAGCGACCCAGCTCGGGGCTGTCGGGGGCAGTGAGAGAACCCCCCTCCGCCCTTTCCCTTCAGGTTCTTAGGGCTGGCCAAATCCTTCCCAAGACAGCTTGTCTGGAGAAAATCAGACCCAGCTGAAGAACATGTGTCCATGGGGGAAACCCGGGAAACTGAGTCTCCCCACACAATAGCAGAGATTCTCATCTTGCATCCTCTCCTGAGCTAATGACCAAGGTGGATGTCCCGGGTGGGCCTGTGGAATGGGAGAGGGGAGGAAGTCTATTGTCATGCAGAGGGACATGGAAAGACTTGTCTGAAGCTTATCCCCTGCACTGGAGTCAGGTCGGGAAGGGAAGGCACAGAGGGGAGCAGGAAGCGGCCTCTCTGTGGTGGGGCTGGCTCCGGGGCAGGCGTGGGGGTGATGGCTGGAAGTGGGATGGCGCGTGAGTTGGCACCAGCCAGCGGTAGAGGCAGAGACTCAGAGGTCATGGATCTCTCTCTCTGTCTCTGTCTCTCTCTCTCTCCCTCAGGGAGCTGAGGAGAGTAAGGTGGCTCCCCCTACCCACCTCTCCTACCTCTCCAAGGGCCCTTCTTTCTCTGGCCGCTCCGGGAGCACTGCGGGCTTGGCTTCAACCCCCCACCCACCGCACAGGCCAAGGGCGCCTGCGCGACCGCCAGGGCATAGGGCTGACCTCGGGGGTCCTCAGTGAATGCCCCGCCCTCCCTCCAGGCTCTGACCCAGCTGCAGCTGTTCATTTGCCGCCCTTCTGGACTAGGCTTCAGCTGTCTCCCTCCCCTCCCCCACTCCCACTCAGCTTGCAGGCCGCTTCCCTGCCTTGAAAGCATTGCTGTGGCCCTGAGGGCCACAGACCTACTGGGCTTCAAGCTCAAGGCTCTGCCTGGGCCTGCTGCTTCGGCCAGGGGCTCATTTCTTCCTGGAAAGACAAAGCCATGGCCTCACCCCACGCCTGCACTTTGCCACGGCAGGCAGCCCAGGTGTAGGAAAGGCTCTGTGGAGTCAGAAGTGCCGAGACAGGCAGATGGCACCAGAGGGTTTGGGGGCCAGGGCGTAACTGGGCTAGCCCCTCCTCCCGGAAGTCGGGGAGGCCCGGCCTTCCTAGTGCCCAGGCCACGGCTCCGGGGAGAAATCCGCCATGGAGGGCACGCGGGAGGCCCTCTGCCTGAGGTGGCAGGTGTCACGCCAGGGCCACTGCAAGCCTGGCTCGGCTTGCCTGCTTTCTCCAAAGGAGGCTGGCCGACCAGCCGAACCTGGCACCTGGGCCAGCCCCTTCCAAGGGGACGAGTTCCAGAGGATAGAGCCCTGGGGGCGGCTGCCAAGTCTCCTGGGGCGTGTGCTGGGCCCCCGTCAGAGGAGGAAGCAGCCTGGTAAACGGTGTGCCAGGCCTGAGATCTGGAGGCCTCCCACAGCCGGGTCCCTGTCCTGCCCAGGCCCCCCGAGGGAGGACGATGGTCGGGCAGTGGCGAGCGTGGTGGGGCTGGCGCCGAGCCTGCCCTTGGATGCCCCGGGGAAGGGCGCCGGGGGATGGGCTGCCCCTGGCCAGGTCTGAGGGAGCGACCCAGCTCGGGGCTGTCGGGGGCAGAGAGAGAACCCCCCTCCGCCCTTTCCCTTCAGGTTCTTAGGGCTGGCCAAATCCTTCCCAAGACAGCTTGTCTGGAGAAAATCAGACCCAGCTGAAGAACATGTGTCCATGGGGGAAACCCGGGAAACTGAGTCTCCCCACACAATAGCAGAGATTCTCATCTTGCATCCTCTCCTGAGCTAATGACCAAGGTGGATGTCCCGGGTGGGCCTGTGGAATGGGAGAGGGGAGGAAGTCTATTGTCATGCAGAGGGACATGGAAAGACTTGTCTGAAGCTTATCCCCTGCACTGGAGTCAGGTCGGGAAGGGAAGGCACAGAGGGGAGCAGGAAGCGGCCTCTCTGTGGTGGGGCTGGCTCCGGGGCAGGCGTGGGGGTGATGGCTGGAAGTGGGATGGCGCGTGAGTTGGCACCAGCCAGCGGTAGAGGCAGAGACTCAGAGGTCATGGATCTCTCTCTCTGTCTCTGTCTCTCTCTCTCTCCCTCAGGGAGCTGAGGAGAGTAAGGTGGCTCCCCCTACCCACCTCGCCTACCTCTCCAAGGGCCCTTCTTTCTCTGGCCGCTCCGGGAGCCCTGCGGGCTTGGCTTCAACCCCCCACCCACCGCACAGGCCAAGGGCGCCTGCGCGACCACCAGGGCATAGGGCTGACCTCGGGGGTCCTCAGTGAATGCCCCGCCCTCCCTCCAGGCTCTGACACAGCTGCAGCTGTTCCTTTGCCGCCCTTCTGGACTGGGCTTCAGCAGTCTCCCTCCCCTCCCCCACTCCCACTCAGCTTGCAGGCCGCTTCCCTGCCTTGAAAGCATTGCTCTGGCCCTGAGGGCCACAGACCTACTGGGCTTCAAGCTAAAGGCTCTGCCTGGGCCTGCTGCTTCGGCCAGGGGCTCATTTCTTCCTGGAAAGACAAAGCCATGGCCTCACCCCACGCCTGCACTTTGCCACGGCAGGCAGCCCAGGTGTAGGAAAGGCTCTGTGGAGTCAGAAGTGCCGAGACAGGCAGATGGCACCAGAGGGTTTGGGGGCCAGGGCGTAACGGGGCTAGCCCCTCCTCCCGGAAGTCGGGGAGGCCCGGCCTTCCTAGTGCCCAGACCATGGCTCCGGGGAGAAATCCGCAATGGAGGGCACGCGGGAGGCCCTCTGCCTGAGGTGGCAGGTGTCACGCCAGGGCCACTGCAAGCCTGGCTCGGCTTGCCTGCTTTCTCCAAAGGAGGCTGGCCGACCAGCCGAACCTGGCACCTGGGCCAGCCCCTTCCAAGGGGACGAGTTCCAGAGGATAGAGCCCTGGGGGCGGCTGCCAAGTCTCCTGGGGCGTGTGCTGGGCCCCCGTCAGAGGAGGAAGCAGCCTGGTAAATGGTGTGCCAGGCCTGAGATCTGGAGGCCTCCCACAGCCGGGTCCCTGTCCTGCCCAGGCCCCCCGAGGGAGGACGATGGTCGGGCAGTGGCGAGCGTGGTGGGGCTGGCGCCGAGCCTGCCCTTGGATGCCCCGGGGAAGGGCGCCGGGGGATGGGCTGCCCCTGGCCAGGTCTGAGGGAGCGACCCAGCTCGGGGCTGTCGGGGGCAGAGAGAGAACCCCCCTCCGCCCTTTCCCTTCAGGTTCTTAGGGCTGGCCAAATCCTTCCCAAGACAGCTTGTCTGGAGAAAATCAGACCCAGCTGAAGAACATGTGTCCATGGGGGAAACCCGGGAAACTGAGTCTCCCCACACAATAGCAGAGATTCTCATCTTGCATCCTCTCCTGAGCTAATGACCAAGGTGGATGTCCCGGGTGGGCCTGTGGAATGGGAGAGGGGAGGAAGTCTATTGTCATGCAGAGGGACATGGAAAGACTTGTCTGAAGCTTATCCCCTGCACTGGAGTCAGGTCGGGAAGGGAAGGCACAGAGGGGAGCAGGAAGCGGCCTCTCTGTGGTGGGGCTGGCTCCGGGGCAGGCGTGGGGGTGATGGCTGGAAGTGGGATGGCGCGTGAGTTGGCACCAGCCAGCGGTAGAGGCAGAGACTCAGAGGTCATGGATCTCTCTCTCTGTCTCTGTCTCTCTCTCTCTCCCTCAGGGAGCTGAGGAGAGTAAGGTGGCTCCCCCTACCCACCTCGCCTACCTCTCCAAGGGCCCTTCTTCTCTGGCCGCTCCGGGAGCCCTGCGGGCTTGGCTTCAACCCTCCACCCACAGCACAGGCCAAGGGCGCCTGCGCGACCGCCGGGGCCTGGGCTGACCTCGGGGGTCCTCAGTGAATGCCCCGCCCTCCCTCCAGGCTCTGACACAGCTGCAGCTGTTCCTTTGCCGCCCTTCTGGACTGGGCTTCAGCAGTCTCCCTCCCCTCCCCCACTCCCACTCAGCTTGCAGGCCGCTTCCCTGCCTTGAAAGCATTGCTCTGGCCCTGAGGGCCACAGACCTACTGGGCTTCAAGCTCAAGGCTCTGCCTGGGCCTGCTGCTTCGGCCAGGGGCTCATTTCTTCCTGGAAAGACAAAGCCATGGCCTCACCCCACGCCTGCACTTTGCCACGGCAGGCAGCCCAGGTGTAGGAAAGGCTCTGTGGAGTCAGAAGTGCCGAGACAGGCAGATGGCACCAGAGGGTTTGGGGGCCAGGGCGTAACGGGGCTAGCCCCTCCTCCCGGAAGTCGGGGAGGCCCGGCCTTCCTAGTGCCCAGACCACGGCTCCGGGGAGAAATCCGCAATGGAGGGCACGCGGGAGGCCCTCTGCCTGAGGTGGCAGGTGTCACGCCAGGGCCACTGCAAGCCTGGCTCGGCTTGCCTGCTTTCTCCAAAGGAGGCTGGCCGACCAGCCGAACCTGGCACCTGGGCCAGCCCCTTCCAAGGGGACGAGTTCCAGAGGATAGAGCCCTGGGGGCGGCTGCCAAGTCTCCTGGGGCGTGTGCTGGGCCCCCGTCAGAGGAGGAAGCAGCCTGGTAAACGGTGTGCCAGGCCTGAGATCTGGAGGCCTCCCACAGCCGGGTCCCTGTCCTGCCCAGGCCCCCCGAGGGAGGACGATGGTAGGGCAGTGGCGAGCGTGGTGGGGCTGGCGCCGAGCCTGCCCTTGGATGCCCCGGGGAAGGGCGCCGGGGGATGGGCTGCCCCTGGCCAGGTCTGAGGGAGCGACCCAGCTCGGGGCTGTCGGGGGCAGAGAGAGAACCCCCCTCCGCCCTTTCCCTTCAGGTTCTTAGGGCTGGCCAAATCCTTCCCAAGACAGCTTGTCTGGAGAAAATCAGACCCAGCTGAAGAACATGTGTCCATGGGGGAAACCCGGGAAACTGAGTCTCCCCACACAATAGCAGAGATTCTCATCTTGCATCCTCTCCTGAGCTAATGACCAAGGTGGATGTCCCGGGTGGGCCTGTGGAATGGGAGAGGGGAGGAAGTCTATTGTCATGCAGAGGGACATGGAAAGACTTGTCTGAAGCTTATCCCCTGCACTGGAGTCAGGTCGGGAAGGGAAGGCACAGAGGGGAGCAGGAAGCGGCCTCTCTGTGGTGGGGCTGGCTCCGGGGCAGGCGTGGGGGTGATGGCTGGAAGTGGGATGGCGCGTGAGTTGGCACCAGCCAGCGGTAGAGGCAGAGACTCAGAGGTCATGGATCTCTCTCTCTGTCTCTGTCTCTCTCTCTCTCCCTCAGGGAGCTGAGGAGAGTAAGGTGGCTCCCCCTACCCACCTCGCCTACCTCTCCAAGGGCCCTTCTTTCTCTGGCCGCTCCGGGAGCCCTGCGGGCTTGGCTTCAACCCTCCACCCACAGCACAGGCCAAGGGCGCCTGCGCGACCGCCGGGGCCTGGGCTGACCTCGGGGGTCCTCAGTGAATGCCCCGCCCTCCCTCCAGGCTCTGACACAGCTGCAGCTGTTCCTTTGCCGCCCTTCTGGACTGGGCTTCAGCAGTCTCCCTCCCCTCCCCCACTCCCACTCAGCTTGCAGGCCGCTTCCCTGCCTTGAAAGCATTGCTCTGGCCCTGAGGGCCACAGACCTACTGGGCTTCAAGCTCAAGGCTCTGCCTGGGCCTGCTGCTTCGGCCAGGGGCTCATTTCTTCCTGGAAAGACAAAGCCATGGCCTCACCCCACGCCTGCACTTTGCCACGGCAGGCAGCCCAGGTGTAGGAAAGGCTCTGTGGAGTCAGAAGTGCCGAGACAGGCAGATGGCACCAGAGGGTTTGGGGGCCAGGGCGTAACTGGGCTAGCCCCTCCTCCCGGAAGTCGGGGAGGCCCGGCCTTCCTAGTGCCCAGGCCACGGCTCCGGGGAGAAATCCGCCATGGAGGGCACGCAGGAGGCCCTCTGCCTGAGGTGGCAGGTGTCACGCCAGGGCCACTGCAAGCCTGGCTCGGCTTGCCTGCTTTCTCCAAAGGAGGCTGGCCGACCAGCCGAACCTGGCACCTGGGCCAGCCCCTTCCAAGGGGACGAGTTCCAGAGGATAGAGCCCTGGGGGCGGCTGCCAAGTCTCCTGGGGCGTGTGCTGGGCCCCCGTCAGAGGAGGAAGCAGCCTGGTAAACGGTGTGCCAGGCCTGAGATCTGGAGGCCTCCCACAGCCGGGTCCCTGTCCTTCCCAGGCCCCCCGAGGGAGGACGATGGTCGGGCAGTGGCGAGCGTGGTGGGGCTGGCGCCGAGCCTGCCCTCGGATGCCCCGGGGAAGGGCGCCGGGTGATGGGCTGCCCCTGGCCAGGTCTGAGGGAGCGACCCAGCTCGGGGCTGTCGGGGGCAGAGAGAGAACCCCCCTCCGCCCTTTCCCTTCAGGTTCTTAGGGCTGGCCAAATCCTTCCCAAGACAGCTTGTCTGGAGAAAATCAGACCCAGCTGAAGAACATGTGTCCATGGGGGAAACCCGGGAAACTGAGTCTCCCCACACAATAGCAGAGATTCTCATCTTGCATCCTCTCCTGAGCTAATGACCAAGGTGGATGTCCCGGGTGGGCCTGTGGAATGGGAGAGGGGAGGAAGTCTATTGTCATGCAGAGGGACATGGAAAGACTTGTCTGAAGCTTATCCCCTGCACTGGAGTCAGGTCGGGAAGGGAAGGCACAGAGGGGAGCAGGAAGCGGCCTCTCTGTGGTGGGGCTGGCTCCGGGGCAGGCGTGGGGGTGATGGCTGGAAGTGGGATGGCGCGTGAGTTGGCACCAGCCAGCGGTAGAGGCAGAGACTCAGAGGTCATGGATCTCTCTCTCTGTCTCTGTCTCTCTCTCTCTCCCTCAGGGAGCTGAGGAGAGTAAGGTGGCTCCCCCTACCCACCTCGCCTACCTCTCCAAGGGCCCTTCTTTCTCTGGCCGCTCCGGGAGCCCTGCGGGCTTGGCTTCAACCCCCCACCCACCGCACAGGCCAAGGGCGCCTGCGCGACCACCAGGGCATAGGGCTGACCTCGGGGGTCCTCAGTGAATGCCCCGCCCTCCCTCCAGGCTCTGACCCAGCTGCAGCTGTTCCTTTGCCGCCCTTCTGGACTCGGCTTCAGCTGTCTCCCTCCCCTCCCCCACTCCCACTCAGCTTGCAGGCTGCTTCCCTGCCTTGAAAGCATTGCTCTGGCCCTGAGGGCCACAGACCTACTGGGCTTCAAGCTCAAGGCTCTGCCTGGGCCTGCTGCTTCGGCCAGGGGCTCATTTCTTCCTGGAAAGACAAAGCCATGGCCTCACCCCACGCCTGCACTTTGCCACGGCAGGCAGCCCAGGTGTAGGAAAGGCTCTGTGGAGTCAGAAGTGCCGAGACAGGCAAATGGCACCAGAGGGTTTGGGGGCCAGAGCGTAACGGGGCTAGCCCCTCCTCCCGGAAGTCGGGGAGGCCCGGCCTTCCTAGTGCCCAGGCCACGGCTCCGGGGAGAAATCCGCCATGGAGGGCACGCGGGAGGCCCTCTGCCTGAGGTGGCAGGTGTCACGCCAGGGCCACTGCAAGCCTGGCTCGGCTTGCCTGCTTTCTCCAAAGGAGGCTGGCCGACCAGCCGAACCTGGCACCTGGGCCAGCCCCTTCCAAGGGGACGAGTTCCAGAGGATAGAGCCCTGGGGGCGGCTGCCAAGTCTCCTGGGGCGTGTGCTGGGCCCCCGTCAGAGGAGGAAGCAGCCTGGTAAACGGTGTGCCAGGCCTGAGATCTGAAGGCCTCCCACAGCCGGGTCCCTGTCCTGCCCAGGCCCCCCGAGGGAGGACGATGGTCGGGCAGTGGCGAGCGTGGTGGGGCTGGCGCCGAGCCTGCCCTTGGATGCCCCGGGGAAGGGCGCCGGGGGATGGGCTGCCCCTGGCCAGGTCTGAGGGAGCGACCCAGCTCGGGGCTGTCGGGGGCAGAGAGAGAACCCCCCTCCGCCCTTTCCCTTCAGGTTCTTAGGGCTGGCCAAATCCTTCCCAAGACAGCTTGTCTGGAGAAAATCAGACCCAGCTGAAGAACATGTGTCCATGGGGGAAACCCGGGAAACTGAGTCTCCCCACACAATAGCAGAGATTCTCATCTTGCATCCTCTCCTGAGCTAATGACCAAGGTGGATGTCCCGGGTGGGCCTGTGGAATGGGAGAGGGGAGGAAGTCTATTGTCATGCAGAGGGACATGGAAAGACTTGTCTGAAGCTTATCCCCTGCACTGGAGTCAGGTCGGGAAGGGAAGGCACAGAGGGGAGCAGGAAGCGGCCTCTCTGTGGTGGGGCTGGCTCCGGGGCAGGCGTGGGGGTGATGGCTGGAAGTGGGATGGCGCGTGAGTTGGCACCAGCCAGCGGTAGAGGCAGAGACTCAGAGGTCATGGATCTCTCTCTCTGTCTCTGTCTCTCTCTCTCTCCCTCAGGGAGCTGAGGAGAGTAAGGTGGCTCCCCCTACCCACCTCGCCTACCTCTCCTTGGGCCCTTCTTTCTCTGGCCGCTCCGGGAGCCCTGCGGGCTTGGCTTCAACCCTCCACCCACAGCACAGGCCAAGGGCGCCTGCGCGACCGCCGGGGCCTAGGGCTGACCTCGGGGGTCCTCAGTGAATGCCCCGCCCTCCCTCCAGGCTCTGACCCAGCTGCAGCTGTTCCCTTGCCGCCCTTCTGGACTGGGCTTCAGCTGTCTCCCTCCCCTCCCCCACTCCCACTCAGCTTGCAGGCCGCTTCCCTGCCTTGAAAGCATTGCTGTGGCCCTGAGGGCCACAGACCTACTGGGCTTCAAGCTCAAGGCTCTGCCTGGGCCTGCTGCTTCGGCCAGGGGCTCATTTCTTCCTGGAAAGACAAAGCCATGGCCTCACCCCACGCCTGCACTTTGCCACGGCAGGCAGCCCAGGTGTAGGAAAGGCTCTGTGGAGTCAGAAGTGCCGAGACAGGCAGATGGCACCAGAGGGTTTGGGGGCCAGGGCGTAACTGGGCTAGCCCCTCCTCCCGGAAGTCGGGGAGGCCCGGCCTTCCTAGTGCCCAGGCCACGGCTCCGGGGAGAAATCCGCCATGGAGGGCACGCGGGAGGCCCTCTGCCTGAGGTGGCAGGTGTCACGCCAGGGCCACTGCAAGCCTGGCTCGGCTTGCCTGCTTTCTCCAAAGGAGGCTGGCCGACCAGCCGAACCTGGCACCTGGGCCAGCCCCTTCCAAGGGGACGAGTTCCAGAGGATAGAGCCCTGGGGGCGGCTGCCAAGTCTCCTGGGGCGTGTGCTGGGCCCCCGTCAGAGGAGGAAGCAGCCTGGTAAACGGTGTGCCAGGCCTGAGATCTGGAGGCCTCCCACAGCCGGGTCCCTGTCCTTCCCAGGCCCCCCGAGGGAGGACGATGGTCGGGCAGTGGCGAGCGTGGTGGGGCTGGCGCCGAGCCTGCCCTTGGATGCCCCGGGGAAGGGCGCCGGGGGATGGGCTGCCCCTGGCCAGGTCTGAGGGAGCGACCCAGCTCGGGGCTGTCGGGGGCAGAGAGAGAACCCCCCTCCGCCCTTTCCCTTCAGGTTCTTAGGGCTGGCCAAATCCTTCCCAAGACAGCTTGTCTGGAGAAAATCAGACCCAGCTGAAGAACATGTGTCCATGGGGGAAACCCGGGAAACTGAGTCTCCCCACACAATAGCAGAGATTCTCATCTTGCATCCTCTCCTGAGCTAATGACCAAGGTGGATGTCCCGGGTGGGCCTGTGGAATGGGAGAGGGGAGGAAGTCTATTGTCATGCAGAGGGACATGGAAAGACTTGTCTGAAGCTTATCCCCTGCACTGGAGTCAGGTCGGGAAGGGAAGGCACAGAGGGGAGCAGGAAGCGGCCTCTCTGTGGTGGGGCTGGCTCCGGGGCAGGCGTGGGGGTGATGGCTGGAAGTGGGATGGCGCGTGAGTTGGCACCAGCCAGCGGTAGAGGCAGAGACTCAGAGGTCATGGATCTCTCTCTCTGTCTCTGTCTCTCTCTCTCTCCCTCAGGGAGCTGAGGAGAGTAAGGTGGCTCCCCCTACCCACCTCGCCTACCTCTCCTTGGGCCCTTCTTTCTCTGGCCGCTCCGGGAGCCCTGCGGGCTTGGCTTCAACCCTCCACCCACAGCACAGGCCAAGGGCGCCTGCGCGACCGCCGGGGCCTAGGGCTGACCTCGGGGGTCCTCAGTGAATGCCCCGCCCTCCCTCCAGGCTCTGACCCAGCTGCAGCTGTTCCCTTGCCGCCCTTCTGGACTCGGCTTCAGCTGTCTCCCTCCCCTCCCCCACTCCCACTCAGCTTGCAGGCCGCTTCCCTGCCTTGAAAGCATTGCTGTGGCCCTGAGGGCCACAGACCTACTGGGCTTCAAGCTCAAGGCTCTGCCTGGGCCTGCTGCTTCGGCCAGGGGCTCATTTCTTCCTGGAAAGACAAAGCCATGGCCTCACCCCACGCCTGCACTTTGCCACGGCAGGCAGCCCAGGTGTAGGAAAGGCTCTGTGGAGTCAGAAGTGCCGAGACAGGCAGATGGCACCAGAGGGTTTGGGGGCCAGGGCGTAACTGGGCTAGCCCCTCCTCCCGGAAGTCGGGGAGGCCCGGCCTTCCTATTGCCCAGGCCACGGCTCCGGGGAGAAATCCGCCATGGAGGGCACGCGGGAGGCCCTCTGCCTGAGGTGGCAGGTGTCACGCCAGGGCCACTGCAAGCCTGGCTCGGCTTGCCTGCTTTCTCCAAAGGAGGCTGGCCGACCAGCCGAACCTGGCACCTGGGCCAGCCCCTTCCAAGGGGACGAGTTCCAGAGGATAGAGCCCTGGGGGCGGCTGCCAAGTCTCCTGGGGCGTGTGCTGGGCCCCCGTCAGAGGAGGAAGCAGCCTGGTAAACGGTGTGCCAGGCCTGAGATCTGGAGGCCTCCCACAGCCGGGTCCCTGTCCTGCCCAGGCCCCCCGAGGGAGGACGATGGTCGGGCAGTGGCGAGCGGGGTGGGGCTGGCGCCGAGCCTGCCCTTGGATGCCCCGGGGAAGGGCGCCGGGGGATGGGCTGCCCCTGGCCAGGTCTGAGGGAGCGACCCAGCTCGGGGCTGTCGGGGGCAGAGAGAGAACCCCCCTCCGCCCTTTCCCTTCAGCTTCTTAGGGCTGGCCAAATCCTTCCCAAGACAGCTTGTCTGGAGAAAATCAGACCCAGCTGAAGAACATGTGTCCATGGGGGAAACCCGGGAAACTGAGTCTCCCCACACAATAGCAGAGATTCTCATCTTGCATCCTCTCCTGAGCTAATGACCAAGGTGGATGTCCCGGGTGGGCCTGTGGAATGGGAGAGGGGAGGAAGTCTATTGTCATGCAGAGGGACATGGAAAGACTTGTCTGAAGCTTATCCCCTGCACTGGAGTCAGGTCGGGAAGGGAAGGCACAGAGGGGAGCAGGAAGCGGCCTCTCTGTGGTGGGGCTGGCTCCGGGGCAGGCGTGGGGGTGATGGCTGGAAGTGGGATGGCGCGTGAGTTGGCACCAGCCAGCGGTAGAGGCAGAGACTCAGAGGTCATGGATCTCTCTCTCTGTCTCTGTCTCTCTCTCTCTCCCTCAGGGAGCTGAGGAGAGTAAGGTGGCTCCCCCTACCCACCTCGCCTACCTCTCCTTGGGCCCTTCTTTCTCTGGCCGCTCCGGGAGCCCTGCGGGCTTGGCTTCAACCCTCCACCCACAGCACAGGCCAAGGGCGCCTGCGCGACCGCCGGGGCCTAGGGCTGACCTCGGGGGTCCTCAGTGAATGCCCCGCCCTCCCTCCAGGCTCTGACCCAGCTGCAGCTGTTCCCTTGCCGCCCTTCTGGACTCGGCTTCAGCTGTCTCCCTCCCCTCCCCCACTCCCACTCAGCTTGCAGGCCGCTTCCCTGCCTTGAAAGCATTGCTGTGGCCCTGAGGGCCACAGACCTACTGGGCTTCAAGCTCAAGGCTCTGCCTGGGCCTGCTGCTTCGGCCAGGGGCTCATTTCTTCCTGGAAAGACAAAGCCATGGCCTCACCCCACGCCTGCACTTTGCCACGGCAGGCAGCCCAGGTGTAGGAAAGGCTCTGTGGAGTCAGAAGTGCCGAGACAGGCAGATGGCACCAGAGGGTTTGGGGGCCAGGGCGTAACTGGGCTAGCCCCTCCTCCCGGAAGTCGGGGAGGCCCGGCCTTCCTAGTGCCCAGGCCACGGCTCCGGGGAGAAACCCGCCATGGAGGGCACGCGGGAGGCCCTCTGCCTGAGGTGGCAGGTGTCACGCCAGGGCCACTGCAAGCCTGGCTCGGCTTGCCTGCTTTCTCCAAAGGAGGCTGGCCGACCAGCCGAACCTGGCACCTGGGCCAGCCCCTTCCAAGGGGACGAGTTCCAGAGGATAGAGCCCTGGGGGCGGCTGCCAAGTCTCCTGGGGCGTGTGCTGGGCCCCCGTCAGAGGAGGAAGCAGCCTGGTAAACGGTGTGCCAGGCCTGAGATCTGGAGGCCTCCCACAGCCGGGTCCCTGTCCTGCCCAGGCCCCCCGAGGGAGGACGATGGTCGGGCAGTGGCGAGCGTGGTGGGGCTGGCGCCGAGCCTGCCCTTGGATGCCCCGGGGAAGGGCGCCGGGGGATGGGCTGCCCCTGGCCAGGTCTGAGGGAGCGACCCAGCTCGGGGCTGTCGGGGGCAGAGAGAGAACCCCCCTCCGCCCTTTCCCTTCAGGTTCTTAGGGCTGGCCAAATCCTTCCCAAGACAGCTTGTCTGGAGAAAATCAGACCCAGCTGAAGAACATGTGTCCATGGGGGAAACCCGGGAAACTGAGTCTCCCCACACAATAGCAGAGATTCTCATCTTGCATCCTCTCCTGAGCTAATGACCAAGGTGGATGTCCCGGGTGGGCCTGTGGAATGGGAGAGGGGAGGAAGTCTATTGTCATGCAGAGGGACATGGAAAGACTTGTCTGAAGCTTATCCCCTGCACTGGAGTCAGGTCGGGAAGGGAAGGCACAGAGGGGAGCAGGAAGCGGCCTCTCTGTGGTGGGGCTGGCTCCGGGGCAGGCGTGGGGGTGATGGCTGGAAGTGGGATGGCGCGTGAGTTGGCACCAGCCAGCGGTAGAGGCAGAGACTCAGAGGTCATGGATCTCTCTCTCTGTCTCTGACTCTCTCTCTCTCCCTCAGGGAGCTGAGGAGAGTAAGGTGGCTCCCCCTACCCACCTCGCCTACCTCTCCAAGGGCCCTTCTTTCTCTGGCCGCTCCGGGAGCCCTGCGGGCTTGGCTTCAACCCCCCACCCACCGCACAGGCCAAGGGCGCCTGCGCGACCGCCAGGGCCTAGGGCTGACCTCCGGGGTCCTCAGTGAACGCCCCGCCCTCCCTCCAGGCTCTGACCCAGCTGCAGCTGTTCCTTTGCCGCCCTTCTGGACTGGGCTTCAGCTGTCTCCCTCCCCTCCCCCACTCCCACTCAGCTTGCAGGCCGCTTCCCTGCCTTGAAAGCATTGCTCTGGCCCTGAGGGCCACAGACCTACTGGGCTTCAAGCTCAAGGCTCTGCCTGGGCCTGCTGCTTCGGCCAGGGGCTCATTTCTTCCTGGAAAGACAAAGCCATGGCCTCACCCCACGCCTGCACTTTGCCACGGCAGGCAGCCCAGGTGTAGGAAAGGCTCTGTGGAGTCAGAAGTGCCGAGACAGGCAGATGGCACCAGAGGGTTTGGGGGCCAGGGCGTAACTGGGCTAGCCCCTCCTCCCGGAAGTCGGGGAGGCCCGGCCTTCCTAGTGCCCAGGCCACGGCTCCGGGGAGAAATCCGCCATGGAGGGCACGCGGGAGGCCCTCTGCCTGAGGTGGCAGGTGTCACGCCAGGGCCACTGCAAGCCTGGCTCGGCTTGCCTGCTTTCTCCAAAGGAGGCTGGCCGACCAGCCGAACCTGGCACCTGGGCCAGCCCCTTCCAAGGGGACGAGTTCCAGAGGATAGAGCCCTGGGGGCGGCTGCCAAGTCTCCTGGGGCGTGTGCTGGGCCCCCGTCAGAGGAGGAAGCAGCCTGGTAAACGGTGTGCCAGGCCTGAGATCTGGAGGCCTCCCACAGCCGGGTCCCTGTCCTGCCCAGGCCCCCCGAGGGAGGACGATGGTCGGGCAGTGGCGAGCGTGGTGGGGCTGGCGCCGAGCCTGCCCTTGGATGCCCCGGGGAAGGGCGACGGGGGATGGGCTGCCCCTGGCCAGGTCTGAGGGAGCGACCCAGCTCGGGGCTGTCGGGGGCAGAGAGAGAACCCCCCTCCGCCCTTTCCCTTCAGGTTCTTAGGGCTGGCCAAATCCTTCCCAAGACAGCTTGTCTGGAGAAAATCAGACCCAGCTGAAGAACATGTGTCCATGGGGGAAACCCGGGAAACTGAGTCTCCCCACACAATAGCAGAGATTCTCATCTTGCATCCTCTCCTGAGCTAATGACCAAGGTGGATGTCCCGGGTGGGCCTGTGGAATGGGAGAGGGGAGGAAGTCTATTGTCATGCAGAGGGACATGGAAAGACTTGTCTGAAGCTTATCCCCTGCACTGGAGTCAGGTCAGGAAGGGAAGGCACAGAGGGGAGCAGGAAGCGGCCTCTCTGTGGTGGGGCTGGCTCCGGGGCAGGCGTGGGGGTGATGGCTGGAAGTGGGATGGCGCGTGAGTTGGCACCAGCCAGCGGTAGAGGCAGAGACTCAGAGGTCATGGATCTCTCTCTCTGTCTCTGTCTCTCTCTCTCTCCCTCAGGGAGCTGAGGAGAGTAAGGTGGCTCCCCCTACCCACCTCGCCTACCTCTCCAAGGGCCCTTCTTTCTCTGGCCGCTCCGGGAGCCCTGCGGGCTTGGCTTCATCCCCCCACCCACCGCAAATGCCATGGGCGCCTGCCTGACCGCCAGGGCCTAGGGCTGACCTCGGGGGTCCTCAGTGAATGCCCCGCCCTCCCTCCAGGCTCTGACCCAGCTGCAGCTGTTCCGTTGCCGCCCTTCTGGACTGGGCTTCAGCTATCTCCCTCCCCTCCCCCACTCCCACTCAGCTTGCAGGCCGCTTCCCTGCCTTGAAAGCATTGCTCTGGCCCTGAGGGCCACAGACCTACTGGGCTTCAAGCTCAAGGCTCTGCCTGGGCCTGCTGCTTCGGCCAGGGGCTCATTTCTTCCTGGAAAGACAAAGCCATGGCCTCACCCCACGCCTGCACTTTGCCACGGCAGGCAGCCCAGGTGTAGGAAAGGCTCTGTGGAGTCAGAAGTGCCGAGACAGGCAGATGGCACCAGAGGGTTTGGGGGCCAGGGCGTAACTGGGCTAGCCCCTCCTCCCGGAAGTCGGGGAGGCCCGGCCTTCCTAGTGCCCAGGCCACGGCTCCGGGGAGAAATCCGCCATGGAGGGCACGCGGGAGGCCCTCTGCCTGAGGTGGCAGGTGTCACGCCAGGGCCACTGCAAGCCTGGCTCGGCTTGCCTGCTTTCTCCAAAGGAGGCTGGCCGACCAGCCGAACCTGGCACCTGGGCCAGCCCCTTCCAAGGGGACGAGTTCCAGAGGATAGAGCCCTGGGGGCGGCTGCCAATTCTCCTGGGGCGTGTGCTGGGCCCCAGTCAGAGGAGGAAGCAGCCTGGTAAACGGTGTGCCAGGCCTGAGATCTGGAGGCCTCCCACAGCCGGGTCCCTGTCCTGCCCAGGCCCCCCGAGGGAGGACGATGGTCGGGCAGTGGCGAGCGTGGTGGGGCTGGCGCCGAGCCTGCCCTTGGATGCCCGGGGAAGGGCGCCAGGGGATGGGCTGCCCCTGGCCAGGTCTGAGGGAGCGACCCAGCTCGGGGCTGTCGGGGGCAGAGAGAGAACCCCCCTCCGCCCTTTCCCTTCAGGTTCTAAGGGCTGGCCAAATCCTTCCCAAGACAGCTTGTCTGGAGAAAATCAGACCCAGCTGAAGAACATGTGTCCATGGGGGAAACCCGGGAAACTGAGTCTCCCCACACAATAGCAGAGATTCTCATCTTGCATCCTCTCCTGAGCTAATGACCAAGGTGGATGTCCCGGGTAGGCCTGTGGAATGGGAGAGGGGAGGAAGTCTATTGTCATGCAGAGGGACATGGAAAGTCTTGTCTGAAGCTTATCCCCTGCACTGGAGTCAGGTCGGGAAGGGAAGGCACAGAGGGGAGCAGGAAGCGGCCTCTCTGTGGTGGGGCTGGCTCCGGGGCAGGCGTGGGGGTGATGGCTGGAAGTGGGATGGCGCGTGAGTTGGCACCAGCCAGCGGTAGAGGCCGAGACTCAGAGGTCATGGATCTCTCTCTCTGTCTCTGTCTCTCTCTCTCTCCCTCAGGGAGCTGAGGAGAGTAAGGTGGCTCCCCCTACCCACCTCGCCTACCTCTCCAAGGGCCCTTCTTTCTCTGGCCACTCCGGGAGCCCTGCGGGCTTGGCTTCAACCCCCCACCCACCGCACAGGCCAAGGGCGCCTGCGCGACCGCCAGGGCCTAGGGCTGACCTCGGGGGTCATCAGTGAATGCCCCGCCCTCCCTCCAGGCTCTGACCCAGCTGCAGCTGTTCCTTTGCCGCCCTTCTGGACTGGGCTTCAGCTGTCTCCCTCCCCTCCCCCACTCCCACTCAGCTTGCAGGCCGCTTCCCTGCCTTGAAAGCATTGCTCTGGCCCTGAGGGCCACAGACCTACTGGGCTTCAAGCTCAAGGCTCTGCCTGGGCCTGCTGCTTCGGCCAGGGGCTCATTTCTTCCTGGAAAGACAAAGCCATGGCCTCACCCCACGCCTGCACTTTGCCACGGCAGGCAGCCCAGGTGTAGGAAAGGCTCTGTGGAGTCAGAAGTGCCGAGACAGGCAGATGGCACCAGAGGGTTTGGGGGCCAGGGCGTAACTGGGCTAGCCCCTCCTCCCGGAAGTCGGGGAGGCCCGGCCTTCCTAGTGCCCAGGCCACGGCTCCGGGGAGAAATCCGCCATGGAGGGCACGCGGGAGGCCCTCTGCCTGAGGTGGCAGGTGTCACGCCAGGGCCACTGCAAGCCTGGCTCGGCTTGCCTGCTTTCTCCAAAGGAGGCTGGCCGACCAGCCGAACCTGGCACCTGGGCCAGCCCCTTCCAAGGGGACGAGTTCCAGAGGATAGAGCCCTGGGGTCGGCTGCCAAGTCTCCTGGGGCGTGTGCTGGGCCCCCGTCAGAGGAGGAAGCAGCCTGGTAAACGGTGTGCCAGGCCTGAGATCTGGAGGCCTCCCAGAGCCGGGTCCCTGTCCTGCCCAGGCCCCCCGAGGGAGGACGATGGTCGGGCAGTGGCGAGCGTGGTGGGGCTGGCGCCGAGCCTGCCCTTGGATGCCCCGGGGAAGGGCGCCGGGGGATGGGCTGCCCCTGGCCAGGTCTGAGGGAGCGACCCAGCTCGGGGCTGTCGGGGGCAGAGAGAGAACCCCCCTCCGCCCTTTCCCTTCAGGTTCTTAGGGCTGGCCAAATCCTTCCCAAGACAGCTTGTCTGGAGAAAATCAGACCCAGCTGAAGAACATGTGTCCATGGGGGAAACCCGGGAAACTGAGTCTCCCCACACAATAGCAGAGATTCTCATCTTGCATCCTCTCCTGAGCTAATGACCAAGGTGGATGTCCCGGGTGGGCCTGTGGAATGGGAGAGGGGAGGAAGTCTATTGTCATGCAGAGGGACATGGAAAGACTTGTCTGAAGCTTATCCCCTGCACTGGAGTCAGGTCGGGAAGGGAAGGCACAGAGGGGAGCAGGAAGCAGCCTCTCTGTGGTGGGGCTGGCTCCAGGGCAGGCGTGGGGGTGATGGCTGGAAGTGGGATGGCGCGTGAGTTGGCACCAGCCAGCGGTAGAGGCAGAGACTCAGAGGTCATGGATCTCTCTCTCTGTCTCTGTCTCTCTCTCTCCCTCAGGGAGCTGAGGAGAGTAAGGGGGCTCCCCCTACCCACCTCGCCTACCTCTCCATGGGCCCTTCTTTCTCTGGCCGCTCCAGGAGCCCTGCGGGCTTGGCTTCAACCCTCCACCAACAGCACAGGCCAAGGGCGCCTGCGCGACCGCCGGGGCCTAGGGCTGACCTCGGGGGTCCTCAGTGAATGCCCCGCCCTCCCTCCAGGCTCTGACCCAGCTGCAGCTGTTCCTTTGCCGCCCTTCTGGACTGGGCTTCAGCTGTCTCCCTCCCCTCCCCCACTCCCACTCAGCTTGCAGGCCGCTTCCCTGCCTTGAAAGCATTGCTCTGGCCCTGAGGGCCACAGACCTACTGGGCTTCAAGCTCAAGGCTCTGCCTGGGCCTGCTGCTTCGGCCAGGGGCTCATTTCTTCCTGGAAAGACAAAGCCATGGCCTCACCCCACGCCTGCACTTTGCCACGGCAGGCAGCCCAGGTGTAGGAAAGGCTCTGTGGAGTCAGAAGTGCCGAGACAGGCAGATGGCACCAGAGGGTTTGGGGGCCAGGGCGTAACTGGGCTAGCCCCTCCTCCCGGAAGTCGGGGAGGCCCAGCCTTCCTAGTGCCCAGGCCACGGCTCCGGGGAGAAATCCGCCATGGAGGGCACGCGGGAGGCCCTCTGCCTGAGGTGGCAGGTGTCACGCCAGGGCCACTGCAAGCCTGGCTCGGCTTGCCTGCTTTCTCCAAAGGAGGCTGGCCGACCAGCCGAACCTGGCACCTGGGCCAGCCCCTTCCAAGGGGACGAGTTCCAGAGGATAGAGCCCTGGGGGCGGCTGCCAAGTCTCCTGGGGCGTGTGCTGGGCCCCCGTCAGAGGAGGAAGCAGCCTGGTAAACGGTGTGCCAGGCCTGAGGTCTGGAGGCCTCCCACAGCCGGGTCCCTGTCCTGCCCAGGCCCCCCGAGGGAGGACGATGGTTGGGCAGTGGCGAGCGTGGTGGGGCTGGCGCCGAGCCTGCCCTTGGATGCCCCGGGGAAGGGCGCCGGGGGATGGGCTGCCCCTGGCCAGGTCTGAGGGAGCGACCCAGCTCGGGGCTGTCGGGGGCAGAGAGAGAACCCCCCTCCGCCCTTTCCCTTCAGGTTCTTAGGGCTGGCCAAATCCTTCCCAAGACAGCTTGTCTGGAGAAAATCAGACCCAGCTGAAGAACATGTGTCCATGGGGGAAACCCGGGAAACTGAGTCTCCCCACACAATAGCAGAGATTCTCATCTTGCATCCTCTCCTGAGCTAATGACCAAGGTGGATGTCCCGGGTGGGCCTGTGGAATGGGAGAGGGGAGGAAGTCTATTGTCATGCAGAGGGACATGGAAAGTCTTGTCTGAAGCTTATCCCCTGCACTGGAGTCAGGTCGGAAGGGAAGGCACAGAGGGGAGCAGGAAGCGGCCTCTCTGTGGTGGGGCTGGCTCCGGGGCAGGCGTGGGGGTGATGGCTGGAAGTGGGATGGCGCGTGAGTTGGCACCAGCCAGCGGTAGAGTCCCAGACTCAGAGGTCATGGATCTCTCTCTCTGTCTCTGTCTCTCTCTCTCTCCCTCAGGGAGCTGAGGAGAGTAAGGTGGCTCCCCCTACCCACCTCGCCTACCTCTCCAAGGGCCCTTCTTTCTCTGGCCGCTCCGGGAGCCCTGCGGGCTTGGCTTCAAGCCCCCACCCACCGCACAGGCCAAGGGCGCCTGCGCGACCGCCAGGGCCTAGGGCTGACCTCGGGGGTCCTCAGTGAATGCCCCGCCCTCCCTCCAGGCTCTGACCCAGCTGCAGCTGTTCCTTTGGCGCCCTTCTGGACTCGGCTTCAGCTGTCTCCCTCCCCTCCCCCACTCCCACTCAGCTTGCAGGCCGCTTCCCTGCCTTGAAAGCATTGCTCTGGCCCTGAGGGCCACAGACCTACTGGGCTTCAAGCTCAAGGCTCTGCCTGGGCCTGCTGCTTCGGCCAGGGGCTCATTTCTTCCTGGAAAGACAAAGCCATGGCCTCACCCCACGCCTGCACTTTGCCACGGCAGGCAGCCCAGGTGTAGGAAAGGCTCTGTGGAGTCAGAAGTGCCGAGACAGGCAGATGGCACCAGAGGGTTTGGGGGCCAGGGCGTAACTGGGCTAGCCCCTCCTCCCGGAAGTCGGGGAGGCCCAGCCTTCCTAGTGCCCAGGCCAGGGCTCCGGGGAGAAATCCGCCATGGAGGGCACGCGGGAGGCCCTCTGCCTGAGGTGGCAGGTGTCACGCCAGGGCCACTGCAAGCCTGGCTCGGCTTGCCTGCTTTCTCCAAAGGAGGCTGGCCGACCAGCCGAACCTGGCACCTGGGCCAGCCCCTTCCAAGGGGACGAGTTCCAGAGGATAGAGCCCTGGGGGCGGCTGCCAAGTCTCCTGGGGCGTGTGCTGGGCCCCCGTCAGAGGAGGAAGCAGCCTGGTAAACGGTGTGCCAGGCCTGAGATCTGGAGGCCTCCCACAGCCGGGTCCCTGTCCTGCCCAGGCCCCCCGAGGGAGGACGATGGTCGGGCAGTGGCGAGCGGGGTGGGGCTGGCGCCGAGCCTGCCCTTGGATGCCCCGGGGAAGGGCGCCGGGGGATGGGCTGCCCCTGGCCAGGTCTGAGGGAGCGACCCAGCTCGGGGCTGTCGGGGGCAGAGAGAGAACCCCCCTCCGCCCTTTCCCTTCAGGTTCTTAGGGCTGGCCAAATCCTTCCCAAGACAGCTTGTCTGGAGAAAATCAGACCCAGCTGAAGAACATGTGTCCATGGGGGAAACCCGGGAAACTGAGTCTCCCCACACAATAGCAGAGATTCTCATCTTGCATCCTCTCCTGAGCTAATGACCAAGGTGGATGTCCCGGGTGGGCCTGTGGAATGGGAGAGGGGAGGAAGTCTATTGTCATGCAGAGGGACATGGAAAGACTTGTCTGAAGCTTATCCCCTGCACTGGAGTCAGGTCGGGAAGGGAAGGCACAGAGGGGAGCAGGAAGCGGCCTCTCTGTGGTGGGGCTGGCTCCGGGGCAGGCGTGGGGGTGATGGCTGGAAGTGGGATGGCGCGTGAGTTGGCACCAGCCAGCGGTAGAGGCAGAGACTCAGAGGTCATGGATCTCTCTCTCTGTCTCTGTCTCTCTCTCTCTCCCTCAGGGAGCTGAGGAGAGTAAGGTGGCTCCCCCTACCCACCTCGCCTACCTCTCCATGGGCCCTTCTTTCTCTGGCCGCTCCGGGAGCCCTGCGGGCTTGGCTTCAACCCTCCACCCACAGCACAGGCCAAGGGCGCCTGCGCGACCGCCGGGGCCTAGGGCTGACCTCGGGGGTCCTCAGTGAATGCCCCGCCCTCCCTCCAGGCTCTGACCCAGCTGCAGCTGTTCCTTTGCCGCCCTTCTGGACTGGGCTTCAGCTGTCTCCCTCCCCTCCCCCACTCCCACTCAGCTTGCAGGCCGCTTCCCTGCCTTGAAAGCATTACTCTGGCCCTGAGGGCCACAGACCTACTGGGCTTCAAGCTCAAGGCTCTGCCTGGGCCTGCTGCTTCGGCCAGGGGCTCATTTCTTCCTGGAAAGACAAAGCCATGGCCTCACCCCACGCCTGCACTTTGCCACGGCAGGCAGCCCAGGTGTAGGAAAGGCTCTGTGGAGTCAGAAGTGCCGAGACAGGCAGATGGCACCAGAGGGTTTGGGGGCCAGGGCGTAACTGGGCTAGCCCCTCCTCCCGGAAGTCGGGGAGGCCCGGCCTTCCTAGTGCCCAGGCCACGGCTCCGGGGAGAAATCCGCCATGGAGGGCACGCGGGAGGCCCTCTGCCTGAGGTGGCAGGTGTCACGCCAGGGCCACTGCAAGCCTGGCTCGGCTTGCCTGCTTTCTCCAAAGGAGGCTGGCCGACCAGCCGAACCTGGCACCTGGGCCAGCCCCTTCCAAGGGGACGAGTTCCAGAGGATAGAGCCCTGGGGGCGGCTGCCAAGTCTCCTGGGGCGTGTGCTGGGCCCCCGTCAGAGGAGGAAGCAGCCTGGTAAACGGTGTGCCAGGCCTGAGATTTGGAGGCCTCCCACAGCCGGGTTCCTGACCTCCCCAGGCCCCCCGAGGGAGGACGATGGTCGGGCAGTGGCGAGCGGGGTGGGGCTGGCGCCGAGCCTGCCCTTGGATGCCCCGGGGAAGGGCGCCGGGGGATGGGCTGCCCCTGGGCAGGTCTGAGGGAGCGACCCAGCTCGGGGCTGTCGGGGGCAGAGAGAGAACCCCCCTCCGCCCTTTCCCTTCAGGTTCTTAGGGCTGGCCAAATCCTTCCCAAGACAGCTTGTCTGGAGAAAATCAGACCCAGCTGAAGAACATGTGTCCATGGGGGAAACCCGGGAAACTGAGTCTCCCCACACAATAGCAGAGATTCTCATCTTGCATCCTCTCCTGAGCTAATGACCAAGGTGGATGTCCCGGGTGGGCCTGTGGAATGGGAGAGGGGAGGAAGTCTATTGTCATGCAGAGGGACATGGAAAGACTTGTCTGAAGCTTATCCCCTGCACTGGAGTCAGGTCGGGAAGGGAAGGCACAGAGGGGAGCAGGAAGCGGCCTCTCTGTGGTGGGGCTGGCTCCGGGGCAGGCGTGGGGGTGATGGCTGGAAGTGGGATGGCGCGTGAGTTGGCACCAGCCAGCGGTAGAGGCCGAGACTCAGAGGTCATGGATCTCTCTCTCTGTCTCTGTCTCTCTCTCTCTCCCTCAGGGAGCTGAGGAGAGTAAGGTGGCTCCCCCTACCCACCTCGCCTACCTCTCCATGGGCCCTTCTTTCTCTGGCCGCTCCGGGAGCCCTGCGGGCTTGGCTTCAACCCTCCACCCACAGCACAGGCCAAGGGCGCCTGCGCGACCGCCGGGGCCTAGGGCTGACCTCGGGGGTCCTCAGTGAATGCCCCGCCCTCCCTCCAGGCTCTGACACAGCTGCAGCTGTTCCTTTGCCGCCCTTCTGGACTGGGCTTCAGCTGTCTCCCTCCCCTCCCCCACTCCCACTCAGCTTGCAGGCCGCTTCCCTGCCTTGAAAGCATTGCTCTGGCCCTGAGGGCCACAGACCTACTGGGCTTCAAGCTCAAGGCTCTGCCTGGGCCTGCTGCTTCGGCCAGGGGCTCATTTCTTCCTGGAAAGACAAAGCCATGGCCTCACCCCACGCCTGCACTTTGCCACGGCAGGCAGCCCAGGTGTAGGAAAGGCTCTGTGGAGTCAGAAGTGCCGAGACAGGCAGATGGCACCAGAGGGTTTGGGGGCCAGGGCGTAACTGGGCTAGCCCCTCCTCCCGGAAGTCGGGGAGGCCCGGCCTTCCTAGTGCCCAGGCCACGGCTCCGGGGAGAAATCCGCCATGGAGGGCACGCGGGAGGCCCTCTGCCTGAGGTGGCAGGTGTCACGCCAGGGCCACTGCAAGCCTGGCTCGGCTTGCCTGCTTTCTCCAAAGGAGGCTGGCCGACCAGCCGAACCTGGCACCTGGGCCAGCCCCTTCCAAGGGGACGAGTTCCAGAGGATAGAGCCCTGGGGGCGGCTGCCAAGTCTCCTGGGGCGTGTGCTGGGCCCCCGTCAGAGGAGGAAGCAGCCTGGTAAACGGTGTGCCAGGCCTGAGATCTGGAGGCCTCCCACAGCCGGGTCCCTGTCCTGCCCAGGCCCCCCGAGGGAGGACGATGGTCGGGCAGTGGCGAGCGTGGTGGGGCTGGCGCCGAGCCTGCCCTTGGATGCCCCGGGGAAGGGCGCCGGGGGATGGGCTGCCCCTGGCCAGGTCTGAGGGAGCGACCCAGCTCGGGGCTGTCGGGGGCAGAGAGAGAACCCCCCTCCGCCCTTTCCCTTCAGGTTCTTAGGGCTGGCCAAATCCTTCCCAAGACAGCTTGTCTGGAGAAAATCAGACCCAGCTGAAGAACATGTGTCCATGGGGGAAACCCGGGAAACTGAGTCTCCCCACACAATAGCAGAGATTCTCATCTTGCATCCTCTCCTGAGCTAATGACCAAGGTGGATGTCCTGGGTGGGCCTGTGGAATGGGAGAGGGGAGGAAGTCTATTGTCATGCAGAGGGACATGGAAAGACTTGTCTGAAGCTTATCCCCTGCACTGGAGTCAGGTCGGGAAGGGAAGGCACAGAGGGGAGCAGGAAGCGGCCTCTCTGTGGTGGGGCTGGCTCCGGGGCAGGCGTGGGGGTGATGGCTGGAAGTGGGATGGCGCGTGAGTTGGCACCAGCCAGCGGTAGAGGCAGAGACTCAGAGGTCATGGATCTCTCTCTCTGTCTCTGTCTCTCTCTCTCTCCCTCAGGGAGCTGAGGAGAGTAAGGTGGCTCCCCCTACCCACCTCGCCTACCTCTCCAAGGGCCCTTCTTTCTCTGGCCGCTCCGGGAGCCCTGCGGGCTCGGCTTCAACCCCCCACCCACCGCACAGGCCAAGGGCGCCTGCGCGACCGCCAGGGCCTAGGGCTGACCTCGGGGGTCCTCAGTGAATGCCCCGCCCTCCCTCCAGGCTCTGACCCAGCTGCAGCTGTTCCTTTGCCGCCCTTCTGGACTCGGCTTCAGCTGTCTCCCTCCCCTCCCCCACTCCCACTCAGCTTGCAGGCCGCTTCCCTGCCTTGAAAGCATTGCTGTGGCCCTGAGGGCCACAGACCTACTGGGCTTCAAGCTCAAGGCTCTGCCTGGGCCTGCTGCTTCGGCCAGGGGCTCATTTCTTCCTGGAAAGACAAAGCCATGGCCTCACCCCACGCCTGCACTTTGCCACGGCAGGCAGCCCAGGTGTAGGAAAGGCTCTGTGGAGTCAGAAGTGCCGAGACAGGCAGATGGCACCAGAGGGTTTGGGGGCCAGGGCGTAACTGGGCTAGCCCCTCCTCCCGGAAGTCGGGGAGGCCCAGCCTTCCTAGTGCCCAGGCCACGGCTCCGGGGAGAAATCCGCCATGGAGGGCACGCGGGAGGCCCTCTGCCTGAGGTGGCAGGTGTCACGCCAGGGCCACTGCAAGCCTGGCTCGGCTTGCCTGCTTTCTCCAAAGGAGGCTGGCCGACCAGCCGAACCTGGCACCTGGGCCAGCCCCTTCCA
This sequence comes from Diceros bicornis minor, assembly GCF_020826845.1. Lineage (NCBI taxonomy): Eukaryota > Metazoa > Chordata > Mammalia > Perissodactyla > Rhinocerotidae > Diceros > Diceros bicornis. The sequence continues at coordinate 649,709 of NW_026691097.1, forward strand.
AGGGGACGAGTTCCAGAGGATAGAGCCCTGGGGGCGGCTGCCAAGTCTCCTGGGGCGTGTGCTGGGCCCCCGTCAGAGGAGGAAGCAGCCTGGTAAACGGTGTGCCAGGCCTGAGATCTGGAGGCCTCCCACAGCCGGGTCCCTGTCCTGCCCAGGCCCCCCGAGGGAGGACGATGGTCGGGCAGTGGCGAGCGTGGTGGGGCTGGCGCCGAGCCTGCCCTTGGATGCCCCGGGGAAGGGCGCCGGGGGATGGGCTGCCCCTGGCCAGGTCTGAGGGAGCGACCCAGCTCGGGGCTGTCAGGGGCAGAGAGAGAACCCCCCTCCGCACTTTCCCTTCAGGTTCTTAGGGCTGGCCAAATCCTTCCCAAGACAGCTTGTCTGGAGAAAATCAGACCCAGCTGAAGAACATGTGTCCATGGGGGAAACCCGGGAAACTGAGTCTCCCCACACAATAGCAGAGATTCTCATCTTGCATCCTCTCCTGAGCTAATGACCAAGGTGGATGTCCCGGGTGGGCCTGTGGAATGGGAGAGGGGAGGAAGTCTATTGTCATGCAGAGGGACATGGAAAGACTTGTCTGAAGCTTATCCCCTGCACTGGAGTCAGGTCGGGAAGGGAAGGCACAGAGGGGAGCAGGAAGCGGCCTCTCTGTGGTGGGGCTGGCTCCGGGGCAGGCGTGGGGGTGATGGCTGGAAGTGGGATGGCGCGTGAGTTGGCACCAGCCAGCGGTAGAGGCAGAGACTCAGAGGTCATGGATCTCTCTCTCTGTCTCTGTCTCTCTCTCTCTCCCTCAGGGAGCTGAGGAGAGTAAGGCGGCTCCCCCTACCCACCTAGCCTACCTCTCCATGGGCCCTTTTTTCTCTGGCCGCTCCGGGAGCCCTGCGGGCTTGGCTTCAACCCTCCACCCACAGCACAGGCCAAGGGCGCCTGCGCGACCGCCGGGGCCTAGGGCTGACCTCGGGGGTCCTCAGTGAATGCCCCGCCCTCCCTCCAGGCTCTGACACAGCTGCAGCTGTTCCTTTGCCGCCCTTCTGGACTGGGCTTCAGCTGTCTCCCTCCCCTCCCCCACTCCCACTCAGCTTGCAGGCCGCTTCCCTGCCTTGAAAGCATTGCTCTGGCCCTGAGGGCCACAGACCTACTGGGCTTCAAGCTCAAGGCTCTGCCTGGGCCTGCTGCTTCGGCCAGGGGCTCATTTCTTCCTGGAAAGACAAAGCCATGGCCTCACCCCACGCCTGCACTTTGCCACGGCAGGCAGCCCAGGTGTAGGAAAGGCTCTGTGGAGTCAGAAGTGCCGAGACAGGCAGATGGCACCAGAGGGTTTGGGGGCCAGGGCGTAACTGGGCTAGCCCCTCCTCCCGGAAGTCGGGGAGGCCCGGCCTTCCTAGTGCCCAGGCCACGGCTCCGGGGAGAAATCCGCCATGGAGGGCACGCGGGAGGCCCTCTGCCTGAGGTGGCAGGTGTCACGCCAGGGCCACTGCAAGCCTGGCTCGGCTTGCCTGCTTTCTCCAAAGGAGGCTGGCCGACCAGCCGAACCTGGCACCTGGGCCAGCCCCTTCCAAGGGGACGAGTTCCAGAGGATAGAGCCCTGGGGGCGGCTGCCAAGTCTCCTGGGGCGTGTGCTGGGCCCCCGTCAGAGGAGGAAGCAGCCTGGTAAACGGTGTGCCAGGCCTGAGATCTGGAGGCCTCCCACAGCCGGGTCCCTGTCCTGCCCAGGCCCCCCGAGAGAGGACGATGGTCGGGCAGTGGCGAGCGGGGTGGGGCTGGCGCCGAGCCTGCCCTTGGATGCCCCGGGGAAGGGCGCCGGGGGATGGGCTGCCCCTGGCCAGGTCTGAGGGAGTGACCCAGCTCAGGGCTGTCGGGGGCAGAGAGAGAACCCCCCTCCGCCCTTTCCCTTCAGGTTCTTAGGGCTGGCCAAATCCTTCCCAAGACAGCTTGTCTGGAGAAAATCAGACCCAGCTGAAGAACATGTGTCCATGGGGGAAACCCGGGAAACTGAGTCTCCCCACACAATAGCAGAGATTCTCATCTTGCATCCTCTCCTGAGCTAATGACCAAGGTGGATGTCCCGGGTGGGCCTGTGGAATGGGAGAGGGGAGGAAGTCTATTGTCATGCAGAGGGACATGGAAAGACTTGTCTGAAGCTTATCCCCTGCACTGGAGTCAGGTCGGGAAGGGAAGGCACAGAGGGGAGCAGGAAGCTGCCTCTCTGTGGTGGGGCTGGCTCAGGGGCAGGCGTGGGGGTGATGGCTGGAAGTGGGATGGCGCGTGAGTTGGCACCAGCCAGCGGTAGAGGCAGAGACTCAGAGGTCATGGATCTCTCTCTCTGTCTCTGTCTCTCTCTCTCTCCCTCAGGGAGCTGAGGAGAGTAAGGTGGCTAACCCCTACCCACCTCGCCTACCTCTCCATGGGCCCTTCTTTCTCTGGGCGCTCCGGGAGCCCTGCGGGCTTGGCTTCAACCCTCCACCCGCAGCACAGGCCAAGGGCGCCTGCGCGACCGCCGGGGCCTAGGGCTGACCTCGGGGGTCCTCAGTGAATGCCCCGCCCTCCCTCCAGGCTCTGACCCAGCTGCAGCTGTTCCTTTGCCGCCCTTCTGGACTGGGCTTCAGCTGTCTCCCTCCCCTCCCCCACTCCCACTCAGCTTGCAGGCCGCTTCCCTGCCTTGAAAGCATTGCTCTGGCCCTGAGGGCCACAGACCTACTGGGCTTCAAGCTCAAGGCTCTGCCTGGGCCTGCTGCTTCGGCCAGGGGCTCATTTCTTCCTGGAAAGACAAAGCCATGGCCTCACCCCACGCCTGCACTTTGCCACGGCAGGCAGCCCAGGTGTAGGAAAGGCTCTGTGGAGTCAGAAGTGCCGAGACAGGCAGATGGCACCAGAGGGTTTGGGGGCCAGGGCGTAACTGGGCTAGCCCCTCCTCCCGGAAGTCGGGGAGGCCCGGCCTTCCTAGTGCCCAGGCCACGGCTCCGGGGAGAAATCCGCCATGGAGGGCACGCGGGAGGCCCTCTGCCTGAGGTGGCAGGTGTCACGCCAGGGCCACTGCAAGCCTGGCTCGGCTTGCCTGCTTTCTCCAAAGGAGGCTGGCCGACCAGCCGAACCTGGCACCTGGGCCAGCCCCTTCCAAGGGGACGAGTTCCAGAGGATAGAGCCCTGGGGGCGGCTGCCAAGTCTCCTGGGGCGTGTGCTGGGCCCCCGTCAGAGGAGGAAGCAGCCTGGTAAACGGTGTGCCAGGCCTGAGATCTGGAGGCCTCCCACAGCCGGGTCCCTGTCCTGCCCAGGCCCCCCGAGGGAGGACGATGGTCGGGCAGTGGCGAGCGTGGTGGGGCTGGCGCCGAGCCTGCCCTTGGATGCCCCGGGGAAGGTCGCCGGGGGATGGGCTGCCCCTGGCCAGGTCTGAGGGAGCGACCCAGCTCGGGGCTGTCGGGGGCAGAGAGAGAACCCCCCTCCGCCCTTTCCCTTCAGGTTCTTAGGGCTGGCCAAATCCTTCCCAAGACAGCTTGTCTGGAGAAAATCAGACCCAGCTGAAGAACATGTGTCCATGGGGGAAACCCGGGAAACTGAGTCTCCCCACACAATAGCAGAGATTCTCATCTTGCATCCTCTCCTGAGCTAATGACCAAGGTGGATGTCCCGGGTGGGCCTGTGGAATGGGAGAGGGGAGGAAGTCTATTGTCATGCAGAGGGACATGGAAAGACTTGTCTGAAGCTTATCCCCTGCACTGGAGTCAGGTCGGGAAGGGAAGGCACAGAGGGGAGCAGGAAGCGGCCTCTCTGTGGTGGGGCTGGCTCCGGGGCAGGCGTGGGGGTGATGGCTGGAAGTGGGATGGCGCGTGAGTTGGCACCAGCCAGCGGTAGAGGCAGAGACTCAGAGGTCATGGATCTCTCTCTCTGTCTCTGTCTCTCTCTCTCTCCCTCAGGGAGCTGAGGAGAGTAAGGTGGCTCCCCCTACCCACCTCGCCTACCTCTCCAAGGGCCCTTCTTTCTCTGGCCGCTCCGGGAGCCCTGCGGGCTCGGCTTCAACCCCCCACCCACCGCACAGGCCAAGGGCGCCTGCGCGACCGCCAGGGCCTAGGGCTGACCTCGGGGGTCCTCAGTGAATGCCCCGCCCTCCCTCCAGGCTCTGACCCAGCTGCAGCTGTTCCTTTGCCGCCCTTCTGGACTCGGCTTCAGCTGTCTCCCTCCCCTCCCCCACTCCCACTCAGCTTGCAGGCCGCTTCCCTGCCTTGAAAGCATTGCTGTGGCCCTGAGGGCCACAGACCTACTGGGCTTCAAGCTCAAGGCTCTGCCTGGGCCTGCTGCTTCGGCCAGGGGCTCATTTCTTCCTGGAAAGACAAAGCCATGGCCTCACCCCACGCCTGCACTTTGCCACGGCAGGCAGCCCAGGTGTAGGAAAGGCTCTGTGGAGTCAGAAGTGCCGAGACAGGCAGATGGCACCAGAGGGTTTGGGGGCCAGGGCGTAACTGGGCTAGCCCCTCCTCCCGGAAGTCGGGGAGGCCCAGCCTTCCTAGTGCCCAGGCCACGGCTCCGGGGAGAAATCCGCCATGGAGGGCACGCGGGAGGCCCTCTGCCTGAGGTGGCAGGTGTCACGCCAGGGCCACTGCAAGCCTGGCTCGGCTTGCCTGCTTTCTCCAAAGGAGGCTGGCCGACCAGCCGAACCTGGCACCTGGGCCAGCCCCTTCCAAGGGGACGAGTTCCAGAGGATAGAGCCCTGGGGGCGGCTGCCAAGTCTCCTGGGGCGTGTGCTGGGCCCCCGTCAGAGGAGGAAGCAGCCTGGTAAACGGTGTGCCAGGCCTGAGATCTGGAGGCCTCCCACAGCCGGGTCCCTGTCCTGCCCAGGCCCCCCGAGGGAGGACGATGGTCGGGCAGTGGCGAGCGTGGTGGGGCTGGCGCCGAGCCTGCCCTTGGATGCCCCGGGGAAGGGCGCCGGGGGATGGGCTGCCCCTGGCCAGGTCTGAGGGAGCGACCCAGCTCGGGGCTGTCAGGGGCAGAGAGAGAACCCCCCTCCGCCCTTTCCCTTCAGGTTCTTAGGGCTGGCCAAATCCTTCCCAAGACAGCTTGTCTGGAGAAAATCAGACCCAGCTGAAGAACATGTGTCCATGGGGGAAACCCGGGAAACTGAGTCTCCCCACACAATAGCAGAGATTCTCATCTTGCATCCTCTCCTGAGCTAATGACCAAGGTGGATGTCCCGGGTGGGCCTGTGGAATGGGAGAGGGGAGGAAGTCTATTGTCATGCAGAGGGACATGGAAAGACTTGTCTGAAGCTTATCCCCTGCACTGGAGTCAGGTCGGGAAGGGAAGGCACAGAGGGGAGCAGGAAGCGGCCTCTCTGTGGTGGGGCTGGCTCAGGGGCAGGCGTGGGGGTGATGGCTGGAAGTGGGATGGCGCGTGAGTTGGCACCAGCCAGCGGTAGAGGCAGAGACTCAGAGGTCATGGATCTCTCTCTCTGTCTCTGTCTCTCTCTCTCTCCCTCAGGGAGCTGAGGAGAGTAAGGTGGCTAACCCCTACCCACCTCGCCTACCTCTCCATGGGCCCTTCTTTCTCTGGCCGCTCCGGGAGCCCTGCGGGCTTGGCTTCAACCCTCCACCCACAGCACAGGCCAAGGGCGCCTGCGCGACCGCCGGGGCCTAGGGCTGACCTCGGGGGTCCTCAGTGAATGCCCCGCCCTCCCTCCAGGCTCTGACCCAGCTGCAGCTGTTCCTTTGCCGCCCTTCTGGACTGGGCTTCAGCTGTCTCCCTCCCCTCCCCCACTCCCACTCAGCTTGCAGGCCGCTTCCCTGCCTTGAAAGCATTGCTCTGGCCCTGAGGGCCACAGACCTACTGGGCTTCAAGCTCAAGGCTCTGCCTGGGCCTGCTGCTTCGGCCAGGGGCTCATTTCTTCCTGGAAAGACAAAGCCATGGCCTCACCCCACGCCTGCACTTTGCCACGGCAGGCAGCCCAGGTGTAGGAAAGGCTCTGTGGAGTCAGAAGTGCCGAGACAGGCAGATGGCACCAGAGGGTTTGGGGGCCAGGGCGTAACTGGGCTAGCCCCTCCTCCCGGAAGTCGGGGAGGCCCGGCCTTCCTAGTGCCCAGGCCACGGCTCCGGGGAGAAATCCGCCATGGAGGGCACGCGGGAGGCCCTCTGCCTGAGGTGGCAGGTGTCACGCCAGGGCCACTGCAAGCCTGGCTCGGCTTGCCTGCTTTCTCCAAAGGAGGCTGGCCGACCAGCCGAACCTGGCACCTGGGCCAGCCCCTTCCAAGGGGACGAGTTCCAGAGGATAGAGCCCTGGGGGCGGCTGCCAAGTCTCCTGGGGCGTGTGCTGGGCCCCCGTCAGAGGAGGAAGCAGCCTGGTAAACGGTGTGCCAGGCCTGAGATCTGGAGGCCTCCCACAGCCGGGTCCCTGTCCTGCCCAGGCCCCCCGAGGGAGGACGATGGTCGGGCAGTGGCGAGCGTGGTGGGGCTGGCGCCGAGCCTGCCCTTGGATGCCCCGGGGAAGGGCGCCGGGGGATGGGCTGCCCCTGGCCAGGTCTGAGGGAGCGACCCAGCTCGGGGCTGTCGGGGGCAGAGAGAGAACCCCCCTCCGCCCTTTCCCTTCAGCTTCTTAGGGCTGGCCAAATCCTTCCCAAGACAGCTTGTCTGGAGAAAATCAGACCCAGCTGAAGAACATGTGTCCATGGGGGAAACCCGGGAAACTGAGTCTCCCCACACAATAGCAGAGATTCTCATCTTGCATCCTCTCCTGAGCTAATGACCAAGGTGGATGTCCCGGGTGGGCCTGTGGAATGGGAGAGGGGAGGAAGTCTATTGTCATGCAGAGGGACATGGAAAGACTTGTCTGAAGCTTATCCCCTGCACTGGAGTCAGGTCGGGAAGGGAAGGCACAGAGGGGAGCAGGAAGCGGCCTCTCTGTGGTGGGGCTGGCTCCGGGGCAGGCGTGGGGGTGATGGCTGGAAGTGGGATGGCGCGTGAGTTGGCACCAGCCAGCGGTAGAGGCAGAGACTCAGAGGTCATGGATCTCTCTCTCTGTCTCTGTCTCTCTCTCTCTCCCTCAGGGAGCTGAGGAGAGTAAGGTGGCTCCCCCTACCCACCTCGCCTACCTCTCCAAGGGCCCTTCTTTCTCTGGCCGCTCCGGGAGCCCTGCGGGCTCGGCTTCAACCCCCCACCCACCGCACAGGCCAAGGGCGCCTGCGCGACCGCCAGGGCCTAGGGCTGACCTCGGGGGTCCTCAGTGAATGCCCCGCCCTCCCTCCAGGCTCTGACCCAGCTGCAGCTGTTCCTTTGCCGCCCTTCTGGACTCGGCTTCAGCTGTCTCCCTCCCCTCCCCCACTCCCACTCAGCTTGCAGGCCGCTTCCCTGCCTTGAAAGCATTGCTGTGGCCCTGAGGGCCACAGACCTACTGGGCTTCAAGCTCAATGCTCTGCCTGGGCCTGCTGCTTCGGCCAGGGGCTCATTTCTTCCTGGAAAGACAAAGCCATGGCCTCACCCCACGCCTGCACTTTGCCACGGCAGGCAGCCCAGGTGTAGGAAAGGCTCTGTGGAGTCAGAAGTGCCGAGACAGGCAGATGGCACCAGAGGGTTTGGGGGCCAGGGCGTAACTGGGCTAGCCCCTCCTCCCGGAAGTCGGGGAGGCCCGGCCTTCCTAGTGCCCAGGCCACGGCTCCGGGGAGAAATCCGCCATGGAGGGCACGCGGGAGGCCCTCTGCCTGAGGTGGCAGGTGTCACGCCAGGGCCACTGCAAGCCTGGCTCGGCTTGCCTGCTTTCTCCAAAGGAGGCTGGCCGACCAGCCGAACCTGGCACCTGGGCCAGCCCCTTCCAAGGGGACGAGTTCCAGAGGATAGAGCCCTGGGGGCGGCTGCCAAGTCTCCTGGGGCGTGTGCTGGGCCCCCGACAGAGGAGGAAGCAGCCTGGTAAACGGTGTGCCAGGCCTGAGATCTGGAGGCCTCCCACAGCCGGGTCCCTGTCCTGCCCAGGCCCCCCGAGGGAGGACGATGGTCGGGCAGTGGCGAGCGGGGTGGGGCTGGCGCCGAGCCTGCCCTTGGATGCCCCGGGGAAGGGCGCCGGGGGATGGGCTGCCCCTGGCCAGGTCTGAGGGAGCGACCCAGCTCCGGGCTGTCGGGGGCAGAGAGAGAACCCCCCTCCGCCCTTTCCCTTCAGGTTCTTAGGGCTGGCCAAATCCTTCCCAAGACAGCTTGTCTGGAGAAATTCAGACCCAGCTGAAGAACATGAGTCCATGGGGGAAACCCGGGAAACTGAGTCTCCCCACACAATAGCAGAGATTCTCATCTTGCATCCTCTCCTGAGCTAATGACCAAGGTGGATGTCCCGGGTGGGCCTGTGGAATGGGAGAGGGGAGGAAGTCTATTGTCATGCAGAGGGACATGGAAAGACTTGTCTGAAGCTTATCCCCTGCACTGGAGTCAGGTCGGGAAGGGAAGGCACAGAGGGGAGCAGGAAGCGGCCTCTCTGTGGTGGGGCTGGCTCCGGGGCAGGCGTGGGGGTGATGGCTGGAAGTGGGATGGCGCGTGAGTTGGCACCAGCCAGCGGTAGAGGCAGAGACTCAGAGGTCATGGATCTCTCTCTCTGTCTCTGTCTCTCTCTCTCTCCCTCAGGGAGCTGAGGAGAGTAAGGTGGCTCCCCCTACCCACCTCGCCTACCTCTCCATGGGCCCTTCTTTCTCTGGCCGCTCCGGGAGCCCTGCGGGCTTGGCTTCAACCCTCCACCCACAGCACAGGCCAAGGGCGCCTGCGCGACCGGACCGCCGGGGCCTAGGGCTGACCTCTGGGGTCCTCAGTGAATGCCCCGCCCTCCCTCCAGGCTCTGACCCAGCTGCAGCTGTTCCTTTGCCGCCCTTCTGGACTCGGCTTCAGCTGTCTCCCTCCCCTCCCCCACTCCCACTCAGCTTGCAGGCCGCTTCCCTGCCTTGAAAGCATTGCTGTGACCCTGAGGGCCACAGACCTACTGGGCTTCAAGCTCAAGGCTCTGCCTGGGCCTGCTGCTTCGGCCAGGGGCTCATTTCTTCCTGGAAAGACAAAGCCATGGCCTCACCCCACGCCTGCACTTTGCCACGGCAGGCAGCCCAGGTATAGGAAAGGCTCTGTGGAGTCAGAAGTGCCGAGACAGGCAGATGGCACCAGAGGGTTTGGGGGCCAGGGCGTAACTGCGCTAGCCCCTCCTCCCGGAAGTCGGGGAGGCCCGGCCTTCCTAGTGCCCAGGCCACGGCTCCGGGGAGAAATCCGCCATGGAGGGCACGCGGGAGGCCCTCTGCCTGAGGTGGCAGGTGTCACGCCAGGGCCACTGCAAGCCTGGCTCGGCTTGCCTGCTTTCTCCAAAGGAGGCTGGCCGACCAGCCGAACCTGGCACCTGGGCCCGCCCCTTCCAAGGGGACGAGTTCCAGAGGATAGAGCCCTGGGGGCGGCTGCCAAGTCTCCTGGGGCGTGTGCTGGGCCCCCGTCAGAGGAGGAAGCAGCCTGGTAAACGGTGTGCCAGGCCTGAGATCTGGAGGCCTCCCACAGCCGGGTCCCTGTCCTGCCCAGGCCCCCCGAGGGAGGACGATGGTCGGGCAGTGGCGAGCGGGGTGGGGCTGGCGCCGAGCCTGCCCTTGGATGCCCCGGGGAAGGGCGCCGGGGGATGGGCTGCCCCTGGCCAGGTCTGAGGGAGCGACCCATCACCGGGCTGTCGGGGGCAGAGAGAGAACCCCCCTCCGCCCTTTCCCTTCAGGTTCTTAGGGCTGGCCAAATCCTTCCCAAGACAGCTTGTCTGGAGAAAATCAGACCCAGCTGAAGAACATGTGTCCATGCGGGAAACCCGGGAAACTGAGTCTCCCCACACAATAGCAGAGATTCTCATCTTGCATCCTCTCCTGAGCTAATGACCAAGGTGGATGTCCCGGGTGGGCCTGTGGAATGGGAGAGGGGAGGAAGTCTATTGTCATGCAGAGGGACATGGAAAGACTTGTCTGAAGCTTATCCCCTGCACTGGAGTCAGGTCGGGAAGGGAAGGCACAGAGGGGAGCAGGAAGCGGCCTCTCTGTGGTGGGGCTGGCTCCTGGGCAGGCGTGGGGGTGATGGCTGGAAGTGGGATGGCGCGTGAGTTGGCACCAGCCAGCGGTAGAAGCAGAGACTCAGAGGTCATGGATCTCTCTCTCTGTCTCTGTCTCTCTCTCTCTCCCTCAGGGAGCTGAGGAGAGTAAGGTGGCTCCCCCTACCCACCTCGCCTACCTCTCCAAGGGCCCTTCATTCTCTGGCCGCTCCGGGAGCCCTGCGGGCTCGGCTTCAACCCCCCACCCACCGCACAGGCCAAGGGCGCCTGCGCGACCGCCAGGGCCTAGGGCTGACCTCGGGGGTCCTCAGTGAATGCCCCGCCCACCCTCCAGGCTCTGACCCAGCTGCAGCTGTTCCTTTGCCGCCCTTCTGGACTCGGCTTCAGCTGTCTCCCTCCCCTCCCCCACTCCCACTCAGCTTGCAGGCCGCTTCCCTGCCTTGAAAGCATTGCTCTGGCCCTGAGGGCCACAGACCTACTGGGCTTCAAGCTCAAGGCTCTGCCTGGGCCTGCTGCTTCGGCCAGGGGCTCATTTCTTCCTGGAAAGACAAAGCCATGGCCTCACCCCACGCCTGCACTTTGCCACGGCAGGCAGCCCAGGTGTAGGAAAGGCTCTGTGGAGTCAGAAGTGCCGAGACAGGCAGATGGCACCAGAGGGTTTGGGGGCCAGGGCGTAACTGGGCTAGCCCCTCCTCCCGGAAGTCGGGGAGGCCCGGCCTTCCTAGTGCCCAGGCCACGGCTCCGGGGAGAAATCCGCCATGGAGGGCACGCGGGAGGCCCTCTGCCTGAGGTGGCAGGTGTCACGCCAGGGCCACTGCAAGCCTGGCTCGGCTTGCCTGCTTTCTCCAAAGGAGGCTGGCCGACCAGCCGAACCTGGCACCTGGGCCAGCCCCTTCCATCGGGACGAGTTCCAGAGGATAGAGCCCTGGGGGCGGCTGCCAAGTCTCCTGGGGCGTGTGCTGGGCCCCCGTCAGAGGAGGAAGCAGCCTGGTAAACGGTGTGCCAGGCCTGAGATCTGGAGGCCTCCCACAGCCGGGTCCCTGTCCTGCCCAGGCCCCCCGAGGGAGGACGATGGTCGGGCAGTGGCGAGCGTGGTGGGGCTGGCGCCGAGCCTGCCCTTGGATGCCCCGGGGAAGGTCGCCGGGGGATGGGCTGCCCCTGGCCAGGTCTGAGGGAGCGACCCAGCTCGGGGCTGTCGGGGGCAGAGAGAGAACCCCCCTCCGCCCTTTCCCTTCAGGTTCTTAGGGCTGGCCAAATCCTTCCCAAGACAGCTTGTCTGGAGAAAATCAGACCCAGCTGAAGAACATGTGTCCATGGGGGAAACCCGGGAAACTGAGTCTCCCCACACAATAGCAGAGATTCTCATCTTGCATCCTCTCCTGAGCTAATGACCAAGGTGGATGTCCCGGGTGGGCCTGTGGAATGGGAGAGGGGAGGAAGTCTATTGTCATGCAGAGGGACATGGAAAGACTTGTCTGAAGCTTATCCCCTGCACTGGAGTCAGGTCGGGAAGGGAAGGCACAGAGGGGAGCAGGAAGCGGCCTCTCTGTGGTGGGGCTGGCTCAGGGGCAGGCGTGGGGGTGATGGCTGGAAGTGGGATGGCGCGTGAGTTGGCACCAGCCAGCGGTAGAGGCAGAGACTCAGAGGTCATGGATCTCTCTCTCTGTCTCTGTCTCTCTCTCTCTCCCTCAGGGAGCTGAGGAGAGTAAGGTGGCTCCCCCTACCCACCTCGCCTACCTCTCCATGGGCCCTTCTTTCTCTGGCCGCTCCGGGAGCCCTGCGGGCTTGGCTTCAACCCTCCACCCACCGCACAGGCCAAGGGCGCCTGCGCGACCGCCAGGGCCTAGGGCTGACCTCGGGGGTCCTCAGTGAATGCCCCGCCCTCCCTCCAGGCTCTGACACAGCTGCAGCTGTTCCTTTGCCGCCCTTCTGGACTTGGCTTCAGCTGTCTCCCTCCCCTCCCCCACTCCCACTCAGCTTGCAGGCCGCTTCCCTGCCTTGAAAGCATTGCTGTGACCCGAGGGCCACAGACCTACTGGGCTTCAAGCTCAAGGCTCTGCCTGGGCCTGCTGCTTCGGCCAGGGGCTCATTTCTTCCTGGAAAGACAAAGCCATGGCCTCACCCCACGCCTGCACTTTGCCACGGCAGGCAGCCCAGGTGTAGGAAAGGCTCTGTGGAGTCAGAAGTGCCGAGACAGGCAGATGGCACCAGAGGGTTTGGGGGCCAGGGCGTAACTGGGCTAGCCCCTCCTCCCGGAAGTCGGGGAGGCCCGGCCTTCCTAGTGCCCAGGCCACGGCTCCGGGGAGAAATCCGCCATGGAGGGCACGCGGGAGGCCCTCTGCCTGAGGTGGCAGGTGTCACGCCAGGGCCACTGCAAGCCTGGCTCGGCTTGCCTGCTTTCTCCAAAGGAGGCTGGCCGACCAGCCGAACCTGGCACCTGGGCCAGCCCCTTCCAAGGGGACGAGTTCCAGAGGATAGAGCCCTGGGGGCGGCTGCCAAGTCTCCTGGGGCGTGTGCTGGGCCCCCGTCAGAGGAGGAAGCAGCCTGGTAAACGGTGTGCCAGGCCTGAGATCTGGAGGCCTCCCACAGCCGGGTCCCTGTCCTGCCCAGGCCCCCCGAGGGAGGACGATGGTCGGGCAGTGGCGAACGTGGTGGGGCTGGCGCCGAGCCTGCCCTTGGATGCCCCGGGGAAGGGCGCCGGGGGATGGGCTGCCCCTGGCCAGGTCTGAGGGAGCGACCCAGCTCCGGGCTGTCGGGGGCAGAGAGAGAAGCCCCCTCCGCCCTTTCCCTTCAGGTTCTTAGGGCTGGCCAAATCCTTCCCAAGACAGCTTGTCTGGAGAAAATCAGACCCAGCTGAAGAACATGTGTCCATGCGGGAAACCCGGGAAACTGAGTCTCCCCACACAATAGCAGAGATTCTCATCTTGCATCCTCTCCTGAGCTAATGACCAAGGTGGATGTCCCGGGTGGGCCTGTGGAATGGGAGAGGGGAGGAAGTCTATTGTCATGCAGAGGGACATGGAAAGACTTGTCTGAAGCTTATCCCCTGCACTGGAGTCAGGTCGGGAAGGGAAGGCACAGAGGGGAGCAGGAAGCGGCCTCTCTGTGGTGGGGCTGGCTCCTGGGCAGGCGTGGGGGTGATGGCTGGAAGTGGGATGGCGCGTGAGTTGGCACCAGCCAGCGGTAGAGGCAGAGACTCAGAGGTCATGGATCTCTCTCTCTGTCTCTGTCTCTCTCTCTCTCCCTCAGGGAGCTGAGGAGAGTAAGGTGGCTCCCCCTACACACCTCGCCTACCTCTCCAAGGGCCCTTCATTCTCTGGCCGCTCCGGGAGCCCTGCGGGCTCGGCTTCAATCCCCCACCCACCGCACAGGCCAAGGGCGCCTGCGCGACCGCCAGGGCCTAGGGCTGACCTCGGGGGTCCTCAGTGAATGCCCCGCCCTCCCTCCAGGCTCTGACCCAGCTGCAGCTGTTCCTTTGCCGCCCTTCTGGACTCGGCTTCAGCTGTCTCCCTCCCCTCCCCCACTCCCACTCAGCTTGCAGGCCGCTTCCCTGCCTTGAAAGCATTGCTCTGGCCCTGAGGGCCACAGACCTACTGGGCTTCAAGCTCAAGGCTCTGCCTGGGCCTGCTGCTTCGGCCAGGGGCTCATTTCTTCCTGGAAAGACAAAGCCATGGCCTCACCCCACGCCTGCACTTTGCCACGGCAGCAGCCCAGGTGTAGGAAAGGCTCTGTGGAGTCAGAAGTGCCGAGACAGGCAGATGGCACCAGAGGGTTTGGGGGCCAGGGCGTAACTGGGCTAGCCCCTCCTCCCGGAAGTCGGGGAGGCCCGGCCTTCCTAGTGCCCAGGCCCCTGCTCCGGGGAGAAATCCGCCATGGAGGGCACGTGGGAGGCCCTCTGCCTGAGGTGGCAGGTGTCACGCCAGGGCCACTGCAAGCCTGGCTCGGCTTGCCTGCTTTCTCCAAAGGAGGCTGGCCGACCAGCCGAACCTGGCACCTGGGCCAGCCCCTTCCAAGGGGACGAGTTCCAGAGGATAGAGCCCTGGGGGCGGCTGCCAAGTCTCCTGGGGCGTGTGCTGGGCCCCCGTCAGAGGAGGAAGCAGCCTGGTAAACGGTGTGCCAGGCCTGAGATCTGGAGGCCTCCCACAGCCGGGTCCCTGTCCTGCCCAGGCCCCCCGAGGGAGGACGATGGTCGGGCAGTGGCGAGCGTGGTGGGGCTGGCGCCGAGCCTGCCCTTGGATGCCCCGGGGAAGGTCGCCGGGGGATGGGCTGCCCCTGGCCAGGTCTGAGGGAGCGACCCAGCTCGGGGCTGTCGGGGGCAGAGAGAGAACCCCCCTCCGCCCTTTCCCTTCAGGTTCTTAGGGCTGGCCAAATCCTTCCCAAGACAGCTTGTCTGGAGAAAATCAGACCCAGCTGAAGAACATGTGTCCATGGGGGAAACCCGGGAAACTGAGTCTCCCCACACAATAGCAGAGATTCTCATCTTGCATCCTCTCCTGAGCTAATGACCAAGGTGGATGTCCCGGGTGGGCCTGTGGAATGGGAGAGGGGAGGAAGTCTATTGTCATGCAGAGGGACATGGAAAGACTTGTCTGAAGCTTATCCCCTGCACTGGAGTCAGGTCGGGAAGGGAAGGCACAGAGGGGAGCAGGAAGCGGCCTCTCTGTGGTGGGGCTGGCTCCGGGGCAGGCGTGGGGGTGATGGCTGGAAGTGGGATGGCGCGTGAGTTGGCACCAGCCAGCGGTAGAGGCAGAGACTCAGAGGTCATGGATCTCTCTCTCTGTCTCTGTCTCTCTCTCTCTCCCTCAGGGAGCTGAGGAGAGTAAGGTGGCTCCCCCTACCCACCTCGCCTACCTCTCCAAGGGCCCTTCTTTCTCTGGCCGCTCCGGGAGCCCTGCGGGCTCGGCTTCAACCCCCCACCCACCGCACAGGCCAAGGGCGCCTGCGCGACCGCCAGGGCCTAGGGCTGACCTCGGGGGTCCTCAGTGAATGCCCCGCCCTACCTCCAGGCTCTGACCCAGCTGCAGCTGTTCCTTTGCCGCCCTTCTGGACTGGGCTTCAGCTGTCTCCCTCCCCTCCCCCACTCCCACTCAGCTTGCAGGCCGCTTCCCTGCCTTGAAAGCATTGCTCTGGCCCTGAGGGCCACAGACCTACTGGGCTTCAAGCTCAAGGCTCTGCCTGGGCCTGCTGCTTCGGCCAGGGGCTCATTTCTTCCTGGAAAGACAAAGCCATGGCCTCACCCCACGCCTGCACTTTGCCACGGCAGGCAGCCCAGGTGTAGGAAAGGCTCTGTGGAGTCAGAAGTGCTGAGACAGGCAGATGGCACCAGAGGGTTTGGGGGCCAGGGCGTAACTGGGCTAGCCCCTCTTCCTGGAAGTCGGGGAGGCCCGGCCTTCCTAGTGCCCAGGCCACGGCTCCGGGGAGAAATCCGCCATGGAGGGCACGCGGGAGGCCCTCTGCCTGAGGTGGCAGGTGTCACGCCAGGGCCACTGCAAGCCTGGCTCGGCTTGCCTGCTTTCTCCAAAGGAGGCTGGCCGACCAGCCGAACCTGGCACCTGGGCCAGCCCCTTCCAAGGGGACGAGTTCCAGAGGATAGAGCCCTGGGGGCGGCTGCCAAGTCTCCTGGGGCGTGTGCTGGGCCCCCGTCAGAGGAGGAAGCAGCCTGGTAAACGGTGTGCCAGGCCTGAGATCTGGAGGCCTCCCACAGCCGGGTCCCTGTCCTGCCCAGGCCCCCCGAGGGAGGACGATGGTCGGGCAGTGGCGAGCGTGGTGGGGCTGGCGCCGAGCCTGCCCTTGGATGCCCCGGGGAAGGTCGCCGGGGGATGGGCTGCCCCTGGCCAGGTCTGAGGGAGCGACCCAGCTCCGGGCTGTCGGGGGCAGAGAGAGAAGCCCCCTCGCCCTTTCCCTTCAGGTTCTTAGGGCTGGCCAAATCCTTCCCAAGACAGCTTGTCTGGAGAAAATCAGACCCAGCTGAAGAACATGTGTCCATGCGGGAAACCCGGGAAACTGAGTCTCCCCACACAATAGCAGAGATTCTCATCTTGCATCCTCTCCTGAGCTAATGACCAAGGTGGATGTCCCGGGTGGGCCTGTGGAATGGGAGAGGGGAGGAAGTCTATTGTCATGCAGAGGGACATGGAAAGACTTGTCTGAAGCTTATCCCCTGCACTGGAGTCAGGTCGGGAAGGGAAGGCAC
The DNA here is from genome assembly GCF_020826845.1 of Diceros bicornis minor. Taxonomy (NCBI): domain Eukaryota; kingdom Metazoa; phylum Chordata; class Mammalia; order Perissodactyla; family Rhinocerotidae; genus Diceros; species Diceros bicornis. The sequence continues at coordinate 665,917 of NW_026691097.1, forward strand.
AGAGGGGAGCAGGAAGCGGCCTCTCTGTGGTGGGGCTGGCTCCTGGGCAGGCGTGGGGGTGATGGCTGGAAGTGGGATGGCGCGTGAGTTGGCACCAGCCAGCGGTAGAAGCAGAGACTCAGAGGTCATGGATCTCTCTCTCTGTCTCTGTCTCTCTCTCTCTCCCTCAGGGAGCTGAGGAGAGTAAGGTGGCTCCCCCTACCCACCTCGCCTACCTCTCCAAGGGCCCTTCATTCTCTGGCCGCTCCGGGAGCCCTGCGGGCTCGGCTTCAACCCCCCACCCACCGCACAGGCCAAGGGCGCCTGCGCGACCGCCAGGGCCTAGGGCTGACCTCGGGGGTCCTCAGTGAATGCCCCGCCCACCCTCCAGGCTCTGACCCAGCTGCAGCTGTTCCTTTGCCGCCCTTCTGGACTCGGCTTCAGCTGTCTCCCTCCCCTCCCCCACTCCCACTCAGCTTGCAGGCCGCTTCCCTGCCTTGAAAGCATTGCTCTGGCCCTGAGGGCCACAGACCTACTGGGCTTCAAGCTCAAGGCTCTGCCTGGGCCTGCTGCTTCGGCCAGGGGCTCATTTCTTCCTGGAAAGACAAAGCCATGGCCTCACCCCACGCCTGCACTTTGCCACGGCAGCAGCCCAGGTGTAGGAAAGGCTCTGTGGAGTCAGAAGTGCCGAGACAGGCAGATGGCACCAGAGGGTTTGGGGGCCAGGGCGTAACTGGGCTAGCCCCTCCTCCCGGAAGTCGGGGAGGCCCGGCCTTCCTAGTGCCCAGGCCACGGCTCCGGGGAGAAATCCGCCATGGAGGGCACGCGGGAGGCCCTCTGCCTGAGGTGGCAGGTGTCACGCCAGGGCCACTGCAAGCCTGGCTCGGCTTGCCTGCTTTCTCCAAAGGAGGCTGGCCGACCAGCCGAACCTGGCACCTGGGCCAGCCCCTTCCATCGGGACGAGTTCCAGAGGATAGAGCCCTGGGGGCG